>NW_022900933.1:38488034-38504244 GCF_012274545.1 Fukomys damarensis | reverse complement strand
GGGAGCGCACTTCCCCCCCCCACCCCGAGGTCCCGAGCGCGCGAGCCGGAGCTCAGATGCCGAGGAGCAGACAGACGCACAGCACCACGACATGGACCACGCACATCACCACACACGCGCTCAGAAAAACGACCAGAAAGAGCCGCGGCCCCTCCATGTCCCCCTCCATGGAGACACGAAGTGCGAACGCACTCGGAGCCAGCGCACCCTGGACCCCGGCCGGACTTGCGGCGGCGCCGCAGCTAGAGCACGTGCACCCCTCGACACAGCACACAAGTGCGCGCGTGCCTGTGCCACAGGCAGGGGCCTTTGTCATGCCCAGATGGAAACTCAGGGCCTCTCACACGTGTACAGGCACACACCTGCCCTTCGCAGGCACCACACTCGGTCTCTAAACGCGAGACGTGACGCGTTCCTGGTGAAGCCCTTACAAAACCACACATGTGCAGTCACCCAACACACATGTACGACAGATCCGTCTTTGTCCACAGTGATACATGTTAACAACCTCACTGGTATGCTCATGCACACGTGTGTATACACGCCACAGACACATACACACACAGACACATACACACACACGCACACACACTTGCACAGCAGGCAGAAAGCAATATTCCAGGCCCACTGGGAGGCCTATGGCCAGTGGGGGTTCGGAGCCCACCGGGTACCCTCCCCGCTGCAGAGCTCCAGGAGATGGTGCCCCCGCCTTTGTCCTGCCTCCCACAGCCCCCAGTTTCAGTTTAGAGCCCTGCTGGGAAAAGGGGCTTGGCCTACAGCATCGCCTCTCCCCTTCAGCTGGGAAGACACAGGAGAGGGAGGGCCATTAGAGGTGCCCACCCTCATGGGATCCAGGAGGTCAGGATTTGGGGACAGGGCATGCTTGGGTGCTTAATTTGCATATAGATCCTAGGTACCTGGAAACTGCAACCTCCCAGCCACAGCCCCTTCCTCACCGTGCTGGGGGCGGGGTTTTGTTTCTTTGAACCTGGGGGTGGATGCTTTGGTCTCAGGGCCCTCTGAGGGAGCCCTGGCAAGTTTAAGGACAGGCTTGCCATCTTAGGGCCTAGATAGGGGGCAGGGGTGAGAATCCCGAGGGCCCATGCTCAGGAGGATGAGGACTTGGACACATGGCTGGGGCCCTGCCCTTTCATGGAACCTACCCCTCCGAAGATACTCTCTGCAGCCGACTCAGATGGGGGAGATTGGGAATTTTGCAGACAGACCAGGGCGAGCAGTGGGGTGCCAACCACATGACCCTGGTTTCTGTGGCCCCCCTCTGTCCCCAGTCGTGTCAGTACACTGAGGCAGGCTAGCAGGTCTTTCCAGCCCAAGGTACCACAGTCCATCGCCCTGTGTGGGCTCACTGAGGTCTCCCTGGCCCTCCTTCCTCTCTTTCCTCCTTTCAAGGCCCCTGACCTCACCCTCCAAATTTATCCCACGCAGTGGGCAGACCCCTGAAGGACTGGGTTCTCGTCCAGAAGCTCAACAAGGCTGGAGGATCTTGGGGCTGGATTGCCTTGTGGTGAGGGCTCCTCACCTCCTGCCCAAGTCACCAAGAGAGGCTGTGGACCCCAAGGACCATGAAAGGGGCCCCCAGGGGCAGCTGAGTGATCCCTCCTTGACTCCTCCCTCCCCACTCAGGCCCCTTCTGACCCTTGCCCTCCCAGGTTCTGGAAGTGGGGGACATCCTCCCCAGGAAGTTCTGGGCACAGACAGGGCACTCCCTCAGCCAATAGGCACTGCTCTGGGACCCCGGCTCCATCCCGTGCCTGCTGGGGACCCCCTGGCCAGCTGCTTTTTGTCTGAGCCTTTTCCTTGTCCATAAGCATGCCAGTCCTCAAAGGAAGTTGGGCTTTTGTAAGCAGAAAAGCTCAGTGCTTACAGGCCGGCCACAGCCCCTCCGGCCCTTCCTCCTACATCTGCAACCCAGGCTTCAGCCCCAGACAGCTGAAGGGATCTGGGAGGGAGACCGGCAGGGTCCTGGAGGCTGGGGCTGCTGTGGGAGAGAGGGGCTTCCCTTTGACAGGACCTACAAGCCAGGAGCTTTATGTTGGTTTGCTCTGGTCTCAATAAAGCATTTATGCATTCAGGAGGCCGGAGATTTCTTTGTAGCAAGCAGACGCTGAGAAAGGGTAGCTTAGGAGCATTAGGGAGGGGAGATTGGGGACTGTCACAGACTCTAAGGCTGCACAGAAAGGATGAAAATGCCAATCTAGTCCCTCGGGGAGAAGTCGGCCCTGGCTGCTATTCGCAAGCAGATCCAGGGGGCTGGGGGTGGCGGTCCTTCCTCTGTCCCCCTCCTCCCCCTGCTCTCCTCCCATCCAGGGCAGTGGCCAGGACCCTGGGGGCACTGAGTTGAGCCCTGCAGCCCTTTCTGGACATGCTCAGCCCCCGGTCACCATGGTAAGGCTGGCACTAGTAGCGGAGACTGGACCATCACGGGCAGCAGGGCTGCTGCCCAGGACCCCCCAGGCCAAGGAAGCCCAGCCTCACAGCTGGTGGTGGGTGAAAGTGGCCCTCCCTGCCCTCCCCAAGCTCTCCAAACCTGAGCCACCTAGCAAGCCCATGACAGATCACTTCCCCCTTGATTAAAGACCAAACAGCTGATGGGAGCTGCTTAGCAGGTTGGCTCTGGAGGGCCACTGAGGACTCTGCAGCAGGGTGTGGGGTGGATGGGGGCCTTTGCCCCATCCAGACTCCATCTGTTTCTAGCCTCTGTCTCCACACAGACTGGCTGCTGATTCTGAGGACCAGTCTCAAGCCAACAAGCTGGGGTCCCTGCACCCCAGACAGGCGGGTGGAATCAAACCCTTCCCTGCTGCCCCATCTTTCCCTCAGATTCTGATTGTTGCTTTGCCTGTCTCGCCAGTTCCACACTTCTGAGATGGATGGGAGGCTGGAGTTGCTAACTCAGGGCTAACCAGCAGTAGGGCCAAGATTTGAGCCTGGGGCCCCGCACAGAATCCAAGTGCAAGCTCTCGCTCAGAGGAGAGGAGGGGTCAGTGCCTGGACCCAGGAGAAGAGAGGGGTTCCTCACCAGATCCCCAGGAGGCGTCCAGTATTTTGGGACTCTGAGAGCTTCAAGCAGACAGGAAAGAGACCA
The DNA here is from genome assembly GCF_012274545.1 of Fukomys damarensis. NCBI lineage: Eukaryota > Metazoa > Chordata > Mammalia > Rodentia > Bathyergidae > Fukomys > Fukomys damarensis. The sequence continues at coordinate 38,501,138 of NW_022900933.1, read as the reverse complement.
AGGCTCCCCCACCCGGATGGTCCACCCCAGCTGGAAGGAAGTGGAGATGGAGAAGTTATCTTTCCTGGGGACAGGGGATGGAGGGAAATGAGAGGTGCACCGGGGTACATTTAGGTTTCAAGTTCAATCAAAGAGAAAGCTTTGCAGTCTTAAGTGGGTTCCTTCTCGGGGAGCCAGGAACATGGCCACAGAAGCGCCCCCCCCGGGGGCGGGTCCTCTGGTGGGGGCAGGGACAACACCCAGTTAGTGCAGGGCTCTCTAGGGGCTCAGAGCCTTCACGCACCCGGAGTCCCTAAGCAGGCTAGCATGTGACAGGGGACGAGGAGCCTGTTTCACTGTTTCACTGTTTCACAGTTTCACTGTGAGGGAAAACAACCAGAGTCCACGAGACGCGTTAGTCTGAGTCTGCTGCGGTCACTGTTGGCGCCTGTGGGGTCTCCCTTCTGCTCAAACCCAGCGAGTTCTCATCACCGACCACGGGGTTCTGAAAAGACTTCTCCTTCCTTCCTCCCCTCTGGGACCGACGTGGATGTCGCCTCCCAGGTCTAACTGCCACGGAGGCCCGTCCGTCTATCCTTTAGAGAGATCCTGCCAGCGGTGTCACTGAGTCATGCCGCTGGGGGGCGCTCTTGTGGCCTCAAGAAGGGTGGTTGAGGACGCCTCGCCCCACCCCACACTCCCAGCCAGGACTGAGGAAGTTGGGGGACAGAGGGAAAGGGAATCTTTTCATCATTTCATTTGTCCGTGCAGTACAGTCGTTGTCCATTCATCAGAAATTCCTGGGCGTTAATTTTGCACACAGCAGAGGCGAAAGTCTTGCCTGGGTCTGGCGTCTGTCCAGCCGTAGCTGAGTGCCTATGGTTTGGGTGCCTCCCAAGGAGCCCCTTGCCTCAGAAGTTTCAAGAGTGTGCTCTGATACCTAGACAACTTTGAGGGTTGGGGCATGAGTGGTGGGAGAGGGGTGAGCCGGGGGTGCTGGGCGCATATGGGAAGAAGGGAACAGAGCCCTTCTTGGAGTGGTGACTGTTGGTGAAGGCTGCATAGGAGTTCTCCAGAGTGATGTTTAGGTGAGGGGGACCTTTTAGGCTAGGGTGTAGGCAAGAGGGGGAGTGTGTGTGCACACATTCATGTGAGCAATGGTTAGAAAGTGTAAGTTGAGACCCAGGCATGGTGGAGTATGCTTATAATCCCAGCTACTTAAGAGGCTGAGGCAGGAGAATTTCTTGAGGCTGAGAGTTTGTGTCCAGCACAGGCAACATAGATCTCATTTCAAGCAAACTGAAAGTGTAGCTTGTTATTTCAGGCAGAAGTAGCACGGGGTTGGGGGGGAGTAGGTGCTGGAGAATGCAGCAAAACCTTTAACATTTTGGACAGAAATCTGCATGCACGTGTGTGTCTGTGGTGCTGGAGATGGAGCCTATGGCTTCATGCATGCTAGACAAGCACTCCACCGCTGAACTCCATTTCCACCTCTTTAAAATTTTTGTGGTATTGGGGGGCGGTACCAGGGCTCAAACTTGTGTTCTTGTGTTTGCACGGGAACCACTGAGCTAAATACCTGGCCCCTGCCCTTTTAAAATTTTATCTTAAGAAAAGCTCTTGCTGAGTTCCCCAGGCTGGACAGGAACTTTGAATTTTCCTGCCTCAGCATCCCGAGTAGCAGGGATGGCAGGTGTGTACCAGCTGTCTTAACTGTTCTTGACTGTCCCGCGGCCTGGCCCCCACCCTGGCAAAGAGTCCACAGAACAAGAATCCCCCTCCTTTCCCACACTAGGGGCCACCTGGGCTTGCTACTGATCTCGGGAATCAGGCCAAGCCATCCTCGCCTGACCCGCCCACCTCCCTTCTCAGGGGCAGCTGCCTCACAGCCCACCAGAGGCACAGGCGCAGGGCTGGGCCTCGGACAGAAACAGGAAGGAGGGAGTGCCTTCGGAGAGGCAGTCCTGGCCCCTGAAAGGGCGTCTTCGGGTGACTGTGGCAGAATCCGCACCCTGCCACATCTTGGCGCGTCTGCATCTACCAAAAGGAGCGAGCGCGTGCGGCTGGGCTCGGCCCCCCAGCCTGTTGGCAGGGAGTTCTGCCAAGTTTAAGGCTGTGAAAGCATGCAGCTCTTGAGGAACTGCAAATGTTCTGGTATTGTATTCTCTTATTTGTAAGGAAACATTACCATTTTCACGCAATTATGTACAAAAGGGAAAGTTTCCAGCGAACTCCGCTGGGTTAAGAGCTCCTGGAAAGAGGAACATCAGAGCCCGGCCCCGAGGAGGGCGGAAGCGGGCAGTGGGCGGATGCGGGCTGTGCTTTTCTCCTGGCCTGGACACCCCTGCAGTGCCAGCCCCCATCCCCCCAGCCTGCCGTGGGCCCTCGTCCACCCTGAACACATCTTCCTGCCTGACGTGCGCGCAGGTTCTTGTGTGCCTGACCCCAGCGGCGCCAGTGACTCCCATAGCCCCGCTCCCTGCAGCCGGCAGCCTGCACCGCTGCCCGAGAGGTTTATGGATTAAGTGAATTAATGAATAAATGAATGAGGCACAAAGTGCTCTCTGAGTTATCATGGGCCCCTCGGAGAGACCCCGTGTCCTAGCAACTGGCACCGCGTGGCCGTGCAGCCGTCACCGTCCTCTTGCTACCCCTGGTCTCTGGTCCCAGAGTTGCTCACCTCCCACACGGGCCCCTCCGAAAGGGGGGCGCCAGCGTCTCACCCCATCCCCTCCCCATCAGCACCGCAGTTCTCAACAATTACCAACAGTGTGGGCAGCAGCTGACTGCAGACCACGTTCAGTGCCCCCTCCGCTCCTGCCCACCTCCCCCAGCGCGGCACCTCTGAACCGCTCTCCTCTCCGCAGCGCCTGAGCTGTTCCTATGGCGACGCACTGCACCTCAGAGGCCCTACCTAGCTGTCTGCAGCCAGGCTCCCTCCGGGCACAGACGGCAGGGGACGCCAGGCCCCAGCTGGCCCCCGTCCCCTGCGCGGACACACACACACACACACACACACACACACACACACACGGAAGCACTCGCTTGGTACAGAGACTCAAGTTTAGACGGGACATGGGTCTAGGAATGGAGGCAGAGGCGAAGAAGGGGAAGACAAGAGGAAGTAAGAGGGAGTGAAGCCCAGATTCGTGTGATGAGTGTGTTCTTGTGGATCACAAATGTATACTAATAAAGCAGTAAACATCTTTTTAAAAAGGTTAATCTCCTGATAACGGGCATAGAAATGTCCATTCCTCCCTCTCCCCTCCAGCCAAGGGGCCTCCTTCCCCAGACACAGAGCTGGATGCTGAGGCCCAGAGAGGTTGAGAGGTTCCTAGAGGGTCATACAGCAAGGAATAGGCAGAGAAGGGCTAGAAGGTTGGGTGTGGGCCACACTGCACCGGGAGGATGGGAGAAGCAGGTTGTAAAGGGTCCCTGGAGCAGGCCCATGCTTCCTCCTTTCAAAGGCTCCATCCCAGGTGCAATCACAATGCCCACAGCCTGGGACAGAGAAGAAATCGCATTGCAGAAGCAGGGCCCAGGCTGGGCACGGGCAGCTCTGTTCAGTGCTGCTTCTGAGAACATGGGGGCACGGGAGGCTGCCCCAGTGCAGCTCCCAGACTTCCTCTCCTGCCTCCTGCTCCCTCTCCTGCTTTCTCCCTCCCCTGCGACACAGCTGTCTGTCTTTACTACTGCAAACCCAGCCCCAGATGTGCGCCCACAGCACCGACATCTCTAGGGTCTGCCGCCACCCACCCTGCACTCCGGTCTCTGGCACTGGGAGCCCTCCAGTCCTGCCCACACTGGTCTGAAACCCTGCCTCGCCATGCCCCCACCCTGGGGCTGTGTCACACAGGGGGCTCCACACTCTCCAGTCCATCTGGATTCATTTCCACTCCCCAGGGCTCTGAGGGAGGGCAGAACTGGATTCGCAGTAGGCACTCATTGGGTGTCAGTGGTGTTCAATTGCTCCATCTTATCAAAGGATGAAGGGGAAGCGTGGGGCCTGTGTGGGGGCCTCTGAGGCAGGAAATAGCCTTTAAAGCCTGGGGAGCTGCTCCTCCCAGTGAAGATTTGCCTTCAGCCTTTAAACCTTCCATATTGATTCCTTGATCAGCTTCTTTTCCGTGGCTTTTCCTGCTCCACTCCTATGGGCCAATTACCTCGGACTACAATTTACTTACTCCCTCCTCCCCTCTATGAGCACTAGCAGCTGGCTGCAGCCTCCACTGCCCTTGGCCAGCACAGGTCCCAGTGGCTCCTCCGACCTGCAGTGGACTCTGCCTCCTGTCTCCCCATGCTTCCAGTTAGTTTTGCTTTCCTCTTACAGAGAGACAGGCATTCCCAATATCCAGGCCTTCTCAGCGTCTTCTGTGCATAGTCAGGAGCAGGAGGTGGGCACTGGCAGATGCTCTGGGCTGACGAGGGCTCTGGGCCAGCGTCATTTCCCTGGCCCGAATGCTGGGCTAGCTGGGAAGTCCGGGTGCTTAGTAGGTGCTCGGGGCCAGGCGCTGTCCTCGCCTCTTCCCCGAAGATGCTGGAGACACAGATGGCATAAGGAAGGGCCACGCAAACTCCGAAAGGACATTCAGGGCAGGGCCACCCAAGTCCAGGTCCCTTAGATGCAACCCCTGAGGCCTGCCATGGAGGTGTTGCCACCTGCAGCATCAGCACCCGCAGCCCAGAGCGGTTGCCACCATGGGGTCCAGACCTGGGGTCTGTGCCCAGCTTCTCCCCTCCCCACCAGCAGCTTGACAACAAGGGAGTGGGGCAGCAAGGCTTTGAGGCCTGTGTGAGTCACGCAGGGGCTCAGGGAAAACAGATGGTGCTCACGACATGGCTCCAGCAGAGGGGGTTAATAAAGGGGCTATTTACAGGGATGGGACGGGGCCGGGCCCAGACGGAGGACAGCAGCCCATGCACCCTAGCCTGCGGGTCCAGGCACTGCCTGAACTGCTGAGTGCAGAGATGGGGGGAGGATGCCACCCACGGAACCCTGGGCAGAGGCTGAGCTCCATCCCACTAGGGTGGGACACCTCAGGCACAGAGCAGGGCTAGGGGGAGGGGGCGCTGCCACGGGGACAAGAGGAAAAGAGCCCCCAAGACCCAGAGCATGATGGAATCCAGCGGCCTCCTTCTCTGGCGGGGAAGTGGAGGAGAGAGAAGCCTGTTGGAGCCGGAAGCCAAAGCCAGGCCTTCTCCTGGAGCCTGGGCCACCAGCCCCTGGTCGCCATCAGCTCGGAGCGGGGCCCTCCCTGGCCTGGAGGGCATCCCGGAGAAGGCAGCAGAACCTGCCTCTGCTGTCTCTGGGTGGCATCACCGCTGGCTGCCCCACTGTGCCATCTGGCTCAGGCCAGCCCTGGAGGCTGCGTGCTGGGCATTGTCTTTTTCCAGAGGCTTCTGGGGCAGGAGGAACCAGGGGCATGAAATAGAGCGCCCTTCCCTGCTGCCTGAGCACAGACCCACACTCTGCCGTGGCTGCTCTGCAGGTTGGCGGGGGCATGGGCACAGCCCTGGCTGTCCCTTCTGTGGGCCTCAGTTTCCATACTGTTTCCTCTTGGCTTGGGTGGGCACAGAAGCCACGTGTCAGGCAGGAGATGGGAGAAGTGCTTCACGGGTCAGAGGACAGTCATGTGTGAACGGGCCAGAGTACGAGGAAGGTGGACGGGGCAAGGATGTTCACCCCACAGCGTCCGGGATCCTGGCTGGAAACAGAGCCCAGAGGCCATCCATGCCTGTGCACCAGGGTGTCACCTGGACACAGGCAGAGAGTTGGCCCTTAGGGGTGCTGCTGGTGCAGGCTGGGGACCAGAGGGTGAAGGGAGAACAGGGCACACGGCGGGAAGAGAACAGGGGTGTGCCACAGTGTGAGGAGGGTGGGGACAAACTGCTAGCAAAGGGCTTCAGGGTGCACAAGTGTGTGTGTGTGTGTGTGTGTGTGTGTGTGTGTGTGTGTGTGTGTGTGTGTGTGTGTGTGTGTGTGTGTGTGTGTGTGTGTGTGTGTGTGTGTGTATGTGTGTGCACGGGCTTGTGCATCTTCCCTGGCAGACAGGACAGCCTTGGGGCTGTTTATGGCCGAGAGGCTGCAGACACAGGGAGGGCATAATTAATTAAGTGAACGAGGAGAACAGCTCTCAGGCCCAGGCGGTAGGGAGACAGGGATTCGAACCAACACCTTGGCCAATCCCACACGCTTGTAATTGAGTTAGCCGCACCTCTGTGCGGGCACCGAAGCCCTCTGGGCTTGGCCAGATCCGAGAGTCTTTCCACCCTCCTCTGCATGCCAGGCAGCCACCCAGCCTGGCAGCAGGCCGCTCGGTGATTATCCTTATCGGAGGGACTGCGAGTGTTAATTGTACTTTTAACTCTCAAAGTGGTTTCACATTGATTTTATTTACTCCTCAGAGACTGGCATCTGTCACGTTTTGCCTCAGAGACCTGCAAGCCACTTTGTGCGTTGGTGGGGCTGGAAAGAAGGCCCTGGCTCGTGTCTGATTCTGTGCCTCTGATCCAACCACCTACCCACTAAGGACCCAGGGAGTGTTTGTTGAGTAAATACATGATGGATAATGGACAGTATTGTGAGTATTTGACAGGAAAGCTATTTTTCTCCTTCTTGTGCCTATGGGTAAATTGAGGCCACAAAAGCATTCTCACCACAGGCAGTGGGGGACACGTTGCTGGTCTTTGGAGGGGGCCCTGATGCTGTCTTTGTCCAGTTTGTGCCACATTTGAGCATGTGGAAGTCTCCTGAGGGTCCTGTAGCACTCCGGTTTGCTTTGTCAGGATGTGGGCCCAGCCCCCACTTCGCTCTGTGGACCTGTTGATTCTAGAACCTCAGGAGGCCTAGGTGAGGAAGTGAGGCGCGAGGGAGGCCTCCCAACCCTCTTCAGCTCCTGGCCCTATAGCAGAGACCACACCCCCTGGGCCCCCCATGGCCTGGTTCCCCCCAGCTGCCTGTAGATGCTCTGAGCCCAGGTTCAGGAAGCCTTCACCAGAAATGCCCCTCTGATCTGTATCCACCCCATGCCATGCCTGCTGCCCCAGCAGCACACACCCTGGGTGACCCAGGCCTTGCTCTGACCTCGAGGGCCCTGCAGCAGCTGTGGGGTGAGCCAACACCCGCACCCTTCTGGAGAAGGCGGAGCTCCTCTGTAACGTGCCAGGGCTTTCTGCTACCCAGGGGTGTGAGGCCAGGCCTCCTCTGGCTCTGGGCATGGCAGGCAGGCAGGGATGGGCAGCTGCAATGCTGCCTGTCCCCTGCAAGGCTGCGGGTGCTGTGGGCAGGGATTCCCTCAGGAGCTGCACAGCTGCCTGGCACTTCAGGGCGCCCATCTCAAGCTGGGCTCCCTTGGCCAGCACAGCCCTTATGCCAGTATTTTCACCTGGCCCAGCTCTTAGTAAACCGTCCATGGGTGGGGAGCAGTGAACAGAACAGTCTAAGGACTTGACTAATGAAGACACCCTGAGGCTGGGGAGAGAAACCTCTGGGGCCACTTCCACCTCCAGGCAGGGCCATCGCTGCCGGCTGCCCATGGCGACCAGTTTCAAACCTGGCAGCTGCACAGAGACAGAAACTAGAGGGTCTGTCTGGGGTGCATGGGGAAGGGCCAGCAGAGACATCCCCACCCTGCCTCAGCAGCCAAGCTAATCTTGGACTCTGCCAGCCCCTCCAGTAAGCCCCGTCCCAGGTGTGCCCAGCTCTCCTGCACAGGTGCAGGGCAGGCAGGGTCTCCTTCCTCCTCCAGTGACAGCTGCTCAGCCGCTGAGAGCACCTGTCCCGTGTCTTGTCAGCTGGCCCCGGGTACCCCTGCTGCACTTTCTTTCTTTCCTGCCCTTTGGTGCAGCCACACCAGGCTCGGCCACACCATCTGCCTCATCCTCTCTGTCCTCCGGCCTGCAGGTGGGCCTGGGGGCCTTGCCTCCTCCCATTGTTCAGGGAAGACAGGGCAATATGTGGACCTGGGGGTCCTCCCTGCTCCTCCCTGGCCAATGGACACCCAGGCCCCTTGGAATGCTTCCTGGGACAGGAGTCCTTTTTTCCTTTGGGGAGTTGGAGGAGGGGGCCCCTGGAATAACTGCAGAGGGGGCCACAGAGGCAAAGAGTAGTGCTTGATAAATATCAGTCCTCTCTGGAAAGATTGGCTTGTCCCAAACCTAAAACGATGGTGATTGTCTACATGAGACCTCGGGGCCCCCATCCTAAAACTATCTGCGCCCCCATAGCACGCTGCCTGGGCCCTTCCTTCCACAGTAGTTAGGCAGCTCGGTCCAGCCACACCTGACTGTCCTGGTGTCCTGAACTCCACCCACCCAGTGTGCACATCTGTAGGGTGGGACAGCGGAGCTGCCCAGATGCCCCCAAAAGGCCTCAGAGCGAGTAGTCTGGAGATCATCAGCACCCACCCTGATTGTTGTTACTGCAGGCATTTGGCATGTGCCGCTGACCTCAGGGACATAGCCTCTCCCAAGGGTGGAACCGGCCACCCGCTTGGGGCCTTCCTGGAGAAGATTGGCCAGCAGGCACCCTGAGCCCTCTGGCCGTCACGGAGCCCGAGATGGGGACCTCTGCACCGAACAAGGCCTTGGCTGAGGGCCCACACTCCGTGCCCGTGCCTCCTCCCAACCCTCCGGGCTCAGCGAGGCAGTTGCTGGTAGGGAGGCGGGGCCAACCTGAGCCCTGGCACGGGCTGCTGTGTTCCCTGGTCTCAACTTTGTACAAATGTCTTCCGGAGACTCTTCCTCAGGGTTTTCCTCCACGAGTCTCAGGAAAAGAGGCAGAACCCGGTGCTGGCAGGCGGACCGTGTAACCAAGACCACCACATGGCTGGGTATGTACTTACCAGCTCGTTGGCAAGTCTGCCAGCCATGACTGTGCAGTAGGCTGAGGAACAAGAGGGTGCCATGGCTGCAGACTTCACACTGGCCTGGGGCCCCAGGCCGTGGGGGACACAGGTAGGGCTGTGTGGGCAAGTGGGGTTCAGGCCTGTGGACACACAGGTGCTCTCGGCCATTGCTGGGCTGGACTCCGTGCCCCTGGTCAGGCCACAGCGTTTCTCTGTCCTCAGGGACAGTTACACAAAACCTAAAGTCCCCATAGCCTGCCAAGTCTGGGGCTCCCTCACCCTGGGCCCCGCTGTGGCTGAACGGGGACCCCAAATGTAGACTTGACTGGACATGTCCCTGAAGCACTGCCCCAGGAGCTGGTGTCTACAGAGGAGAGCCATACCCCACCGCCAAGCAGAGCACAGTCAGACTGTGGGGCTGGGTGAGTATCTAGATGGGGGAAGTACAAAGTCCAGCCTGGTGGCCAGGGACACAGGCAAGCAGCAGTGCCCAGTGGAGCAAGGACAGGAGGGCATTACCTGCCCAAATCCCACACTGGTGCCCAGGAGCAGGTCTAGCTGGGGTCCTCTTGTGTCAGCCCACCATCAAGAGCACCAAGGTGGGGCCTGACAGCCCTCGAAGTTTTCCCAGGCGAGGTCACCTTGCGATGGGCCTCGAGGGATTCAAACAGCTTTTCAGGAGAGTAGGGCCTTCCCAGCAGCAGCCAGTCAGGCTCGTGCCAGGAAAGGCCAGGGGCTCATGTGCCTGGCTATTTTGGGAGCCGAGTCAGAGACCAAGAAGAGTGAGAAGAGCAGCTGTCCCCAAGGAGTCTCTGGGTTGGAGGGGCTGCCCAGTGGGGTCCCCATTGTCAGCTTGCTAAGGAGTGTCATGAGGGGGCTTCAAGGGAAGCCAGCAGTCATTTAGGGGCCACGGCAGAGGAAGGGGAGCAAGGACCAGTGGAAACCTCAAGGAGGCTGGCCGGAGAGGCCAGGAGGAGCAAGAGGAGGCTGGGGCTGGGCAGGGGACAGAACTGCCCAGGGCAGAGTAGGAGTTGGGGGGCCATTCTTCCCTGTTTGCTCCTGCTGCCACATAGTAAAAAATAGGGGTTAGAGTATCTCCAAGATTGATGAAGTGATTCAAAAATGAAAAGGAGTTGCAGAGCAGCATGTGTGCAGTGAACTCATGCGCGAGCTGGCAGAGAATCTGGATGAGACCCACCACTTGTGTTTGTGTTTGCACTTGCACAGAAGTTTCGGGAGGATTATGCAGGACATTGTTACAAGGGGGCTGGGGACAGGGATGGCACTTTTAAAAGGGTCTATTTTTTCCTTTAAACAACTTCTGAGACAAAAGGCAATGCCATAGGAAAACACTCAGTGAAGAAGGCCTGTATTTCGCTAAGTTCACACACAGATAAAGGGGATCAGGAAGGTGGGGCGGGCCTGGAAGATTCCAGAAGGCTCAGCTCTCTTCCCGTAACTCTGGGCTGTCACAGAGGGGGCCCTGGTGTCCCCGTGAAGGCAGGACAAGCGCCCTGCTGTGGCCACCACCCCTGCCCTGGATGAACCAGCTGCGCCCCCTGCCGGCAGGGAGGAGGAGGCCAACGAGGCTGTCTTCCCTGGGACACCACCCTGCTTTTCTCCCAGGATGCATATATTTCTTTTAAAAATGGTATGTGCGGCACAAAGATAAGAGGACAGTATTATTAACAAGCACAGGTGAGGGGAAGATATTCATTATCATTTTCTGCCCAGTGCAGCTCAATGAAGGCTATCTTTGGAGTGATAAATTCCTCTCAGGCCAGAGTCCTCCCAGTCACAGAGCCACAGCCTGTCATAAGTCATGTCACAAGAGCTACACTTCTCTCTCCTGAGTCCCCTCTGTACGGCCCACTTGGGAAGCCCACAAGCAAGGTCGATAACAAATTTAGGAAATGCAGAATTTCACAGCTTATTGGGCAGGCCTTCAGATGACAGTGCAGCAGATTACTTCCTCCTGAGTGCCCACTGCTGCTGGCCTTGGTGGTGGGGACGGATGTCAGGCCAGCGAAGCCAGAGGGGTCCCGGGCTCTTGCAGGCTGGTGCTGCGGGCGCTGCCCAGAACACACTGGGCCCTTGGCTGCTGTCACGCCTGCTCGACGTGGGTGCAGAGAGGATAATGGCAGCAGTGCTGGGGCCAGGGTGCCCAGCGGGAAGGTGCGGGGTCCCAAGGAGCAGCCCCCCCCTGCCTGTGGCAGGCGGCCCCCTTCCGGGCAGCTCTCTTGACATCCTTTCCCAGCAAGCTCGGCCAGCGCTGGACTCTCTCACCCCTCCTGGGAGCTGCACAGACAGCTGCCTTAGACGAAGTCCAGACTGCGGGGCCTGCTCAATAAAACTTCCCATCACGCCTGGCCCCACAGCTCCTTGACGTCAGGACGGCCATGGTCTGGCCACCCCAGATGTAAGGGTGCGTGGGAGAGCCCCCTAGGGCCCCTTGGATGGAGCAGGAGAGGGGGCCAAGCTGGGGCCGTTCCCGTTGCTTCACCTGGGCCCCAGCTTGCAGGACAGTGTGTCACCCACCTCGGCCCCGCCCCTCCCTGACAGGAGCCCCAGACCCTTACCCTCCCTGCCCAGGCTGCCTGCAAGGACAGCTTTTCCGTCCCCTTTACCAGGGACCAGGCACAGAGGGTTCTGTCTGAATCTTTGGGGGAGGAGGTGTTCTTCCTGCCCCGACAGGGCGTCCTAGGCAGGCTGTGGGCCAGGCAGGGCCGGCTCCCAGCTGAGGGCAAGTGGAGCCACCCAGAGGCCCTGGGCAGTAACTGACCGGGCTTGGGAAGAAGGCGAGCAAAAGGGGTGGAGCCGGCCTGGCCCAGGCTGCCATCCTCCACACTCCCCCAGGGTACTCAGGGATCCACGGCTTTGGGAGACGGTGCCCAGACTCCCCTTGTTGCCCCTCTGGATCCGAAGGTCCCTAAGGGCAGGAAGGAAAGGCTGGTGGCTAAAGGGACACAACTGGGCAGGGCCCAAGGACCAAAGACAAGAAGTTATTCTTTCAAGGGGAATTTGAGCCTGGGTACGCTGTTTTTCAAAGCGAGTGTGTGGAAGGGCTGGGCTGTGCTAGAGTGCCCACCTAGCCTGTGCCAGGCTCTGGGTTTTGTCCTCAGTATGGGGGGAAAACTGACACTGACTTTTCCCCCCTGAATGTAATCCACTCTGTTTAAGGAAAAACTGGAGAAGGCTGAAGATTCCCCCTCTCCCTCCATCTCTCAGTCCCCACCCTATTTGCCAAAAAATCTCTCTCTTTCCTATTGTCTTACTCTTCAATGTATTTATGCTCTGGGTTTCTCACATAAGAGAAACCATATGATTTTTAAGCTTGTGTGTCACATTTATTTCACTAAACTGTTCTCAAGGTGCACCTGTCTTCCTACAAGATGATTCACATTTACCCTTCTTTTTGGCAGAGCGATACTCCATCATGTACAAATATGCTGTCTTCATCGTTCATCCGCTGATGGACACATGAGCTGCTTCCAAAATGTAGCTACATAATAAGGATTGTGCCACTATAAACACAGGAATGCAAGGATCGCTGTGATGCGACATCTTTCACTCTTTGGGGAAGATACCTAGAAGGGGAATGGAATTTCTCTTTTAAATATTTAAGAGAATCTCCATACTATTTCCATAGTTATTGTATGGGTTTATACTCCCACCAACAAGGGAGAAGGGTTCCTTTCCCCCACAGCCTCACCAGCACTTGTTTTTTTGTTTTGCTTTGTTTTGTTTTTGTTTTTTGTACTGGGGATCAAACTCGGGTCTTTGCGCTTGTGAGGCAGGCCACTGAACCATTGAGCTAAATTCCCAGCCCTACCAGCGCTTGTTATTGCCTGATTTCTTGATGGTGGCCATTCTTTCTGGAGTGAAATGGAATCTCAGTGTTGTTTTATCTGCATTTCTCTAATGACTAGCGATCCTGACCATTTTTCATGTATTTCTTGGCCACTTGTTCTGCTCCTTCTGAGAAGTGTCTGTTCATTTCACTTGCTCATGTTTTGCTTGGGTTTTTTATTTAGGGGATTAAATTTTTTTTAGTTCTTTATATATTCTAGATATTAGTCCTCTGTCCAAGGTGTAGCTAGAAAATTTCCTTTCCCATTTTGTAAGTTGTCTCTTCACTCTGTTGGTTGCTTCCTTTGCTGTGCAGAAGCTCTTTAGTTTGATATGATTGCATTTGTTGATTCTTCATCTCATTTTTTCTTTCTTTCTTTCTTTTTTCTTTCTTTCTTTCTTTCTTTCTTTCTTTCTTTCTTTCTTTCTT
>NW_022900933.1:38484618-38487886 GCF_012274545.1 Fukomys damarensis | reverse complement strand
CTTTTCCTTCTTCCTTTCTTCTGTTACCAGGTTCCATTTGGTGTTATTTCTTGTGCCATTGGGGTTCTATTCAGAAAGTATTTTTCTACACCTACATCTTCAAGAGTTTTATCTATTTTTATCTTCCAGCAGATTAAGCGTTTTTGTTTTCACATTTAGATCTTTGATCCATTTTGATTTCAGTACATCATGAGAGATGTGTGCCTAGACTCTTGTGTATGTCAATAGCAAACTTTCCCACACCATTCGCCAAAGAGCCTGTTTTGATTTTCTTTCAGTATTTGATTTTGGCCCCTTTGTCAAAGATCAAGTGACTGAATGTGCCTAGGGTTGTCTACGTCCTCTGTTCTATCCCATGGTCCACAGGTCTGCTTTTGTGGCAGTACCATTCTGTTTGTATCACTGTAGCCTTGTAATAGATCTTAAAATCCAGTGTTGTGATTCCTGCTTTGCTTTTGTAATCCAGAATTGCTTTGCTATTCTGGGTGCCTCCTAGTTCCATATGAATTTTAGGATTGTTTTTTCTAGTTCTGGGAGGGATGCTGTTTTATTTCGATTGGGCTTGCATTAAATCTGTGTGTCAGTTTTGGAAGTATGGCCACTTTGGCAATGTTTATTCTTCCTGTCCAGGAACAAGGATGCCTTTCCATTTTCCAGTTTTTCTTTGAGCCCTTTTTCAGAGTTCTGTAGTTTCCAGTGGACACATCTTTTCTTCTTTGGTTAGGTTAATTCCTAAGTATTCAATTTGTCTTGTTTTTTGAGAATGTTATTGTTTCTCTAATTTGTTTCTTAGTTGGTTCATTATTGGTGTACAGAAACACTATTGATTTTTGTGTTTGTTTTTTTTGTTTTGTTTTGTTTTGGTTTGGGTTTTTTTGGTACTGGGAATCAAATCTGGGACCCTGTGCTTGCGAGGCAGACAGTGGAGCCACTGAGCTAAATCCCCACCCCTGTGTGTCAACTTTGTACCCTGCTTCATTGCTGAATTTGGTTATGAATTCAAGAAGTGTTTCAATGGAATTTTTGAGTCATCTACATAAAGGATCAGGTCATCTGCAAATAGTGATCATTTGACTTCTTCCTTTCCTAGACGTGTTCCTTTTTATTTCTTTCTCCTGTCTGATTGCTCTTATAAATGCTTTGCAGACTGTGCTGAACAGGAGTGGTGATAATGGGCATCCTTTTCTTGTTCCTGATTTTGGAGGGAAAGCTTTCAGTTTCTTCCCATTGCGTGGAACACAGACAATAGGTTTATCATTGATGGCTTTTACTGGATTGCAATAGTGTTCTTTTATAGCTATTCTCTTCAGTTTTTTTAGATCAAGAATTGACATTAGATTTTGTCAGTGGCCTTTTGTGCCTCTATTGAGATTGGCATGTGATTTTTATCCTTACTTCTGGTTATGTGATGTATTATATTTATTGATTTATGTATATTGAACCATCCTCATCTCCCTGGGATGAAGCCTAGATTTCTGGTCAGAGTATATGATTTTTTGATGATTTGTTGCATTCTGTTTGCCAGTATCTTGCTGAGGATTTTTGCATCTATGTCCATTAAAGAGATTGGCCTATAGTTCTTTTTTTCTTCAGTTGGGTCCTTGTCTGGTTTCAGAAACAGGATAATGCTAGCTTCTATGAATGAGTTTAGAAGTACTCCTTCCCTTTCAATTTCATTGAAGAGCTTGAGGAGTATTGGCATTATATCCTCCCTGAAAGTTTGCACAATTCAGCAGTGAATCCATCAGGTCCTGGGTACTTCTTAGTTGGTAGGATTTTTATTACTGCTTCAATTTCATTTCCTATTATTGGATTGTTCAGCATTTTTATGTATTTTTTTATTCAAGTTCAGTAATTCATATGAGTCTAAGAATTTGTCTATTTCTTCAAGATTGTTCAATTTATTGGAGTACAATTTTTCATAGTAGTTTCTAATAATCTTCTGGATCTGGCACTGTCCATGTGATTTTGCCTTTTTCATTTCTAACTGTGTTGATGTGGGTCTTTTCTTCTCTGGGTATGTTTGGCTAAGAGTTTGTCTATTTTGTTTGTTCATTCAAAGAACCAAATCTTTGATTCATTGATTCTTTGTTTTTGCTGTTGTTTAGTTTCATTTCATTAATTTTTGTTCTGATCTTTATGATTTCCCTCCTTGTACCAGGTTTGGGTTTGGATTGTTCTCATTCCAGTTTCTTGAAGGAAGTCCATCATACTGTTGTTTATTTGAGCTCACTCTATTTCTCTAATGTGAGCACTCATGTCCCCCTCTTAGGACTGCGTTCCTTCATTATAGGGCTGGGGATTTAGCTCAGTGGCGCCACCACCTGCCTTGCAAGTGCAAGGTCCTGAGTTCAATCCCCAGTACCAAAAAGAAAGGAAAAAAATCTTTTGATTCTAGGAATTGTTTAATTTATTTCTTGATTTCTCCTGTAACCCACAGAATGTTCAGGAGTCAATTATTTTAATGCCCACTTGTTAGTGGGATTTCTATGGTTTCTTTTGCAATTGATTTCTAGTTTCAGTGCACTGTGTCTAATAGGATGCTTTAGATTCTTTTGTATTTATTTAAGCAGGCTTTATGGACTAAGATGTGGTCTATTTTGGAGAAAATTCTATGTGCTGCTGAAAAGGATGTGTGTTCTTCTGTAACACAGTAGAATACTCAGTAGGTATCTATTAAGTCTGTTTGTTGGGAAGTGTGGCTCAGCTCTGATATTTCTTTGCTAAATTTTGTGCAGTTGATCTGTCTCTCTGTGAAAGTGGGGGTATTGTGTCCTTCCACTATGATTGGGTTGGTGTTTATTTGATCTTTTATATCTTTGTTTTATAAACATGGGTGCGCTGATATTTGGTGCATACAAGTTTACAACTGTTATTCTTTCTTGTTGATTTGTTCCTTTAACTAATATGTAGTGATCTTTTTTGCCTCTTCAGGTCAGTTTTGGTTTGAAATTTACTTTGTTTGAGAATAGAATGGCTACCCCTGCTTGTTTTGGGGATCCTGATACTTGGAATATTGTTTTCCAGTCTTTCATTTTTAGTCTATGTATTTCCTTTAGGATTAGATGAGTTTCTTGAACTCAACAGGATGTTGGATTCTGTTCTTTTTATGTAGTCTGCCAACCTGTGTCTTTTAGTTTGTAAGTTGAGGTCAATGACATTGAGAGTTATTACTCTCGACTATAATTCGAGAGAGTTATTAGTGTCAACCTATTCCTGTCCTTGCATAATTTTCCTGCTGTTTACTCCTTTTTTTTTTTTTTTCTTT
>NW_022900933.1:38480814-38484576 GCF_012274545.1 Fukomys damarensis | reverse complement strand
TGTTTGTGCCATTTGTTTTTTTTTTTTTTTTTTTTTTTTTAATGGTAACAGGGATTGAACTCTGGACCTTGCACTTGCAAAGCAGGCGGTGGAAACACTGAGCTAAATCCCTGGCCCTCCATCTGGCTTTTTGATAAGGAGAATTGGATCTGTTATGATATCTTTTTACTCATATTTCAGATTCATTCCTTGATACAGTTTCTCAAAGGTAAAATCTCTAAATCCAAGATAGTAGATTGTGTGTGTGTGTGTGTGTGTGTGTGTGTGTGTGTGTGTGTGTATGTGTTGGGAAGATACTTGTTTAGGGAGGTGTTGTGGATGTGTTCTGCTGGCGAAGTGACCCAGAGCCTCTTGTATTCTGGGCAAGACCTCAACCTCCAGTCCCAGAAATCTTTTTAGAGAAAAGGGAGGATTGATAAAATCCTATTTGTTTTAGAAAACCCAGAGACAAGTATAGACAACCACTAGTTACCAATGAGTTTGGGAAGGTTCATGTATCTGTGGGAAAGTGTGAGTGTGTCTGTGCACACACATACCTGCAGAGAAGGGAGGCTGCCCCAAACACACTCGGTGACTTTCGTGTGGCCCCATGTGGCCCGGGACCCCCAGGTGCTCCTGTAGGACCTCCCGCCCCAGGCTGGCGCTGCCTCCTGATTTGGTGCTGAGAGTGTCCATTACTCAGGGAACTGGACATCAGAGAGCTGAGGTCCCCACCCACTACCTCTGTCACCTCCACTGGCCCGAGCCTAGAATCTGCCCCTGTGGTCCCACGCAAGGCAAGGCCAGATGCCCAGGAGGCACAGCAGCTCTCCCTCCTCACCCCAGTCAGCCTACACATCGGTCCTCATGTGGCACCACTGTCTGAGCCACTGACACCTGAGGAATTGGGTAGCCCATTGTCACAAACGTCCCTGTTCACGGCTGTATTTTTCCCCTTACCTGGATCCAAATGACAGAAGAGATTCACAAAGTGACACTGCTCTGCTGGTCATCTTAGAAGGCTGCACACCAAGCCAGGCTAGCCCTCTGCACCCCAGGGATGGGTCTACTGAAAGTGTGCTGTAGAGAGACCAGCTTCCGGTCTCATGTGCCTGAGGGTTCGGCTGAGGGTTTGGATGGTGGCGCTGGGTCCAAGTTCCCCACAATGGAGCCTGACTGCAGTACTTTTAGCCTGGGCGGGAGCTGCCAAACACATCCATGGGCCCTGAAATAATTCCCACAAAGTGGCAGGAGAGCACCTTGTGGGACACTGCATGCTCCTGTGGGCCCTCCAGGAGCAGAATGGCCACAAAGCCGCAAGAGGGGTGCTGTGTGGGCCAGACGGGACAGGGCGGCCATGGCCTCCCTGACCACTAACAGCCTTCTCTCCTGGGGACAGGCAGCAGCAGGACCAATTGCCCATGAGGAGTTTACAAAGGAGTCTGTCTATCTGTCTGCTTGGCTGTCCTAACCTGCCGGGCCCCCTGCCCTCCCAGCTCTCAGTTCCTGGGCTCCCTGGACTGGCAGTAGGACACTCCAACAGGGACAGGTAAGTGACAAGGGTCTCAGAGGCCCTGGAACCAGGAAGGGCAGGGGGCAGAGCACTGGCCATGAGTCTGTAAGGCTTGCAGAGTGGGGAGAGGAGCCCCAGGCAGTGAAGGTACAGAGAAACCGAATAAAACCAGATTAGGAGGGCACTGGGTTTCCTTTTGTTGATGGAAATGTTCTAAAATTAGATTTCGGTAATGGTTGTACCATTGTGTGAATTTACTAGACACTGCTGAATTATACATTTGGGATGGGTGATCTTTATGATCTTCAAACTCTGAGTCAATAAAGCTGTAGAGAAACAAATCCAGAGCGGCTGTGAGAGGGCCCAGCAGGGCCCAGAGTGCAAACCCCACCTCCTCACCAGGCAGAGCCTGCTTGCCGGAGCTGTTCGAGGGTCATACGCAAACCATCGTCCCTGGTTTGGGGTGCTGAGGCAAGAGTGGAGGCTGTGACTTAGGGTTGGAGTGTGGCCATGGGTGTCCTGCACTGCCTCGAGACTCAGGACCCATGCTGCTTGCTTTGCTGCTAGAAATAACTCTGCCATCTTGCCAGCCAAGGTCCCTTGGGCTTGAGGCTCCTCTCCACACCCCATCCATGCCAGCCTCAGTTACCCCTCCTGGTCCTGCTCCTGTTCCTCACTTCTGTGTGAGCTGCATGACCAGTGTCTCAGTTTAGTAAGTGGGAACAGGGCCTCATGGGGCCCCCACCTGTCCATTCCCTGCAAGGAAGTGGGGAGTGAGCGGAGTGTGGCCCTAAACGCCGACATCAGAGACCTTGACACCCAAACTCTCCAGACCATGGGGCAGTGCAGGCAGCCAATGCTCTCGTGAGCTCAGTTTCCTCATCCGAGGTGGGGGGTGACAGAGAGGACACAGCCACGCTCCTCATGAAGCAGCTGAGGTCCCTGGGCACGGAGGGGACACACTCTGTGGTGCAGGCTCACAGCAGGGGACACTAGTTAAAGGGTGGATCCGAGCCGGGCCTGTCGTCCCAGCACTCAGGGAGGCTGAAGCAGGAGGGTCGAACGTTAGCACTCAGCTTGGGCAACTCAGTGACTTAGAGACACAAACCCCATCTCAAAATAAAAAATAAAGGAAGGATCAGCCATGGAGTGGAGTGTGACCAGGCCACCATGTGGGCAGTTCTGACGGTAAGAGGGGGGAGCTGGGCACCAGGCCACAGGGAGTGCAGTTTGCTTGAAGTGTGCAGAACGGGCAGATGTGAGGAGCAGCCGCATGGTGGACACAGTGCTGCCTTTGCACGTGGATGTCAGTGTCCTGGGACCAGACAGAAATGCAAGATACACAGTGTTCTGGACATGTTCAGGGCCACCAAAGGGCTCCACCCCATGTGCTGACTGTACATTCTTTCTTTTCCTGTTCTGGTTTTTTGAGACAAGGTCTCACTCTGTAGCCCAAGCTGGCTTGGAACACACCATGATCCTCCTGCCTCAGCCTCCTGAGGGCTGGGATTCCAGATGTGTGCCCCACGCCCAGGTAAAGTAGTTGGTCATGTTCTGTGGGTTTCACTTTCCTGGGTAGCCAGTCCCTGCTGCCAGGGCATGTGAGGGTGAGGGACGGGGTGAGGGGCAGGTGCCAGCTCCCAGGTGCTCTCGAGATGGCCCCACGGTAGAGTTTGTGTTGCTGAAATGAACCCAGCACCCAGCGAAGCCTGGTAGTTATGAGCGGCAGCCCGCGGATCCAGCCCTGGGCAGTGACACCTATAAGCCAATCAGGCTGCCAGTGGGGCCCTGAAGCATGATTCTGCGGTCACATACAGGGGCCATCAAGACAGCACCTTCAGGGCTGCCTGACGTCTCAGGAGGCCAGCATCCTGGTCCTGTTTGGTTTGCCCTTGGACATGTTTGTGAAGATGTGCTGATTTGAGAGGCTCTTGGTGATGAGGTAGCCAGGGAAGGGGTTTTTCAGGAAAGAGAGCTTTTAAGGGGATCCTAGATCCTAGGACGCTCTGTCTGGGCTGGCTCCCCTAAATCTGCCCACAGCACTGTGGCAGCCCCCATGACTCCTCTGCCCACAGCACTTGCCTCTGCTAGGAAGGGTGAGCAGGTGATCCGTGCAGTCAAGGGTCCCGTCTAGGACCCACGTAGGCTGCAGCCCTCCAAAAAGAAGCCAGGAGTGGCTCACAGCTGCACCACTGGGAAGGCCCCTGGCTTTCTAAACCAGAGGCAAGTGGCTTTTTTTTTTTTTTTTTTTTTTTTTTTTTTTTTTTTTA
>NW_022900933.1:38419600-38480797 GCF_012274545.1 Fukomys damarensis | reverse complement strand
TTTTTTTTTTTTTTTAGAAAAAGACACAGGACAAAAATACAGATAAGATGAACTGATTCGCTTTTCATCCTGCTGATGCCAGTGGACTCGGAGGCCATGGCCTCAGGGCTGAGCCCAAAGGTCCCGCATTTCCAGAGGGCTCCCTGTACCGATGCTTTCTCTGCTCTCTGTGGTTTAGAGGAGGGGACCTAGGGATGCAGCGAGAGGTCAGCCTTGGAGAGTTCTGGCTATAGTGAAAAAACCAACGCTCAGAACCACAAAGGCCCAGGTTTCCTGGCTGCCTCTGTGGCTCACGGAGCTGTTGCAATTTATCCCCACTCCACTCAGAGGAGGCTTTTTGGGGCTTAGGAAGCGACACGGGCACAGTCAGATGGATTAGAAGTGGGTGACAAAGATGAAAGTAGGGGATAAAAAGTGTGATGGCAGTGCCGGTGTTGGGGGGATGCAGAGCCTGGGGCAGAGCAAAGGAGGTCCTGAGATGCCTGAACCCCACACACTAACGTCCTCCTCACCCCCGGGTGGGTGTGGGGGCCACCGTCTCCCCAATGTCTTCTGGCTGACTGTGTGGCATCATGCAAGAAGGGCACAAGAGCCGTGTCTGACTGAGTCCTGAATGCCCCTGGCATGGGTGCCCCATTAGCGCAGGATGGATGAATGAATGAGCAGGGAACACATGAATGGACACAGTCAGCTAGGGGCCTTCATCTGTCCCAGCCATCCGGCCAGGAAGTAGCTCTTCATGGTCACACCTGGGGTGTGGAGCCCATTGGTCCGGGTGGGGTTGCAGAGATTCCGGTGAACAGGAATAAAAACAGCGCCCTCCTTAGAAGGCGCCCGAGGGACACAGTTTCTCCTGCACCAGGCGTACCATGGGCAGGGGTCAGGCTTTGAACTGCTGCCCTTCGAATGACTGTGAACTGGCCTGGCCGTGCACAGACATGGCCTCCTTCAGGGATCCCAGACCTCCAGTCCTCAGCCCCATGCTCCATGCTACCAGCCCGCGTGGATGGCCCTGCCCTCACTGTGCCCAACATGTTCTGCCCAAGTGCAGTGTGGCCCCATTACAGCTGTCACCCAGGACGCCTTCCCCAGGCTGCCACCCCTGCTGGGACCCCTTCCAGGCCACCTGGGGTGGGCACAGTACTGTGGGGCAGGGCCTGCAGGAGTGGTGTAGGGGGCTAGGGCAGCAGAGACCTGGAGAAGCTTCTGGAGGGGCCCAGGGCCGAGGAGGGAGAGGTTGGGGTAGAAGGGAGGATGGAGGACAGGGAGGCAGGTATCTCCTTGGGCCTGACCAGCTCCATGTGCCACCATTATGGGGTAAATGTGACCCAACTCAGATAGAGCTGTCCCCACAGAGGGAGGCCCAGGCCCAGAGCCCCCACCTGGCACAGCCATGCGGGGTGGGGGGAAACACGTCCCCTCCCAGCCCACTGCCAGGAGCCCTGAGGGTCCCCACCCCTCAGCCCTGTCTGAGTGAGAGTGAGTGCGCAGCAGGCCCTGGGGACCCCTCCAGGACCCCTCGTCAGCCGTCCTTGACGCGCCGGGTCTGTGGGTCTCCTAGCTGCCGCCTGGGAGCAGAGCCCTGTTTGTTCTCACACGTGGCACAGGCGGAGCCACTCCCCAGCTGAAGGAAAAGTCGAGAACGAGGCATAAAATCTCCATTGCTTGGTGTTTAAGATTCACTGAACCTTCCTACTCGCAGCACAAACAGCTTACTTTCAAATTAGTCAGCCGGAGAGTGAGTCACTGCCTGCCGGCCCTGTGTGGAGAATACTGATGTGGCCCACTGCCGCAATTATGCCCCCGCCGGGGGCTCAGCCCGCACCTGGCACCCACAGGCGCAGACCCCGCATCATCCACCAGCCTCAGCCTTCCCCGGCCTCCCCCACACCCACACAAGAGGCCAGAGCAGAGGAGGGAGCGGCCCAGCAGATGCACTTCCTCCTGCACAGTGCGGCCCTGGGGAGGAACCTCTGGGACTGGGGGGCCAGGACTGGGAGAAAGGACAGCAACCCCAGCCAGGCTGTGCCCACACCATGCAGGGACCCCGGGAGCACCCTCATTCACACACGGCTCATTTACAGCCCATCTGAGCTCTGCGCTGGACCCCTTTCGGGGCTGGAGGGAGGGCCTGGTCCTGCTCCAGGGGTGACCAAGGCCCCAGGCCTACAGAGGGTCCATGTCTGGACATGGACCCAGAGTGGCCCCGCCGAGGGGACAGGGGCCTTCAGAAAACCCAACGGATGGTTGGAGCCGGGAGGAAGGAGAGTGGAGGCACAGAGGATGCTCTCATTCCCCACATCCGCCCGGCTTGGCCTTGCCTGCCCTCAGACCCTCAGGACCCAGTGGACAGCCTGCATGGCCCTCCCTGCCACATCCACACCCCATGTCCCAGCCCCACCCTCCTGGCTTTCCTCATCCGGTGGGGGCCACATGCGCCCCCCCAAGACCTTGCACGGGGCAAGTCGGGGACAACTGCAGAAGCCCAGGCCCCACCCCTAAACGGGCACGAGAGGAGGCCAGGGCCAAGAGGGCCCAGGACAGGGGGACACTGGCGGCAGGAAAGGTGAGCCCAGCCCACAAGGCTGTGTGCGGCCAGGAAGCATTTAGCTGTTTACCCTTAAAAGGGCTCAGGGGTTAAGAACCTGGAGCACCGGAGCCAATTCTGCTGCAAAGGAAAGCCTGGTGCCCCTACCCCGTGTCCCAGCCACCGCCTATGTCCCCGGCCTCTGCTGGCCAGGTGCCTTTCTGCTCATTGTGCTCTGAGGACAGCTACCCTCTCCGCCCTTCTTGTCAGGCTCATCAGCCCGCTCGGCAGGTTGGTTGGTTTGTTTGCATTCACACCTCGTCTTCGAGCTCTCCACTTCCCGAGGTGACACTGACCCAAGTGTGACGCCCGCAGGAAGCTCCCCAAGCCGGGCTGTGGGTGTCCTCTTGGGGCCTGTTTCCCTCCTCTGGGGAAAGTTGGGGTCCGATCCTCCTGGGGACTCCTCACTCGCCGGTACAGGGACCCCAACATTGCCTAGCCGGAGTATTACCCTGTTACCCCTCGAGTGGTGACTCACTCCACAGTGTGTCCCCCTGTGAGACGCTGACCAGAAGGGCACCTGCATTTGAAAAAAAGTAGGGTATTTTGTATTCATTTCCAATCAGCAAGCATTTCCTATAGATACCAAACAAATACAAAACCTATTTCCAAGTTCCCTGATATGCCGGTGACAACTTCGTCGCAGCACAGGGGAATTAAAGTGATACATTTTGAAACAAGTTGGTGGTCGCACCGGCCTGTGATCCCAGCACTCCAGGAGTCAGAGGCAGAAGGATGGCAAGCTGGGACCCCACCTGGACAGCTCAGCGACTTAGAGAGATCCAATCAGAATATCAAATCAAAATGGGCTGGGTAGGTCAGAGCAGAGGTCCTGAGTTCAAAAAGAAAAGCAAAATTTTAAAAAAGGAAAAAAGAAAGAAAGAATGAAATGAAACAATATATTTTTCTATTATAGCAGTGAATTCCCTCCCCCACATTTTCCTCTAATTCGCTCTATTTTTTTCTTCATTGAGTTTATTGGTACTTTTTAAATATACAGACCAGTTACATTTATCATTCAGATCTGGTACCTCTACATGTCAGATCTTGGTTCTCATTTTTTCCCCTTAGCCCTGCCCTCCCTTAACCCCTCCACCCTTCCCTGTTTACAAAGACTTTGTTTCCATTTTTTCATTTTCTCATATTTTTTCTTTTCCTTTCTTTCCCTTCCCCTACCCTTCACACTCCCCCTACAACATTAGCCCTTTTCTTCCTATTTCACATTGTTAATTATACCATTTGGATCTTATTTACACTTTTAGTTTTTCACACAGGACAGACTATTCAATATTTACACATGATTTTCTTCCTTTCACATTGTTAATTATACCATTTGGATCTTATTTACACTTTTAGTTTTTCACACAGGACAGACTATTCAATATTTACACATGTGTGTCTTATTTATTTCACTTAAGAGTATGGCGTCAGTGTGCATCCATTTTCCTACAAATGACTCTAGCTTCTCATTCTTTATGGCTGAGTAGTATTCCATTTTATAGAAAAACCATATCTTCCTTCTTCTAGTTCACTGTTTTCATCCTTATTTCTATTAGGTCGAAGCCAGTGCAAGTGGCCCTGGCTCCCTTTTCTGCCCTAGGAAGACGGCAGCCTTGAAGGGCTCAGCCCATGCTGAACACAAGCCACAGCAGGCAGCAACCGGCCGGGGGTGGGGGCAGAGACCAAAAGGCCATTATTCCTTCTCCTCTGGCCAGAAATCCTGAGGCCATTTGCCACATAAGGTTCAGTGTCACAAAATTATTGCTTAAAGTTATTTTAATAGTGCACAGTAGTTTTACAAAATACTGAGCTTCCATGTGGAGATTTCAGCCAGCAGAAGACAGACTTTGAAGCAATCAAGTCTTCCAACCCGCTTGAGACCAGAAGGCTGGTGTCAGCCCGAAGCAAGGTGCAGGGTCGGGAAGCTTTGCTGACTTCCAAACAGGACCTTGCCCCCCAGACCCTGCCTTCCCCTCCACCCTCAGCCTGGGGTCTGGGGACCCAGCTCCTTTCCCCAGAGGTGGCTTGGCCACAGCACCTCGACGGCCAAGCACATTTTGGGAACCATGCTGATTTAATGAACTCTTAATGAAACGGGAATCTTGTTTGTTTTTTTTTTAAACTGTGCTAAAATACATGGACTATTTACCATCTCCATCGTATTTCAGTCACTGCCTGGAAACATGACACGCATTCCCACGGGAGCAACACCAGGGCCCCTACCTCCAGCTCCCAGCTGAAGCCCAGGCCCTGACCTGGCTCCAACCACCGTGCTTCCTCTCAGTGAAGCTGACTGCTCTGGGGACCTCATGTAAGTGGAATCCTACAGTCTTTGTCCTTTCGTGGACAGCTTATTTTACTCAGTAAAATGTCCTTACGGTATATCTAGGTCACCTCTAAATTCCCTTTTGAAGGCTGAATACTATTCCATTGAATAGTATTCATGGAGCGACCATGTTTTGCTTCTCTGTCCGCCTGTCACCTGGCCAGGCTGCTTCTGTCTCTCCGCCACTGTGAACAACACTGCTGCCAGGCACATGTCTGTTAGGGCAGCTGTGTGAGGCTGGGAGCAAATGCATCCTCTCCGGCCTACTAGCCTTCTTCTACCCTTGAGAGTGGTTTCCAGAGGAGGAATGAAGGGCCTTGGTGAGCTGAGGAGGGAACACGTGAGCTCACTTTGAGGCCAGTTGAAGGAAGACCCCCTCCAGGGTGAGGCTCTGGCTTCCACGTCTTGCTGGGAAGTCCTGGCAGCATCAACACAAAGCAGATACATTCTGCACAGGCCCCTCCCTTCCACAGCCTGTCTGTAGGCTGAGGCAGGAGAATTGCAAGTTTAAGGCCAGCAGAGGCAACTTAGTGAGAGCCCGTTTCACAGACTAAGGCTGGGGATGGGGATGTAGCTCAGCACTTCCTGGGTTCGATCCCCAGACCCACGAAAATGAAACCCCTTGAAACAGAATTCGGGGAACATGGCCTCCAGTGGACAGATGGGTCCACTGAGGCGGGGCATAGCTACCGCACAGGTGGGAGAGGAGCCACTCAGGCAACCCACGGCCTGCTGACCCTGTGCTTGTGATTTGACCCTCAGAAGGGCAGATCTGAGCCCACTGAGGGCTGCCCTCAGTCAGGCTCCACAGGTTGCCTTTCCCTGCGCCTCTGGGTGCGAATCCCCCGGTGAAAGCTCCCACCCGCCGCTGGCAGACACTGACCGGATGCATGGTCCCTCGGAGACAGCTCTCGGCGTCACAGGCACCAGACTGCAACCTCCCAGAGCCACCCAGCGTCCTGCAGGGGCCTGAGCCCCAGAGCTGCTCCCCAGCCTCAGGGCCCAGCTGAAGCTGGCGGGACAGTCTTCTTCCCCTTGCTCCCCCCCATGGCCCCTCATCCTCCCCCAGCTCTAAAGCCCAGGACCCTGGCTGCCATACGCCTTATGGACACCCTCGGAGTCACAAGCCCGCACAGGGGACCCATCGCCCTCCCGGGTTGGGGCACAGCCTCCACCCTCCGTCGCTGTCCTCTCCACAGCCTTGGAAATCCTGCCTCTCAGGGCGGCTGTTAAGCACCTGGGGTCCTCTTGCCACCTCCTCCCTGTGTACACAGCCTCCCAGGAGAGCTGCCCAGGGATCCCTCCCAGGAACCCTCTGGGCCCAGGAGGCCAGGAAGGGAGTTTGGGCAAGGAACAGGACAGCTAGGACCTTGACCCAAGGGCCACAGGGCACTCATAGGCCGAAGTCTTAGGAAGCACAGAGGAAGGCGTGGAGGGGCCCCTGGGCACCCCAGCCCTGTCCCAGGGCCTCTGCTTCCCACCAGGCCCCTGGCCAGTTGCAAGGCCACCGTGCACTCTTTTACAAGGCTGGAGGTTTGTAAAAATTACTTGGTGGAGACTACGGGGCCACGGCCAATCCTCTGTGGTGGTGGCCGTCTGCCCGGAGGACATTCACGCCTGCGGGCAGTGGCTGCAGTCACTTCAGCCCCCGCGGGGTCCAGCCTCCCATCACCAAGACCCTGGGGGCCCACACGGGGCTCTGACGTGTGTCGTAGGGCTCGGGAGGGGCGGCCCGGACAGATGCCCATGCCACCTGCCCTCCTGGCAGCCTGGCACGGAAATCCAAGCTGGGGACCCAGACCCTGTTCACAGGCGGGCGCGGGCGCGAGCCCAGCGCTGGGGCTGGCAGGGAAGGCGCAGGACGCGCGGCCCCTGGGTTCCAGCCTCCGCCCACCCACCCCTCCGCCCACCGGCCGTGTTTCCCTCAGCAGAAAGGAATGTGGTCCCCGGCAGCCCAGGCAGCTTGATAGCCCGTCCTCGGCCCCTGGATCAGTCAGCGGATTCGGGGCGCAAGGCCCCTGGCCGGCATCCGCCCCACGGTAATCAGGACCATCTGCTGCCTGGGCTCGCTGCACCTTCTCTGGCTGGGCGAGAGGGCGGCGGGCCGGTCTGCTCTTGGACCCAGCTGTCACCCATGGGCCCAGTGGACAGGGTTGACAGAGGTGAGGAGGCCGGTTCTTCCCCCAGCTCGGCTGAAGCTGCACTGTGTAACTCTGAGCAGGGCCTTGACCCCACCCTCAGCCGCAGGTTTCTGAGTTGGGTGTGTCCTCCCCCTGCTTCATCCATGATTCCCAACAGAAAGGCCAGTGCCACTGTGCAGGATGTGACCCTGTAATGGATCCATCAGAAAATACAAATTAATGGGCTAGGGTTCAGTGAACAGGAGCACAGTGGTCATAGCTAGGGAGGTGAATCCTAGTACTCAGCTCTGGACAAAGTTGACAACTGGCTTCTGCTCAGAGGAGGGCACTGAAGTAGATCTTTCAGGGAGCGAGTGAGGGAAGCCCTGAAACTTGGTCTGGAGGGTCACAGATGCCACCTCCATGTGAGCTGGGGCCAGGAGCAGCTCTGGAAAGCCCTTCCCTAGGATGAAAAAGCTCCTCCCCCAGAGGAGCCTGCTCCCAGGGTGGTAGTGAGTGCTCCAGAGCTGGAGGCAAACAAGGTGCTGCTGGGATGCTGGAGTCCTGTGCCAGGCCCTGCAGGAGCCTGTGCTGTGTGCTGAGGGCTGGAAAGAGTCAGGGCCTTGGCCCCATGGCTCCGGAACCCAGGACACCCCCTGGGAGAAGGGGGCCTCTCATGTCCCCACCCCAGAAGCACAAGGTAACCTCAAGATGCTTCTGTGGGCCAGGTGGGCGTGGCCCAGCACCCCTGCCCTGGGTACCAGGCTAGGAACTGGGGTCCTCAGCACAGCGGCCCCCTCCCCAGACCTCCCTGGCATGCTCACATGTGGCCCATGGCCTGGGGGGCCCTGGGGTCCTTCAGAAAGGCCCTTCCCAGGGTAAGGCCCTGTTACCCCGAGCACCCCGCGGATGGGCAGGAGGACACCAGCCACCCAGCAGGGAGCCGTACCCCTCCCAGCCCCCACAGCCCGCTCCCTGAGCCCCCACCCAGCTGCCACACCTAATCCAGGCTGTGGGAAGCTGCTGGCGGAGGCCGAGGAGAAGGAAGGCCACCCGCCCTGGGCCCCAGGACTGTTCGAGGCTGCAGATGCGGTCCACGCCCCAGGTTGGAGAACTTGCTAAATCACAATTCTCTGCAGCTTGG
Organism: Fukomys damarensis; assembly: GCF_012274545.1. Taxonomy (NCBI): domain Eukaryota; kingdom Metazoa; phylum Chordata; class Mammalia; order Rodentia; family Bathyergidae; genus Fukomys; species Fukomys damarensis. The sequence continues at coordinate 38,472,620 of NW_022900933.1, read as the reverse complement.
GGAGCTGGGCTGGGACCAAGGCTGAGTTATCCTCAGCAGCTGCAGCTCAGGAAGCCAAGGAGGAGGCCTGGCTGTGGAAGGGGAGCCAGGGCCCTGTGACCTCCCCAACCTCCATGCTCCTCTTTGTCCCGGGAAAGCAACCTAAGGGGCCACCACTCAGGAGTCATAAGTGGGGAAGGGACCATGAGGAGGCTGCGTGGGCCAGCGGCGGGGCTCCTAGGGAGCAGGACTGCCTGGGAGGAATCTGCTCCCCTGGGTGAATCTCCCTCTAGGCTCCATTCTGGGGACAGAAAGAGACCCCAGTGGTAGGCAAGAGGGAGCCGGGTCTGTGGCCCTGGACACACCACGGGGCCCGGCCGCTGCAGCCTGGACGACAAGGCTGTGTTATCCCCGGCTGACAAGGTGCACGACCTCCCCAGGGTGCACGACCTGGAGGGGTCTCGCCCCACCCTGAACCTGGAGCCTCCTGGTGCAGCAGCCTCAGCCTCAGCCCCCACGACAGCTCTAGACAGTGGCTTTCCATGCACACACACAGAGCGCCGTGTGTCGGGCTGTGCGTCTCCTGGAATAGCTTCCTTTTAATTACATGGAAAGGTCACCAGAAAAAAGACAGAAGCGAGAAGCCAGAGTCGCTGGAAACTTCTTCCCTCCACCTGTAACTTTGCAGCCAAGCAGCTGGGGCAGGAGGGAGGCAGGCAGGGCTGCCGGTGGGTGCTCTCAGTTGCTCTGCTGGCCCAGTGGCAGGTGACTGCCCTGGACAGTGGCCTGGGGACAGTGGCCAACAGCCCCAGCCTGGGGAATGTGGTGCTGTGGGTGTGTGGATGGGGGCATAAACAGACCGGAAGTCACACAGCACAATGTGAGGGTCCCAGGCTCTGTGAGAAACAAGAGCTCAGAGGCTTCCAGAGGAAGAGGTGGGGGCTCTGACCCCCGAGAGGAAGTGGCCTTCAGAAGCCCGTGCCTGGGGGACAGGCAGACGCAGCCAAGCTTTGACACTGGTGGTGGCCTCTTCATCTTTCTCCTCACTCCCTCCTCTTTCCTCTCCTCTTTCTTCATCTCCTCCTCTTGCTCCTCCTCTCTTCTTCCTCTCTTCCCTCCTCCACCTCAGTTGCCGTCCCACCGCGCCACCTTTGCTCAAGCCTTTCCTACCCAGAAACCTTTTCAGCTGGGAGAGATGGCAAACACTTATAATCCCCACATTCTAGGAGGCTGAGGCAGGAGGCTGCACATTCAGACCAGCCTAGACAACTCAGAATCTTATGGAGACCTGATCTCAAAATTAAAAGGCCTGTGGACGTTGCTCAGTGCCCAGGCCCTGGGTGCAACCCAGTACAGTACCACCAAAAAAAGAGAAAGGGACTGAGCCGTCCAGCCCTGGACTTCAGCTGCCTTTTGAAGCTGAGGGCACAGAGAACCTTCTGCCTGTGCTCCAGCCACCCGGGCAGCCCAGAGGACCCTGACACACAGAGCCAGCTGCGGCACCCATCTCAGGCCGTGTGGCCCCTACTTCTACCCTGCGAGCTCCCAGCGGGTCCCTGCTAGGGCTAGGGAGGAGCCAGGAGCGACTTTAAGTGGCTGCATATCCTTGGTCCCCCTGAGTGGGGAGTTAGGAAAACAGGTTTACCAGATAGATTAACAAAACGTCCGTTTTCCGGGCAGCCCTGCCCCTGGGACTAGATGCTTACTTAAAAATCCATATTAAAAATACAAAGCAGCCTCACGTCGCGTAACAAGGTGAAGACAGGAAGCGAATGGGTAGGCTGGCGGGCCACGTGCCCCTCACAGCCCCGAGGGGGGGGATTTAATTTTCTTCCTTGCATTCAGAGCCTCCCACCCACTCTTCAGCAAACAGATTCCTTTTATGATCAGTGGGAAAAGATAACATTTTTAATAAAAGCATACACATTGATATCACTAATTACAGCTCTGAGTCACTAAGCTTCCGCGCCCCTCCGTGCCCCTCTGTGCCCGCTCCAAGCAGACAGAGCCCTGGCGGGTGTCAGGGCGGTTGCTCTCCTGCCCGCTCACTTGACTCTGATGATGAGCATCGCTTTCCACCAGGACCTCGCACCCGTGGAGCAGGCACAGGCTGAGAGCTCCCAGAGCCTCTGGCAGCATCATCTTGACTGGGGCACCGCTCAGAGCCAGCCTCTCTCAGGCAACGCTGGGGCCTCTTGGACAAGGCCAGCAGCAAGCCCGTCTCTCCCTCTGGCATCCAGAGTCCTCTGAGCTTGGCCTGCCGCTGGATCCCCTCCATCCCCAGCCAGCACTGTGGGGCGTCCCCCACACCCTGTGCCAGGCCCTGTGCCAGGACCTGCAGAAGCCCATCAGGTTCCCAGGGTGGCCAGGCTGTGAACCCCGCCTGCTCAGCGGTGGCACCTGGGCCTCACACACCAGCTTCCAGCCCAGAGCAAGCCCTCAGGAGGACCCAGAGGAGAACAGGGCCAGCAGGCCAGGCTTCCTCTCCTCCCCCAACCTCTGTTCTCCATCCAGCAACCCCTCTGCAGGGTCCACTCTGGCAGAGGCCCCACCCACATGCAGTCCCTGAGACCACAGACCCAGCACCTCAAAGCAACCCCCCAGTCCTCCACCGCCCAGGCAGGCAGGGCCCAGCAGGCCCCCAGCAGGCTCCCAGCTCTTGTGGCCACAGAGGCCCCGCTCACCCTAGTCTTCACACCCAGGGAGAGCGGTAAAGTGCCAATCTGAGTCCACTTAAGAATAAGGAGCTTACAGTGGCCCCTGGGACTGAATCCAAGTCCCACCCCTCCCGAGAGGGAGGGAGGGAGGAGAGAAAGAAGGAAACAAGAGAAGGAAGGAGGAAAAGGAAGGAAAGGAAAGAAGGAAAGGAAAGGAAGGAAGGGGGGAGGAAGGAGGAGAGAAAAGGAGGAAAGGAAGAAAGAGAGGCAGGGAGAGGGGCAGGAAGGCTAGAGATGGTTTATTTGGCTCCCAAGAACCCACTGTTAAATTTTCAGGACACCTTGTGCTATCTGTCCATGAAACATGAGCAGCCTGGCCCTGCAGTGGGCATTTACACCAGGGCAAGTAACAGTTGCACAGGTCAAAGCTAACTGACTAGCCTACCACCAACGGACTCGCCAATTTTGCCCAATCTACCTTGCATTCAACTAAGAATTATGGACCACAGGACTGGAAAGGATCTTGAGGCCCATTCAATCAGATTCCTCTCCCCTTCATTCATACCCCTCATTCAGTCACTCGACAAGCAGTGTCCCGGCAGCTCCCAAGTCGGGCTCTGTGCTGGGCCAGGCTGGCATCTGGAGCGCACTGCCAGATGGGGACATGTGCATGAACATGGCAAGGTGGCAGAGACCTTGGACCGGGATGGCGGGGCTGGGGCAGGGGCCTCCCTGTCTCCTCACAAGGTGGCCCTTCTGCACCCATTGCTAGGGGTCTGGCTGTTCCTCTCCAAGCCCAGCCGCCCAGGTTTTGGGAGAGAGCAGCTCTGGACAGTGTCCACAGGCAAGAAAATGCTGTGGCTTTCTTGTCCGTCTGCAGCCTAATGAGCTGTGTCTGCATTGCTGGCTCCCGGCTGCTCCCTGGCAGTCAGTTGGCTGGGAGCCTTCAGGAGCCCATTAACCTTTTCGGGTCCTGGAGGAGCTGAGGGACCACAGGATGGGAATCTCAGTCAGGGCCTGGGACCACACACCTTTCTGCCGGGCCTCTGTGTCCACCAGGAGAGTGGAAGGGGCAGGATAGGAAAGTGAGAGCTACTTGAGCTCGAACCTGAGGTTGCTAATTTCATCAGAAGTGCTTGCAAGGGTTCTGGGACAGCTGTGTGAATCCTGAGGGAGCCCAGGCAGGAGCAAGTCAGCTCTGTGATGCCCCATGCCAGCCCTTCGGTTTATTAGAAAGGTGGCTAAAAGAGGCCCAGTGTGTGGGCAGGGAACAAGGCAGAGGAAAGAGCTGACGCACTCTGGCCATAGCCCTGCTGGATCCCAAGCAGATGCAGCTCAGACTATCCCAGACTAAGCCCTGGGGCCCAGCACAAGGATGCTGCATGGAGCAGACAGATCTAGACATTTGCTCTACCTGCCCCAGGACCTTTACACATGCTATTTTGCTACCTATAGGTCTTTCCTGATCCTTGGTGCCAGCATAGCTCCTTGCCTCTGAGGCTGTGCTTGGATGTCATCTCCTTGGGGAGGCTGCATGTCCCCTCTGTTGCTTTCTCCAAAGCATGCACTCTCCTCCTCTGGGCAATCCTGTTTGTTCACATATGGCTCCATCTGTCCTAGAAAAGTGCCTCTGGAAGAGTCAGATCCTTGCCTTCTGGATCAGCAGAGGGCACTGAATGCCCAAGCAACCCTGCACATAGTAAGGCCTCAGGAAGGGCAGCATCTGCCAGATGGCTTGCCGAGGTACCAGTCTCTCAGGCTTTTGTGGGTGCACTGTGGTACCGGGCCCCAGCAGGATTGGCTCATAGCAGGAGCCTGACAAGTGTCGGCTTACAGAAGCTCAGTGTGAGTGTCACTGTCTCAAGTAGCATCCCTGAGGTAGGCACCTGCAGCCCAGAGAGGGCCAGCAACCTTGGAAGGTCACACAGCACACCCAGCCTCCTTCACCACAGTCCCCTCTGTGCCTACTTCTCGGTGCAGCTCAGGGCTGAGAGAGAGAGTCAGTCTGCAGGATTTGAGGTAATGGAGAAAATCACAGCTCTCTTACTCCTCAAGATAAATCAATTTCGCTGCCGGGTGTTGGTTTCCACAGCTTCAAAATCTGGGGGTCAAATCACAGCCCCATCCTTGGTGTTGTCAGGTACAGTGTTTCAGAGGCAGATTCCCAGGTAAAAGATCCCAAGGCCCAGAGTAATCTCACCAGACCCAGTAGGAGTGGGATCTGCTGTCGCTGTCATGCTTTTCAAGGAGAAAGTTGGAGAAGCAAAGGGCTGAGGTGAGAGCAGTCCTGGTTACAAGGAGCGGGAAGGGATGGCTCTGCAGCAGAACTCAGGCTGTCTGCATCCATCTGCCCATCACCCCAACTGCAAATATTAAGTAAAGTTTTATCTATGGTTTTCTTGCAGCTTGTGACTTTCCAGCAAGCAGAGATAACAAATCCTCTCACACAAAAGTCAGGCTACACAAAAATAATTCAGGTCAAGTTTCCCCCACAGCATGGGCCTCTGGGAAGCTGGCGTCTTGCACACACAGGATCCCTGGGCCCCAGCAATGAAAGCAAACTGTGGTGGGGAAAGGAGAGTCACCTCTGCGGCCGGCAGTCCCCAGGGAGGATGGGGACCTGGGCTCTGGGTGGAGGCAGCGGCTTGCGCAGGGGCCATGCGCTGTGTCTGGGCTCCCCGTGGAGGCCCCCTGCACCTCCGGGCCCCACTGGCCAGCCCTTCCCTGGGCGCAGCTCTGTCTTCTGAACCCAGCTGGCTGCACCATGCGGGCTTTCATTGAAGGGATTTCATGCAGTAAATGGTATGGAGCCTCTGTTCCTGAGTTTTGGGCACAAGGATTCAATCAATAAGAATTTACAGATGGACAGTGGCATGCACTGCCAGGGGGACTGACTGAAGCAGCTCAGACATGACGCAGGGCAGACAGTGGAGGAGACACTGGTGTCTAGCCCGGTGTAAATATGATACAATGTACACACGTATCAGAAGGCTGCATGGCGCCTTGTTAACATGTATCATCGTTATGTTTTTATGTATCAGTTTCAAATTACTTTGAACAAAGACACAGTAGCCACAAAAAAAAAAACATCCTGAGCCTACAACAGTGTTACAGGCAGCAGGAACAGCATATGCAAAGGTCCTGGGACTGGAACAAATATCTTCCCGCCAAGCGCTGCCTATCAGCCATCATTCAACACTATTTTCACAAGAGTGTGGGGCTTGTGTTCAGGGGAGTTTGCAGGTTCCTATAGTCAGCTGTGCTGTGCTCTGCACTAGCAGCAGAGAGGGGTGCTCCACAGGCTGAGGGTCCCTTCCATGAGAGCCCAGCTGCCTGGCACAGCCACAGCAGTCTCTGCACAGTGAGAGCTGACATGGGGTCTGAGGGGCAGGAGAGGACTAATCCCCATGAGCACCCAGCCAAGGGACCCTTGATCTGCTTGCAGGAGCACAGAGACTTCCTGCTCACTATCTGCCCCGTGGCTACTGATGCAGTGCGGAGGCCTGGAGAACCGGTCCTCCTGGAACTTGAGGGGTGGCCATCGTGGGCTGGGTACCCTTCTCTAACAATCCAGTGAGACCCGGGTCCGGACAGGGCTCTCTGCTGCCTGGGGACCTGCCCTGGGGGTCACTGGAGGACTTGGCCATGGGTCACTCCTGCGGGTAATCAGCCCCCTAATGCCCCCCTCCAAGGTGCCTAGGGTGGGCTTCTGGCATGTCTGCTCAAGCCCCAAGACGTGGGCCAAGACTGCAGTCAGCCATGGCCTGGTCTCATCCCTTCCCTCCAGTTCTTCCTTTGGCTTCCTGGGAGGTTGAGGCTCAGCAAAGAGGGGCTTTGATCTCGTAACTCAAAGCTGGAGTGAGGACGGGGTCCTCCCCCTCCTGTGTTCTTCGTTTTCTGTCATCGGTAACAAAGGGGGGCTCCAGCCTGCCTGGCCAAGAACCCACCACTCTGCATGGCTTTATGGACCATCTCTGCCCTGCACCCCAGAAGCCAGGACTGCAGGGTTTACAGGAGCAGTGTACAGAGGAGTACACGGGGCAGGATGTGGGCAGCTCTCTGGTAACTGGATGGGGATCCACCTGTGAACCCCAGGCCCACCAGGACATTCCGCCTCATCCTGGGACTGGAACAAATATCTTCCCGCCAAGCGCTGCCTATCAGCCATCATTCAACACTATTTTCACAAGAGTGTGGGGCTTGTGTTCAGGGGAGTTTGCAGGTTCCTATAGTCAGCTGTGCTGTGCTCTGCACTAGCAGCAGAGAGGGGTGCTCCACAGGCTGAGGGTCCCTTCCATGAGAGCCCAGCTGCCTGGCACAGCCACAGCAGTCTCTGCACAGTGAGAGCTGACATGGGGTCTGAGGGGCAGGAGAGGACTAATCCCCATGAGCACCCAGCCAAGGGACCCTTGATCTGCTTGCAGGAGCACAGAGACTTCCTGCTCACTATCTGCCCCGTGGCTACTGATGCAGTGCGGAGGCCTGGAGAACCGGTCCTCCTGGAACTTGAGGGGTGGCCATCGTGGGCTGGGTACCCTTCTCTAACAATCCAGTGAGACCCGGGTCCGGACAGGGCTCTCTGCTGCCTGGGGACCTGCCCTGGGGGTCACTGGAGGACTTGGCCATGGGTCACTCCTGCGGGTAATCAGCCCCCTAATGCCCCCCTCCAAGGTGCCTAGGGTGGGCTTCTGGCATGTCTGCTCAAGCCCCAAGACGTGGGCCAAGACTGCAGTCAGCCATGGCCTGGTCTCATCCCTTCCCTCCAGTTCTTCCTTTGGCTTCCTGGGAGGTTGAGGCTCAGCAAAGAGGGGCTTTGATCTCGTAACTCAAAGCTGGAGTGAGGACGGGGTCCTCCCCCTCCTGTGTTCTTCGTTTTCTGTCATCGGTAACAAAGGGGGGCTCCAGCCTGCCTGGCCAAGAACCCACCACTCTGCATGGCTTTATGGACCATCTCTGCCCTGCACCCCAGAAGCCAGGACTGCAGGGTTTACAGGAGCAGTGTACAGAGGAGTACACGGGGCAGGATGTGGGCAGCTCTCTGGTAACTGGATGGGGATCCACCTGTGAACCCCAGGCCCACCAGGACATTCCGCCTCTAAGAGCCCAGGGAAAGGTGTAGGAAATGTGACCCCACTGCAGCTGTGTGCCCGTCATGGCAGCCTGGCTGCCCGTGCCATGTAGAGGACAGGTACCGCTCCCAGGACCCCTTCCACCGGGTGTCAGAGTTGCCGGCAGCTCATCCCAAGTACTGAGGCAGAGTCCCTCCTCCTGCTCCTTAGCCTGAACCTGTGGGCTGTGGCCGGAGGGTCTGGGATTTTCTAAGTTCTCTCAGCTGGTTTCTCTGCAGCCCCTGAGAGACCTAGACTGGGATTCATGAGTCCACACCAGACCAGAAACACCGGGGAGGCGTCATGGATGTCAGCCTCAGAGGCCCTGACCGCAACCCGGCAGCCTGAGGACCTCCCCAGTACGTGAGCCCAGATGAGCCCCCTTTCTGGCCCTCGGTCACTCGGCCTTCCAGATCCAGCCGAGGCAAACACACTCAGGGATGCTGCCCCTGGGCCTTTCTTCCGCCCTCCCTCTGTTTCCCATTTGGTCTGTTCCTGTGCCATTGGGACACAATAGCGTTGCTTTCCAAGGAGCAGCCCAGGCTGCGGTCACCACCACTTTGCAGCACTTCTGTGCCCCATGTGTCCACTACCTTGCTTCATGCTCCCTGCATGCACAGCAGATGCCACTGCTCATGGTGCCCGCTTTCCTGGCGGGGAAACTGAGCCTGGCACACGTCTGCCTGGCAGAGCCGACCCAGCTGCCTGGCTCTGAGCACCTCCTCTAAGGCAAGGTCTGGGGCCCCGCCCACCCCTCCGCTCCACTTGCAGCTGTCCCCGCGCTCTGAGTGCCAGGCATTGTCCTCAAGGCCAGGGTGAGAAGACAACTGCGGCACAGCCTGCCAGGGGTACAGATGCTGCCACAGGCATTTGCAGGAAGGGTGACAGGAGCCGGAACGGTACTGGGCTCTGAGCTACTCCAAATGCAGGGCATTGCTTGGGAGGAGAGGAGTCACAGAGAGGCAGAAGCCTTTGTTTCCCCAGCCCCTCACAGGCAGCAGGAGCTGCTCAAAGCCCAGAGGACCACGGGAAGCTCCCCACCCGTCCCTTGCTCATCTGGGTCTGTTGAAACCGGTAACCTCTTGACTGTGCCGGCCCACAGCTGTTTATGCACTCATTGGAATCGCACTGACAATATATTTGTTTAATTTCCAGCAAGAGGGGGAAGATTTGTCAGGGTCAGGGATACGTCTTGCATAAAACATTTTGATTAAACTCTGTTGGCCAGAGAATTACTTTCCTCGTCATACTTAGAGAAATCTAGTTGTTCCCTAATTGGAGCGGCTGCCTCACTGGCGCGTTCACCATTTACCATGCGCTCCAGGCCAGATGTTGCTGGGATATGAATTCCTCCCCAGAAGAGACCCAAGGTATCTTGGGAGAGGTGTTAACTCGCCCGAACCACAGGGGACCGCCATGGGCTCGGCTGGAGGAGAGACAGCATCCTACGGGAGGCCGGGCGGTGGACGAGCTTGTCAACAGTGGCCGGGGAGAGTTATTAAGAAACTGGATTGGCAGAGTGACAGTCAGCCGGCTGGGAGGTGCAGGCCCCACAGGAGCCCGCTGGAGATGCCAGGGCAACTGCGCACACAGTGGGGGCCGAGGCCATCTCGGCTTTGCAGGAGGGGCCTCCGGGGGGCCTGCAGGGAGCCAACAAGCAGGAGGCAGCTGCAGCTTGACAGGGACAGAGAAATCTGGCCGTGCACCGTAAGGAGCTGCCTGCCTGCTGAGAAGGGGTTGGCTGGATGCACTCTGCCTGTGTCCTTAGTGGAGTGTGAGGCAGGACAGAGACACTGAGCTGCAAGCAGGAGGACAGGAGCTTCCACTTGCTCCTCACCCACTGTGCACCAGCCCTTTCCACACTTGGCGCCTGGCTAAGTAGAGGATTCCATGCTGAAAACTTCTGGTGTGCAAACCAGAGCTGCAGAAGTGGCTCGAGTGCACAGACGTACAGCCTGTCCCACTGTGGACAGTAAAGATGTCAGGTGGGCCTCAGAGATGACCCTGGTGTGTGCCACATGCCACCCACAGAGGTCCCTTTCCATGCTCATGTGTGGCACCCTGCCAGTCAGTATTCAGCGTCTTTTCCCTGTCCATGACAGACATTGCTAATCAATCACAGCACTCTTCCTCTCAGAACCCAGACACTGCCTTGGAGTCCTCCCCAGTCCAAGCCCCCACAGCCGGCACTGACAGCCAGGGTGGCCAATTAGAGGAGCCAATGTGCCACCACTGGCTAGACTTTGATTCCAAGTTTCCAGATTCTGGAGCTGAGCTGTCAAGCACTACAACCACAGCCACATATGGCTGCCCAGTGCCTAACATGTACCTGACATAGAAAGGGGGCTAAGTTCCAAAAAGGTAACACTAACAAGAATGTAAATGCTCGTTAATAAACTTTAAGTTGGCCTCATGTCACAATGATAATATTTTGGACAGACCAAGATAAATGAAACACAAAATGAATTTCCTTTTTAAAATGTGGCTTGTGTTGTGTTTTGGTTGGACAGGGCTGGTCTAGGGTTCCAGGGGCTGTGAATAGTGCCCCTGGTGGCTGGGACGGGTAATTCACCCCACTAAGGGGTTGGTCCATCACCTGTGAGTTACAGCAAGCTACAGAAGAGCACTACACCTCCCATCTGTGAGGTGGGGTCCCTAAAGCTTCCTATCCAGTAGGATGTAACTGAGGAGTTGATGAATGAATACATTTAAAGGGTGTGAAACAGTGCCCTTTCCTGTAACAAGTGCGCTAGGTGGGTCTCTTGCTGCCTGAGTGGTGGAGGCCCTTTTCTTCCCTGGGCCTCCCAACCTTGGTCCTATTCTCAGATGAACTGAGAAGGTGAGAACAGCTTCCTGTTGTGTACTCCTAAAAAGGCTCCCCCACAGGGCTAAGCCACCACTGAAACTACTTCCTGTGTCTCGCCAATAAACTTCCCCATGATCCTTCATTTGAGTTCCTGCCTGCCTAGCCCAAGTTCTCCAGTCTTGACATCTCATTCTGATCTGTGGCATTCTCAAAGATCCCTACTCTCTTGGGGTTCCCTGAGCCCATGCCCACAGCACAGTTGCTGACACTCACACTTCCAGGGCAGCTGCTTAGTCCAATCCCATGTCCCAGGTGTGGCTTTCCTGATATAAAGCAAGTAAAACTATTTTTGAATTTGCTGTAAAACTTAGAAGAGACAGAGCAATTATAAGGGGATGGGCTCTTTTGTAATTTCACAACCAAGACATAGCTACTGGTAACAGGCTCCCAGTCCTTTCTGGAGCAGTGCTGCCAGCTAGAAATGTAAAACCCACCACAGAGATCATTTTAAGTTTTCTATGAGCTGTGTGTGTATGTATTTTTCTTCTTTTTAAATTTTTTTTTATCAGTGCAGGTATGTAGTACATGATGTCTACATTCCTATCTGGGGATGGTACATAACACATCTTAATTCCTTTTCCATCCTCCTCCCCTCCCTCCCTCTCCTCTCCATCTCTTGATCCCCTTCCCCTTTGAGAATGTTCTATCTCCTACTTCCTATCGTCCATCTTTTATTTTGCTCTTCATTTATACTTTGCATTGCTCTTCTTAAAGAAACCATGAGATAAGCTTGTGGCTTGGATTCATTTCACAATGACGGTCTCAAGGTGCATCCATTTTCCTAAATTGGCTGTGTTTTAAAAAGTAAAACAACCATGTGAATTAATTTTAACAGTATATTTCACTTCATCTCATTGCGTCCAAAGTAACACTGTTTCAAGTGTAATCAACATAAAAACACCAATGAGATCGTCTATAGTCTTCTTTCATCCTGCCTTTGAGGCCCAGTGGTTTTTTCACATCCACAAAACATTTCAGTTTTACCAACGCCATTTCAAGGGCTCAGCAGCCTCCAGGAGCTCAGAACACTTGTTGGACAACGTGGGTCTGGAGGGCATGAGTTTGGCAATGGGTAACTGGCATGGCCTGCAGAGTTTGGGGCCTGGCAGGTCCACACTTGACTCTGCACCTTGCAGTCGTGAAGTCCTTGCTTTCCCTGGCAGTGCTGTGCATACCCTGAATGCGATCACCCTCTTCCCAGGAGGTCCATGTATTGTTCCTTAAAGAACAATTGGATGCCAGGAAAAGACAGAGAGAAAGGGCTCCTAGTGCCCCAGGACCACCGTGTGGTCCAGGCCCCCCAAAGTAAGAAATAGGGAGCCCCAGACCCTCCAAGCCATCCTCTGGAGAACTGCTGCTGCCCCGTTTTCCACACTTGCTTGATTTTTCTCCTCCGAGCAGAAGCTCTGAGACACCAGCACTTCAGGCTTGACATTCTGCCAACTCGGGCTGTGCACACTGGGCTCCCCATACTTCCCGAGCTGCGTGTCTCCCAAGATGAAAGACTGTAAAAGAAGATAAAAATAGTCCCCGGGAAAGAGACTGCTCAGCTGGCCCAGTTTGCAGAGTCCCTGTTTCATCTCAGATGTGAATAATTCATCCCTTCTAAACTACTGCTGTTAAGTGAGGGCATCATTATTACATTTTCTTTGATGACACCCTCTAAAAAACTCATAAACACCCCACACATTAGGAGGGAGCCTGAAGAGCGTCATTTAAAGCCATTTGCTAGGGCGGAAAGCAGCACCCATGATCTGTGTGATCCACTTGTCCCTGGGTTGACGTATCAAAGCTGCCCTTGGTCTCTTCCCAGACACAGACTGGGGGCTCCGACCTGGCTCCTTTTGAAGAGTTTGCAGAGAGGTCCTGCAGGAGGGAAGAGCCCGGAGTGGGAGCCATCTCTGCACCGGCTCCCTCAGGGGCCTCTTGTCTCAATTCCCTCCTGGTGACAAGCACACATTAATCACTGTGGAAGGAGGCCAGCGGCTCTGTGATCCTGGAAAAGCTGGAGGAAGTCTGGGAACCTTAACAAGGATGTGAACACTATCGATCACCAGCACGGTTCATTGGCCACTTCTGACACCCATTTTGCAGTCAAGCACACTAAGGCTCGGAGCAGTGCGGCAGGGCCAGGTGGACATCAGCCTGCAAGGCCCCAGGGTGGCCAGTGGATGGCAGAGCAGAGGACATGGCAACAGCCCCCAGTTGGGAGCCTGCTCAGGGTACAGGCAGCTGTCTGTTCATCCAGTCCTGATGTCTCCAGAGACTCCTGACAGCCCCTCTAATCCCAGTGGAGTGTGGGCACTCTTGGCAGCTTCAGGACTGGTCTGCAAGGACATGACAGCGAGGCGACAGCAAGTTCAAGGTCACCTGGAAGCCAGCGGTGTCCTTCAAAGCCAGGCTCCCCTTCCCAGGCAGACCATGGGTAGGGCCTGCAGGGGTTCCTCTCTGTGGGCATCTGGCAGAGAGCTCTTCAAACTTGCTCTCTCTCTTACTCTCTTTTTAGTTTTTAGAGCTGTGAGGTCTTTAATTCCTGCACATTCTCATACAGAAGTCCAAAATCCAGAACAGACTTTCAGGAGGTTAACCTGGTTGTAGAAGGGGTTGGAAAGCCCTGCAGCAGCCCCCTTGGGCACCCTGAGCTCATGGTAACCACTGCTCTGGGCAGCTCCAGGATCTGACTGGATTGGTAAACTGGGTCCCTCAGAGGGTGGCCTGGGACTACACCCTTGGAACACCCACTGTGTAAAGCTCTGCCCTTGCCCGCTCTCCAGTGGCCCCAAAGCCCTCAGTCTCCCTGGTTCCCCCAGCCTGGGTCTCTAGGCATGATGGGCCCCATCCCATTCTGAGCCCCACATCTCGGTCATCTCGCCCCCTTTAGTCCAATGAACACTGATGGAGTCCAGACTTTGTGTTTCACTTTAGCAGGAAAGCATCCCCAAGCTTCGGTTCACTTTCCCATGTGGAAACCCACTGTGTCACTGGCGAGGGCTGACCAGGCCCCTCTCAGCCTCTGGAGACCTCCCTAGTGCACCAGGGCCAGGCAGAAACCAGCTAACAAGGCCCTGTGTGGCTGGACAGCAGAGGGGAGGGCATGGCAGCTGCCCCCACCCCCCATGGTAGCCTGCTCAGTCTGGGGGATGAGGATAGCAAGTGATTTTCCTTGCCCCAGGCAAAGCCACCACCCTGAGATGAGCTCACTGCTTAGGAGCCACCTCCTGTCACCCTCCTGCTGGAGCTGCCTGTCTACCTGCTGGACAGGAGCCGCATCCCTGGATCCATTCATGGGGCATCTCCACAGGTGTGACAGACAGAGGAGTTTCCATTTGTCCATGAAAATAGAAAGAAACTCCCCCTTGTCAGGGTTCCCTTCTCCTGCTTGCCTCAAGGGCACTAGGCACACCTTTGTCGTGGAACTGTTCCCGGTGCTTTGATCTGCCATCCGCCTGACTTTCATTGCGTGAAACTGCACATGGCTTTCATCTGCCTAGGGCAGCGCCAGAGGGAGGGCCTGGAAGGATGGAAGGAGCAGACTGCCTCTTCCTCCCCTGCGTCCGCCCATTATCCTGCCCTGCATCCCCATCCTTGGCCCCTCTCGGTGGCAAAACTCTGTCTCACCTGTGCCCTCTACAGTGGCCCTGTCTTAGATGCCCCCAGGGCTCACGGCACCCCCTCTGTGACCCCCTTCCAGCACTCCAGCACCCAGGGGAGCAGTGGGACCCAGAGTCTTGGGCAGAGGACAGGGCCACCCCGCAGCAAGGTGGTCAGGGCCTGATCAAGGAGGCGACACGCAGGTGTCTGTCTTGAACTGGGAGGAGGGAGGGGTGTGTGGCTTTCTGTGGGGGCTGGAGGCTGGCAGCTCCCATCTTTGGCAAGGAGGCCTTTCTGCCCACTCAGCACTTCAACCACAGCTTTCAAAGGAGGATAAATAAAGGTAGCTCCAGAGCACCAAGGACACTGTCCCGACAGCTGTCTTTGGCACACCCAGAATGCCCAGCTCAGGGGGAGACCACAGACACGTGGGGGGGCCTCAGCGGTGTCAGCGATGGGGGAGCCCAGAGGGACCCTGGCTTGCCCTTGGCAGTCTTCACTCTGGTCCTTTCGGCTTTAGCTTCCTGAGTATGACATGGCAGAGGCTGTCTGGGAATCTGCATTCCCAGGGCCCCAGGGAGTTCCCCCATGCGATCATGTGTGGGGGCATCTGCTCTGGGGCTTGGGAAGGAGGGCAGGATGCAGGGTGGCCCTGGGTCCCTCTCCCAGCCCGCGGCCACATTCCCCTCACCAAAGTGCCCAAGGAGCCCAAGGCTGCGGGGCAGCCGCTCACTGTCCGGGGCCAGAATTGCTGAGGTGCCTTCGGGCCACCAGGGGGCAGAGGCCACCTTCTGCGCTCCAGTGAGCTGGCCGGCCCTCAGGGCAGGAGCCCGCAGCAGCCCGAGAGGGCCAAGGGCTGGGTGGGCTGGAGGCAGGGAGCCTCCTGCAGCCTGCCGCATGGGGTGGGGTGCACAGAGCTGGGCCCAGACCCCAGAAAGCTTGAGAGGGTTCAGGCCAGGTCTCCCACTCCTCATCCGAGCTGGGGACCCCAGGGGTTTCACACCAGCCTCAGCCCTACCTCTGATGTGTAGAGGTCTGAGCCCATGGCTCCCATCCAGTCCTCCTTCACCCCATTTTACAAGAAGGGGAAACTGAGGCCCAGCTAGAGCCAGGCCTCCAGCCCAGACCTCTCTGGCACCCCGCTGCACTCTGCCAGTGCCTGGCGACTCTGTCTTTTGTTGTGGTGGAAATGCTGCTGAGAATTTCTTAATTCCCCTTTGAAAAAAGACAGGTTGTGCTTTGTGCAGAAATCGTTATTCAAAAATTACAGACTCTGGTTGTTTCTATGGAAACATTTTTCACCTTATGCAAATGAAAGGAGAGGCATGAAAACAACGCCTTCCCTCTCTGCCCAGCTTTTTTCTCTTTGGAACCTTGAAAAGCAGTGGCTGAAAGTTTCGTCTTGCACAGGGCGGTGTCAGAAGGTCTCTGATCAGCAAGGGTGCCTCATTAACTCTGGCCTCCCCCCACCCTGGGCAAGCTGCCCCGTCCCACCCATTGCCCATTCTCTGAGGCCTCTGCAGCCCTCTCCCTCCAATCCTTAGCAGGCAGTGGTGTGTCATTCGGAGCTGCCCCCTGGGCCTGCCGAGGACACAGCTGCTGCCCACCCAGGCTCCTGTGGGAAGGTCCCCAAAGCCCAGCAGGAGTGGGGAAGAGACCCCTTCTGTCAGTCTGCACCCCACCCCGGGGAGCACCTGTTGCCCACCCAGCCTGCGCTGCTTGACCCTCTGCTTCCAGGAGCATTTGGGGCTCCTGAAGCCTGGCAGAGGTGTCGGCTCAGCTTCCCTCCCTCTGAGGTTGGTTCCAACCCTGGTGCAGGGGTCTCCCCCTGGGTACCTAGGAGAGTCGCTCTGCCTCTCTGCTTTGGCTCTGGCACCCACCTTGTGAAATGCAGCAAGGGTGACAGGTTATGGTGTCTCAAGCCCAGAGCACACAGCAGTATTTGACCCCCAAGATGCCCCAGGGAAGGGGGGAGCCAGTGAGGACAGATTTGTGGGAGTCCAGAGCACCTCACGGAAATGTTCCTCCAGTCACCCTCAGCCCCTGTTGCTGCTAGCTGGGTCTCCCAGCAGCCGGGGAACTGGACTGGAAGCTGGGGGCCTAGCTTCAAGTTCTTACGCAGTGGGGTCCCCACTGTGTCATTTTGGGGATCAGGACTCCTCCAGGCCTCAGTTGCTCCATCATCTCCTGTGTGGGGCTGGGGTGCAGTTCAGCTCTGCTGAGCCCGCGGGTGTCCATGACTGGAGAGATGCAGTTGCCTCCAGTCCTGTCCCATGGCAGCCAGCCGTTCAGAACACCGCGGAATGAACGCGACTTAAAGTAGTAAATGGCAGCGGATAAGAAAAACCCATAATCATTACCTAGTGACTAGAGCTCATTGCTATATGGGGCAGTGTGTAAATGGGCAACTAACTGTCTCTGCTCTGGGAGGTGAATTTCCAGCAAGTCCCTGCTGTGGCTTTCCTGGGCGCCTCTCGGGGCTCTGTGGGCTGAGCAGCCCTTTCCGGCTGCTTAGACTTCTTACTTCCTGCTGGCAGAGCACTCATTACTCTGCAGCCCAGAGACAGCTAATGATCCCTAGCAGTAGATGCTGGGGGACCACATTCCCATGGGACTCCTGGCTCCTGATTGGCCCCCGACACTCGAAGTTGACCTCATCTGGGGATGGCTTGGTCACCCTGCGGGCGTGGGCAAGTGCCAAGCCCCAGGACCCCTGTGATGGGAAACGGAATGTTAATAATCCGAACACGCCGTGAGGCCCTGCCTGTTACCTGTCACCTGTGGCTGCCTGCAGTGAAGCAGCTCATGCCGAAAGAGTCTCGGCCCCACTGAACTTGATTGTGGCAGTAGGAATAGTGACTATGAGGTTCTGGGGAGGAAGGGATCCTCTTGAGGGCACCCATGGTTCCTCCAGCCAGGCCAGGTGTGGTCTGAGAGTCAGTGAGACACTGCACCACCCATGAGTTCTTCCTCTTAGCTGCTGAGCTGATAGTGCTGAAAACCACAGGCAGAACAGAGTTGTGCAGGTTGCTGTCATGACCACTGGGTTCACACCCTCAACAGGTTTCTCATGTGCTGTGTGGGGCACTCATTGGTAGAATAGGAGCCGATAGCTTGGCATGGGAGCCCTGTGAAGTTGATGTTGTGTCCCACATACCACTGAGATCCCCTGAAAGAAGACACCTCTTCCCCTGGGGGCCCATATCAATCATGCCTTGGGTACCAGCTGGGCATGCTCCAGGGGACAGACACAGACTTTGGCCACCACAAGCTTAACCACCAAAAAATTGCTAGACTTTGTATGCATAAATACACACACACACACACACACACACACACACACACACATACACACATGTGGGAGCTGATTTTAAGGGTGCCAGACCGAGGAGGGAGAAAATATAATACGAGGTCGGGCCAAATATATTGGCTGAGCTGCTCTTAATAGGAAATCCAGTTGATTTCTAGAGTGTGTTAATGATCTCTTACCAGAGAACTGATGACTGCCAGCTTGGGCTCAAACAGCCCACCGATCATCTCAGTTTTGAGGGCTCAGGAACCTGGACTCGGCTTAGCTGAGTCTTTATGTCAAGCTTTCCCACAAAGTGGCAGCCAGGGCATCAGCCAGAGCCTTACTGGGGGGTTAGGTCCAAGCTCACCCAGTGTGGCACAGTGCGGCTCCTGCGGGCTTGGGATGGAGGCCTCCATCCAGTACCAGCTGGCTGGTAGCTGCACACTGCCCTTGGGGACCTCTTCAGCACAGTCGCTTGCTTTAGCAGAGCCTGCAGGCTGCAAAGGAGCCAGCTGGCCAGGCAGAAGCTGCTGTGCTGTGTAACCTAATCATGGAAGTGACCTATTCCATGGGTAAGAAGCCTGTCTTCTTTCCTGTCTCCTGCCAAGAGTCCTCTTAGAGTGTACTGAGTGCCAGCTCAAAGTGGATCTGACTGCTCATGCGGCTGGTGGCCTAGAACCTGTGCTCACTAATGGCCTGCAGGTGATGGGGCTGCAGGGCCAGAGGCTCCCCAGCAGGCTGTGGAGGAAGAGCCCAGAAGCTCTCTTAGAGGGAAGCTGGATTCATCATGTGAAACTGCATACCCAGCCTTCAGCTGTGAGCCACAAGAAAGCTGGGCCATGGTGTGTCCCCAAGGGAGTGTATCCTGGACCTTTGTCCCCATGTGGCAGTGAGGCCCAGGGAACATGGACAGGTTACAGAAGTGCTATCAGAAGGATTAATGTAGTTTTTGAGGGACCCCAGTGAGTGCCCATGACAGTGAGCTGTAATAAACAGAGCCCAGCCCCTGAATCTCTCTGGCTTCCTGCCTTACCATCCCCAAGGAGCAGACACCATCCTCTGAAACCTCCAGACCTGTGAGGTGTGTGTGTGGGGACCTCTGTTCTTTATTCTATATCCACCTTGAGGTATTTTGTTACAGCAACAGAAAGTGGAAAAGGACCGCCCTGAAGATACTCCCTTCACTAAGGAATCAAAAAATAGGAGCTGTGATAAAAATATGGCATGTATCTTAAAAATGACAGTAAAAGTCAGATTGCCACGATTCTTTCTTAGAACACCCTTGCTTCAAACAAACTTGTCCCATTGTTCTTGTCACTTTCTGAAGCAGCTGTGGCAGTCTTCTCTTTCTTGAGTGTCCTTAGTTGTCCTGGGGAGGCTGCCTTGACATCCCAAATCAGTTCAGAACTTTTACCTTTTGTGATTGTTTGGACTTTGGGGAAGAGCCAGAACTCACACAGCGCCAGATCTGGTGAATAAGGTCACATGGTAAAGTTTTCATGAGCCTTCCTTTCCATGGGATGCTGCTCTGGAGCAGCATTCACCAAGACATTCATGAAAGAGCATGTCCAGACTGCTTCAGCAACTGCAAGAACGGGGGCGTGGGTATGTGTGTTCACAGTGTGAATCTTACTGCAATTAAGATTTTTAAAATCTAAATATCACCACATTTTCGATCACCTGTTGTACACTAGCATACAGACCACCTGCATCCCTGCAAATCTCCATGGTTGTCCTCCTTGCAAGGCTGGGCATGACCTTAGGGGACACCACGCCTGACCTGGAGGGCTGATTTCAGTGGGAATGAAAGTAGCTGAGGTCAAGTGGCCTACTATTAGTGGCAAAGAGCAAGTAGGCCCCTCTAGCATAAAGGACAGCAAGGGTGGACAGGTGACCATCGGTAGAGGCTCACTTGGTGTGTCCCTAGGAAAGAAGAGCATGGGTGACCTGCTATAGCCTCAATTTAAATACACAACAGGAGTCACTCAGGGTCTGGGAGCCACAAGTGTGATGCACTGTCACATATACTACAGTGAGTGTGCAACGAGGACACAAGTAGGCCCTAGAGTAATGCTAATTTCCAGGGGTCACCAGTCCAAATGGCAGCGAACAATGGATAGCTGACCAATGGAGGGAGAGTTGGTCAGGTCTGGCATGCAGGGGAGCCAGCCGGTTCGTGGGCCACTGTCTGGCCACTTCTCCAAATCTTAAATGGAAAATTGGAAGAGATTCCAAGCAGCTGCCAGACTATCTACATTGCTGTCTCACCCAGGGGGCAAGGGCTGTTCTCAGAACTTTCACTTCCCCGGAGATGCTAAACCAGAAGCCACACCGCATCCGGGGAACCTGAGCTACACTGCTCAAGGGTCAGAGGTGGTAGTATTTGTGCCACTGCCAGGAGCATGTCGGCTCATCCTGGGAAGAGGTCGGGGGACACTCCCACTGCAACACTTCCCTGAGTGGGAAGAGGAGATACCACCTGAACCCTCACACTCCCCAAGCTACTGAGCTGAAAACACAGAGAGAAGAAAGAAGGAGGAGAAGGAGGAGTCCTCTGCTGGCTGGTATCATAGATCCTGATTATCAAGGGGAAAGTGGGCTGGCACTGTGCCATGGGGCAAGGAAGATGAGCTGGAATCCGGAGGACTCCCCAAGGCACCTCTATAGTTAGTGTCTTAGTCTCTTGGGGCTGCTGTAATAAAATACCAGAAACAGAATAACCTATGAGGAGCAGAGCTTCGGTCCCCATGTTCTGGAGGCTTTTGGAAGTCCATGCCCAAGGTGGTCAACGTGTTGAGGACCTGTCTTTCAACCATGGATCTTCTCACTGTGTCCTCAGCTGGTGGGAGGGGCAAACTAGCTCCCCAAGTTTATTTTAGGTTACTTTAGTAAGGGAGCTAATCTCAGCCATGACCTAATCACCTCCCAAAGGCCCTTCCTCCTCATACCACCATCTGGGGAGTTAAGATGTTGATGTACAAATCTGAGGGGGACACAGGCATCCAGTCAACAGCATTCTGCCAAGGTCCCCTAAAATCCATGTCCTTCCTGCATGCAAAATAAATTCATTCTATCTCAATGACCACAAATAACTTGTTCCAGGATCAAAAGACTGCGGTCTGTGCTAAATGTCCTCCAACTCAGACATATGTATTTGGGGCTCAGTCCCCCTCCAGCTGTGAACCTGGGAGGTCAACCTGTTATGTGCCTCCAAACTACAATGGTGAGGCAGGCATAGGTTGGACATTCATACCCTACAAGAGAGAAATGGACAAGAAGGAAGGAGGGACAGGTCCTGACCACTTCCAAAACTTAAAGGAGAGAGAATAACCTCTGTCTGGATCCTGTGCCTGCCAGGCCCCCCCAGATGGAGCCCCACCTACAGGACACACATGGTGATACAGCCCTGTGCCCATGGTTTTCCCAGGGCAGCCCATACTGCAGTTCTCACAGGTTGGTATCACGCTGCTCTGGAGCAGCAGGTGTGGCCCCATTCCTGGCTCTAAAAGACACTGCTCTGTGTGAGCCCCGCCCTCATGATGGTTTCCTTTGGTCTCTAAGGCTCTCTGGGAGAATTCTTTCAAATCTTATGGGAGTGGCCATGCCCAGGTGGGGTGTAGTTGGGGTACTAGGGACTCAACAATAGAGCCTGGAATCCATGCTAATCTCCTTATTCAACAATCACTTGGCCATAACCTGATCTCTCTCAAATAGGGCTTTTCATTTTTCTCAATATGGAAAGACTAAGATTTTTCCAAATGTTAAAGTTCTGCTTCTTTTTCAACAATGTTGTCTTTAAGATGTTTTTCTCTCCTCACATCTTACTATAAGCAACCAAGGGAAACCAGGCTACTCCTTCAGTAGTTGACTCAGAAATTTCCTACATTTCATTGCTTACAAGAGCAACATGTTGCAAAACACTGGGACACAAGCACAATCCAGTCAAGTTCTTTCCCACTTTGTAACAAGGATGGCCTTTCCTCTGTCTTCCAATAGCATATTCCTTCTCTCTGTCTAAGCCTTGTTGGAATGGCCTGTGCTGACCCCATTTCTACTAATGCTCTGTGCAGGCTCAGTCAGGTGTTTTCTAAGAAGAGCCAGGAACTCTGTGTGGCTCTCCTCCACTCCTTCTGAGCGCTCACAGAATTGCCCTTTACAGGCCATTCACAGCTGCAGAGGTCTTCTCCATGCACTTCGAACTCTTACCATCTCTACCATCATCCAGCTTTAAAGACATCTCCATATATTTAGGCATTTGGTACAATTGCACCCTTGCTTCTCATTACTGATTTATGTCTTAGTTTTAACAAAGTACCACAAATAACAGAAATTTCTTTCTTAAGGATCTGGAGGGTACAAACTTCAAGACCTAGACACCAACAGACCCAGTGACCAAGAAAGGCAACTGGGGTCACTTCTCTGCATGGGAGGGGCAAACTAGCTCTCTGGGGTCTCATCGTAACCACAAGGTTCTTTTCCTATAGCCTGGTCACCCCCCAAAGCCACTCAACACTATCACCTTGGTGGGATTTTAACACATGCAGCAGTGGGAGAGGGACACAAGCATTTAGACTCTAGAAATGGTTAATGGAAAACTATCAAAACTTTTTAAGTGCATGGCTTTAGCTTCTGCTTAGCATGTGTAAA
The DNA here is from genome assembly GCF_012274545.1 of Fukomys damarensis. NCBI lineage: Eukaryota > Metazoa > Chordata > Mammalia > Rodentia > Bathyergidae > Fukomys > Fukomys damarensis. The sequence continues at coordinate 38,450,480 of NW_022900933.1, read as the reverse complement.
TCCCTGGTTTCAATCTCCAACATGACCCCCTACACGCACACACACACACACTCACAAAATGCAGGGTCACTGGGGACTCGCAGCCACAGGAAGGAAGATTTTAGTCCCTCCACTCGCCAAAAGCCAGCTGAGGTCAGGGAAGTACAAAATGGTTCACAGATTAAAAGAGCTGTAGATATCAATTATATCCTCATGTTAAATGACAAAAATGAGTCCTGTAGTAACTCAACTTATTTTCTATTTGCTTGGTGTGTGTGTGTCCCTACAAGCTAACTGTTTATCTCCTTCTTTCCCAATTTTACTTTTTTTTTGGTGTCAGGGATGGAACTCAGAACCTTGTACTTGAGAGTCAGGTGGCAGCACCATTGAGCTAAATCCCCAGCCCCTACCATTTTTACTTTATGTACAAGCTGTTGAAAGTTAGCTTTCCATTTAGTATGTGGGTAGATAAGTATTCAATGGGAATGCTAACAAATTTGAGGAGTAATTCAGATAGTCAAGGATAGACTGACACTCTTGGGTCTGCATGTCTTCTCTTTGAGGGATAAGATGAAAACTTTCTCTCTTGTAGATACATAATGAGATCTTATTATGTATAAATGTAAAATTTTATTGAAATACAGGAATTCAACTGTTGTGTACAAGTGTACATATGGAAGTTGAGTGGCCAAGGGGCGGATTGTGGCAGTTAGAAATTCCTTGGCTCTCAGCTCCAAATGTGCCCCATATTATATGTTGCATAAGAAATGAGGTGGGACCTCTACATGCATTTTTTTGTTATTTACTCATGTGTTTGTTTGTTTTCCCTGCTGGTGGGAAGTTAAGCTTTGTCAGCACAGGGGCTTCCTTCTTGGCTCTGCTCTGTCACAGGGCAGGCTCCTGCAGCAGAGAGGTTTGCTCAGGGTTCAACTGCAGTCAGCAGCATCCAGTACCTCCTCGGTCTCTCTGGGGTGGGTGGGGAGCAAGAGCCTTCACCAAGATGCCTCCCAGTGAGCAGCCTCCTCCAGCAACCTGCAGAGGGGATTCCTAGCAAGTTCCCTTGGCACAGCCTATAGGCACATCCAAGCTGCCCCATCTCGTGAGGGCTGAGCCTTGGACCTGGCTTGAGGATGATCTTACATATTCTATGTCTGAGCTAGAGTGGCTCCCCCTTAAGTCTATTTCTTCTTTTGTGCTACCAGGGGTTGAAGCAGGGCATTTTCACTGAGCAATATCCCTAGTCCTTCTACATTTTGAGACAGAGTGTTGCTAAGTCACTAACTTGCCTGGGCTGAGCTCAAACTTGAAATTCTCCTACTTCAGCCTCCCAGAGTGTTGGAATTACAGCCATGCACCACTCTCCCTGGCTGTGGCTGCTCTTTATCAGCCATGTTGTGTTTTTTGCTGTTCTCATCACTTAGTACCCATCCCTCATTACTTCAAACTCTGGTTATAAGTCTTTTACCTTGAGACTTTCCTCGTTCTAATTACTGTATGAGTTCTGCCTCCCACAACCGGAGTCTGGATGATACACTGAATTCCAAGATGTAAGTGTATTGCTCAGAACTATTTCAACAGCAACAAACATTCCTTTGCTGCTGCCTGGGACCAGTTGCCACACCCCTGAGATGCTGGCACACCGAGGCCTGGTCTCTGACCCAGGGAGCTTACCAGCTAGGGGCATAGGCAGATATTACACAGGCAAAGACCACACTGGAAATGTCAGACAGCCTTAGTACTGCAAAGCAAAACTCCAAGACCAAGTGGACCCACAGGGGGCACAGCTAGGAGCAGGAGGCAACACTGGGGGTGCCCAGAGAAGGCCTTTGAGAGGAGGTGAGGTTGGGGGAGGGGTAAGGAAGCGCAAGGGAAGATGAAGGCAGAGGTCCTTCCTGGTGCAGAAGTAACTCCCTGCTGAGGCCTGAGGTGGGAATGCACGTGGCGTTTTTGTTCAACAGAAAGATCAGATGTTGCAGGAAAACAAGAGGGGAAGTAGCAGGGGAAGGTCTGAGCAGAGACAGGGCAGACAAGGGCTTTGCAGGGCAGCAGTGTCATTGGAAGTCAGCCAGAAGCCCCCGGAGGGACTTCATCATGAGATGCACCAAAGAGCTTCTTTGAAAACAGCTGTCTAGAGCAGGATGGGGAGGGAGTTTGCTCCCTACTTACTCTTATGCTGCTCGTCGCTATCATTGTTGTTATGATTACAATTAACTCGTGAGCGCTGTATCGCTACTGTCAGTATCTCCACAACGCCCCACCCCACACCTGCTCGGGCCCCACAGCCCATTCTCATTCCCTCCTCTGCGTATACAGCTTCGGTCTCTCCCTGGGTGCTGACACCGCTTGCTGTGTAGTCGGCGATCTACTGCCCAGCTCCCGCTGAGAGACGCCCACTTGGCGAAGACGGGGCCATCCAGCCCCACTGGGGGTGAACAGGTTACACGAGGACACCTGGGGTGGGGACACATACGAGAGAGGCCACTGACGCTGGGAAGAGCTGCAAGGTCAGCACTAAACTCCACTTCGGGGAAGCAGAGGCCTATTTCAGGTGTTCCTGGGGCTGCCCGAGGCAGGGAGCGATCACCTGGGACCCTGCAATTCTGGCTCGGAGGCCAGGTGTCTCCACTCCCGCACCGCGGGGTCCTGGGCTAGCATCACCCGTGACTGTGGGGGGCAGGAGGGCCTGGGTGTTCCAGCTTCTGCGTCCACCACTCCACCTTAACAGCGATGGTGTTGGACCACCCTCTTCCGAGACCAGGACCACCCAGGTAATAAGAGGCACTGATCTGATCAGCGACAGCCCGAGAAGGTGGACCAGGCTGTGAATAATTCATCCACCTGTAATGATTTTCTAACCCTTGTGTCCTTAGCCAGAAAGAATCTGACTCCCTTGCCCTGGCAGTCCGGCCCCAGGCCCCGGCACTGTATCACGCTGGCCTGAGCATTCCAGGCAGCTTCTCCTTGCTGGGTGACCCAGGACTGGGGCTCCTTCCCCAGCAGAAGCGTGGTGTTCCCTCCCCCACCTTTTTATCCCTCTACAGGAAGTGCAGAGAGGCTGGGTGTGCAGCACGGAGCCTCGGGTCTCTGTGACCCTAAATAACATGGTTTATTTGTGCTGTCTGAAAGGCCTCTGAGACCTTCTGGTACAAGTGCCGGTCAGGTGTCCTCATGTAACCTGTCTTTCCACGTACTGACTTCAGTTCCTCTGGATCTGGACCTGGCAGTGGGCTTGCTGGGTCACGAGGTAGGTTTTTGTGGTTTGGGGGAAAACTTTCATACAGCTTTCCGTAGTAGCCACACCAATTTAAGTTGCCACCAGCGGGGCCCCTCTCCTCCCCAGCATTTGTCACCTTTTGTCTTCCTGGTAACAGCAGTGCCAACTGGGGTGGGGTTATGACTCATCGAAGATCTGATTTACACTTCTTTGATGATTGGTGATACTGAACATTGTATCATGTACTTGTTGGACATTTGTATATCCTCTTCCGAAAAGTGTATGGGTCAGTTGGTTATTTTTAAATCAGATTTGTGTGTGTGTGTGTGTGTGCGTGTGTGTGTGTGACTGGTTCAGTTCCTTATATACTCTGGGAATTAATCCCTTTTCAGATTAATAGTTTGCAAATATTTTCCTCCATTCTATAAGCTGTATCTGCACTCTCGTTTGTTGGTGCAGTTTTTAAAAAAATCAAACTCTGCTTTTGTTATCTATGTTTTGGGGGTCATTTACAAAACTTCTTCACCCAGGCCAATATCCTGAAGCATTTCTTCTATGTTTCCTTCCAGTACTTTTAAAGTTCTGGATCTTACATTTCAGTCTTTGATCTATTTTGAATTGATTTTTTGCACATGGTAAGAGATAGGGCTGTTTTTTTCCCTTCTGCAAGTGGATGTGAGAAAACCCAGCCACATTTATTGAAGAGATTCTCCTTTCTTCTGTGTATGCCCTTGTTGTTTTTGTGGAAAATAAGAGCTGGCCATGGTGGCCCACAGCTATAACCCCAGCAATCAGGAGGCGGAGGCAGGAGGGTTGCCATGAGTTCACAGTCAACCTGGGCTCCGTAGAGAGACCCTGCCTCAAAAAAAAAAATGGCTGTAAATATGTGAATTTATCTCTGTGTTCTGTTCCACCATCCCATGGGTCTGTTTCTATGCTAGTACATGCTGTTTGAGTTGCTATTGCATTGCAGTATATTTTGAATTCAAATACAGTAATGCTTATACCTTTGTTTTTTCACTCTAGATTGCTATTTTTATGGAGTTTGATGCAAATTTTAGGAATTTTTTCCTACCTCTGTGGAGAATGTCACTGATATTTTGTTAGTAATTACATTAAATCTATAGATCACTGGGTAGTATTGACATTTGAACAATATTAATTGTTCAAATGCATGAACATGAGAGTCTGTATTTTTTTCAGTTTCTTTTATACATATTTTATAATTTTTATTGTAGAAATCAGTTACTTTCTTGGATAGATTTATTCCTAGGTTTTGTTTGGTTGACTTTTTTTTTCAGCTACTGGGAATGGGATTGCTTTTTTTGCAATTTTTGTCATAGGTACCTTAAAAAGTGCTGATTTTTGTAAGTTGATTTTGGGTCCTGCAACCTTATTGATTTAATTTATCATTTCTAGAGTTTTTTATAGCATCTTTAGGTTTTTCTCTATATAAAATCATGTTGTTGCAAACTGGAATACTTTGATCTACTCCCTCACTATTTAGACCTCCTTTATGTTTTTCTCTTGCCTGGCTAAGCCATTCAGTGATAAGGTGAATAAGTGTTGTGAAGGTAGATGCCTTTGTTTGTCATTTTAGAGGAAACAATTTCCCAATCAGTGTGACATAGACTAAGGGTGTGTATATCTTGTCTTTTGTGTTGAAGCAGGCTTTCTGTAGCTATTGTTTTAGAGTTTTCATCAAAAAGCAAGAATGTTAACAAATGCTTTTTGTGTATCTATTGAGATATCATATGGTTTATATCCATCATTCTATTGACATACTGTATTATGTTTATTGATTTGCATATGTTTAAATATCTTGCATTTCTGGGATAAATCCCGCTTGATCATAGTGTATGATCTTTTTATGTACTGTTAGATTAAATTTACAAGTAGTTTTTGAGAAGTTTTGCCCCTATATTCATCAGAGAGATGTTGGTCTGTAGTTTTTATTGTGTGTGTGTGTGTGTGTGTGTGTGTGTGTGTGTGTTCTTGTCTGGTTTGGGGCTCAAGGTAATGCTGGCCCTACAGAATGAGTTTGGTAAGGTTTCTTGACTTTTGGTGCTTTCAAATAGTTTGAGAAGTATGGATGTTAGCTCTTCTCTTGAGATCTTGTAAATACAGCAGTGAAGCCACCCGGTCCTGAGCCTTTCTTTGTTGGGGGACTTCCTGTCCCTCCTTGAGTCTCATTGGCTGTTTTTAGTCTGTTCAGGGTTTCTATGCCCTCAGAGTTCACTTTCGGTAGGCTGTGTGCTCAGTTTTGTAATCTGCAGGTGTGCAGTCCTTCATCATAATTCCTGCAGTCCTTTGTCCTTCCAGGGAACTGTTCTCACATTTTCATTTTTGGATCAGTTCCTCTTTTCTTGGTTAGTTTTGCTAAAGGTTTGTCAGTTTTGTTTATATTTCTTTGTTTACTGGATTTTTATTTTAGTCTCTTTGATTCATTTCTGCTTGGATCTTTGTTATTTCTTTCCTTTTACTAATTTGGGGTTGTTTCGTTCTTGCTTTTTTAGTTCCTTGAGTTGCACCATTAGGTTCTTTATTTGAAATTTTTTTATTTCTTCATTTTTTGATGATGCATTTATTGCTATAAGCTTACATCTTGGCACTATTTTTGTTATATAACTTGGGTTTTGCTGTGCTGTCTTTTTACTTTCATTTTTTTCAGGAAAATGTTTACTATCCCTTTAACTTCTTCACCAACTTGTTAGTCATTAAAAGTGCATATATATTTCCTACAAATGATTCAAATTTATCCTTCTGTATAGCAGAGTAGTGCTCCACTGCATATAAATACCACACTTTCTTTATGCATTCATGTACTGATGGACATGAAGGGCGTTTCAAATATTTAGCTGTTATGAATTGTGCTACTATAAACACAGACACACATGTATCACTCTAATATGATATCTTTAACTCTTTTGGGAAGACACCTCAGAGGTAAATAGCTATTTATAGTTTTTTCAGGAATCTCCAGACTGATTTCCATAGTGGTTGTCCTAGCTTACACTCCTACCAACAGTGTAGAAGCATTCCTCTTTCCCTAAAACCTCATCTGCTTTCATTATTTGATTTCTTGATGATTGCCATTCTTTCTGGAGTAAGAGAATCTCGGTGTTATTTGAAATTACATTTCTGTAATGACCACCAGTGTTGAGCATTTCTTCATGTATTTATTGGTCATTTGTACTTCTTTTGACAATGTCTATTTGTTTCAGTTGCCTGTTTTTTAATTGTGCCTTTTATTCTGAGGAGGGCTATCTTTATTTGAGATCTTTTGTGTATTCCAGATATTAACCCTCTATCTGAGGGATAGTTGGCAAAAATTTTTCTTATTCTGTAGGTTTGCTTTTCACTCTGATTGTTTCATTTCTTGTACAAAGATGTTTAATTTGATATAATCCTATTTGTTGATTCTTGATGCTATTTCTTGTGCAGTTGAGGTGCTGTTCAGAAAACCCCTACCTAGGCCTACGATCAAGTGATTTACCTACCTGGTATTCCAGCAGTTAAGTGTTTCTTCTTTAATATCAATATCTTCAAACCATTTTAGTTTTAGTTTACTGTGTGGTGAGATATATGGGTCTAGCTTCGATCTTCTTCACGTGAATAGCCAGTTTTCTCAGCACCATTTATTAAAGAGACTGTCTTTCCTCCAGCATACATTTTTTACCTCTTTGTCAAATATCAGGTGGCTGAATGTGTCTGAGTGGCTTCTGAATCCTGCATTCTGTTCCACTGGCCCACATGTCTGTTTTGTGTCACTACCAGACTGCTTTTATCAATGTGGCTTTGTAATATGATTTGAAATCCAGTATCATGATGCCTTCTGCCTTGCTCTTATTACTCAGGATTGATTTTGCTATTCTGGGTCTCTTCTGGTTCAGTCTGCTGATTTCAATTGCCCATTTTTGGTGGGTAGTTTTCTCTAGTCCTGTGAGGAATGCTGTTGGTATTTTGATTTTGATTGTATTCAGTTGGATACATCAGATTTAGGAATATGTTCATTTTGACAGTGTTGGTTCTGCCTATCCAGGAATAGGAAATGTCTTTCCATTTCTGAAACCCTCTTTGACCTCCTTTTCCAGAGTACTGTAATTTTCATTTTGCAGATCTTTCACTTCTGGTTAGATTAATTCCTTTTCTTGATGGTATTGTGACCAGTATTATTTTCCTAATTTCTTTCTCAACAGGTTCATTATCAGTGTACATAAAAGTTGTTGATTTTTGTATGCTAATTTTGTTTCCTGCTATATTGGTGAATTTGGTTATTAATTGTAAAAACCTTTTGGTAGAACTTTTTGAGTCTTCTATGTAAAGGATCATATTTTCTGCAAATAGTGATAGTTTGAGTTCCCCCTTTTCTATGTACATCCCCTTTATGTATTTCTCTATCCTAATTGCACGGGATAATGTTTCACATACTACATTAAAGAGGAGTGGTCATAGTGGGCATCCTTGTCTTGTTCCTTATTTGAGAGGGAAAGATCCCCCCCATTTACTATCTTGACAGTAAGTTTGCCATAAAGGGATTTTATCAGATTGAGATAAGGTTCTTCTATACCTGTTTTCTTTAGTTTCTTTTTTAATCATGAATAATTGTTGGATATTCCAGGTGGCTTTGAACTCATTATGTAGTCCAGCCTGGCCTTGAACTCATGGCAATCCTCTTGCCTCAACCTCCTGAATGTTATGATTACAGGTATGTACCACCATGCCCAGAGAGTTGTTAGACTTTTTTATTATTTTTACTGGTACGTTTTAGGTATACAATATAGTGACATTCATCATTGGAAACTTTTACCTTTCCATAATATATCTTGGTTCTTATTTTTCCCCACTCCCCTGCCTTCCCTCCAGCCTTCAATATTTATAAAGACTTTGTTTTCATTTTCTCATATTAATTCCATTTCTTTCTTTCCTTTTGCCAAACCTTCCTACATATACCCTTCCTCAGTGGATCTTTTCTTCCTAGTTCACATTATCTATTATGCCTTTTGATCCTTATATACATGTTCAGTTTCTCACACCCAAGAAACTGGTATTTACACACATGTGTCCTATTTATTTCACTTAAGAGTATTGCCTCAATGCACATCCATTTATCTATAAACATCTATAATTTATCTTTCTTTATGTTTGAGTAGTGGTCAATTTAAAAAAAAATTTTAATCCAGTCTCCAGTTGATGGGCAATTGGGCTGTTTCCAACTTTTAGCTATGAAAAACTGTGCCACTATGAACATGGGTGCACATATATTCACTGTGATATGATTCTTTTAATTCTTTAAATGGGACCTCCAATCCCAGTTTTTTGAGGTATCCCCACACTGATTTCCACAGTGGTTGCACCAGTCTGCACTCACACCAACAATGGAGCAGAGTTCCTTTTTCCCCTCAGCAATGCTGGCATTTGTTATTGGTTGATTTCATGATAGCAGCCATTCTTTCTGGGGTAAGATGGAATCTCAGCACTGTTTTTATTTGCATCATTCGAATGACCAGTGATGGTGAACATTTTTTCATATGTTTGTTTAGTATTTCTACTTCTTTGATGAGAAAGGTCTGTTCATTTCAGATGCCCATTTTTGGATTGGGTCTTTAAATTTGGGAGGTCTGATTTTTTTTAAGTTCTCTCTATATTCTAGATAACAGACTTTTGTCTGAGGAACAGAGGGTAAAATTTTTTTAAAACATTGTGTGTTGTCTCTTCATGCTGTTGGGTTTCTCTTGTAGTGCAGAAGCTTTTTAATAAGATGTGACCCCACTTGTTGATTATTTGTACTAGTTCACATGAGACTGAAGTTTTGCTAATGAAATCTTCTCCTACAACAATTTTTTCAAGAGTTATACCTAACTTCTTTTCCAGCTGGTTTAGTGTTTCTGTTTTAATATTTAGATCTTTAATCCATTTTAATTTTAGTTTTCTGCATGGTGAGAGATATTGGTCTAGTTTTAATCTCTGGCAAGTTGAAACCTAATTTTTCTAGCACCAAAGAGGCTTTTTTCCTCCAGTGAGGTTGTTTGGCTCCTTTGTGAAAGACGAGGTAGCTGAGTACGTCTGGAGTTGTTTCTGCATCTTCTAATCTATTCTACTGGTCCTCAGATCTGCTTCTTTGCCAGTACCATGATGTTTTTATCACAGTAGCTTTGTAGTATAGTTTCAAGTTAGGGATTGTGATATCTCCTACCTTGTCATTGTTGCTTAGAATTGCTTTTGCTACTATAGGTCTTTTCTACTTCGAAAATGAAGTTTTGAATTGTTTTCTCAAGGTCTGTGTAGCATGCTGTTGAAGTTGCAATCAGGATTGCATGGAATCTATCTAGCAGTTGTGGAAGTATGACCATTTTTACTATATTGGTTCTTCCTAACCAAAAACAAGGGATATCTTTCCATTTTCTGGTACCCTCTTCTATGTCTTTTTTGATAGTTTGATAGTTTTCAGAGTAGAGGTCTTTGATTTCTTTTGTTAGGTTGATTCCTAGGTATTTCTTTTTTTATGCTATTGTGAAGGGAATTGTTTCTCCAGTTCCCTTTCAATGAGTCTGTTTTTCATGTACAGGAAAGCTATTGATTTTTGTGTGTTGACCTTGTATCCAGCTACTCTACCGAATTTGAATAAATCTAGAAGACTTCTGGTGGAGTACTTGGGATCTTCCATTTAGAGTATCATGTTGTCTTCTAATGAAAATTTAACTTCTTCGTTGTCTTTTTTTTTTTTTTTTTTTTTTTTTTGTACTGGGGATCGAACTCAGGTCCTTGTGCTTGTGAGACAGGTGGTAGAACCACTGAGATACATCCCCTACTCATAATTTAGCACACATTTTTTTTGGTACTGGGGACCAAACTCAGGTCCATATGCTTGGGAGGCAGGTGATGGAACCACTGAGCTAAATCCCCAGCCCTTCATTGCCTATCTTTAGTTCTGTTTTTTCCTTTCTTTTGTCTAATTGTTGTAGCTAATGTTTCCAAAACTATATTGAACAGGAGTGGTAATAATGTACACCCAAATCTTGTTCCTGATTTTACTGTGAAGAATTTCAGTTTTTGACCACTTAGTATGATATTGTCTGTCAGTTTTTCATAGATGGCTTCTATCAAAATGAGGTAGCGACCACCTATTCCAATTTGTTCTAGGGGTTTTATCACAAATGCATGTTAGATTTTGTTGAATGTTTTTTTGCATATGGTTTTTGTCCTTCTCTATTAATATAGTGTATTACATTTATTGATTTGTGTATGTTGAACCATCCATGCATCCCTGGGATGAGTCCCACTTGGGCAGGGTGTATGATCTTTTTGAAGACCTTCTGAATTTTATTTGCTATTATTTTATTAAGGATTTTTTTCATCTATGTTCATTAGTGAGATTGGCCTATAGTTCTGTTTTTTGGTTAGGTCTTTCTCTGCTTTTTGGATCAAGGTGATGCTTGCTTCCCAGAATGAATTTGGAAGTATTGCTTCCCTTTCAATTTCATTGAAGAATTTAAACAGTAATGGAAATAGTTCTTCACTAAATGTCCTGTAGAATTCATCAGTAAAGCCATCAGGACTGGAACTTTTCTTTGTTGGTAAATTTTTAATTACATTTTCAATTTCATTGATTGATATTGGGTTGTTTAAAATTTTTAGGACTTCTCAACTTTGGTAATTTATACACATCTAGGAATCTATCCATTTCTTTTGCATTTTACATCTTATTGTCATATAGATTCTAGGAGTAGGTTTAGATAATTCTCTGGATTTCTGCTGGGTCCATTGTAATTTCACCCTTTTCATCCCTAATTGCATGGATTTGAGTGTTTCCTTTCATTTTTTCATAAGGCTGGCTAAGGAAATGTCAATTTTCTTTATTTTCTCAAAGAACCAACTCTTGGCTTCATTGACTTTTTGTAACATTTTCTCAGTCTCCATTGCACTGATTTCTGCTCTGATCTTTATAATTTCCTCCCTTGTTATAAGCTTTGGATTTATCCTACTCTTCTTTTTCTAAAAGCTGAGGTTCAGCATCAGGTTGTTTATTTGAGCTCACTCTGTTTTCCTAATATGAGTATTCAACTGCTATGAATTTCTTTCATAGATTAATTTCATTGTGTTCTATAGATTTTGATATGTTTTATTAGCATTGTTTTTTAGTTGTAGAAACTGATTTCTTCAGTTTCCTCTGTGACTCACTGTTTATACAGAAGTGTGTTCTTCATTTTTGATATGTTTATGAAATTCTTGAAGTTTCTTTTGCTATTTATATCCAATTTATCATGTTATGGTCCGATAATATACAGGGGATAACTTCAATTCCTCAGTTACTTAAACATGTTCTATGAGCTAGTATGTGCTCTTTATTGGAGGAGGACCCATGTGCAGCTGAAAAGAATGTGTATTCTGATTTTGTGGTGTGGAACACTTTGTAAACATCTGTTAAATCCATTTGTTCAAGAGTTTGATTGAGTTCTACTATTTTATTGTTTATTTTTTGTCTAGTTGATCTATTTCTTACAGTGGGCTATTGAGGTCACCGACTACTACTGTATTAGTGTTTGATTTTTCATGACCATTAGTATTTGTTTCATATAGTTGGGTGCACTACTATTTGGTGCATATATACTTATGTCATCTCTTCCTGTTGGATTGTTCCCTTTACAAGGATGTAGTGGCCTTCTTTATCTCTCTTAATTAGTGTTGGTTTGAAATCCATTAGATCTGCAAATAGGATAACTACTGCTTTTGTGGGGGGTTCAAGTCACATGAAGTATTGTTTTCTACTCTATAACTTTCAGTCTATGAGTTTCTTTTTATATTAAATGTGTTTTTTGTATGCACTATATTGTTGGATCTTGCTTCTTGACCCATTCAGCCAGTCTATTTCTTTTGTCTGGTGAATTGAGACCATTAACATTGATGGTTATAACTGATATGTATTAACTTATACTTGTCATGACCCTTATCTAATGCTGATTCTCCCCCTTTGCATTTAATTTCTTGTCATGCCTGATGGATTTATTCTGCTGTGTTTCTTGAGGTTGTGATCCTCATTGTCTTGTCTGAGGATATTGTTTAACATTTTGGGGGTGCTGGTTTGGTATTCATGAAGTTCCTCAGATGCTCTTTGTCATGAATGTATATTATTTCTCCATCAATTTTGAAAGATAGTTTTGCAGGGTCCATCAATCTGGGTTGGAGGTTGTTTTCCTTTAGGCCTTGAAATACTTCATTCCATGCTTTTCTTGCTTTGAGGGTTTGTGTTGAGAAGTCTGCTGTGATCAGAAGGGCTTTCCTTTGTATGTGATTTATTTCTTTTTTCTAACTGCTTATAGAATTTTGTTCTTCCATTGGGTTCCTGGAATCTTAACTATTATATGCCTAGGTGTAGATTTTTTGTTGTTCTTGTTCATGGCTAGTTAGAGTCATGTATGCCTCTCTTATCTGTAGGTCAAGTTCTTTTCCCCTGCTTGAGAAATTTTCTGCCATTACTTCTGTGAACAGTTTTGTATTTTTTTATGTCATTTGCACTCTCTCCTGTTTCTTCATTGGCTCTGATCAGTCTTATTTTTTTTTAATCATCTAGCAGCTGCTGGATTGATTTCTTGGGGCCTCTTACTATTTTTAAGAAATTTTTCTTTTCCTGCTCGCTAATTGCAATCCCATTGTCTATATCTGATATTCTGTCCTCACATTGGCTCCTTCTGCTGCATAAACTATCAATAGAGTTTTTAATTTCTGGGATTTCCGTTTGGATCTGTTTTACAGATTCCATTTGTTTCCTATGCTGGGATTCCATTATGTTGTTCTTCAGCTCCTCTTTTTTTTTTTTTTTCCTACCGGAAATCAAACTCAGGTCCTTGTGCTTGCGAGTTGGGCGGCAGAACCATTGAGCTAAATCCCCAGCCTTCCTCTATTTTCATTTTTATCTATGGCTTCTCTGGAATTATTATATCTTGCAATATGGAAACAATCTGTTTTGTTATCTGGGAAATTATTTTTCATTTCATTTTTTCCAGATCCTATTTCATTGCTAGCTAGTTTAGGGATTCCAGGTGGTTGATTATCAGATTGTTCCATCACCTTGTGCTTTGGGGTTGCTTTAGGTGATCTGGAAGTCTGGTTTTGAGACTTGTTTATACGTCTTCTCATTTAAACAGATGTGGCCTTTTGTCCCTTTGTTGGGGTGACTTTTGATCACTCAGTATTCATCATTTCTCAGCAAGCCACTGAGAGGTCTCTTCTCTGCTGCTTACCACTGCACCAATTCCTGAGTTCAGAATGGTATCCTTCTGGATCCTTTCACTGCCCTGTGTTCTAGGTGGTGTTCTGTCTGGGGCTTATGTACACTTGGAATGGTATCTGGGCATGCCTCTGGCTGTGGCCTAACCCACTACATTGCTCTTGTCTGTGAGGGCCTTTGGCTGAGGGCTGTGCACCCAAGTCACTGGTGTCTGAGTGGGCTACTGGTTGGAGTCTGCATGCACTTACCAATGGTATATGGGAGGGCCTCTGGCTGTTTCTTGCCCACTTGCATAGCTGTTTTCCAGGTGGGCCTTTGGCTTTGGCCTGTATACCCATGATGCTGGTATGTGGGGGGGTCTTGGCTAGGATCTGCACCTGTGCAGCTCTTTTCCAGGTGGTTCTGTGGGCACAAGCTGCTGGGGTCTGGGCAGGGCCCTGACTGTGACCTGTGTTCAACCAAACAGCTCTGGTCAACATGGGCTTCTAGCTCAGTTGTTGGATTTTTTTTATTAATTGAGTTTATTGGTACATCTAAGGTATACAGTACAATTACATTCATTATTGGTATCTTGTACCTTTAAATGCCAGGTCTTGGTTCTCATTTCTTTCCCCTTGTCCGTGCCCTCCCTTCACCCCTTCCTCCCCTTCCCATTTACAAACACTTTATTTCCATTTTTTCATTTTCTCATATTTTTTTCTTTTCCCTTATTTCCTTTCCCCCACCCTTTCCACTTTCCCTACACCTTTAGCCCTTTTCTTCCTATTTCACATTGTCAATTATACCATTAGGATCTTATGTACTATTATAGTTTTTCACACCAGAGAAACTATTTGGTATTTACACATGTGTGACTTACTTATTTCACTTAGGAGTAGATCCTCAATATGTATCCATTTTCCTATGAATGAATCTAATTTCTCATTCTTTTTTTTAAATATCAAATTGAATTTATTGGTACATTCTAGGTAGACAGTACAGTTACATTCATTACTGGGATCTTGTACCTTTACATGACAGATCTTGGTTCTCATTTTTTCCCCTTGTCCCCATCCTCCCTTCACCCCCTCCTCCCCTCCCCACCTTCAAACACTTTAATTCCATTTTTACATTTTCTCATATTTTTTTCCTTTTCCTTATTCCCCTTTCCCTATCCTTCTCACTATCCCTACACCTTTGGTCCTTTTCTTCCTATTTCACATTGCTAATTGCCCCGTTAAGATCTTGAGTACTATTTTAGTTTTTCACACCAGACAACCTATTCAGTATTTGCATATGTGTGACTTATTTATTTCACTTAGGAGTATATACTCAAAATGTACCCATTTACCTATGAATGAATCTACTTTTTCATTCTTTATGGCTGAGTAGTATTCCATTTTATAGAAAAATCACATCTTCTTTATCCAATTTCCAACTGATGGGCAAATGGGCTGTTTCCAACTTTTAGCTATTACAAACTGTGCCGCTATTATAAACATTGGTGTGCATATATCACTGAGGTAAGATTCTTTTAATTCTTTTGGAAAGATACCCAGCAGAGGGATGGCTGGCTCAAATGGAACCTCTAGTCCCAGCTCTTTGAGGTATCTCCATACTGATTTCCATAGTGGTTGCACCAGTCTGCACTCCCACCAACAATGGAGAAGGGTTCCTTCTCCCCACAACCCTGCCAACATTTATTATTGATTGATTTCTTGAGAGCAGCCATTCTTTGTGGGGTGAGGTGGAATCTTAGTGTTGTTTTCATCTGCATCTCTCGAATGACCAGTGATGTGGAATATTTTTTCATTTATTTACTTGCTGTTTTTACTTCTTTGTCTGAGAAGTGTCTATTCATTTCAGATGCCCATTTTAGAATTGGGTCTTTATATTTGGGGGGGCTGATTGTTTTGAGTTCTTTATGTATTCTCTATAGTAGTCCTTTGTCTGCGGAGCAGCTGGTAAAAAAATTTCCCACATTGTAGGTTGTCTCTTAGTTCTGTTGATGGTTCCTTTTGCAGTACAGAAGCTTTTTAATAAGATGAGATCCCACTTGTTGATTCTTTCTGCTAGTGCCCGTGCTACTGAGGATTTGTTCAAAAAGTCTTTTCCTATGCCAATGTCTTCCAGAGTTCTGCTTAACTTATCTTCCAGCAAGTTTAATGTTTCTGTTTTAATGTTTAGATCCTTAATCCACTTGGATTTTAATTTAGTGCATGGTGAAAGATAAGGCTCCAGTTTTAATCTTTGGCAGGTTGAAATCCAGTTTTTCCAACACCATTTATTAAAGAGGCTATCTTTCCTCCACTGAGGATGGGTAGCTCCTTTGTTAAAGATGACGTAGCTGAGTACATCTGGATTTGTTTTTGTGTCTTCCAATCTATTCTACTGATCCTCAGATCTGTTTCTTTGCCACTACCATGCTATTTTTAATCACAGTGCCTTTGTAGTATAGTTTCAAATTGGGAATTGTTATACCTACTGCCATGTGTCTGTTGCCTAGGATGGCTTTTGCTGTTCTAGGTCTCTTATGCTTCCAAATGAATTTTTGGATTCTTTTTTCTAGTTCTGTGAAATATAGTGTTGGAATTTTAATTGGCATTGCATTGAATCTGTATAGCAGTTTTGGTAGTATGGCCATTTTCACTATGTTGATTCTTCCTACCCCGGAGCAGGGGATATCTTTCCATTTTCTTATATCCTCTTCAATCTCTTTTTTCAGAGTGCTATAGTTTTCAGTGTAGAGGTCTTTTGCTTCTTTTGTTAGACTGATTCCTAGATACTTTATTTTTTGGATGCTATTGTGAAAGGAATTGTTTCCCTAATTTCTTGCTCAATGACTCTGTTATTTGTGTACAAGAAGGCTTTTGATTTTGGGGTGTTGACCTTGTATCCAGCTACTCTGCTAAAAGTGTCAATTAAGTCTAGAAGTCTTTCAGTGGAGTTTTTGGGTCTTCAATGTAGAGTATCATGTCATCAGCAAATAATGACAATTTAACTTCTTCCTTTCCTATCTTTATTGCTTTAATTTCTTTCTCTTGTCTAATTGCTATGGCTAATGTTTCCAGAACTATATCAAAGAGGAGTGGTGATAGTGGGCATCATTGTCTTGTTCCTGATTTTAACATAAAGGTTTTTGGTTTTTGGCCATTTAATATGAAGTTGGCTGTTGGTTTTTCATAGATAGCCTTTTTAAAGTTGAGATGTAAACCATCTATTCCAATTTTTGCAGAGTTTTTATCATGAATGGGTGTAGAATTTTGTCAAATGCTTTTTCTGCATCTATCAAGAGGATCATATGATTTTTGTCCTTGACTTTGTTAATATAGTGTATTACATTTATTGACTTACGTATGTTGAACCACTTTTGCATCCCTGGAATAAATCCGACTTGGTCAGGATGTATGATCTTCTTGATAATCCTCTATATTCTGTTTGGTAGTATTTTATTAAGGATTTTTGCATCTATATTCATTAAGAAGATTGGTCTGTAGTTCTCTTTCTTAGTTGAGTCTTTCCCTGGCTTGGGAATCAAAGTGATAGTTGCCTCCAGGAATGAGTTTGGAAGTACTGCTTTCCTTTCAATTTCATTGAAAAGTTTGAAGAGCAATGGTAATAGTTCTTCTCTAAATGTCTTGTAAAATTCAACAGTGAATCATCAGGACCCTGGATTTTTTTTGTTGGTAAATTTTTAATTACATTTTCAATTTCACTGATTGTCATTGGGGTGTTTAAAATGTTTTGAACAACTTTGGTAATTCATAAGTATCTAGAAATCTGTCCATTTCTTCTGTGTTTTCCATTTTGTTAAAGTACAGGTTCTCAAAATAGGTATTTATTATCCTCTGGATTTCTGTTGGATCTGTTGTGACTTCACCTTTGTCATTCCTAATTGCATGGATCTGAGCCTTTTCTTTCCTTGTTTTGATAAGGTTAGCTAAGGGTTTATCAATTTTATTTATTCTTTCAAAAAACCACTCTTTGATTCATTTATTTTTTTGTACTGCTTTCTTAGTTTCCATTGCATTGATTTCTGCTCTTATCTTTATAATTTCCTCTCTTGTTGGAGCTTTGGGTTTTTCTTGCTCTTGTTTTTCTAGGAGTCTAAGATTCGTCATTAGTTTGTTTATCTGATCTTGCTCTGTTTTCCTAGTGTGGGCATTCAGTGCTATGAATTTTCCATGTAGAACTGCTTTCATTGTGTCCCATAGATTCCTGTTTGTTGTATTTGTACTTTCATTTAATTGTAAAAATTGTCTGATTTCTTCCTTAATTTCCTCTGTGATCCATTGACTGTTCAGGAGAGTGTTGTTCAATTTCCATGTGTTTGTGAAGTTCCTTTGGTTTCTGGTGCTATTGATCTCCAGCTTGACTGAACTATGATGTTATAATATACAGGGAATAACTTTGTTTTTTTTAATTTTATTGAGTTTATTGGTACATTTTAGGGATACAGTACAGTTACATTCATTCTTGGGATCATGTACCTCTACATGGCAAGTCTTGATTCTCATTTTTTCCCCTTACCTCTGCCCTCCCTTCACCCCCTCCTCCCCTCCCCATCTACAAACACTTTATTTTCATCTTTTCATTCTCTCACATTTTTTTCTTTTCCCTTTTTGTTCTTCCCCTACGTATCACACCTTCCCTACACCTTTAGCTCCTTTCCTCCCATTTCTAAATGTCAGTAATCTTATTAGAATCTTATGCATTGTTGCAGAATATTCACACCAGGGAAACTATTTGGTATTTACACATGTGGGACTTATTTATTTCACTTAGGAGTATATCTTCAATATGTATCCATTTTCCTATGAATGAATCTATTCTCTCGCTCTTTATGGCTGAGTAATATTCCATTTTATAGAAAAACCACATCTTCTTTATCCAGTTTCCAACGGATGGGCAAATAGGTTGTTTCCAAGATTTAGCTATTACAAACTGTGCCGCTATAAACATGGGTGCACATACTTCTCTGTGATATGATTCTTTTAGTTCTCTTGGAAAGATACCCAACAGAGGGATGGCTGGGTCAAATGGAACCTCCAGTCCAAGCTCTTTGAGGTATCTCCATATTGATTTCCATAGTGGTTGCACTAGTCTGCACTCCCACCAACAATGGAGGAGGGTTCCTTTCTCCCCACAACCCCGCCAACATTTGTTATTGTGTGATTTCTTGATAGCAGCCATTCTTTGTGGGGTGAGGTGGAATCTCAGTGTTGTTTTCATCTGCATCTCTCGAATGACCAGTGATGTGGAACATTTTTTCATATATTTTCTTGCTGCTTTCACTTCTTTGTATGAGAAATGTCTGTTCATTTCGGATGCCCATTTTTGGATCGGGTCTTTATATTTGGGGGGACTGATTGTTTTGAGTTCTTTATATATCCTTGATAATAGTCCTTTGTCTGAGGTACAGCTGGTAAAAATTTTTTCCCACATTGTAGATTGTCTCTTAGTTCTGCTAATGGTTTCTTTTGAAGTACAGAAGCTTTTTAGTAAGATGAGATCCCAGTTGTTGATTCTTTCTGCTAGTTCCCGTGCTACTGAGGATTTGTTCATAAAGTCTTTTCCTATACCAATGTCTTCCAGAGTTCTGCCTAACTTACTTTCCAGCAAGTTTAATGTTTCTGTTTTAATATTTAGATCTTTAATCCATTTGGATTTTAATTTAGTGCATGGCGAAAGATAAGGGTCTAATTTTAATCTGTGACAGGTTGATATCCAGTTTTTCCAACACCATTTATTAAAGAGGCTATCTTTCCTCCACTGAGGATGGTGAGCTCCTTTGTCGAAGATGAGGTAGCTGAGTACATCTGCATTTGTTTTTGTGTCTTCCAGTCTGTTCCATTGATCCTCAGGCCTATTTCTTTGCCAGTACCATGCTGATTTTATCACAGTGGCTTTGTAGTATAGTTTCAAATTGGGAATTGTTACACCTGGTGCCATGTGACTGTTGCCTATAATGGCTTTTGCTATTCTAGGTCTCTTGTGGTTCCAAATGAATTTTTGGATTCTTTTTTCTAGTTCTGTGAAATATAGTGTTGGAATTTCAATTGGCATTGCATTGAATGTATATAGCAGTTTCGGTAGTATGGCCATTTTCACTATGTTGATTCTTCCTACCCAGGAGCAGGGGATATCTTTCCATTTTTTTATATCCTCTTCGATTTCTTTTTTCAGAGTGCTGTAGTTTTCAGTGTAGAGATCTTTTGTTTCTTTTGTTAGATTGATTCCTAGATACTTCATTTTTTTGGATGCTATTGTAAAAGGAATTTTTTCCCTTATTTCTCTTTCTGTCTGTCTGTTATTTGTGTATAGAAAGGCTATTGATTTTTGGGTATTCACCTTGTATCCAGATACTTTACTGAATCTGTCAATTAAGTCTAGAAGTTTTTTGGTGGAGTTTTTTGGATCTTCAATGTAGAGTATCATATCATCAGCAAATAATGATAGTTTAACTTCTTCCTTTCCTATCTTTATTGCTTTAATTTCTTTCTCTTGTCTAATTGCTGTGGCTAATGTTTCCAGAACTATATTGAAGAGAAGTGGCGATAGTGGGCATCCTTGTCTTGTTCCTGATTTTAACATGAAGGTTTTCAGTTTTTGGCCATTCAATATGATGTTGGCTGATGGTTTTTCATAAATAGCCTTTATTAAATTGAGGTATAGACCATCTATTCCAATTTTTTGCAGGGTTTTTATCATGAATGGGTGTTGAATTTTATCAAATGCTTTTTCTGCATCTATTGAGAGGATCATATGGTTTTTGTCCTTGACTTTGTTAATATAATGTATTACATTCACTGACTTTCGTATGTTGAACCACCCTTGCATCTCTGGAATAAATCCGACTTGGTCATGATGGATGATCTTCTTAATAATCCTCTGTATTCTGTTTGCTAGTATCTTATTAAGGATTTTTGCATCTATATTCATTAAGGAGATTGGTCTGTAGTTCTCCTTTTTGGTTGTATCTTTCTCTGGTTTGGGAATCAGAGTGATACTTGCTTCCAGGAATGAATTTGGAAGTATAGCTTCTCTTTCAATTTCATTGAAAAGTTTGAAGAGTAATGGTAGTAGTTCTTCTCTAAATGTCTTGTAAAATTCAGCAGTGAATCCATCAGGGCCTGGGCTTTTCTTTGTTGGTAAGTTTTTAATTACATTTTCAATTTCACTGATTGTGATTGGGGTGTTTAAAATGTTTTTATCTTCTTCGTTCAACTTTGGTAATTCATAAGTATCTAGAAATCTGTCCATTTCTTCTGTGTTTTCCATTTTATTAGAGTACAGGTTCTCAAAGTAGGTGTTCATGATCCTCTGGATTTCTTTCGGATCTGTTGTGACTTCGCCTTTTTCATTCCTAATTGCATGGATCTGAGCCTTTTCTTTCCTTTTTTTGATAAGATTAGCTAAGGGTTTGTCAATTTTATTTATTCTTTCAAAAAACCAGCTCTTTGTTTCATTTATTTTTTGTATCGTTTTCTTAATTTCAATTGCATTGATTTCTGCTCGGATCTTTATAATTTCCTCTCTTGTTCGAGCTTTGGGTTTTTCTTGCTCTTGTTTTTCTAGGAGTCTAAGTTTCATCGTTAAGTTGTTTATTTGAGCCCGCTCTGTTTTCCTAGTGTGGGCATTCAATGTTATGAATTTTCCACGTAGAACTGCTTTCATTGTGTCCCAAAGATTCCTGTATGTTGTATTGGCATTCTCATTTATTTGTAAAAACTGTCTAATTTCTTCTTTAATTTCCTCTGTAATCCATTGATTGTTTAGGAGAGTGTTGTTCAGTTTCCATGTGCTTGTGAAGTTTCTATAGTTTCTTGTGCTATTGATGTCTAGTTTGATTGCACTATGATCTGATAATATACAGGGGATGACTTCAATTTTTTTGCATTTATTTAGACCTGTTGTTTGAGCCAGTATGTGGTCTATTTTGGAGAATGATCCATGTGCAGCCGAAAAGAATGTATATTCTGATTTTTGGGGGTGGAATACTCTATAAACATCTATTAAGTCCATGTGTTCCAAAGCTTGGTTCAGTTCTATTATTTCATTGTTGATTTTCTGCCTAGTAGATCTGTCAATTTGTGATAGTGGGGTATTTAAATCCCCCACTACAATTGTATTAGTGCTTATTTGGTTTTTCATGTTACTTAATATTTGTTTTATATAGTTGGGGGCATTTGTATTTGGTGCATATATGTTTATGATTGTCAGCTCTTCCTCTTGAATTGTTCTACAGGGAATAACTTTGATTCTTTTGCATTTATTCAAACCTGTTCTGTGAGCTAGTATGTGATCTATCTTGGAGAATGACCCATGTGCAGCCAAAAAGAATGTATATTCTGATTTTAAACATCTATTAAATCCATGCTTTCAAAAGCTTGGTTTAATTCTAGTATTTTGTTGTTGACTTTTGGCCTAGATGATCTGTCTATTTGTGAAAGTGGGGTATTTAGATCCCCCACTACAATTGTAGTAGTGCTTATTTGGTTTTTCATGTTTCTTAATATTTCTTTTATATAGTTGGGGGCATTAGTATTTGGTGCATATATGTTTATGATTGTCATCTCCTCCTCTTAAATTGTTCCCTTTATAGCGATGTAGTGGCCTTCTGTGTCTCTTTTAATCAGTTTTGTTTTGAAATTTACTTTGTCTGCGAATAAGATTGCTACCCCTGTTTTTTTTCTGGGCTCCTGTCACATGGAAAATTGTTTTCCACCCTTTCATTTCAGTGTATGGGCTTCTTTTTGCACTAGGTGTGTTTCTTGTATACAACATATTGTTGAATTTTGCTTCTTAATCCATTCTGCCAGTCTATTTCTCTTGATTGGTGAATTGAGACCATTGACATTTATGGTTATAACTGATATATACTGACTTATTATTGTCATGTTATTGGGCTTTTGTTGACTCTTTTTACTTTTTTGCCTTCTCCTTTTAGTTTCTTGCCTTGCCTATGTGATTTGGTCTGTTGGGCCTTGTGGTGTTGTTACCTTCATTGTCTTTTTCTAGGATATTGTTTATAATTGCTTGTAGTGCTGGTTTGGTATTCATGTAGTTTCTCAGGTGTTCCTTGTCATGGTAGTATCTTATTTCCTCATCCATTTTGAAAGACAGTTTTGCAGGATACATCAGTCTAAGTTGGAGGTTGTTTTCTTTGAGGACTTTAAATACCTCACTCCAGGCTCTCCTTGACCTAAGGATTTTTGTTGAAAAGTCTGCTGTGATTCTGTTGGGCTTTCCTTTGAATGTGATTTGTTTCTTTTCTCTTACTGCTTGTAGTATTTTGTTCTTCTGTTGGGTTTCTGGGATCTTGATTATTATATGTCTAGCTGCAGATTTTTTTTATTGTGGCTAGTTGGGGTCCTATATGCCTCAGTTATCTGAATGTCAAATTCTTATCCCCTCTGTTTGGGATGTTTTCTGTCATTAATTCTGTGAACAGCTTTTCTAAGTCATTTGTATTTTGTCCTGTTGCTTCATGGATTCCTATCAGTCTTATGTTATTCTTCTTTGCATCATCTAGGAGTTGTTGGATCTATTTCTCATGATCTCTTACTGTTTTTAAGAGGCCTCTCTTTTCACGATCACTGACTGCAATCTCATCTTCTATAACTGAGATTCTATCTTCACATTCTTTTATTCTGTTGCATACATGTTCAATAGAATATTTAATCTCCTGGATATCTGTTTGAATCTGTTTTATGGAAACCATTTCTTTTCTATGTTGGGTGTTTGTTGTTTCCATTTCTTTCTTATGCTGGGCCTTCATGGCTTCTATCATGGTCCTGAGCTCATCTATTTTTTTCAGTTTCTGTTCTAGAGTCTGAAATCATGACTTTCATTTTGCTCACCATCTCTATGGTTATTTGGGAAATTATTTCTGTTTTAAATTTTTCTACAGCCTGATTGATCTGTTTTATTACTTCCTGTGCTTTGAGTTCAGGGTGTCCTGGTAGTTCACTATCGGCCTTTTCATCCTCATTTGCCCTACTGTTTGCCATTGTGAACTGGAAGTCTGTCCTTGTGTTTTGCTTAAGTGTTTTCTCATTTTTATTTTTGTTGTTGCACTGTTCTTGGTTTAATCTCTAGGTTATCACCCAAATCTTCCTGATATAGTTGCGCCCTAGCATCTGGGTTTCTAACAACCCAGAGACATTCTCACCTTCATAACATCAGCTCATCAAATCAACCACAATCCTTTATCCCAACTGATACTATCAGCAACACAGTATGATCAAGCACAACTTGGAAACTGAGCACTTGTGGTAGTCACTAGTCTATTGCCCTTAAACCATGTGAATTAAATTGAAATAAAGAAGCAGTCCAAAACATGTCTGCAGTGAACAAACTTTTTAACATAGTATATTTACCATTTAGGATGGGAGCTCAGACAGAGCTAGGACAAGAGAAGTAGATAAGTAAAAGAATTGGAGAAGTTTTCAAGTGAAGCCAGAGGACATAGAATGACCACACAATGTTCAGGAAATTGTTGAATTCAAAAGGGATAGACAGAGTAGAAGTATAAGGACAAGAATATATCCCCTTAACAGCAATAGGGGCTCACTTTCCCTTGAAACCACTGACCCTTGTGTGAGGTAGAATGACAGAAGAAAAGAATATAAAGAAAAGAGAAAAAAATGATAAAAGAAGAAATCTGAGTTAGGGCAGG
The DNA here is from genome assembly GCF_012274545.1 of Fukomys damarensis. Classification (NCBI taxonomy): domain Eukaryota; kingdom Metazoa; phylum Chordata; class Mammalia; order Rodentia; family Bathyergidae; genus Fukomys; species Fukomys damarensis. The sequence goes on along the minus strand of NW_022900933.1, from coordinate 38,426,399 downwards.
AGCAGAAACAGAAAGGGGGATGAGGGATAATATGGGGGAGCAAGATACCAAGTTGGGGAAAGAGGACAGAAAAAAGAAAGAATTTGCATAGTGGAATGAGGAAAAGAAAGAAAAAAAAGGATTTGAAGGGCCTCTTTCAAACTATATCTCTGTTGTCATAATATAAAACATGAGCAGCCATGTGCAGAACCAAGACCCCTGATATCAGCTAGCTGGTGGCAGAACCCCATGATGCAGACTGACCTTGGGCTGCAAGGCCAGGTTGAGTCTCCAACCTCCTGAATGGTTGAACTCCACACCGTTCTACTACAGGTTTCCCACTCCCTTCCTTTAAAGATGTTCAAGTTGGGAACTCAGAAAAATAACCCTTTATGAACACCTCTGCTTCTGTAGAGTGGGTCCAAAGACTGGCACAACCAGGAGGTCTGAGAGTGCACATGGGGGCAGAGTTGTGGGAGTTGTGGGGGTTCAGGGGTGTCCACGTGGCTACATTCCTGGTGCTGGAGTGATGGCTGCTCCTGGAGGGAAAGGGCATGGCTATCCTTCCTTCAGTGGGTTGGGACCCAAGCAGGCCCTCCTGGCACTGGAGCAATGGCAGCTCCCTTTGGGAGAGGGCGTGGCTGTTGGATTTTATTATAATCCTTTCTGCATCTTTTGATAAAAGCATGTGATTTTTGCCTTCCTTCTGTTTATGTGATGTGTTACATTTATTGATTTCCTATGTTGAACCATCTTTGCATCCCTGGGATGAAACCCATTTGGTCTTGGTGTATGATCTTGTGGATGATTTGTTGCATTCTATTTGCCAGTATCCTCTTGAAGATTTTTGCATCCGTGTTCATTAAAGAGATTGGGTTATAATTTTTGTCATTGTTGTCATTGTTTGTATGATTTTTCATTGGATCCATGTCTGGCTTCAGAATAGGGTAATGCTAACTTGCAAGAATGAGTTTGGAAGTGTTTATTCCCTTTCAATGAAGAGTTTGAGGAGTACTGGCATTATATTTTCCCTGAAGGTCTTGTAGAATTCAGCAGCGAGTCTACCAGTTCCTGAGCTTTTCTTAGTAGGTTTTTCAAAATTACTACCTCAATTTTATTGTCTTTATTAAATTGTTCTAACTTTTTATATCTTCTTGATTCTACTTTGGTAATTTATGTAGCTAGGACTTTTCATTTCTTTAAGCTTGTCTACTTTGTTGGAGTACAATTTTTCATAGTAGCTATTAAATGATCTTCTGGATTTTGGCAGTGTCCCTTGTGATTTAAACATTTTCATTTCTAATTGCATTGTGTGGTTCTTTTCTTTCCTTATCCTGGAAAGGCTGAGCTTATCTATTTCATTCATTCTTTCAATAAAGCATCTCTTTGTTGATTCTTTATAGTTTTCAAAGACTGTTTGATTAATTTCTGCTCTGATCTTTATGATTTCCTCCTTTGTAGTGGGTTTGAATTTTGACTGTTTTCAGTCTTCTAATTATTTGAAGTCCATCATGTTATTTATTTGAGTTCAGTTTTTCTAATGTGAGAACTCACAGCAATACATTTCCCACTTAGGATTGCTTTCACTGTGTCTCATAGGTTCTGGTATGTTGTAATGACACTATCATTTGGCTTTAGAAATTGTTTAATTTCTTCCTTGGTTTCTTTTATGATCCATTAAGTATTCAAGAGTGTGTTATTCAATGTTTTAGTGTTTGTAAAATTTTATGGTTCTTTTATGATTAATTTATAGTTTCAGTGCACTCTGATCAGATCAAAATCATGGGATGATTTTGATGTTTCTGTATTTATTTAAACACATTTCATGGATTAGAATGTGGTCTACTTTGAGGAAAGTTGCTTATGTTGCTGAGAAGAATGTACATTATTTTGCAGTAGGGTAGAACTTTCTGTGGATATTTATTAAGTTCATGTGAAGGCGTGGTTCAGCTCATATTTCTTTAATTTTTTGTTTAGTTAATCTGTTACTTGTTGAGGTCACCCACTATGAATGTACTGGTGTTTACTTGTTCTTTTGTGTGAAGCAGTGTTTATTTGATGAAGTTAGATGGACCTATATTTGGTGTGTATATATTTGCATTTGTTCTATTCCTGTTGAATTATTCCATTAACTAATATTTAGTTACCTTATTTTTCTCTCTGGTCAGCTTTAGCTTGAAGTTTACTTTGTTTAAGAATAAAATTGCTACACTTCCTTGCTTTGAGGGCCCTGGCAACTGGAATATTTCCCATCCTTTGATTTTTAGTCTATGGATTTGATTTTGGATTAGATGAGTCTTTTGAATGCAAGAGAACATTACATTTTGCTTCTTTATTGAGTCTGCCAATCTGTGTCTTTCACTGAGCTGAGGCCAATTACTTTGAAAGTTATTACAGAAAGGTATTGATTTATTGCTGTCATTGCATTCTTTTTTTCTGTTATTGACTCCATTATTTTCCTTTTGCTTAACATGTTCACAAATGGGTCATAATTCATTTGTATCTCTGCTGGGTGGCTCTGATTTGAATTCAATCTTCCTGCCAGCTTGAACCACTGGTGGCAAAAGCAAGACTATCTGAAAAAATGAGTGCCACTGTGACCACAATAAAAGCTGAATATATTATGACGTTTTGTACACTTTGCCCAAATCAGCTGCCTTTATGTGTAAAGTATTTTAAATCAATTCACAAATGTAAATAAATTGATTTTAATTAATGAAATACATTTGTTGAATATTATAATGATTTCAATTGGTGTGAATAGTGTTACTATGTATATATGGGCAGTAATTATTCAAATTCAAACAACTAACTAGATTTGGTCCATTTGCAGGCTTTTTATTAATTTTATTATTTAAAAAAAACCCAGTAAAACTAATTAAATCCATTGATACCATCTGTGGTACAAACTATCCAATAAACAGTCATGCATGTACCACTGGTGGTTCAAGTCACCTGGTGGGCCACCCAGGTATGTACCAATGGTGATCAAGCTGATGGGAACATGTTAACTACTTTTCTTGCTTATTTTATTTATTCCATCTAACTTTTTGGCTCCATTGGTGTCATTTTCTTGGTCTACAATGCTCTTGAGTATGTTTTAGAGGGTTTGTTGTTTATGCATCTCTTAAGATGTTCTTTTTTCTCCATCAGTTTTGAAAGATAGTTTTGCAGGATATATTAGCGTGGATTGGAAGATGTTTTCTTTCAGACCTTGAAACATTTCACTCCTAGCTCTCTGGCCTTTAAATTTTGTGTTGAAAAGTTTCTGCAATCCTGATAGGTTTACCTTTATAAGTGATTTTTTTTTTTGCTTTTTCTTTGGCAATTTTTAAGACACTTTTGGTTGGACATCTGGGATTTTGCCTAAGATATGTCATGGGGACTCTTTTTTTTTCATTATAGTTACTTAGCATTCTGTAAGCCTTGCTTACCTGTCTGCTCAGTTCTTTCCCTATACTTGGAAAGTTTGTATTATAATTTCTGTAAACTGACTTCTTATTCCATGAGCTATCTTCTTATACCTCTCCACTTCCAATTAATTTTAAGTTATGTCTTCTTATCATCACTAAGTAGCTGTTGGATGGATTTTTCTTGATCTTTTACATTTTTAAGTTTTATCTGAGTAAATTATCATATATTTCCAATTTTTCCTTGATTGCTGTAACCTTATCTTCACATTGGTCATATTTGCTTTTATGAAATCTGTGGAATTCTTTATCTTCAGGATTTTTGTTTGGCACATTTTCATGGAGTCTGTTTTTTTTTTTTTTCCTGGTAAATTTGTCATTCATGTTTTGAACAATTTTGTTAGCTTTTCCAATTTTGTATTTGTTTCTACCATAACCACATTGGTTAGTTTATATGATAGTTCCACTGTCTTTTAGGTCATATCCTCTTTCAGCTTGCCCAGGTTTTTCATTCCCTCTTTACTCATTTCTTACAGCACCACTGACTGGTCCTTGCTTTCCTGTACATTAATGCCCCTTGGGTCTGTTTTGAGAGAGTTGGGCATTTTGTCATTTGAGGGCATTTTGTTATCCTCTTGTTTCATGCTCCTATTTCTTTTGTGTTAAGAATTGAGGTCAAAGAGAGTGAAGAGAGTTTGTTTTTGATATGAGGATTCCTTCAGTTGGGTTTTGTTCTTGGTTTTATTTGTCCAGAGATATTGTTTGCTACTTCAACCTATTCAATTTAATTGGGTTGGATCTTTTCAAAACTATATTTCTGATAATAAAGGGACTTCTTGCTCCAACTTGATGATGAGTCATTCTTTTGTAAAGCCAGGTCTGCAACTGTGGCAAAGCATTCATGTCTCCTAACTTCACTTGCTTGGCCCCAGTGAGCCTGCTCTATGCTACAACATATCAGCACACTGTTTCCTCCTAGATGGCTCAATGACAACCAAATATAGTCTGATACAGTCCCCCAAATGCCAAGGAGGACACATCCAGCTTCTTGAATTGGTTCCAGGAAGTGCTCCAGACATTCAGACATCTGCTTTCACAGCAGGACTGGCATTCACCTCTGGTTATGCACAATAAGACCTGCCTGCCTGGAAATCCAGAGGAGACCTTCTTCCCTTCATGCCCTGGCTGGGAGTTCATGTGAGCCATGAAGAAGGGCAGCCACACTCATGTTTTATGAGCCTGCCTTTCTTTTGGCTGGCATATAGCAGCAGTATTCATCATATTTTTATCACACTGCATAAAGATATGAAAGAACATAAAAAATAACATTTACCTAATGGTGGTGGTTGTGGGGAAACACCAGTAGTTCTAAGCATAGGACAAAATGACATTCAATATGAAAATAAAAATTTGATAATCTTTCAGACATAACCTAACATGATTATAATGAAATATTCATATAACATCTTACTATAAATTAGTTGAAAGATTTAGTCTTTGTAAAAAGCATGTACAGATATCCTGTTTGAAGAAAATATGCACCAGAAAAAAATTTAAATGCACATGATAGTGGCATTTGTTCTAAAAAAGAGACAGTATATATAATAAGGATAACAATCTGCCACAGGAGGCCAGTAAGAAAATCCCAACAATTAACATAAATTTGCTCTTAATGGTCCATTAACTGCAATTAAAAAGTACATAAAATTAAGCCTACTGGCACATTAGAAATATATTTCAATTCATTCATGGATCCAATATGGTACAAAATGAAAGAACAAAAAATGTATTACCCAATTTGATTTTTAACAGACACTATTGGACTTATAGGTAAGATGGAAAAATAAAAGTATCTTTACATTTCTGGGTGGATTGGCACATCTATAATCCCAGAACTCAGAGAGACTGAGGCAAGAAGGCTTCAAGTCTTAGTGATTTAGCAAGACAATGTCTCAAAATAAAGTTTAAAAAGGGATCAGGAAGGTTGCTCAATATAAAGGCCCTGGGTTCAATTACCAGCACCAAAAAAAGAAGTGTCTTTTGTATGACTCTGGGAGTAAGAAGAATGATATGCTAAAGGAAAAACTATTCCAGGAGAGAAAGAATATAAGAGCTCTAGGAATAAAGTCTTAACAGAAAATCTAAAGAGCATGAAGAAATAGAAAGGCAACAAGGAGAAAAATTGGAAATGGTAAACAACTCCAGTCTGAGCTCCTGGTGGCTTAGGGATCCCCCAACTCTACAAACTCAGAGTAAGCCTTTAGAGGATTGACAGCCCTGTGATAAAGAGTGGACCCACAGCCTTAGCTGCACAAGAAACCCATAGTTATTCAAGCTGTAAATCCAGTGCAGGGACTTTGTCTAAAAGTGACTCTGCATTGCAGTTAGTTTTGCAGAAAAAAAAACCTCAGAGGACTACTCAAAATGTCTCAGAGTGATATAACCAGGATCCACCCTGAGAGGGGACATATTTGGGACTGAGCTACTTTGGGGATGAGAAATCACAGAACAGCCACTCTTTTGGGTCTATTTCTCCTTTTGATTGTGGGCGTTACATATTTGCCCTACCAATGAGGAAAATGACTAAGACAACAAGAAAATAAATAAAAAACAAAAATTTCATGAATGTAAGAGGAAGACTATTACTAGACAAGAGGAAGAAAATGAGATGGAAAGCATATAAGTGAGGATAATAGGGGGATGGATATAATCAAAGTGGTACATGCATATATAAAATCTACAATAAAACCTCAAATTTAGTTAAATTCATATGCATTCATCATCATAGAGACATAAAAAACACATTTTTGAAAAAAATAAAGATTTTTTTCAAGATGGCAGAATAGAAGTTGGCAACAAATCACTTCCTCTTCAGTGTCCAGAATTGAGACACTTAGAAAACAACTACTTAAGAGAAAAAAGAGCTCTGGGAACCAAAAACTAGTGAAAAGGAAAGGAAAAAAATCATGAAGAAACACGAGAGAATGTAGAGCAAAGAATGAAGAAGTCTGGATTACTAACTCTGGCTCCCAGGCCAGGGAGAGAGAGCTGAATCTATTAAACACAAGCCTTTCAGCCTATGGTATGTATGCTTTCTAGAGAAACCCTAAAAAGCCAAAAACTGAGCTTAGTGGGAGATTCTAATTAGAGATTCTAATCAGAAGACTACAATGCCAATAGAAACATATACAGTAAGGCCAGGCTTAGAAAGTTTTACTTGGAAACAAGGGCCAGATTTATTATAAAAATCAGGGGTAAATTGCAGAGCTGAGTAATTTATTTTTATTTTTTTATTTTTTTATTGAGGTTATTGGTACAATCTAGGTATACAATACAATTACATTCGTCATTGGGGTTCTGTACCTTTACATAATAGGTCTTGATTCTCATTTTTTCCCTTGTCCCTGCCC
>NW_022900933.1:38419279-38419510 GCF_012274545.1 Fukomys damarensis | reverse complement strand
TTAAAAATAGGGAATCCTAAAATAAAACTAAAAAGGAAAGTAAAAGAGAAAAGGCAATGATGTAACAATCAAATAATCCTTAATTCTGGAGATGAAAATGGTCTCTGAACATATTTAAATTGCCTCTCGCTCTTATAGTCTAATCTTATTCTTTTTTCATTATTTAGAGAATACTTCATTAGTTTCTGTAATCAAACCCACGTAGATATGACCTTACATATTTAGTACGAT
>NW_022900933.1:38417776-38418938 GCF_012274545.1 Fukomys damarensis | reverse complement strand
ATATATATATAGACTAATAATAGTATGTTATGCATCAATAGCAGCAACAGCTTTTCCAGGTTCTGCAGTCATCTGAAGAAAATTATAGACATTCAGCACATTCCGTTAAAAAAAAAAAGAAAAGAATAATATCCAGACAACAGCAATGTTCTGTTGGTGCTGTGGTACCTGGCACCATTTTTTCTATCAGCCTCTTAATCATCATCTGGAAAGAGAACATTCTAGAGTAATATCATTAAATGTAGCTCTGATAAAGCATGGTCCCTACTATGTATCATAAAGCAGGTACTAGATATTTTACATTCATAGAGGTATGATACAGTACTGTCCTACATCAATAATACTAGATTCAGCTTTGGTTTGAAGTTTACTTTGTCTGCAAATAAGATTGCTACCTGTTTTTTTCTGGGCTCCTGTCACATGGAGAATTGTTTTCTATCTTTTCACCTTCAGTCTATGGGCTTCTTTTTGCACTCGGTGTGTTTCTTGTGTGCAATACATTGTTGGATTTTGCTTCTTATTCCATTTTGCCAGTCTATTTCTCTTGATTGGTGAGTTGAGGCCATTGACATTGCTGGTTATAACTGATATGTACTGACTTATTATTAACATGTTATTGGCCTTTTGTTGACTCTTTTTACTTTTTCACCTTCTCCTTTTAATTTCTTGCCTTGCCTATTTGATTTGCTCTGTTGGGCCTCTTGGTGTTGTTGCCTTCATTGACTTTTTCTAGGATCTTGTTTAGAATTGCTTGTAGTGCTGGTTTGGTATTCATGTAGTTTCTCAAGTGTTCTTTGTCGTGGAAGTGTCTTATTTCCCCCTCCATTTTGAAAGAGAGTTTTGCTGGATACATCAGTCTAGGTTGGAAGTTGTTCTCTTTTAGTACTTGAAATATCTCATTCCAGGCTCTCCTTGCCCCAAGGGTTTGTGTTGAAAAGTCTGCTGTGATTCTGATGGGCTTTCCTTTGTAAGTGATTTGTTTCTTTTCTCTTACTGCTTCTGGTATTTTGTTCTTCTGTTGGGTTTCTGGGATCTTATTATAAGTCTAGGTGTAGATTTTTTTTTTATTGTGGCTAGTTGGGGTCCTATATGCCTCAGTTATCTGAATGTCAAATTCTTCACCTCTGTTTGGGAAGTTTTCTGTCATTAATTCTGCAAACAG
>NW_022900933.1:38416105-38417498 GCF_012274545.1 Fukomys damarensis | reverse complement strand
TTCCATTTCTTTCTTATGCTGGGCCTTCATGGCTTCTATCATGGTCCTGAGCTCATCTATTTTTTTGTCAGTTTCTGCTCTAGAGTCTCGAATCACAACTTCCATTTTGCTCACTATCTCTATGGTTATCTGGGAAATTATTTCTGTTTTGAATTTTTCTAGAGCCTGATTGATCTGTTTTGTTACTTCCTGTGCTTTGAGTTCAGGGTGTCCTGGTGGTTCACTATGGGCCTTTTCATCCTCATTTGCCCTACTGTTTGCCATTGTGAACTGGAAGTCTGTCCTTGTGTCTTGCTTAAGTATTTTCTCATTTTAATTTTTGTTGTTGGACTGTTCTTGGTCTAATCTTTGGATTATCACCCAAATCTTCCTGATATAGTTGCACCCTAGCTTCTGTGTCTCTAACGACCCACAGACATTCTCATCTTCATAACATCAGAGAAAACAGCTCATCAAATCAACCACAATCCTTTATCCCAACCAGCAACACAATATGATCAAGCACAACTTGGAAACTGACCACCTTTGGTAGTCACTAGTCTATCACCCTTAAATCATTTGAATTAAATTGAAATCAAGAAGCAGTCCAGAATATGTCTGCAGTGAACAAACTTTTCAATATAGTATATTTACCATTTCATGGCTCAGACAGAGCGAGGATGCAAGACCCCTGATCTCAGTTAGCTGATGGCTGAACCCCATGACGCTGACTGACCTCGGGCTGCAAGGCCCAGATTGAGTTCCCCATCCTTCTGAATGGTTGAACTCCGCAATGTTCTATTACAGGTTTCCCACGCCCTTTCTTTAAAGATGTTCAAAGTTGGGAACTCAGAAAAATACCCTTGATGACCACCTCTGTCTTTGCAGAGTGGGTCCAAAGACTTGCACAGTCAGGAGTTCTGAGAGTGCGGGGTGCTACCCTCCTGGTGCTTGAGCAATGGCTGCTGGGTCAGGAGCAGGTGTGGTTCTCCTTCCTGCAGTGGAATGGGGCCGGCCTACCTCCCGGGACTTGAGCGATGGCGGCTGGGTCAGGAGCAGGAAAGGTTCTCCTTCCCGCGGTGGATTGGGGTGGCCACGGTAATGCTAGCTATTTGGAAAGCAGAGGCAAGAGGAATACAAGTTGGATGCCAGCCTGGGAAACTTTAGATGTCTCAAAATTTTTAAAAGTTAAAAGGAGACCAGGCCAGGATTTAGCTCAGTGATACCACATCTGCCTAACAAGCAAAATGATCTGAGTTTAATCACCCAAGCCCCACCCCGCCCCCTAAAAAAGTAAAAAGGTTGTGGACTGGGGATTTAGCTCAGTGATTCCACTGCCTGCCTTGCAAGCACAAGGCAGAGCTGAGTAATTTTTAAGGTTTCCCTTTTTTTTTTTTTTTTTTTTTTTTTTTTT
>NW_022900933.1:38368860-38416074 GCF_012274545.1 Fukomys damarensis | reverse complement strand
TTTGGAAGGGGACAACAAAAAAGTGAAAAAACACCCCCGACCCTAAAAGTTTCCATTTTAATTATACAGAGAGTACCTGCAAAGTTAGAGCCATGGAAACTATAGCTTCTAGAAGATTAGTGATAAAGAAGCCAAGTACTTTGTATCAAGATAATAGGAAAGACACATTGAAAGTATCCCTAGAATCAGGAAGACTCACCTTTTCCATCCCAGCTCTATATTCCTGACTCACCACCCCCTCCATTACTAACCTACAGTCAAAACATAATAGAGCAAGGAAAGAAGATATAAGGGAAGTTAATGGGGGTGGCTATGTCCAAAATCTATTATACACATTGAAATTTAAAGTGTAAAGCTAGTGGGAAGAACAGGGCTAGTAAAGTGAATGAGTAGTGAAAAATTATCAAATTAGATTATGTATATGTGTGAAGCTGTGAAAATGAAATATATTAATCTGTATAACTAATATTCACTAATAAAATACAGATGTGAAAATAAAAAGTAACTTTACTTCAAAGATTAAGGCTCCAGCCTGACAATAACAACAAGAACAAAACAGCAGCAAGACAGTATTAAACTCATACAGTATCATTTCAACAAAATGTGGAGAGGACCAGGGATTTAGCTCAGTGGTGCCACTGCCTGCCTTGCAAGCAGAAGGTCCCACGTTCGATGCCTGGTACTAAAAAAAGAAAAAAAAAAGTAGGGAATTATGTCACTTCAAAGTTATTTAAGAATGAAAATTAGAAATACTTAGTCCAGAGAGCTACTTTATAAATGAGACACTGATAAATACATTTGGAATATTTACACAATATTTCCTTTGGATTGTACAATTTCTGGGACATTTTTCACAAATTATTTTTCTCCATGCTTTTCATGAAACTTCTGCTACATGAGAAATTTTCATAAGTATTTGAAACTAATCGTTACAACTGACAGTTTTCTTAGTTTTGATGCAGTGTGGATTCATATGTGTGCCAAGATTTTTGAACATATGTTCCCTTAAAGGTTTCTCAAATGCTACAATGCTATTATTTGTAAATTGAACCAAGATGAGAAGAGGTATTTCCATATGCTCTACATTGATACATGTTCTCTTCACTATGCATTGTCATATGTGTAGAAATACTGAGAGATCGTGAGTTCTTCCTATATTCTATGTTTACATTGTCTTCAGTATGAGTCCCTTCATGTTTTTGAAGAGAACTAGAGCTAGCAAAGGTTTTTCCACATTGCTTATGTTCATAGGGTTTTTCTCCAAGGTGAATTCATTTATGTCTTCAAAAGGAGCTGGAATAAATGAAAATTTTCCCACATGGCTTGCACAGATAGAGTTTCTCTCCAGATTGAATACAGTCATGCATTCAGTTGGAATGGAAACAAGAGAAGGCTTTCCCACAACATTCATATTTCTCTCCACTGTCCTTTTTTATTTTAAATGATATCAAAGGGAATGCTATCATGGAAGGCTTTCCTGCAAGGCTTATATTCACATAGTTTTGCTCCAGTGTGACTTCTCTTTTGTCTATAAAAGAAAATGTAATGAATGAAGGCTTTCTTACTTTGCTTGTGTCTGCAAGCTTTCTCTCCAGTATGAATCTTTCAATGGCATTGAAAGAAACTGAGATAAGAAACAACTTTACCACATTGCTGACATACAGAGGTTTTTGTTTTGTTTTGTTTTTTGCAGTGTGAGTTATTTCATGTACATGAAAGAAAACATAATGAATAAGATTTTCCCACATTGCTTACATCTTCAGGGTTTCCCTTCTATGTGAATCTTTCCATGATATTGAAGGGAACTTGGATAAGCAATAGTGTGTGCATTATCATATATGAGAAATGAAGTAGAACAGCTGAAAGCTTTGCCACATTTCTTACACTCATAAGGTCTTCTCCATGATTTGCTATCATCTGTCTTTAAATGCCTGCAAAAGTCATGAATCCTGTAGCACACTGCTTACATGCACAGCATTGGTCTCTAGTATAAATTCTTACATATATTTGATTGTTTTCATTAAGCATGTAAGTTTAATTTCTAATAAATTTGTAGCAAGCACACCTAAATTTTAAAAAATTACAGAGCTAATTTATATACTTTCTATTTATACATATAAATATTGTACACCATTTAAAATACACATGCTTAATCAGCTTTTTCCACAGAATTAGAAAAAAATAATTCTTTTGAAAACTGTTTTTAAAGACATAGTACATATTTGCAGTACATAATGAGTACGCTCATCATGGGGAGTTGATACATGTATACAACATTTTGATTCTTTTTATTTCATGGAAAAAAATAAAAAATTAATAAAACAGAAGAAATTCAGCATGGGAAGAGCAATTCTGGGCAACAAGAGCAAGGCAAAAGGCATTAAAACCCCACATTTCAAGTTAAAATACAAAGCCACAGTAGCAAATAGCTATGATCAGGGGAAAAAAACACTACATGACACATCATAATTAAAGAACCCAAAATCCAACAGAAGAATAGAATCTTAAAATTTGTTTGAGAAAAGCAATGAATTAGTTACAAAGGAAAGCCAATCAGAATTGCAGCAGATTTCTCAACACAAACTTTCAGGCAAAGTGAGCTCCACAGTGAAGTGTTTCAAGTTCTCAAAAGAAAGAGCTTCCAATATAGACTATTATATCCTACAAATTTTCAAAATTGATGCAGAAATAAGATATTGCCATAATAAAAAGTACCTAAAGAAATTTATGACCATCAATACAACATTCCAAAAAAAATTCTCAAGGATATCCCAAAAGAAACAATAAAGCTAACAATCCCAACAGATGCCATAGCATGACCATTTAAGTAGGAGAGAAAGAAAGTAGCAACAAGATAATAATACAATGACAGAAATAAGGGGATTTAGCTCAGTGGTTCGGTGGCCTACCTTGCAAGGGCAAGGACCCGAGTTCAATCCCTGGTACCAAAATAAATAAATAAATAATAATTAAAAAATACAATGACAGAAATAAGTCTATACATATCAGTTATAACTATCAATTGAATGGTCTAAATTTCCTAATCAAAAAACACATATTAGCAGAATAGATTAAGAAATAAAATCTAAAAGTATGCTGTATACAAGAAACATATTTAAACCCCAAATAAATTCATAGACTAAAAATTAAAGGATAGAAAACAATATTCTATGCAATGAGGGCTCAAAAAACAAGCCAGAGTAGCTATGCTATTTCAGACAAAGTGGACTTGAAGCCAAACTGATCAAAATAGGCAAAAAAAAAAAAAAAGGACAAACTATTCAGAAAGAGAAAGCAATTATAAACATATATGCACCAAACAATGTTGCATCCAACTTCATAAAGCAAATGCTACTAAAAATGAAAACCAGATAAGCATCCATACAATTATAATGGAAAATCTCAATTCCTCATTGTCACAAATAGAAATATCAACTAAACAAAAAAAATCAATAAAGAAACATCAGAATTGATCCAAACCTTCCAACAAATGGACTTAATAGATATGTACAGGATGTTCCAAGCAATAACAGAGTATATATTCTTTTTGGCAACATATTCTCCAAAATAAACCACACACTAATAAAGAATGCTTAAATAAATGCAAAATAATTTAAATTTTATCATGTACATTATCAGATCATAGTGCAATGAAACTAGAAGTTATTGGCAAGAGAAGCTACAGAAATTATGCAAATACATGGAAATTGAACAACACTCTCTTGAGTAATCAATGGGTTACAGAAAAAAATTGAACAAGAAATAATACAGTCACTAGAATTAAATGGAAATACCAGAAAAAATATCATAACTTATGATACACAATAAAAGCACTCATAAGAAGGAAGTTTAAAACTGTGAATGCTCACATTAGAAAAATAGAGCTGGTCCAAATACATAATCTAATGATATGATTCATCTCAAGGTCCTAAAAAAACAAAAGCAATCCAAACCAAAGCTAGTAAAAGGAAGGAAATAATGAAGACCAGAGCAGAATTCAATGAGGTGGAGATTAAAAACAATATAAAGAATCAATGAATCAAAGAACTGATTCTTTGAAAGAATACAAAAACCCTTAGACAACTTTATCAAAAGATGAGAAAAAGGGCTGGGTATTTAGCTCAGTGGTTCTGCCGCCTGCCTCATGAGCACAAGGTCCTGAGTTCATTCTCCAGTGCTAAAAAAAAGAGAAAAAGACACAAATCAATATAATTAAAGATGAAATTAAAATGGACAGTAACAAAATTTAGATTACTAGCAACTACTTCATAAACCTGTATGCCAAAAATATTGCAGCATTTAGAAAGAATAGTTTTCCATATATATATTATTTTGGCAACATATTCTCCAAAATAAACCACACACTAATAAAGCATGCTTCAGTAATGCACAATCACTTAAATTATTACCAGAAGTGAACTAAGATTTAAAAATCCTGAATAATCCAATAAAAGCCACTAAAATTTAAGGTAATAAACTACCTTCCAACTAAGAAAAGCCCAAGACCTGGTGAATTCACAGCCAAATTCTACAAGAATTTCATGGAAGACCTAAAAGCAATACTTATCAAATTTTTAATGAAATCATAAGGAAAGGAGCACTCCAAGTCATTCTTGGAAGCTAGCATTACCCTTATTCCAAAACCAGATAAAGATCCAACAACAACAATAAAAAAGAGAGCTACACTCCAATGTCTCTAAGGAACATAGATGTAAAATTCCTCAACATGATACTGACAGACTATAAGAAATCATTAAAAATATCATACATCACCAGGTAGTCTTCAAGAGATGCAGGGATGGTTCAATATATGCAAATCAATAAATGTAGTTCCCCACACAAATAGAAGCAAGGACAAAAATCACATGACATCTCTATAAATACTAAAAAAGCCTTTGACAAAAATCTAATATCCATTCATGATTTTTAAAAACTTGAAAATAGTAGGTGTAGAAGGACCTTATCTCAATCTGATTAAAGCAATTTATGACAAAACTATTGCCAACATCATATTAAATAGGGAAAACTGAAAATTTTCTCTTGAAAAACAGGAACAAGACATTGATATCCATTATTACTACTCCTATTCAACATAGCACTCAAAACATTAGCAAGAGCAGTCAGGCAGAAGAAAGAAATAGAATGAATATGTATAGAATGAAGTTAAAGTATCAATATTTGCAGTTGACATGACCTTCTACTTTCAAGACCAAAAAGTTCTACCAAAAGACTCTCAGAGTTAACAATGTAATTCATCAATGTAGCAGAATACAAAATAAAAACACCGAAACCAATAATTTCCTTATACACAAATAATGAACTCACTGAGAAATTAGGAAAACAATACCACTCACAATAGAATCAAGAAAAATTAAATATTTAGGAATTAATCTAACCAAAGAAGCGAACAACCTCTATAATAAAAATTATATCAGTCAGAAAGGGGAAACCAATGTCATATAAAATGGAAAGATATCCCCTTTTGCTTGGTAGAAGAACAAATATAATAAAAATGGCTATCCTTGCAAAATTAATATATAGGTTTAATGCAATCCCAATCAAATTACCAACAATATTTCTCACATGTATAAATAAAATAATCCAAAATTCGTGTGTAACTAGAAGAGACCCAGAATAGCAAAATCAATCCCAGATAATAAAAGCAAAGCAGGAGGCATCACAATTGCAGGTTTCAAGTTATATTACAAAGCTACTATGATTAAAAAAATAGCAGGTGCTGGCACAAAAACAGGCATGTGTATTAAGGAAATAGAATAGAGGAAGCAAAAATGACCTCAGACATATTCAGATATTTAATCTTTGACATAGAGGACAAAAATATACATTGGAGGAAAGATATCCTGTTTAATAAATGGTGCTGGAAAAATTGGACAGCCACCTGTAGAAGATTGAGTCTCACTAAGTACTAAACTAAAATGAAAATGGATCAATCATCTAAATGTTAAAATACAAACAATCTATTGGAAGATAAAATAGGTGAAACTCTTGGCATAGATGTACACAAAGACTTTCTGAACATAAACCCAATATCAAAGATATAAATAATCCAAGAATCAACAAGTGGGATTATATCAAATTTAAAAGCTTCTGCACAGCAGAGGAAACCACCAACAGACTAAAGAGACAACCTACAGATTGGGAAAGATTTTTGCTAGCTATTCATCAGAGGATCAGCATCTAGTATATGTGAAGTACTCAAAAACATTAGACTTCTCAAAATAAAGGACCCGTTGAAAAAACGGGCAACTGAAATGAATGGATTCTTCTGAGAAGAAGTGAAAATGGCCAATAAAAAAATAAATGAAAAAATGGTGAACATCAGTGGCCATTACAGAAATGCAAATCAAAACAATACTGGTATTTCATCTTACTTCAGAAAGAAAGGCTATTGTCAAGAAATCAAATAGTGGGCCGGGGATTTAGCTGTATGGTACTGCCACAAAAACATATCGACCAATGCAAAAACCCCACACAACTTCAGCAGCTAATTTTTGACAAAGGGACCAACAATATGTGGGGGAGAAAAGATTTTTTGCATATATATATAATTTTGCTGGGTACTGAGGATCAAACTTGGGACCTTACACTTGCAAGGCAAGCAGCAGAACCACTGAGCTAAATCCCCAGCCTAAAAGATCATATTTTTAACAAATAATGCTGGGGAACTAATTTCTATATGTAGAAGATGAATCTTGATCCTCACCCTCTAATAAAATGAAACAAATTGAATTAAAGATCTATATATTAAAACAAAAATACTGAATTTTCTGGTTTAAAAGGTTTGTAAAACTCTAGAAGACGGGTTTAGGCAATAGCTTATTGAACAGAACACCAATTGCTCAAAAATAATATACAAAAATCAACAAATGCAATGATATCAAATAAAAAGCTTCTTTACCCCAAAAGAAACAAACAACAGAGTGAAGAGACAAACTACAGAGTGGAAAAAAGTCTTTGCATCTACTCCTCAGACAGAAGACTAACATCTAGAATATACAGAGATCACAAAAAGTGAAACCACCAAAAATTAATGACAATAAAAATGGGCTATTGAAATGAGTAGACAATTCTCACAAGGAAATCAAATGGCAAATGCATACATATATGCATTAAATGTTCAGCATTTTTGGCCATGAGTGAAACATAAATTAAAATACCTTTTCCCACTAAGATTCCACCTTACTCCAGTAAAAATGGTCATTATCAAGTACTAGAGAAACAACAAGAGCTGGTGAGGTTGTATAGGAAAATGACCCCTTCTCTATTGTTGGTGAGAATGCAAACTAATGCAGCAATGGAAATCTGTATTGAAATTTGTCAAAAATCTGAAAAATAGAAATTTCACTTAACCCAGCTATACCAATCCTGGGCATCTTCCTAAAAAGGCTAAAGATACTATACTACAGTGTTACATGCAGACCCATTTTTATGGTAACACACTTCACAATGGCTACATCATAGAAGCAACCTATATGCCCATGATCAGATGAATGGATAAGGAAAAGGTAGTATATATACACAATACCATAAAGAAGAATTATTTTGAGTAATTTGTAGGAAAAAATGGGTGATATTGAGATTACAATGCTAAGTGAAATAAGTTAATCACAAAGGTAAATATCACAGGAATTCTATAATATGAGAGACACAAAATATAAATCTTTTAAAGAACAAACAAGACCCATATTCAGAAAGTCCTTGTCTATGTCCAAGTCTTCAAGAGTTTTGCCTATTTTATCTTCCAGCAAGGGCCAGGAATTTGGCTGAGTGTTTCCACCACTTGCCTCACAAACACAAGGTCCTGAGTTCCATTCCCAGAGGGTGGGGGGAATTCAGGCTTATCTTCCAGCAGGCTGTTTCAGTTTTAATACACTGGTCTTAAATTCATTTTGATTTTATTTCAGTGTTGGTGAGAAATATAGGTCTAGATTCAGTCTTCTGCATGCACACAGCCAGTTTCCCCAGCATCATTTGTTGAACAGGCTCTTTTCTCCAGTCATGTGTTTAGTCCTTTTGTCAAAGCCCAGATGTCTAAAAGTATCTGGAGTTGTTTCTGTGTCCTCTTTTCTGTTCCTTTGATCCCCATGTATGTTTTGTGCCAGGACCTTGCTGTTTTTATCACTTTATACTATAAGTTGAAATTCAGGATTGTGATGCCTCCTGCTTTGCTCTCTTTCCCCAGGATTTGTTTTGCTATTACCAGTTTCATCTGGTTCCATATAAATTTTAGGCTTTTTTTCCAGCTATGTGAAAAATATTGTTGATATTTTGATTGGGATTTCATTAAACCTTTGTATCAGTTTTGGTAATGTGACCATTTTATTAATAATGATTATGCCTCTCCTGGAGCAGGAGTACCTTTCCATTTTCTGGTGTCTACATGATCTCCTTTTACAGAATACTGTAGTTTTTGTTGTAGAGGTCTTTCACTTCCTTGGTTAAGTAAATGCTTAGGTATTTATTTTTTGAAGGTATTGTGAATAGTATTTTTGTATTTTTTCTGTGGGTTAATTTTTGGAATACAAGAATGCTATTGATAGGGGTTGTGGGGAGAAAGGAACCCTCCTCCATTGTTGGTGGGAGTGCAGACTAGTGCAACCACTATGGAAATCAATATGGAGATACCTCAAAGAGCTTGGACTGGAGGTTCCATTTGACCCAGCCATCCCTCTGCTGGGTATCTTTCCAAGAGAACTAAAAGAATCATATCACAGAGAAGTATGTGCACCCATGTTTATAGCGGCACAGTTTGTAATAGCTAAATCTTGGAAACAACCTATTTGCCCATCCGTTGGAAACTGGATAAAGAAGTTGTGGTTTTTCTATAAAATGGAATATTACTCAGCCATAAAGAGCGAGAGAATAGATTCATTCATAGGAAAATGGATACATATTGAAGATATACTCCTAAGTGAAATAAATAAGTCCCACATGTGTAAATACCAAATAGTTTCCCTGGTGTGAATAATCTGCAACAATGCATAAGATTCTAATAAGATTACTGACATTTAGAAATGGGAGGAAAGGAGCTAAAGGTGTAGGGAAGGTGTGATACGTAGGGGAAGAACAAAAAGGGAAAAGAAAAAAATGTGAGAGAATGAAAAGATGAAAATAAAGTGTTTGTAGATGGGGAGGGGAGGAGGGGGTGAAGGGAGGGCAGAGGTAAGGGGAAAAAAATGAGAATCAAGACTTGCCATGTAAAGGTACATGATCCCAACAATGAATGTAACTGTACTGTATCCCTAAATGTACCAATAAACTCAATTAAAAAAAAGAATGCTATTGATTTTATCACTACTTTGCTGAATTTATTAGTTTTAGAAACTTTTTGACTGATACATCTTTATAGTACATAACAATAGCATTCTTCACATGTAGTTGGGATGTATACCTTTTGTTGGAATTTTTTAGGTTTTCTCTATGCAGAAAATAAAGATTAATTGACTTCTTTTTCTCCTATACATGCCCTGTAGTTTGTTTCTCTTGCCTGATATTTGTATGTAAATTTTTAAGTACTATATTGAACAGCTGTGTCGAAAGTAGAAACTTTATTTTTTCCTGAATTTATGAAAAAAGCTTTTAGTTTTTCTCTTTGTATGATGTTGACAATAGGATTGGCATAATTTTACCTTTTATCAGATTTAGATATTTCTATGTCTATTTTCTTCATAGATTTTTTTATCATGACAGATGTTGAATTTTATCAAAGATTTGTTCTGCATCTGTAGAAATGACCATATAGTTTTTTCTTACTTCTGATTATTGATTTATGTATATTGAACCATCCTTGCACCCTGGGATGAAGTCAACAGTCATGGTGTATGATCTTTTTAGTGATCTGGTGCATTCTGCTTGCCAGTATCTTGTTGAAGATTTTTGTATTGACATTCATTAAAGAGATTTGCCTGTAATTTTTTTTTTCTGTTAAATCCTTGTCTGGTTTTGGTATCAGGTAATGCTAGCTTCCAAGAATGACTTTTCTGGTATCCTTCCCTCTAAATCTCATTGAAGAATTTGAGGAGTTTAAGCAGTTGATGTTCCCTGAAGTTCTTGTAGAATTCAGCAATGAATTCTTCAGGTCCTTGGCTTTTCTTTGTTGGCAGGTTTGATTTTAATACTGCCTCAATTTTATTGCCTGTTATTGGACTTATCAGTATTTTTGTGTATTCTTGGTTCAGTTTTATAATTTAAATACATTTTAATCATCATGTATCTTTTATTTTATTTTGTTTTATTTTTTTGTTTTTGGTACTGGGGATTAAACTCAGGTCCTTGCACTTGCAAGGCAGGCCACCAAACCGCTGAGCTAAATCCCCAACCCACCATGTATCTTTTAATTAAGGAATTTAATCTATTTACATTTCAAGCAATTACTGACTAGTAAAGATATATGTCTTTTGCTCTGTTAATTTTTTTTCTAGATGTGTCGTATATCCTTTGTTCCTTTATTTCTCATTGATGTTCACTGGCATGGTTTGGTGGTGTTTTTTTAATTTGTCAGACTTGATTATCTTTTCATTTCTCTTTTGTTTAATTGCTCTCCCAGTGAGTTTTATACTTTCCTATTTTTTAAATGGTTGTTATTACCTTTTCACTTTTAGTGTAGGACTTCTTTAAGCATTTCTTATGAAGCCAGCCTGGTGGTAATGAGTTCTGTCAGTTTTTGTTTGTCTTCAAACGTCTTTACTTCTTCTTCTTTTCTGAGGGATATCTTTGATAGGTATAGTTTTCTTGGTTGGAAAATTTTATCTTTTAGGACTTTAACTATATGATCCCTCCTATATTATTGTTTTTTTGCAGAGAAATTGCTGTTAGTCTAATGAGGATTTCTTCATATTTAACTTGATATTTCACCTGCTGTTTTTAGAATTCTCAATTTATCTTGTATTACTGACATTTGACTATAGTTTACTTCAGTAAGAATCTTTTATTATTAAATATACTAAGTGTCCCTTGAGCCTCCTGTACCTGAGTGAATGCATTTCCCATAATTTGGAAAAAATTCAGCAATTATTTTGTTGAATATGTTTTTCTCATTTCTAATTATTTGAACAATATATGCTTGGAATACATAATAATAATATTCATCTTGGGATATTGCACACATATCACATCTTGATCATTTTTTATTCCCCTTTCCCCTACCTTCACCATTCTTTCACAACATCTCTTCCCCTCCACCAGAGTCTACCTCTCTGTTTCATAGCATCTCTGTGTTATTTTGCTCTTCAAATTATATATATTATGGACCTTTCATATTAGCAAAATTATTTGATATTTAATCTTCTGTGCCTTATTTATTTCACTTAGCATTATGGTCTCAGGATCAATCCACTTTCCTGCAAATGATTCAAATTTATGTTTTTATGGCTGAATATATATACATATACAGTATATATACACACACACACATTACCTTTATCCATTCATTTGTTGTTTGGCACATAGGTCATTTTTATAATGAAGCTATTGTGAGAGTGATATTGTTGTGCTGCTATAAACATGGGTATGCATGTATCACTGTAATATAACTTTAATTCTTTCAGGAAGATGCTCTGAAGAGGTATAGTTAGGTTTCATGATGCTATTTTTTGTGTTTTGAGAAATTTCCATACAGATTTCCACTGTGGCTCCACTAGTTTATATTCCCATCAACATTGTGGAAATGTTTTTCCCCAAGCCTCACAAGCATTTGTTGTTTTGAATCTTTGATAAGAGCTGTTTTTACTGGAGTAAAGTGTTATCTCAGTGTTTTGGTTTGTTTTTATTTGCATTTCTCTAATGGGCTAAATAGCTGTACATTTTCTGTTTTATTTATTTGCCATCTGTACTTCTGAGAAATAGCTATTCATTTCAATTGTCCATTTATGATCACCTATCTTCTATTGGTGGTTTAATTTTTTGAGTTATTTGTATATTTTAGAGATTAGTTCTCTGTCTGAGGAGTAGTGGATGAATGTTTTCCCCTTCTGTAGGTCATCTCTTCACTCTGTTGGTTGCTTCCTTGGCAGTGCAGAAGTGTTGCAATTTGACACAATCTCATTTATTGATTCTTGGTAATAGTCCTTGTGGAATTGAAGCTCCGTTCAGGAGCTCTTGCCTATGCCTATGTCTTCAAGAGTGTTACCAGTTTTTTTCTTCCAGTGGGTTCAGTATTTCTGATTTTATACCTAGGTCTCTGGTCCATTTTGGGTTGATTTTGGATGAGCAATATAGATACACACTCATTCTTCTTTACATGGATAACCAGTATTTCCAGCACCACTTCCATCCTAGTCACTTTTTTGTTGCTGAGACACACCTTCCTCTTTAAGAAGGAGGGGTTTATTTTGGCTCCTGTTTAAATCAGTTTGCTCCAAGGTAGGATGGCATGGCAGGGCGCCATGTCAGAAGAGAGCTGCACATGGCAACGTGGTGGGGAAGACAGAGAGAGAGAGAGAGAGAGGAGTTAGAAGGGGAGCTACAGCATCTGCATAATGCCTGGAGTGACTGACCCCTCTTCTAATAGCATGTCAGCTATAAAGCCACCTTCTAGAAGCATGCAAACTATAATACCATCCAAAAGTGAAGATTTAGATGGACATTTAGATATAAACCATAAAATATGTTAAAGAAATGTCTTTTCTCTAGCACATGTTATTGGCCCTGTTGTCAAAAATCTGGTGGCTAGATCCCAGTGAGAAGCCCATGTGGACCAGAGTTGCACAAGGGCATGACGATCCCAACCAGAGCCCTGCACCAAAAAAAGCTGCACAGAGGCACACAAGCAACATCCAGAGGCCCATCCAGATTCCATTGGTAAGTGCATGCAGATTCCAGTGAGAAGCCTGCATGGACCAGAGCTACACTGATCATACAGGTCACAGCCATGGCCCCACCCAGACCCCAGCAGCCTGGACCCATAGGTCCCAGCCAAAGGCCCACCTGTAAAAGACCTGCACAGGTACACAAGCAAGAGCCAGAGGCCAGCCCAGATTCCATTGATAAGTGTGTGCAGATCCCATTAAGAAGTCTGCATGGACCAGAACTGAGTGTGTGTGGGCAGGTTCGAACCAGCTCCCCACTCAGATACCAGTAGCTTGGGCCCACAGGCCACAGCAAAAGGCCCACCTGGAAAATAGCTATGCAGGTGGACAAGCAAGAGCCAGAGGCCCACCCAGATATCATTGGTAAGTACATGCAGATCCCAGCCAGAAGCCCACTCAGACACCAGTGACTTCAGTGCATGGCTCCAGTTTAAGGCACTCCTAGACAACAGCTATGCAGGGGAGCAGGGGCTGGACAGAGTCATGCCCCGATACCATCCTAAGTGTGCACAGGCCCTAGCCAGAAGCCCATCAGAACAATAGGTCAGCACAGGGATCCAGAAGCCAACATTCTAAACTCAGGCATTGGTGTAGTGGTGAGCAGCAAAGAAAAGACCATTCAGTGGCTTGCTGAGAATTGAAGAACACTGAGTAATCAAAAAGTTGCCACAACAAAGGCACAGTATGCTGCATCTATTGAAATGAGAAGACACATAAACAAGTCTCAAAACCAGACTTTCAGATTACCTAAGGCAACCCCAAAGGGCAACAAGATGGGACAATCTGAAACTCAACCATCTGTACTCCCTTAACTAGCAGTGAAAGAGGATCTGGGAAAAATGAAATCAGAAGTAATTTCTCAGATAACAACAGAAATTGTGTCCATAGTGCAAGAAATGATTAATAACTCTACAACAGAAACATTTTAAAAAACAAAAGAGGAGCTGAGTAATGTGATAGAATCCCAGCATAGAAAACAAATGGAATCCATAAAACAGACACAAACAGATATCCAGGAAATTAAAAACTCATCTGATAGTTTATGCAGAAGAAGGAGCCAATGTGAGGACAGAACATCAGATAAAGAAGATAGGATTGCAATTAGTGACCAGAACAAGAAAAAATTCTTAAAAATAATAAGGGACTCCAAGAAATCAATCCAGCAGCTGCTTGACAAAGTAAAGAAAAATAACATAAGACTGAATGGAGTCAATGAGGAAAAAAGAGAGTGCAAGTGACATAAAAAACAAAAACTGTTCACCAAAGTAATGGCAGAAAATTTCCCACGCAAGGGGAAGGAATTTGGCATATAGATAAGTGAGGCCTACAGGAGTCTAAACAGTCATGATCCAAAAAAGAAAAATCTATACCTAGGCCTATAATAGTTAAGGTTTCAGAAAACCAACAGAAGAATAAAATTCTACAAGCAATTAGAAAAAAGAGACAAATCACATACAAAGGAAAGCCCTTCAGAATCACAGCAAACTTCTCAACACAAACGCTCAAGGCAAGAAAGGCCTGCAGTGAAGTATATCAAACTCTAAAAGAAAACAACCTCCAATCCAGATTGATGTGCCCTGTAAAACTATTTTTCAAAATTGATGGAAAAATAAGATACATTCATGACAAAGAGCAACTGAGGAACTTCATGAATACCAAATGCACCCCCAAAATTTTTAAACAATATCCTAGGATAAGACAGTGAGGATCACAACACCAGGAAGCAAGCACAGCAAAATTAATCCATCAGGCAAGACAAGAAATCAAAAGCAAAGGGGGAGAGTCCAACAAAAAGAAAAAGTCATCACAAGGATATATCAGTACATATCAGTCAAAACCATCAATGTTAATGGTCTCAATTCACCAATCAAGAAAAATAGACTGGCTGAATGGGTCAAGAAGCAAGATCCAACAATATGCTGAATACAAGAAACACATTTAATTAAAAAAAATAGGCTGAAAGTTAAAGAGTGGAAAACAATACTCCATATTACAGGTTCCTGAGAAAAGCCAGGAATAGATTTATTTTTATTTTTTTTGAAGATCAAATGGATTTCAAAGCAACATTAATTAAGAGAGACAAAGAAAGTCACCACATCCTTGTAAAAGGAACAATCCAACAGGAAGAGATGATAATCAAAAATATATATGCACCAAATTCTAGTGCACCCAACTATATAAAACAAATGCTAATAGACATGAAAATCAAATAAGTACTAATACAATAGTAGTGAGGGAGGGCCGGGAACTTAGCTCAGTGGTTCTGCCACCTGCCTCACAAGTGCAAGGACCTGAGTTTGATCCCCGGTACCTGCTCCCCAAAAATAGTGGTGAGGGACCTCAATATCCTACTGTCACAAACAGATAGATAAACAAGACAGAAAATAAACAACAAAGTACTAGAACTCAATCAAACTCCTGAACAAATGGACATAACAAATGTTTACAGAGTGTTCCACCCTACAAAATCAGAATACACATTCTTTTCAGCTGCACACGGGTCATTTTCCAAAATAGACCACACACTCACTCATAGAACATGTTTAAGTAAGTACAAGCTAATTGAAGTTATCCCTGTATATTATCAGAGCATGATAAAATTGGAGAGCAATAGCAAAAGAAACTGCAAGAATTTCATAAACACATGGAAATTGAACAACACACTTCTGAATAACAAATGGGTCACAGAGGAAATTAAGGAAGCAATCAGACAGTTCCCACAATTAAATGACAGTGACCATACAACATATTGAAATCTATGGACACAATGAAGGCAAGCCTGATTAGGCAAGTTTATAGCAGTGAATACTCATATTAGGAAAACAGCAAGCCCAAATAAACAACCTCATGCTGAACCTCAAGTTCCTAGAAAAAGAAGAGCAGGACAAACTCGAAACTCATACCAGGGAGGAAATTATAAAAATCATGGAGAAATTAATGCAATGGAGACTAAGGGAATGATACAAAAAGATCAATGAAGCAAAGAATTGGAAGAGTAAACAAAATTGACAAACCCTTTGCCAATCTTATCAAAAAAGTAAAGAAAACATGTAAATACTGAATAGTTTCTCTAGTGTGAAAACTGAAAGTGTAAATGAGGACTAAAAGGTATAATAGATAATGTGAAATAGGAAGAAAAGGTGCAAAGGAGCAGGGGAAATGGGAGGGGTAGGGGAAAGAAAGATGGAATGGAATTCACATTAGGAAAAGAAAATATGGAAACAAAGTCTTTGTAGATAGGCAGGAGTGGAGGGGTTGAAGGGAGGGCAGGGAAGGGGAAACATAAGAACCAAGATGGATTATGTAAAGGTGCAAATTTCCAATTATGAATGCCATTACATTGTATACCTTAAATGTACCAATATATTAATTAATTTTAAAAGGAAAGAAAAGACCCAAATCCATGCAATTAGGAATGAAAAGGGTCAAATTATAATGGACCCAGCAGCAATCCAGAGGATCAGTACCTACTTTGAGATTCTATATGCCATTTCCATTCTAAAAGATGGAAAACAGGAGAAATGGACAGATTCCTAGATACATATGAATCACCAAAGTTGAACAGGGACCTAAAACTTCTAAACAACCCAATATCAACAAAATTGAAAGCATAATTAGAAACTTACCAATGAAGAAAACCCTGGGTCATGATGTCTTCACTGCTTATTTCTACAAGACATTTAGAGAAGAATTATTTCCGCTACTGTTTAAACTCTTCAATGAAATTGAAAGGGATGTAATACTCCCAAATTCTTTCCTGGGAACAAGCATTACCTTGATTGCAAAAGTAGAGAAAGACCCAACCAAAAAAGAGCACTATAGCTCCCCAACTGCACACCACCAGATCCAGTAAGAGAGAAGGCCCCCGGAGGAGGTCTCTCTGGCCGCCTGCTCGGGCCCACCTGGCGGGTCCGTCACCTCCCCGACTGCACGCCACCAGATTCAGTAAGGAAGGTAGCCACCCAGGCGCCCTTGAAACACCCCCACGACCTGCCCTCCCCCTCGTTCTCAAACCTCCAGATTGGGCCAATTCTTGGACTCACTCTGCAGAGGCATTGGTGGTCATGAAGGGTATTTTTCTGAGCTCCCAACTTTGAACATCTTTAAAGAAAGGGCAGGGGAAACCTGTAATAGAACTGAGTGGAGTTCAACCCTGCGGGTTGGGAAACTCAATTTAGGCCTTGTGGGCTGAGGTCAGTCTGTGTTGCGGGGACCTGCCATTGGCTTGCTGAGATCAGGGGATTTGATTCTGCACATGGCTGTACATGTGGTATAATATGACAACAGAGACATAGTCTGAAAGAGGCCCTTCAAATTCATTTTTTTAAAATTATTTTCTTTTCTTTCCTCATTCCACCCTAGAAGTTCTTTCTTTTTTTCTGTCCTCTCTCTCCAACTCAGACTCTTGCTCCACCATATTATCCCTCATCTCCCTGTTTATTCTTGCTCCTGCCTTAACTCAGATTTCTTCTTTTATTATTTTTTTCTTTATGTTCTTTTCTCCTGTCATTTTACCTCACTCATGGCTCTGTAGCTTCAAGGGAAGGTGAGCCCCTGTTACTGTTGAGGGGATATATTCTTGTCCTTATTCCTGCACTCTGTCTATCCCCTATGAAGTTAATAGTTTCTTAAAGATAGTATGGTCATTCTACGTACTCTGGCTTCATTTGAAACCTTCTCCAATTCTTTCACTTATCTACTCTCTCTCCTAACTCAGTCTAAGCCCCCATCCTAAATAGTAAAGATGCTATATTGAAAAGCATATTCACTGCAGACATATTTTGGGCTGCTTCTTCATATTAATTCAATTCACATGGTTTAAAGGTGATACATTAATGACTACCACAAGTGGTCAATTTGCAAGCTGTGCTTGATCCTATTGGGCTGCTGAATGTATCAATTGGGATAAAGGATTGTGATTGTGATTGAGTTGTTTTCTCAGATATTATGAAAATGAGGATATCTATGAGTCATTAGAGACTCAAAAGCTAAAACACAACTATATCAGGAAGATTTAAGTAATAACCCAGAAATTAAAACAAGGACGACCCAACAACAAAAATAAAAATGAGAAAACACTTATGCAAGACACAAAGTCAGACTTCCAGCTCACCAATAGTAAACAGTAGGGCAAATGAAAATGAAAAGTTTGATAGTGAACCAGCAGGACACCGTGGACCCACAGCACAGGAAGGTAACAAAACAGATCAATCAGGCTCTAGAAAAGTTCAAATCAGAAATAATTTCCCAGTATGAGAACGAAGACCTGACATGTAAAGGTACAAGAGCGCAGTAATGAATGTAACTGTACTGTCTACCTAGAAAGTACCAATAAATTAAATTTTTTAAAAAAGAAATAATTTCCCAGTTAACCATAGAGATGGTGAGCAAAATGGAAGTCATGATTCGAGACTCTAGAACAGAAACTGACAAAAAAATAGATGAGCTCAAGACTATGATAGAAGCCATGAAGACTCAGCATAAGAAAGAAATGGAAACAATGAATGCCCAACATAGGAAAGAAATGGAATCCATAAAATGGATTCAAACAGATAGTCAAGAGATTAAAAACTCTATTGAAAGTGTATGTAACAGAATAAAAGATTGCGAAGATAGAATTTCAGATATAGAGATAGGATTGCAGTCAGTAACTGTAAAAAAAGAGGTCTCTCAAAAACAGTAAGGGATCATGAGAAATCAATACAAGAACTTCTAGATGATGCAAAGAATAATAACATAAGACTGATAGGAATCCATGAAATAGGAGAAAACACAAATGACTTAAAAAATCTCTTCGCAGAATTAATGACAAAACTTCCCAAACAGAAGGGAAGAATTAGACATACAGATAAGTGAGGCATATAGAACTGCAACTAGCCATGATAAAAAAAAAACCCTACACCTTGACATATAATAATCAAGATCCCAGAAATCCAACAGAAGAACAAAATACTACAAGCAGTAAGAGAAAAGAAACAAATTACATGCAAAGGAAAGCCCATTAGAATCACAGCAGACTATTCAACACAAACCCTTCAGTCAAGGAGAGCCTGGAGTGAGGTCTTTCAAGTCCTAAAAGAAAACAACCTCCAACCTAGACTGATGTATCCTGCAAAACTCTCTTTCAAAATAGAAGGGGAAATAAGATACTTCCATGATAAAGAACACCTGAGAAACTTCATGAACATGAAACCAGCACTACAAGGAATTCTAAACAATATCCTAGAAAAGAACAATGAAGGTCACAATACCATGAGGCCCAACAGAGCAAATCAAATAGGCAAGGCAAGAAACTAAACGGAGAGGAGAGAAAAAGTAAAAAGAGTAAACAAAAGGACAATAACATGACAATAATAAGTCAGAACAAACTAGTTATAACCATCAATGTTAATGGACTCAATTCACCAATCAAGAAAAATAGACTAGCAAAATGGGTTAAGAAGCAAAATACAATAATATGTTGTGTACAAGAAACACACCTAGTGCAAAAGGAAGCCCATAGACTGAAAGTGAAAGGATGGAAAATAATTCTGCATG
Source organism: Fukomys damarensis (assembly GCF_012274545.1). Taxonomy (NCBI): domain Eukaryota; kingdom Metazoa; phylum Chordata; class Mammalia; order Rodentia; family Bathyergidae; genus Fukomys; species Fukomys damarensis. The sequence continues at coordinate 38,396,710 of NW_022900933.1, read as the reverse complement.
CATCAGAAGCCCAGAAAAAAGCAGGGGTAGCTATCTTATTCACAGACAAAGTAAATTTCAAACCAAAACTCATTAAGAGAGACAAAGAAGGCCACTACATCCTTGTAAAGGGAACAATTCAAGAGGAAGAGATGACAATCATAAACATATATGCACCAAATATAAATGCCCCAACCATATAAAACAAATATTAAGTAATATGAAAAACCAAATAAGCACTAATACAATTCTCGTGGGGGATTTAAATACCCCACTATCACAAATTGACAGATCATTTAGGCAGAAAATCACAAATGAAATTATAGAATTGAACCAAGCTTTGGAACAAATGGACTTACTAGATATCTACACAGTATTCCACCCCACAAAATCAGAATATACATTCTTTCTGGCTGCACATGGATCATTCTCCAAGATAGATCACATATTGGCTCACAGAACAGGTCTGAATAAATGCCAAAGAATTGAAGTCATCCTCTGTATATTATCAGATCACAGTGCAATCAACTGGAGATCAATAGCACAAGAAACCATAGGAACTTCACAAGCACATGGAAATTGAACAACTTTCCTGAATAATCAATGGATCACACAGGAAATTAAAGAAGAAATTAGACAGTTTTTGCAAATAAATGAAAATGCCAATACAACATACAGGAATCTATGGGACACAATGAAAGCAGTTCTATGGGGGAAATTCATAACATTGAATATCCACACTAGGAAAACAGAGTGGGCTCAAATAAACAACCTAATGATGAATCTTAGACTCCTAGAAAAACAAGAGCAAGAAAAACCCAAAGCTCAAAGGAGAGAGGAAATTATAAAGATTCAAGCATAAATCAATGCAATGGAAACTAAGAAAATGATACAAAAAATAAATGAAACAAAGAGCTGGTTTTTTGAAAGAATAAATAAAATTGACAAACATTAGCTAATCTTATCTAAAAAAGGAAAGAAAAGACTCAGATCCACGCAATCAGGAATGAAAAAGATGAAGTCACAACAGATCCAACAGAAATCCAGAGGATCATTAATACCTACTTTGAGAACCTGTACTCCAATAAAATGGAAAACACAGAAGAAATGGATAGATTTTTAGATACTTATGAATTACCAAAGTTGAACAAAGATAAAAACATTTTAGACACCCCAATTACAGTCAGTGAAATTGAAAATGTAATTAAAAATTTACCATCAAAGAAAAACCCAGGCCCTGATGCATTCACAGCTGAATTTTACAAGACATTTAGAGAAGAATTATTGCCATTACTCTTCAAACTTTAAATGAAATTGAAAAGGAAGCAGTACTTCCAAATTCATTCCTGGAATCAAGTATCACTTTAATTCCCAAACGAGGGAAAGACACTAAAAAAGACACTAAAAAAGAGAACTACAGGCCAATCTCCTTAATGAATATAGATGCAAAAATCCTTAATAAGATACTAGCAAACAGAATACAAAGGATTATCAAGAAGATAATACATCCTGACCAAGCTGGATTTATTCCAGGGATGCAAGGGTGGTTCAATATACATAAGTCAATAAATGTAATACATTATATTAACAAAGTCAAGGACAAAACCCATATGATCCTCTTGATAGATGCAGAAAAAGCATTTTACAAAATTCAACACTGATTCATGATAAAAACCCTGCAAAAAATTGGAGTAGATGGTCTATATCCCAACTTAATAAAGGCTATCTATGAAAAACCAACAGCCAACATCATATTAAATGGCCAAAAACTTAAAAGCTTCACATTAAAATCAGGAACAAGACAAGGATGCCCACTATCATCACTCCTCTTTGATATAGTTCTGGAAACATTAGCTGTAGCAATTAGACAAGAGAAAGAAATTAAAGCAATAAATATAGGAAAGAAGAAGTTAAACTGTCATTATTTCCTGATGATATGATACTCTACATTGAAGACCCAAAAACTACCCCAAAAGACTTCTAGACTTAATTGACACTTTTAGCAGAGTAGCTGGATACAAAGTCAACACCCAAAAATCAATAGACTTCTTGTACACACGTAACAGACTCACTGAATGAGAAATTAGGGAAATAATTCCTTTCACAATAGCATCCAAAAAAATAAAGTATCTAGGAATCAGTCTAACAAAAGAAGCAAAAGACCTCTACACTGAAAACTACAGCACTCTGAAAAAAAGAGATTGAAGAGATATAAGAAAATGGAAAGATATCCCCTGTTTCTGGATAGGAAGAATCAACATAGTGAAAATGGCCATACTATCAAAACTGCTATACAGATTCAATGCAATGCCAATTGAAATTCCAACACTATATTTAACAGAACTAGAGAAAAGAATCCAAAAATTCATTTGGAAGCATAAGAGACCTAGAATAGCAAAAGCCATCCTAGGCAACAGACACATGGCAGTAGGTATAACAATTCCCAATTTGAAACTATACTACAAAGCCACTGTGATAAAACAGCATGGTACTGGCAAAGAAACAGGCCTGAGGATGAGTGGAACAGATTGGAAGACACAAAAACAAATCCAGATGTACTCAGCTACCTCATCTTTGACAAAGGAGCTGACCATCTTCAGTAGAGGAAAGATAGCCTCTTAAATAAATGGTGTTGGAAAAACTGGATTTCAACCTGCCACAGATTAAAACTGGACCCCTATATTTCAACATGCACTAAATTAAAATCCAAGTGGATTAAGGATCTAAACATTAAAACAGAAACATTAAACTTGCTGGAAGATAAGTTAGGCAGAACTCTGGAAGACATTGGCATAGGAAAAGATTTTATGAACAAATCCTCAGTAGCTCGGGAACTAGCTGAAAGAATCAACAAGTGGGATCTCATCTCATTAAAAAGCTTCTATACTGCAAAAGAAACTATCAGCAGAACTAAGAGACAACCTACAATGTGGGAAAAAATTTTTACCAGCTACTCCTCAGACAAAGGGCTATTATTGAGAATATATAAAGAACTCAAAACAGCTCCCCCAAATATAAAGACCTGCTTCAAAAATGGGCATCTGAAATGAACAGATATTTCTCAGACAAAGAAGTAAAAGCAGCAAGTAAATATATGAAAAAAATGCTCCACATCACTGGTTATTCAAGAGATGCAGATGAAAACAACACTGAGATTCCACCTCACCCCACAAAGAATGGCTGATATCAAGAAATCGATCAATAACAGATGTTGGCGGGGTTGTGGAGAGAAAGGAACCCTTCTCCATTGTTGGTGGGAGTGCAGACTGGTGCAACCACTATCGAAATCAGTATGGAGAAACCTCAAAGAGCTTGAAATGGAGGTTCCACTTGACCCAGCCATCCCTCTATTGGGTATCTTTCCAAAAGAACTAAAAGAATCATAACACAGTGATATATGCACATCTATGTTTATAGTGGCACAGTTTCTAATAGCTAAAACTTGGAAACAGCCCATTTGCCCCTCAGTTGGAAACTAGGCAAAGAAGATGCGGTTTTTCTATGAATTGGAATATTACTCAGCCATAAAGAATGAGAAAATAGAATCATTCATAGGAAAATGGATACATATTGAAGATATACTCCTAAGTGAAATAAACAAGGCACACATGTGTAAATACCAAATAGTTTCCCTGGTGTGAATAATCTGCAGTAATACAGAAGATCCTAATAAGATTGCTGACATTGTGAAATGGGAAGAAAGAGGCTAAAGGTGTAGGGAAGGTAGGATGGTTAGGGGAATGGTAATAAGGGAAAAGAAAAAAATGTGTGATAATGAAAAGAAGGAAATAAAGTGTTTGTAGGTGGGGAGAGAAGGAGGGGGTGAAAGGAGGGCAGGGACAAGGGGGAAAAATGAGAACCAAGATCTGTCATATAGAGGTACAAGATCCCAACAATGAATGTAACTGTACTGTATACCTAAAATGTACCAATAAATTCAATTATAGCTGAAAAAGAAGAGCACTATAGGCCCATCAGAGGTACAAGCCCAACAATGAATGTAACTGTACTGTATACCTAAAATGTACCAATAAATTCAATTAAAGCTGAAAAAGAAGAGCACTATAGGCCCATCTCACTAATGAACATAGAGGCAAAAATCCTCAGTAAGATACTGACAGAATGCAGAAGATCATCAAGAGGATTAAACACCCTGCCCAAGTAGGATTCATCACAGGGATGCAGGGATGGTTCAAAATACACAAATGAATAAATATAATGCACTATAATAATAGAGCCAAGGACAAGAAAACATATGATTATCTCAATAGATGCAGAAAAATCTTTTGACAAAATCCAAGACATATTTGTGATGAAAACCATATAGAAAATTGGAATAGACCATCTCTATCTTAACCTGATAAAAGCCATCTATGAAAAACCAACCGCCAATATCATACTAAGTGGTCAAAAACTGAAATCCTTCACACTAACATCAGAAACAAAACAAGGATGTCCACTTTGAGCACTCCTGTTCAATATAGTTTTGGAAACATTAGCCACAGCAATTAGACAAGAGAAAGAAATAAAAAGAATAAAGATGGGAAACAAAGAAATGAAATGGTCATCATTTCCAGATGACATGATATTCTATATAGAAGATCCCAAGAACTCCACCAAAAGTCTTCCACGCTTAATAACCAAATTCAGGAGAGTAGCAAGATGCAAGGTGATCATACAGAAATCAATAGCTTTCCTGTACATGAACAAGAGACTTACTGAAAGAGGTATTAGAGAAACAACTCTCTTCACAATAGCATCCCCTCAAATTAAATACCTAGGAATCAACCTAATGAAGGAAATAAAAAACCTCTACTCTGAAAACTAAGGCACTCTCATGAAAGAGATTGAAGAGGATATCATAAAATGGAGCTGGGCATGGTGGTGCATGCCTTTAATTCCAGCACTCAGGAGGCTGAGACAGGAGGATTGCTGTGAGTTTGAGACCAGCCTGGGCTACATAGTGAGTTCCAGGTCAGTCTCAACTATATAGTGAGACCCTGTCTCAAAAAAAAAAATGGGAAGATATCCCTGGGTAAGAAGAAGCATTATAGTGAAAATGGACATACTTTAAAGCTGCTATATAGAATCAATGCAATTCCTATTGAAATTCCAACAGCATACGTCACAGACCTTGAGAAAACAATTTAAAAATTCGTTTGGGATCAGAAGAGACCTAGAATAGCAAAAGCAATTCTACGCAACAATGACAAGGTAGGGGATATCACAATCCCCAACTGAAAATATACTATAAAGCTACTGTGATGAAAAACAGCATTGTGCTGGCAAAGAAACAGACTCAAGGATCTGTAGAACTGATTAGAAGATGCAGAAACAACTCCAGACACACTCAGCCAACTCATCTTTGACTAAGATCCAAACCCCCTCACTAGAGGAAAGATAGCCTGTTTAATAAATGGTACTGGAAAAATTGGGCTTCAACTTGCCAGAGATTAAAACTAGACCTATATCTCTCACCGTGCACCAAACTAAAATCAAAATGGATTAAAGATCTAAATATTAAAAGAGAAACACTAAACCAGCTGGAAGAGAAGTTAAGTAGAACTCTTGAAGACATTGGTGTAGAAGATTTCATAAACAAAACTTCAGTCTCATGTGAACTAGCACAAACAATCAACAAGTGGGATCTCATCTTATTAAAAATCTTCTTCACAGCAAGAGAAACCACCAACAGCATGAAGAGACATCCCACAATGCGGGAAAATTTTTTTACCTTCTGTTCCTCAGAGAAAGGACTATTATCTAGAATATATAGAAAATTTTTAAAAATCAGACCTCCCAAATTTAAAGACTCAATCCAAAAATGGGCATCTGAAATGAAGACATTTCTCAGGCAAAGAAGTAAACTAGCAAATAAACATATGAAAAGATGTTCAACATCACTGGTCACTTGAGAGACACAGATGAAAACAATACTGAGATTCCATCTCACCCTAGAAAGAATGGCTGCTATCAGGAAATCAACCAATAACAATTGCTGGTGGATCTGTGGGGGGAAAATGAACTTTTCTCCACTGTTGGTGGTAGCCAGACTGGTGCAACCACTGTGGAAATCAGTGCAGAGATACCTCAAAGAACTAGGATTGGAGGTCCCACTTGACCGAGCTATTTCCCTATTGGGTATCTTCCCAAAAGAATTAAAAGAATCATACCTCAGCCATATCTATGCACCCATGTTCATAGCAGCACAATTTGCAATAGCTAAAACTTGGAAATAGCCCAATTGCCCATCAACTGGAGACCAGATAAAGAAAACGTGGGTTGTTTTAAAAATACAATTACTACTCAGACATAAAGAATGAGAAACACAAGACATTTATAACTAAATGGATGCACAATGAGGTATACTCTTATGTGAAATAAATAGGTCACACAAGTGTGAATACCGAATAGTTTCTCTGGTGTGAGAAATTGAAAGTGTAAATAAGGGTCAAAAGGCATAATAGATATTGTGAAGTAGGAAGAAAGGGTCCAAAGGGGAAGAGGATGTGGCAGGGATTGGGGAAAGGAAAGAAGGGAATGGAATTAATATGAGAAAATGAAAAAATGGAAACAAAGTATTTGTAAATAAGGAGGGGTGGAGGGATCGAAGGGAGGAAAGGGGAACAGGAGAAAATTAGAACCAAGATATATATGGAAAGGTACAAATTTCCAATGATGAATGTCATTATATTGTGTACCTATAATGTACCAGTTAAATTAATTTTTTAAAAAAGCTGGTGGCTGAAGTTCTTGGAGTTGTTTGTGCATTCTCTGTTTTACTCCACTGGTCAACACATCTGTTTCTGTTACTGAACTATAATTTTTAATTATGCCTTTGAAGGCCTACTGCATGTGCCTTTGTAGCAGTCTTGAATTATAATACCTTCTGCTTTACTCTTGTTGTTCAGGGTGGCTTTGTACATCCCAGCAATTTTGTTTTTTCTAGTTTTGCTGAAAATTCTGTTGGTACTTTTATTGGAATAGCATTAAATCTATATATCCTTTTTTGGTAATATCACCATTTTGAAAATACTGGTTCTTCTTATCCATGAACAAGGAATATCTTTCCAATTTCTAAAGTCCTTGTTAAGGTTTAGATGCAGAAGGACCCCAAAACTGCCATGCACTTAGAGGTAGAGCTTTTGGAGAATGTTTGGGTTGTGGGATGCTGTGCTCATTGGTGGATTTATCCACTTGTGGATTTAATGGTGAATGTGTGTTTTCACACATTCAGGACCATGGGGGGCCAGGTCACAAGGTTTGTATCAGTTTGATTAATCTGGCTACAATTTTGAGTACTATATCAAATAGGAGTGGTGAGAGTGGACACCCTTGTCTTATTGCTGATTTTATAAGAAATGCTTTCAGATTTTCCCCATTTAGTATATTGGCAGTGTCTATCATAAATGGATTTTTCAATTTAAGATAAGCTCCATCTGTTATGGTTTAGTTATGAAGCATTCAACAAAAGCATCCCGTTTGGAAAGTGACTCATGCCACTGCAATAGCTGATTTGCTGTTAGGCAATGGATCTTGCTTTCAAGTAGGTCACTGGTGGTGTGAGGGGGAAGTGTATATTTTTGTCCTGGCCTCCATCTTGTCTTTGCTTCCTGGGTGCCATGGATTGAACACCTTTTTATTTGCCATGCTCTTATGCCATTCTCTTTCTGCCTTGGAACCAGTTGCCCATGTACTGAAACTGTGAGCTGAAATAAACCTCTCCTCCTTTAAGTTGTGGTTATTGAGTATTTGTCCCAGTGATGGGAAAGTAACTAAGACAGAAATTGGTACCAGGAGTGTGGTCCTTGGTGTGACTGTATCTGACCATTTGGTTTATAACCCTTTAGGATTGGTTCATGGGAGGGTTTTGTAAAGGTCTGGACATGCCAGCTAGAGAAGCCCTAGAATGCTATCAACTGAGGTTTATGGGCAATAATTGTCAGAGCTCACAAGACCAAAGTGCTGATGGGAATGAAGGCAATAAAGGCTCAAGAGGTTTCAGTTGTGAAAAAGACTCCATTGGCATTCATAGCGTTTTGTTTTATTTTGTTTTGTTTTTTGGTACCAGGATAGAACTCAGGACTTCGTGCTTCCAGGCAGGTGCTGTGCCACTGAGCTACATCCCCAGCCCTCCATTGGCATTTGTATTAGAGACCATGTGTGTTACACTCTGACAGAAATTCTGTCTTCATTTTGCCCATGTTCCGAGATTTTTGGAGAAACTGAGATTAAAGGCATTAGAATAATTCATCTAGTGGAGGAAATATTAAAGCAGTCCAATATTCAGGCTATGGCATGGATATCACTGGTTGCTTTTATCCAGACCTACCATGAAAATCAGGAGCAAAAAGCCCACGTGCAACATTGGCAGTTTCATCAGAAAGGAATCTCCTGCAATGTTGGGGCCATGGAAGGCATGGTGCTGAAAAGAATAATATTTTTTAAGGCCTAGTACTTTGCATCAGGTTAATAGAAAAGAAGCCTTAAGGGCATCTTGTGAATCAACATGCATCACTCTTCACAGGCTCAAGGGTGCAAAACTGAAAAGCTTTCATCTGAGAAGTGAGCCACAGATCTCTGCTAGAGAAAAGCCACCTAGGGAACTGGTTGCCCAGAGTTCATTTCACAGTGCTCTGCCTTTCAGGCGCTTAGATACCTCTGCAGCCATGAACAAAAGAGCCTAGTGACAGCTCATCGTGGCAATAGACCTTACCATCATCCACACGGTGCTGCTTTAACAGGCATTCACAATGCAAGAGTCGTAGAGAAAGGAAGGCTTCTGCTTAGGTTTCCAAAGACGTTCTTGGAGGACAGGTAGTGTGCCATGAGGAAACAGTGCAAGAAGCTATATGAGTAAAGCCAAAAGTGCTTTCAAGACCCCAGGAATTTGGAGATGCTAGGAATGTGGAACATCTGCTGAGGAAAGTCATAGGGGGTAAATGGCACTACCCCAATAGAGAGGCCATGTGGACTGCAGTAGGCAGTGACATGGGGATGAGTACCTGTGCTCTCAGTATCTCACAACTCACCAAAATTTGCCTTGGGTGCAGACATAGAACTACAGCATTTAATGTTTTACCTGTTGGGTTTCAGTCTTGCTTTGGCACACTTTCTTTCTATCCCCTTATTCCTCCCTCTTGGAATGGGAATATTTACCCTGGATATTGTATATTGGAAGTGTTTAACTATTTTTTTTAAACAGGGACTCACAGCTAAGAGCTCCCTGTGAGTCTCAGAGAATACTTTAGACTTGGGCTTTTCGGCAGTACTGAAACTGTTAAGACTTTAGCAAGTCCTAGAAGTAGAGTAAATCCATTTTTGCATAATGAGGTTCACATGAGTCTTTTAACATGGTGACAGTATAGCTGACTTTCTATTAGGAGGTGGAGCCTGGTTGCAGGTAGGTGACTGGAGATATGACCTGGGAGTGTATATTCTTGCCCCAGGCTCCTCCCTCTCTCTCTGCTTCTTGGCTGCCATAGATTCAGCATTTTTTCACTTGCATGTCCCACTCTGTTACCCTGCTTCTGCCTTGGAACCAGAGCCTACATACTGAGCCTAAAGAAACCTCTCTTTCTTGAAGTTGTGAGGGTTAGTTCTATTATACTAGTTACAGGAAAGTAATTAAAATACCTTCTATATCTATTTATGTCAAGGCTTTTGTCATGAATGCATGTTGAATTTTGTCAGTTTTTTTCTGCATCTATTGAGATGACCATGTGATTTTTATCCTTACTTCTATTTATGTGGCATATTACACATATTGATTTACATATGTTGAACCATCCTTGCATCCCTGGAATGAAGCCAAGTCAGTCATGATATAAGTTATTCTTTAATGATTTGTTACTTTCTAGTTGCATGTATCTTGCTGAGAATTTTAGCATTTCTGTAAATTAAGAAAATTGACCTATAGTTTTCTCTTATTTCTTGAGTCCTTATCTGGTTTTGGTGTCAAGGTAATGCTACCTTCCACAAATGTGTTTGGCAGTGTCCCTTCCCTTTCAATTTTATGGCCTCTCTCTCTACCCCTGTGAGAAAGGGGTCAGGACACATTGGCCCTGTGGTTTGGTTTTAGGGGAGGCACTAATCACGGAAGCCCAGGCCTTGCTTCAGTTCCTGGCTTCCTCTCTCAGAGGGTTAGATCTCTCCCAAGATGGCACATTCACTAAACTTGGGGTGTAATCAGTGCCAAGATCAAGGGGTGGCCCACTTTCTCTTTCTAAATAGCCCTGATTCTGGGATGCCTAGAGGAGGCTTCTCTGAGGTCACCTTCCCAATTGGTTATCCTATCCCCCTGCAACACCCATGCTTCCCAGTGTGTACTTTCTGAGCATCATGAGAGAGCTGCTGCCTCTAGTCAGCCAAGGCGGAATCTCTGGAACACGTCTGCTGGCTTTTCCTTCTATTCTCCCTGTGAAATCACCCATAATGTGAATGCTGTCTCACTTAATGATGTCCCATAAATCTCAAAGATTTTTCTTCCTTGTTTCCAGACTTTTTTTCCCCTTCTTTATAAAGCTTACTGGATTATTTCAAAAGACTTGTCTTCAAACTGAGAGATTCTTTCTTCTGTCTGATGTATTCTGCTGTAAAAGCTCTCAACTGTATTTTTATTTCACTCAAATTGAGTTTTTTAGCTCCAAGATTTCCTTTTGGTTCTTTGTTATGATCTCTATCTGCTTGCTGAAAATCCCATTCATATCATGCATTGTACTCTTAATTTTGTTGAATTGTCTATCTGTACTCTTCTGTGTCTCATTAAGGTCCCTAAAAAAATCACTCTTTGAATTCCTTATCAGGCAACTCACTGACTCCTTTTCTTAGGGTCTGTTGCTAGAGAGCTATTGTTCTCACCTGGAGGCATGTTACTTGTTTTGTCATGTTTCTTGTGTCCCTACATTGATATTTATGCAGCAATTGCCTCGACCAACTTTATAGAATGGTTTTCATAGAACCGGATTTTCTACAATGGGCTGCATTGTCTTTTGTTTCTGTGTAGTGCTTATGGAGTTTCTACAGCTATAATCAATATTAGTAAAGTATGCAGTTACCTCAGTGACCTAACCTGCATGTTTTGAAGACTTGCATTGGGCTGGGTGGGCTCTCTGGCAGGTCTGAGTGTGATGTACCAGACTGCAGATGTGGGCTGTCCATCAGTTTCCATAGATTTTGTGGGAGTAGGGCCACCCAGTTGGGCCCCTGGGTTGCAGTGCAGCATGTCCTGTAGCACTCAGAGGGGGGTTTCTGAAAGTCTGAGGCCACATGAGATCTTTCAATGACTTCATGAGTTGTCCAAGGGTGCAGTTTGCTCAGCAAAAGAAACTGTCTGCTCCTTGGGGCCAAGGAAGGGTGGACAGAGCCCTGGGAGACTGCGTCTCTGATATTGGGGGTCCTCAACTGCTCCCTAATTGCTGCAAGAAGATAGGTAGGCCCACCCAGCTGATTCCTGGAAGCCTTAGCAGGCCAGGTAACTCTGAGAAGTTTCTTCAGCTGCTTCCCAGGGTTAGGTGTGGGTCGTCAGGGCCACCGAGCTAGCTCAAGGACTAGGTCCCCTGAACTTCATAGAACCTCAGATGAGCAAAATCTTAATAGGCATTGTGCCTCGGGAGCCTGTCTGGCGAGTGTATTCTGTGGACTGTGCTCTTCCTCCAGAGCAATGCAACAGTGTAGTCACCCAGCAGCTCCCCATACTGCAGGCCTGTCCAGCAGCACATGGGTTTTGATGTCCACAGTGTGAATTCCTGGGAGGAACACTGCTTGCTTTTTCCCTATTGAACACAGTCCCTCTTCGATCAGGATTGGTATCAGTTCCCTTTTTTAAAAGGCAAAAGATGTATATGAACTAAAGAGAAACTAGAGTGCAATTCCCTTCTTTATAAGCTAATAGTGTCTCCATTCTCTGGTAGGTCTCCATCACATTCCCACTGCATCCTGGCTCACATACTCTAGTAAAGTGGCTGTTGTTGTTCTTGGCGTTGGTCCTTTATTTGGAAGAACACGCACCAGGCACCTCTAGTCAGCCATCTCGTTGATACCTCATTCTCTCCTCTTCTTAAAAGGACACTAATCATTGGAACAGGGCCCATCCTATTCTAGGATGACCTCATCTTAATTCCACCTTCAAAGACCCTATTTCTGAATGAAGGTACAATCTCCAGTTCCAGGTAGACATGAACAAGGAAAAATCATTCAACCCCACACTGGCATCCCAAAAATAGTTGGTCACAATCTCTCTGGCTTCTGAGAGGTGGGTTTAGGACCACCAAGGTAGCAAAGATGTTCTGACCCCAGTGTGTCTCTGGGCTTCATCTCCCCTTCTTGTTCACCCCTACAGCCCTCCTGCTGTTTCTGCAGCTATCTTAGCCTGTGGGAATCTCTCTGGACTTGTTCATGGGCCTCTGGACCTATCAGCCCAAATGTCCCTTTGGCCATTGTTCCTCAGCTCCCTTATTCAGAGGAACCGTGGTCTTGTTTTCCCAGGCATTGTGAAGGGGAAAGGATTCTTCCCTCAAATTGGGGTGCAACCAATGCAGTCAGTGTTCCTTCTATGTGGTTCCCAAGTATGCAGACCCAACAGAATCCCATTACATGTTCCTGAGACACTTCACCTGTATTTTTCCTTGACAGAGCCCATCCAGCTGCACTGTGGGGTGTAGAGTGCCAGGAAATGGACATTCCTCTTATTGGGTCACCCAGTAACTGACCAGAGACAGAATAAACACCCCAGCTTCCTCACAGCTCAGTAGCTGCTCTGTTTTGTGCCTCATGCTGTACCCTGGGGTCCCCTGTGGATGAGGCTCCAGGCCCCTCAGTTATTTTTTGCTAAGGGTCCCTTTGCAGTCTGTTTGCCTTTTGGTCATGATTTCTCCCTCAATGCCTCCAAAACACTACACATTCACATCTTTGTAGGGTCTACTTCTGGTGAGCCCAAACTCAGACACAGGGTTCTACATTAAACCCTACTTGTGAGACCCAGAGCCCTTGTCCTCATCTCCAGTTCTTGTCACATCTGCCTCATGAGGAAGTGGTGTCCTTCATTTAGATGGTCAGAGTCTAAGATAAAGCTCATCAGCAAACCCCAACAGAATCACATGCCCTGCTTCCATTCACACTGTTACACCTGGCCCAGTTCAGTCTGTCTCTACTAGTCGTTTTGTTACCGTGGGCAAGATGCCTAGCTTACATAGCTTGGCTGCCTGTTTCAAAGTTTTTGGTTCATGGTTAGCAAGCTTCAAGGAAGAAACATCATGGCCAAAGGACTTGGGGGAGGGAAGCTGCTCAAGTCATAGTCAGGGAGGAGAAAGAGCAGAAGAGCCTGATGGGAAGAGTCCAGTGACCAGAGAGCAACCCCAAAGTTAGGCTCCTATGACCCACCCAGACTACTCAGAAGTGTGATTTACTGATTTTCTAGCCATCTACCAGGCCGATCAAGATTAACCATCACAGTTTTACCCTTTATCAACTTAGCACATGAACACATCTCAGTAAACCAAACTTAGTCTTCAAATAGAGACAATAATGAAATGTGATTTTTTTGAGGCAGGGTACCGGGGATTGAACTCAGGTCTTTGTGCTTGCAAGGCAGGCAGTAGAACAACTGAGCTAAATCCCCGTTGCAGAGATGTGATTCTTAATTGTGAAAGATAAATTTGACTTGGCCAAGAACAGCACAGCAGATTAATAAAGCACTGGGTGTGTCTGTGGGTGATTAACATTTAGGCTGTAACTGAGGAGGGAAAACACACCACATAATTGGTTGGCACCAACCAATAGGCTTGTAGCCTAAATGGAATAAAAAGGCAAAACAGAAGGAAGCCTTCCCTTTGTTTTCTTCAGAATATCTCCAGTCTATTACCATTACCTTTGTTCTCCTTTTTAAGTTTTCTTAGTGCATGTGTGTGGTACATAATGAGTACATTCACCGTAGGGAGGAGGGGGAATACTTAACACATCTGAATTCATTTTTATCTTCTCCCCTTCCCTCTCCCTCCCCATCTCCCATCTCTATATGACTGATGATCACATTCACTGTGGGAACTTAGTATGTGTACACAGCACCTCTCAGTCCTGTCCGCATCCCTCTCCCTGCCCCTTCCCCCACCCTCCATCGCTTGCTCCCCTTCCCATTTGCAAAAGGTGCATCTTCCTGACTTCTGCATCTGTCTTTAATTTTGCTCTATATTTCTCATGTGAGATAAAACTTATGGTATTTGAGATTAAGTGTCTGATTTCTTTCATTTAACAGTATAAGTTGCATGTATTCTCTTGCAAATGACCCAAATATATCCCCACAGTGTACCATTATGTATAGACACCACATCTTCTGTATCCGTCCATCTCTTGATGGGCACATAGGCTGCTCCAAAGATTCAGGAATTGTGAACTGTGCTGCATTTAACATTATCTTAATTAATTTCTTTTTTTCTTAAGCCTTTTAAAATCTTTATTAAGTTTATCAGTACCTTTTAGGTATACAATACAGTTATATTCATCATTGGGATCTTGTACCTTTACATGACTTATCTTGATTCTTATTTTTCTCCATTCCCCAGCCCTCCCTTCACCCTCTCCATTCTTCCTTTTTTACAAAGATATTGTTTCCACATTTTTCCTTTTCCCTTTTTACCTTTCCCCTAACCCTCTTACTTGCTCTACTCTTTTAGAACTTTTCTTCCTATTACACAATATCAATTATACATTTTGATCCTTACTTACACTTTCAGTTTTTCATACAAGAGAAACTATTTGGTATTTACACATGCATGACATTATTTTCACTTGAGTATGGCCTCAGTGAGCACCCACTTAGCTATAAATATCTCTTCTTTTTCATTCTTTATGGGTGAGTAGTACTCCATTTTATTTAAAAAATCACATATTATTTATCCAGTCTCCAGTTGATGGGCAATTGGGCTGTTTCCAAATTTTAGCTATTACAAACAGTACTGCCATAAACATAGGTGAGCATATATTCATATATTGCTGTGGTGTGATTCTTTTAATTCTTCAGGGAAGACACCCATCAGAGGAATAGATGAGTCTAATGGGACTTCTAATCCTAGTTCTTTGAGGTATCTCCATATTGACTTCAACAGTGGTTGCACTACTCTGCACTCCCACCAACAATGCAGGAGGGTTCCATTCTCCCCACAACCCCATGACATCATTTGCTATTTGTTGATTTCTTGATAGCAGCCATTCTTTCTGGGGTGAGGTGGAATCTCAGTGTTATTTTCATCTGCATTTCTCAAATGACCAGTGATGTTGAACATTTTTTCATGTGTTTATATGCTGCTTTTACTTCTTTGTCTGAGAAATGTCTGTTCATTTCAGATGTCCATTTTTGAATTGGGTCTTTATATTTTGGGGTCTGATTTTTTAAGTTCTTTATATATTCTAGATAGTAGTCCTTTGTCTGAGGAAGAGCTGATTAAAAAATTTTCCCACATTGTAGGCTGTCTCTTAGCTCTGTTGGTGGTTTCTCTTGCAGTGCAGAAAAGTTTTAATAAGATGAGATCCCAGCTGTTGATTTTTTGTGGTAGTTCCTGTGCTACTGAGGTTTTGTTCATAAAGTCTTTTCCTATGCCAATGTCTTCAATAGTTCTACATAACTTATTTTCCAGCAAGTTTAGTGTTTCTGTTTTAATATTTAGGTATTTAATTCACTTCAATTTTAGTATAGTACATGGTGAAAGATATGGGTCTAGTTTAATCTTTGCCAAGTTGAAATCCAGTTTTTCCAACACAATTTATTAAAGAGGCTATATTTCCTCCAGTGAGAATGGTTGCCTCCTTTGTCAAAGATGAGGTAGCTATGTCCGCAGTTGTTTCCACATCTTCTAATCTGTTCCACTGATCTTTGGGTCTATTTATTTGCCAGTTCCATACTGTTTTATCAGAGTGGATTTATAATATAGCTTCAGGTTGGGGATTGTGATACCCCCTGCCACGTCTCTGTTGCCTAAAATTGTTTTTGCTATTCTAGATCTCTTCTTATCCCAAATGAATTTTTTCTAGCTCTGTGAAATATACTGTTGGAATTTCAATAGGGATTGCATTGAATCTGTATAGAAGTTTTGGCAGTATGGCCATTTTTACTATATTGATTCTTCCTACACAGGAACGAGGGATGTCTTTTCATTTCTTTATATCCTCTTCAGTCTCTTTTTTCAGAGTGTTGTAGTTATCAATGTAAAGGACTTTGTGTCTTTTGTTAGATTGATTCATAGATATTTCCTTTTTTGGATGCTATTGTGAAAGGGATTGTTTCCCTAATTTTACTCTTAGTGAGTCTGTTATTTGTGTACAAGAAGGCTATTGATTTCTGGGTGTTGACCTTGTATCCAGCTACTTTACTGAATCTGTCAATTAAGTCCAAAAGTCTTTTGGTGGAATTCTTTGGGTTCTATGTAGAGTATCATATCATCAGCAAATAATGACAGTTTAATTACTTTCATTCCTATCTTTATTGCTTTTATTTCTTTTTCTTGTCTAATAGCTGTGGCTAATGTTTCCAAAACTATTTTTAACTGGAGTGTTGATAATGGACACCCTTGTCTTTTTCCTGATTTTAGCATGAAGGTTTTCAATTTTTTACCATTTAGTATGATGTTGGCTGTTGTCTTTTCATAGAAAGCCTTTACCAAGTTGAGATAGAGACCATCTATTCCAATTTTCTGCAAGGTTTTTATTATGAATGGATGTTGAATTTTGTCGAATGCTTTTTCTTCATCTATTGAGATGATCATATGATTTTTGTCCTTGATGCTACTAATATAGTGTATTACATTTTTTGATTTACATATGTTGAACCATTCTTGCATTCCTGGAATAAATCCAACTTAGTCAGGGTGTATGAACTTCTTCCTGACCCTCTATATTCTGTTTGCCAGTATCTTATTGAGGATTGTTGCATCTATGTTCATTAGGGAGATTGACCAGTACTTCTCTTTTTTGGTTGAGTCTTTCCCTGGCTTTAAAATCGAAGTAACACTTGATTCCAGGAATGAATTAGGAAGTATTGCTTCCATCTTTAATTTCATTGAAAAGTTGAAATAGTATCAGTGATAGTTCTTCTCTAAATGTCTTGTAAAATTTAGCAATGAATCCATCAGGACCTGAGCTTTTCTTTGTTGGTAAATTTTAAATTACATTTTCAATTTCACTGATTGTAATTGGGGTGTTTAAAATGTTTTTGTCTCCTTAATTCAACTTTGGTAATTCATAAGTATCTAGAAATCTGTCCATTTCTTCTGTGTTTTCCATTTTATTAGAGTACAGGTTCTCAAAGTAGGTATTAATGATCCTCTGGATTTCTGTTGGATCTGTTGTGACTTCACCATTTTCATTCCTAATTGCATGAATTTAAGCCTTTTCTTTCCTTGTTTTGATAAGGTTAGCTAAGGGTTTATCAATTTTATTTATTCTTTTGAAAAACCAATTCTTAGATTCATTGATTTTTTTTGTATTGTTCTTTTAGTCTCCATTGCACTGATTTCTGCTCTGATCTTTATAATTTCCTCCCTTATGTGAGCTTTGGGTTTCTCTTTCTAGGAGTTTAAGATTCACCATTATGTTATTCATTCATGCTCACTCTGTCTTCCTAGTGTGAGTATTCACTGCTATGTCTTTCTACATAAAACTGCTTTCACTGTATCCCATAGATTCCTGCATGTTGTACTGGCATTATTATTGAATTGTAAAAACTGTGTAATTTCTTCTTTAATTTCTGCTGTGACCCATTGGTTGTTCCAGAGAGTGTTTTTCAATTTCCAAATGTTTGTGAAGTTCTCATGGTTTCTTATGCTATTGATGTCCAGTTTAATTGCATTGTGATCTGATAATATACATGGGATAATTTCAATTCCTTTGCATTTACTTAAACATGTTCTATGAGATAGCATGTGCTATATTATGGAGAATGATCCATGTGCAACTGAAAAGAATGTATATTCTGATTTTGTGGGGTAGAACACTCTGTAGACAACTATTAAGTCCATTTGTTTAAAACCTTGATTCAGTTCTAGTATTTCATTGTTATTTTTTATTCTAGATGGTTTGTCTATTTGTGACAATGGGGTATTGAGGTCCCCCACTACAATTGTACTAGTGCTTATTGGTGTTTAATGTCCCTTAATATTCATTTTATATACTCGGTGGCATTGGTGTTTGGCACATATATATTTAAGATTGTCATCTCCTTTTGGATTGTTCCCTTTACAAGGATGTAGTGACCTTCTTTGTCTCTCTTAAGTAGGTTGGGTTTGAAATTTACTTTGCAAATAAGATAGCTGCCCCTGCTTTTTTCCACGTTTCTGTCACATAGACAACTGTTTTCCATCATTTTACTTTCAGTCTATGAATTTCTTTTTCAAGTAGGTGTGTTTCTTGTATACAGCATATTATTGGATTTTGCTTCTTATTCCATTCTGCCAGTCTATTTCTTTTGATTTGGTGAACTGAGCCAGTGACATTGATGGTTATAACTGATATGCATCGACTTATCATTGTCATGTTATTTTCCTGTTGTTGGTTTTTTTCTTCTCCCTCTCCCCTTAAATTCGTGGCCATTGGATTTGCTCTGTTGTGCCTCATAGCGTTGTGACCTTCATTGACTTTTTCTAGAATGTTTTTTTTAATTATTCAGAATATTTATATTTTTAATGAGTTTATTGGTACAATCTAGGTCTACAATACAGTTACATTCATTACTGGGATCCTGTACCTTCACATGACAGTTCTTGGTTCTCATTTTTTCCCCTCGTCCCTGCCCTCCCTTCACCCCCTCCTCCCCTCCCCACTTACAAACTCTTTTTTTCCATTTTTTCATTTTCTCATATTTTCTCTCTTTTTTTAATTGTCTGAAGTGCTGGCTTGGTATTCATGAAGTTTCTCAGGTGTTCTTTGTCATGAAAGTATCTTATTTCTCTATCAATGTGAAATATAGTTTTGCAGGATATTTCAATCTTGGTTGGAAGTTGTTTTTTTTAAGCTTGAAATACCTCATTCTAGGACCAATTGACTTGAGGATTTGTGTTGAAGTTTGTTGTGAGTCTGATGAGCTTTCCTTTGCATGTAATTTGTTTCTTTTCTCTAACTGCTTGTAGTATTTTATACATCTGTTGCATCTCTTTCATGAATTCCATTTCTTTCCTATTTTTGACATTCATGGTTTCCATTTCTTTTCTATGTTGAGCATTCATGGTCCTGAACTCATCTGTTTCTGTTCTAGAGTCTCTAGTCATCTTTTATTCTGCTCATCATCTCTAGTTATCTGTGAAATTATTTCTATTTTGAATATTTATAGAGCCTCATTCACCTATTTTTTTTACTTCCTGTGCTATGAGTTTAGAGTGTCCAGGTTATTGATTATCAGACTTTTCCATCTCAAAGTAAACCAAGGAGTATTCCAACAACAATAATAGAAATGAAAAGACATTTAAACAAGATGCAGTCTTCAAGCTTACCAAGGGAAACTACTTTTGCATAAATTTGATTTTATTTCATCCCATTCCTCCCTCAAGCCCCACCTCTCCCTGTGTACAAATGAGCTTTGTTTCCATTTTTCCTTCTATTTTCACTTTTTTATTTTCCCCTTTTCCTAGGTATGTATGAATTACCAAAAGTGAATCAAGAAGATAGAGTTCTAAATAATATCAGCCAATGAAATTAAACATGTAATTAAAAACATACCAACAAAGCAAAACCCTGGTATTGATGGATTCACTACTGTATTCCACAAGAAACTTAGAGAAGAGCTAATGATGCTACACCTCAAGCTCTAATGAAATTGACAGGGAAGCCATATTCATGAACTCATTCCTGGAAGCAGCCTTACCTTGATTCCAAAACCAGAGAAGGATTCAACCAAAAAGGAGAATTACAGGCCAATCTCCTTAATGACCATAGATACGAAAATCCTGATACTAGTGAACAGAATGCAGCAAATCATCAAGAAGTTTACACACCATGACTAATTTGGATTCATCCCAGGGATGTAGGGATGGTTCAATATATGCAAATCAATAAATATAATACACTATATTAACAGAGCCAAGGACAAAACTATATGATCCTCTCAATACATTAAGAAAAAGCATTTGACAATTCCAACATCCAGTCACAATTAAAAAAAAATACTCTACAGAAAATTGGTATAGATGGTATTTATCTCAATCTGATAAAAGCCATCTATGATAAACCAATATCCAACATGATACTAAATGGTTAAAAACTGAAAGTTTTCACTCTAAAGTCAGCAAGAAATCATGGATAACCACTATCACCACTTATATTCACTGTAGTTCTGGAAAATTGTAGATAAGTAAGTTAATTAAATATCTTGCTGGCAGTTAGACAGGGCTGGCCCTCAAGAAGCCAACATGGAGGACAATCAAGACACATCCACTGAAGGCCAACATTATAAAAGAAGAGAAACTACTACATCCTCATGCTTCCCTGGTAATGAATAGTAATGATTGATATTCTAAATAAGTATCAATCACTTTGATGAGGGGGTCAAGGTCTTAACACAGCTTTTCCAAGAAATATCCTTGCCCCATCCTTACTGAAAATACTGGTATGCTTGTTACATAAATTGCTCCCCCATTTGAGCCCAATTTAATCAATATTATCTGGGTAAATGTACTTGTAATCTTATTGGTTGTTCATGGTTTTGCCCCACCTCATGCCCACCTTGTAATTTTTCCATTGGGTCTTCTAGTTTTGCCCCACTTTTGACCCACCTCACCTCATGGCTTTGCTCCATAAATATTCCTTGGGAAATAGGGTCCCAGGCAACCCACTCTCCAGTCCCCCTTCAATCTCTTCAATGGGACCTTGCTTTCTCTCAATAAATTCTCCTACTCTTGACCTCCATCATTCCTAGAATTCATTCTTTGATTTTAGAGAACACAAATTCACATTTTGGATGCCTAACAGGTTTGGGAGTTATATCTTTTCCCCCTATATTAGAAACACTAGCCAGAGAAACTAGAAAAGGAAAGAAATAAAAGGAATAAGGACAGGAAATGAAGAAGTTAAAGTATCATTATTTGTGGATGGCATGACACTCTACATAGAAAACCCCAAAACACCACCAAAAGAAAAATTAGAGAAACAATTCCTTTCACAATAGCATTAAAAAAAAAACACACACAAAATACCAGAAATCAATCTAAAAAAGGAAATAAAAGACCTCTACATTGAAAATTATAGTAATTTGGAAAAGGAGATTGAAGAGGATATATATAAAAAAAAGGATATCCCTTGTTCTTGGATAGGAAGAACCAATGTAGTGAAAATGGCCATACTTCCAAGATTGTCATACAGATTCAATTCAATCCCTATCAAAATCCCAACAGATATCTCACAGAATTAGAAAAGATAATCACAAAATACATTTGGAACCAGAAGAGACATAGAAGAGCAAAGGCAATTCTGGGTAACAAAGGCAAGGCAGGTGGTATTACAATCTCTGGCTTTAAATTATATTGCAAAGCTACTGTGAGATTTAACATAATCCCTGTCAAAATACCAATGGCTTTTCTCATAGAACTAGATACAATCCTAAATTTTATATGGAAAAGAAGAAACCAAGAATATGAAAAGAAACCCTAGGCAACAAAAGCAAATTAGGAGAGATAACAGTCCCAGATTTGAAGTTATATTACAAAGATACAGTGAAAAAACAGCATAGTACTGGCACAAAAACAGACAAGTGGATCACTAGAACAGAACAAAGGAAGCAGAAACAATCCTAGGCACAGTCATCCAGAGTCCTGCCATCCCATCGATTAGTGTGCACACATCCTAGGGAGCAGCTGTGCGGACCAGAGTGGTGCAGATACATGCATATCCCATCCTGGGCCCTTCCTCAACCCCAGAAGAACAAATGCCCAACCCACAGGCCCACCTAGAAAAGAGATGCAAGACACACAAGCTTCATCCAGAATCCCACCATACCATTAGCCACAGCCAGGGGGCCCACCTGGAAAAGACCTCCACAGACACACAAGCAACAGCCAGAGGCTCACCCTAATACCATTGATAAGTGCTTGTAGAACCTAGCTAGAAGCCTGTGCAGACAACAGGAAGTGAAATACACAGCCCCCAGCCCAAGGCACTGCCAGAAAACAGCTACATAGGGGTCCCAGCAAGAGGCACACCTGGATACTATCCCACGTGTGCATGGACCCCAGCCAGAAGTCTGCCCAGATGACAGATCAGTTCAGGAACATAGAAGGCCAACATTCTGAATCCAGGAATCGGTGTACTGAGGAGCAACAGAATAAAGGCTACTGGGTGGCTTGCTGAGAATTGAAGAACACTGGGTGAGTAAAAAGTTGCCTCAATAAAGGCACAGCAGGCTGCACCTGTTGAAATGAGAAGACACAGAAATAAGTCTCAATACCAGACTTCCAGATCACCTAAGGCATCCCCAAAGGGAAACGAGATGGAACAATCACATACTCAATCACCTGCACTCCCTGAACTGACAATGAAAGAGGACCTGGAAAAAATGAAATCAGAAATACTTTCTCAGATAATAGCAGAAGTTGTACCCATAGTAAAAGACATGATTAATAAGTCTAGAGTGGACACAGATAAAAAAAAAATACAGGAGCTGAGAAACATGATGGAACTCCAACATAGCAAACAAACAATATCCATAAAAGAGTTGCAAACAGATTTCAAGGAGATTAAGAACTCCCTTGAAAGTTTATACCGCAGAATGAGATAATGCAAGTACACAATTTCAGATATAGAAGATAGGACTACAATTAGTGATCAGGAAAAGAAAAATCAATTAAAAAATAATGAGACCTGGAAATCAATCCAGCAGCTGCTAAATCATTCAAAAAATAACACAAGATTGATCAGAGTCAATGAAGAAACAGGAGAGGGTGCAGACAACGTAAAAAACTGTTCAGAGAGGTAATGACAGAAAACTTCCAAAATAGAGGAAAAGAACTTGACATACAGATAAGTGAAAATCAGAATACACATTCTTTCTGGCTGCACAGAGATCATTCTCCAAAATAGACCATAGACTCACTCATAGAACATGTTTATGTAAGTACAAACTAATTGAAGTTATCCTTGTATGTTATCAGGCCACAGTGTGATGAAATTGGAGATCAGTAGCAGAAGAAACTGAAAGAATTTCATAAACACATGGAAATCAAACACACTTCTGAATAACCAATGGGTCACAGAGGAAATTAAAGAAGCAATCAGACAGTTCTCACAATTAAATGGCAATGACCATATAACCTATTGGAATCTATGGGACACAATGAAAGTAGTCTTACAAGGGAAACTCATAGCAGTGAATATTCATATTAGGAAAACAGAGCAAGCTCAATTACACAATCTGATGCTGAAGCTCGAGCTCCTAGAAAAAGAAGAGCGGGACAAGCTCAAAGCTCATAAAAGGGGGGAAATTATAAAGATCATGCAGAAATTAATGCACTGGAGACTAAGAAAACAATACAAAAATCAATGAAGCTAAGAGTTGGTTCTTTGAAATAATAAACAAAATTGACAAATACTTAGTCAACCTTATCAAAAAAAGAAAGAAAAGGCTCAAATCCATGCAATTAGGAATGAAAAGTGTGAAATTACAACAGACCCAGTAGAAACGCAGAGGATCATCAATACCTACTTTGAGAATCCATATGCCAATAAGAATGAGAATACAGAAGAAATGGACAAATTCCCAGATATGTATGAATTATCAAAGTTGAATGCAGATGACCTAAAAATTGTAAATGACTCAATATCAATGAAATTGAAACATAATTAAAAACTTATCAACTAAGAAAAGGCTGAGCCCTGATGGCTTCACTGCTGAATTCTACAAGACATGTAGAGAGGAACTACTGCCACTCCTGTTTAAACTTTTCAATGAAATTGAAAGAGAAGCAAATGCTCCCAAGTTCTTTCCTGGAGCCAAGTGTTACTTTGATTTCAAAAGCAGAGAAAGACCCAACTGAAAAAGAGAACTATAGGCCAATCTCACTAATGAACATAGATGCAAAAATCTTTAATAAGATACTCACAAATAGAATGCAGGAGATCCTCAATAAGATCATAAACCCTGACCAAGTGGGATTCATCCCAGGGATGCAGCGATGGTTCAACATACACAAATCAATAAATGTAATGCACTATATTAATAGAGCCAAGGACAAAAAGCATATCATCATCTCATTAGGGGCAGAGAAAGCATTTGAAAAATCCAACATACATTATGATAAAACCCTCCAAAAAATTGGAATAGATGGTCTCTACCTCAATATGATAAAAGCTATCTATGAAACACCAGTAGCCAATATCTTACTAAATGGTCAAAACCTGAAATCCTTAACACTAAAATCAGGAACAAAACAAGGATGTCCACTATCACTACTCCTGTTCAATATAGTTTTGGAAACATTAACCACAGCAATTAGAAAAGAGAAAGAAATAAAATGAATAAAGAGGAAATGAAGAAGTCAAATTGTCATTATTTGCAGATGACATGATACTCTCTATAGAAGATCCCAAGAACTCCACCAAAAGTCTTTTAGACTTAATAACCAAATTCAGCAAAGTAGCTGGATACAAGGTCAACACACAAAAATCAGTGACTTTCTTGTATATGAAAAACATACTCACTGAGAGACAAATGGGACAAATAATTCCTTTCAAAATAGCAACCAAAAAATTAAAATACCCAGGAACCCACCTAATGAAAGAAATCAAAGACCTCTACTCTGAAAACGACAACACTCTGAAAAAAGAGGCTGAAGAGGATGTCAGGAAATGGAAAAACATCCCATGATTCTGGTTAGGAAGAATCAACATAGTGAAAATGGCCATACTTTCAAAATTGCTCTATAGATTCAATACAATCCCTATTAAAATTCCGAAAGCATACTTCACAAACCTTGAGAAAACAATCCAAAAATTCATTCGGAACCAGAAGAGACCTAGAATAGCAAAAGCATTTCTAGGCAATAAAGGTATCACAATCCCTGACTTGAAACTATACTACAAACCCACTGTGATAAAATCAGCATTGTACTGGCAATGAAACAAACCCAAGGACCAGTCAAAAAGATTAGAAGATGCAGAAATCACTCCAGACACACTCAGCCACCTCATCTTTGACAAAGAAGACAAATACCCTCACTGGAGGCAAGATAGCCTCTTTAATAAATGGTGCTGGAAAAACTGGATTTCAACTTGTCAAAGATTAAAACTAGACCTATGTTTCTCACCATGCACAAAACTAAAATTAAAATCAAATAAAGATCTAATTTTAAAACAAACACTGGTTCCCACCATCTTCAGCACCAGAGGGTCTTCTCCGTGGAGCCCTCCCCTGCAGGCTGCATCCACCATCTTCAGTGCCAGAGGGTCTTCTCAGCCACTCCCTCCCCTGCTGGAGCTGCTGCCGCTATCTTCAGCACTAGAAAGGTAGCCACGTGGGCACCCTGGAAACTCCCCCAACCTTCCCCTCGCGCTTTTAGATCTGTGGATTGTACGAGTCTTTGGACCTACTCTGTAGAGGCAGAGGTGGTCATAAAGAGGATTTTCTGGCACTTTCAACTTTGAACATCTTTAAAGAAGTGGTGGGGGAAACTTATAGTAGATCTGAGTGGAGTTCAACCCTTTAGGAGGTTGGGGAACTCACTCTGGGTCTTGCAGCCTGAGCTCAGTCTGCTTTGTGGGGTTCTGCCACCAGCTAGCTGAGATCAGGGGACTTGGCTCTGCAAATGGCAGCACATATTGTATATTATGACAGCAGTGATACAGTCTGAAAGAGGCCCTTCAAACTCATTTTTCTTTCTTTCTTTTTTTCATCCTGCTCTGCAAATTCTTTTTTTTCTTTTTATTTTCTGTCTCTAACTCAGTCTCTTACTCCACTATAGTATCTCTCATCTCCCTTTTTGTTTCTGCTCTTGTCCTAATTCAGATTTCTTCTTTTATTATTTTTTCTCTTTTCTTTATGTTCTTTTCTTATATTATTCTACCTCACTCAAGGGTTATTATATTTCTATTTTGTTTGTTCTTTTTGAATTTAACAATTTCCTGATGATTGTCTGGTCATTCTATGTCTTTTGGCTTCATATGAAACCTTCTCTAATTCTTATACTTATCTACTCCTCTTGTCTTAATTTTGTTTTAAGCTCCCATTGTAAATCATAAATATTTTTATTGAAAAGTTTATTTACTGTAAGTATATTTTGGATTGCTTCTTGATTTTAATTAAATTCACATGGTTTGAAGGTGATAGATTGATGACTACCATAAGTGGTCACTTGGCAAATTGTGCTTCATTATATTGTGGTACTGATTGTATCAATTAGGATAAAGGATTGTGGTTGATTCAATGAGCTGTTTTCTTCAGTATTATGGAAATGAGAATGTCTATGAGTCATTAGAGACCCATGGGCTGCAGCCCAACTATATCAGGAAGATTTAAGTAATAATCTAAAGGTTAAGCTGAGGACAACCCAACAACAATAGTAAAAATGAGAAAACCTTTAAGCAAGATATAGGGGCAGACTTCCAGTTCACCAATGGCAAACAGTGGGGCAGATGAGGATGAAAAGTCTCATAGTGAATCATCAGGACACCCTGAACTCAAGGCACAGGAAGTAACAAAACTAATAAGTCAGGCTCTAGAGAAATATAAAACAGAAGTGATTTCCCAGATAATCATAGAGATGACAAGCAAAATGAAAGTTATAATTCATGACTCTAGAACAGAAACTGAGAGGAAAATAGATGAGCTCAGGACCATGATAGAAGCCATGAATGCCCAGCATAAGAAAGAATTGGAAACAATAAATGCCCAATACAAGAAAGAAATGGAATCCATAGGACAGATTCAAACAGATATCCAGGAGATTAAAAACTCCATTGAGAGTGTTCACAGAAGAATAAAAGAGTCCGAATATAGAATCTCAGATATAGAAGATAAAATTGCAGTCAGTGACCATGAAAAGAGAGGTCTCTTAAAAACAGTAGGGGATCATGAGGAATTGATACAACAACTCTTAGATGATACTAAGAAGAATAACATAAGATTTTTTTCTTTTTATTGAGTTTATTGGTACAATCTAGGTATACAATACAGTTACATTCATCACTGGGATCCTGCACTTTTACATAATAGGTCTTGATTCTCATTTTTTCCCCTTGTCCCTGCCCTCCCTTCACCCCCTCTTCCCCTCCCCATTTACAAACACTTTATTTCCATTTTTTCAAGTTCTCATATTTTTTCCTCTCCCTTATTACCTTTCCTCCACCATTCCCACTTTACCTACACCTTTAGCCCTTTGCTTCCTATTTCACATTATTAATTATCTCATTAGGATCCTGTGTTCTATTATAGTTTTTCACACCAAAGAAACTATTCGGTATTGCGGTTAAAGAAATCTCTGTATGAACATTAAAAGTAGACTAAAACACTAAAATAAAACTAAAAAGGAAAGTAAAAGAGAAAAGGCAATGATGTAACATTAAAATAAACCTTAATACTGGAGATGAAAATGGTCCCCGAACATATTTAAACTGTTTCTTGCTCATATAGTCTTATCTTATTCTTTTTTCATTATTTAGAGAATACTTTATTAGTTTCTGTAATCAAACTCACATATATATGACCTTACATATTTAGTATGATGTGTTACCCCTGTATACATGGAAAAAAACTAAAAAATGAAAATAAAAAAATTAATATTTCTAGACCAATATGGCTGTCCATTTCTCTACAATGCCAGCTCAACACAGTAAATTGGGATGACTTTTTCCAAAATTGGCAACACTGATAAAGTTTCTCAAAATTCAATTTATATATACATATATATAT
>NW_022900933.1:38363899-38368723 GCF_012274545.1 Fukomys damarensis | reverse complement strand
GTCATCTGAACAAAATTATAGACATTCAGCACATTCCATTAAAACAAAACAAAACAAAAGAAAAGAATAATATCCAGAAAACAGCAAAGTTTGTTGCTGTTGTGGTACCTGGCACCATTTTTTTTATTAGCATCTTAATCATCATCTGGAAAGAGAACATTCTAGAATAATATCATTAAATGTAGCTCTGATAAAGCACAGTCCCTACTATGTATCATAAAGCAGGTATAAGATATTTTACATTCATAGAGGTATGATACAGTGCCGACCTACATCAATAATACTAGAACCAGTTTTGGTTTGAAATTTACTTTGTCTGCAAATAAGATTGCTACCCGTTTTTTTCTGGGCTCCTGTCACATGGAGAATTGTTTTCTATCTTTTCACTTTCAGTCTATGGGCTTCTTTTTGCAGGAGGGGTGTTTCTTGTATATACCATATTGTTGGATTTTGCTTCTTATTCCATTTTGCCAGTCTATTTCTCTTGATTGGTGAGTTGAGGCCATTGACCTTGCCGGTTATAACTGATATGTACTGACTTATTATTGACATGTTATTGGCCTTTTGTTGACTCCTTTTACTTTTTCACTTTCTCCTTTTAATTTCTTGCCTTGGCTATTTGATTTGCTCTGTTGGGCCTCACGGTGTTGTTACCTTTATTGTCTTTTTCTAGGATCTTGTTTAGAATTGCTTGTAGTGCTGGTTTGGTATTCATGTAGTTTCTCAGGTGTTCTTTGTTGTGGAAGTGTCTTATTTCCCGATCCATTTTGCAAGAGAATTTTGCTGGATACATCAGTCTAGGTTGGAGGTTGTTCGCTTTTAACACCTGAAATATCTCATTTCAGGCTCTCCTTGCCCCAAAGGTTTCTGTTGAAAAGTCTGCTGTGATTCTGATGGGATTTCCTTTATATGCGATTTGTTTCTTTTCTCTTACTGCTTATAGTATTTTGTTCTTCTGTTGGGTTTCTGGGATCTTGATTGTTATATGTCTAGGTGTAGATTTTTTTTTATTGTAGCTAGTTGGGGTCCTATATGCCTCAGTTATCTGAATGTCAAATTCATCCCCTCTGTTTGGGAAGTTTTCTGTCATTAATTCTGTGAACAGCTTTCTAAAGCCATTTGTATTTTCTCCTGCTACTTTATGTATTCCTATTAGTCTTATGTTATTCTTCTTTGCATCATCCAGGAGTTGTTGGATCGATTTCTCATGATCCCTTACTGTTTTTAAGAGACCTCTCTTTTCATGGTCACTGACTGCAATCTTATCTTCTATATCTGAGAGTCTATCTTCACACTCTTTTATTCTGTTGTGTACATTTTCTTTTTTTTCAGCCTTAATTGAGTTTATTGGTACATTTTAGGGATACAGTACAGTTACATTCATTGTTAGGATCTTGTACCTCTTTTTATTTATTTTTGTTGTTGTTGTTGTGTACACTTTCTATGGAGTGCTTAATCTCCTGGATATCTGTTTGAATCTGTTTTGTGGATTCCATTTCTTTCCTATGTTGGGTGTTTATTTTTTCCATTTCTTTCTTATGCTGGAACTTCATTGCTTCTATCATGGTCCTGAGCTCATCTATTTTTTGTCAGTTTCTGCTCTAGAGTCTCGAATTGCAACTTCCATTTTGCTCACGTTCTCTATGGTTATTTGGGAAATTATTTCTGTTTTGAACTTTTCTAGAGCCTGATTGATCTGTTTTGTTACTTCCTGTGCTTTGACTTCAGGGTGTCCTGGTGGTTCACTATGGGCCTTTTCATCCTCATTTGCCCTACTGTTTGCCATTGGTGAACTTGAAGGCTGTCCTTGTGTCTTGCTTAAGTGTTTTCTCATTTTAATTTTTGTTGTTGGACTGTCCTTGGTTTAATCTCTGGGTTATCACCCGAATCTTCCTAATATATTTTTGCCCTAGCTTCTGTGTCTCTAACGACCCACAGACATTCTCATCTTCATAACATCAGAGAAACAGCTCATCAAATCAACCACAATGCTTTATCCTAACTGATACAGTCAGCAACACATTAAGATCAAGCACAACTTGGACACTGACCACCTGTGTAGTCACTAGTCTATCATCCTTAAATCATTTGAATTAAATTGAAATCAAGAAGCAGTCCAGAACATGTCTGCAGTGAACAAAATTTCAATATATTGTATTTAACATTTAGTGGCTCAGACAGAGCAAGGATGTATGTCTCCTGGTCTCAGTTAGCTGATGTCTGAACTCCATGATGCTGACTGACCTCGGGCTGCAAGGCCCAGATTGAGTTCCCAACCTTCTGAATGATTGAACTCTACAACGTTCTATTACAGGTTTCCCAGGCCCTTTCTTTAAAGATGTTCAAAGTTGGGAACTCAGAAAAATACCCTTGATGACCACCTCTGCCTCTGCAGAGTGGGTCCAAAGACTGGCACATTCAGGAGGTCTGAGAGTGCGGGGGGGGGCTTATGGGGGTTCAGGGGCACCCGTACAGGTACCTCCCGGCACTTGAGCAATGGCGGTTGGGTAGGGAGGTGACATGGTTCTCCTTCCCGCGGTGGATCAGGGTCCAGTCTACCTCCCAACTCTTGAGCGATGGTGGCTGGATCAGGAGCTGGTGTGGTTCTCCAAACATTTTTAAATTTCAACATAAGATTGATAGGAACTCAAGAAGTAGTAGGAGAAAATGTAAATGACTTTAAAAAGCTGTTCACAGAATTAATTATAGAAAACTTCCCAAACAGAGGGGAAGAATTTGATATACAGATAAGTGAGGCATATAGGACTCGAACTAGCCATGATCAAGAAAAAAAAATCTATACCTAGACATATAATAATCAAGATCCCAGAAACCCAACAGAAGAATGAACTACTACAAGCAGTAAGAGACAAGAAACATATTACATGCAAAGCAAAGCCTATCAGAATCACAGCAGACTTTTCAATACAAGCCCTTAGGTTAAGGAGCGCCTGGAATGAGATATTTCAAGTACTAAAAGAAAACAATCTCCAACCTAGACTGATGTATCCTGCAAAACTTTCTTTTAAAATGGATGGGGAAATAAGATATTTCCATGATAAAGAACACCTGAGAAACTTTATGAATACCAATCCAGCGCTACAACGAATTCTAAACAATATCCTAGGAAAAGACAATGAAGGTAACACAGTGAGGCCCAACAGAGCAAATCAAATAGGCAAGCCAAGATACTGAAAGGAGAAGGTGAAAAAAAAACATGATAATAAGAAGTTAGTACATATCGGTTATGACCATCAATATTAACGGCCTCAATTCACCAATCAAGAGAAATAGACCCACAGAATGGATTAAGAAGCAAGATCCAATAATATGTTGTATACAAGACACGTCTAGTATAAAAAGAAGCCCGTAGACTGAAATGAAAGGACAGAAAACTTCTTCATGTAACAGGAACCTCTCCCCACCAAAAAAGCAGGGGTAGAAATCTTATTCACAGACAAAGTACGTTTCAAACTTAAACTGATTGAAAGAGACAAAGAAGTTCACTACATCCTTGTGAAGGGAACAATTGAAGAGGAAGAGATAACAAATAATTTATTTTTAATTTATTGAGTATGTCAGAAAGTATATATGGTTTGTTTTTTCCTCTTTTCTTGTTTTCTTCCTTTTTCTTTTTTTCCTCTGATGCTGGGGATTAAACTCGGCACATTGTTCTGGCTAGGCAGGTGCAGCACTATTGAGCTAAATCTCAGGCTTTACATTTCATATTTTTAAAATTTATCAATACATTAATCCTTGCCTCTATATGTTGGTTTACAAAATTGATGAGTTATTTTGGTTCTCATTTTCTTTGCTTTTTTATTTGAGAATTTATGAAATCTGTTTATATGAGTAGTATGAAAAGTATTAAGGTCCATCTGTCATTTTCCTCTTTCATCTCTGCTTTCTACAAACTTCCTTTTCTGTCACTACAGCCTGTTTGGTTGGAAATTTGTTAAGACAGATGTTGTTATGTTATCAATATATCTTTGTACCTATTTTCTACTGATGATGAATATTAATTTTTAAGTAAATTTTATTATAACTATACTTAATCATTAATATCATTTAGTATCTGGTACATATTACAAATTCTCCAACTCCCTCAAAGACGATATTTGTTTTTTCTCAAATTATACAAATCACCAACATTCCACACATCACTGCACTGTTTTATTATACCTAAGTATATATTGTATTGTAGAAAATATGCATTGTGTATATGTTTGGGGGTATGTTTTTACATATATTAAATGAGGAACATGGATATGAAGGTGGTAGGATGGTGCACACTTGGCATATTGATAGTTTCCCTGATAACCTTATGATTTCTTTAAATTACATGCTTGACAATTCATAGTCATTCATTTGGGAAGAATATTACATATCTATTGGTGTTAAATTCTATCATTATGCTTATAAAAATATAATAAAATAAGTATGGGATATAATACTAATAGAAACAAAAAAATCTGATCTTAAAAATGTGAATTTTTTTAGTTGCTTTTGGATTTCAAGTATAAGTATATTTTTTTCTGTGGGAAGTTTTGTTAAAAATGTAAGTGGTATCTTTCCTCCACTGAGGATGGTGAGCTCCTTTGTCGAAGATGAGGTAGCTGAGTACATCTGCATTTGTTTTTGTGTCTTCCAGTCTGTTCCATTGATCCTCTGGCCTATTTCTTTGCCAGTACCATGCTGATTTTATCACAGTGGCTTTGTAGTATAGTTTCAAATTGGGAATTGTTACACCTGGTGCCATGTGACTGTTGCCTATAATGGCTTTTGCTATTCTAGGTCTCTTGTGGTTCCAAATGAATTTTTGGA
>NW_022900933.1:38360998-38363413 GCF_012274545.1 Fukomys damarensis | reverse complement strand
GTAGGGGAAGAACAAAAAGGGAAAAGAAAAAAATGTGAGAGAATGAAAAGATGAAAATAAAGTGTTTGTAGATGGGGAGGGGAGGAGGGGGTGAAGGGAGGGCAAAGGTAAGGGGAAAAAATGAGAATCAAGACTTGCCATGTAAAGGTACATGATCCCAACAATGAATGTAACTGTACTGTATCCCTAAATGTACCAATAAACTCAATAAAAAAAAATGTAAGTGGTACATTCAACAAGTATATGATATTTATCAATTAATAAAACCAAGGAGTTTATAAATCATAAAATTTTGAGGACAGTTTCTCAACTATAATATGTAAATTTGTTGTATTTATAATTACATTATTTCAAAAATATTATAAGAAAATTAGTAGGAATATAATGTTTGAAGATCATATCAAACTAATGTATTTTGATTAGTCTGTGTTACATAAATTCTTGTTTATTTCATATCCTTTTTGCTGTCATATATATGTATATTTGAAATTTTTATTTAGTATCTTCATTTATTGTCATCATGTATGTTTGCAATCTTGAATAAAAAAATGAAACAAACACTAAAATGGCTGGAAGAGAGGTTAGGTAGAACTCTTGACATTGGTGTAGGAAAGGATTTTATGAACAAAACCACAGTTGCCTGTGAACTAGCACAAACAATCAACAAGCTTATTTAAAAGCTTCACAGCAAGAGAAACCACCAACAGTGTGAAGAGACAAAAAAATTTTCACCAGCTGTTCTTCAGACAAGAATCTCCTACCTAGAATATATAAAGAATTTAAAAAAAACAGACCTACAAAATTTAAAGTCCCAATCCAAAAATGGGCATCAAAAATGAACAGACATTTCTCAGATGAAGAATTAGAAATAGCAAATAAACATATGAAAAAATGTTTATTACTGGTCATTCAAGAGATGCAAAAGGAAACAACCCTGAGATTCCACCTCACCCCAGAAAGAATGGCTGCTATCATGAAATCAATAATAAATGCTGGTGGGCCTGTGGGGAATGAGGAACCCTTCTCCACTGCTGATGGGAGTGTAGACTTGTGCAACCACTGTGGAAATCAGTATGGAGACACTTCAAAGAACTAGGATTGAAGGTCTCATTTGACCCAGCCATTTCCCCACTAGGTATCTTCCCCAAAGACCCAAAGATTAAAAGAATCATACCACAGTGAAATATGTGCACCCAGGTTCATAGCAGCACAATTGGTGATAGCTAAAACTTGGAAGCAGCCTAATTGCCCATCAAGAGGAGAATGGAAAAACAAAATGTGTATTTTTTATAAAATGGGGTACTACTCAGCTATAATGAAGAAGAAACTGGAGATATTTATAGCTCAATGGATGCACATTGAGGTGATACTCAAGTGAAATAAATAGGATGCATATGTGTAAATACTGAATAGTTTCTCTAGTGTAAGAAACTGAAAGTGGAAATAAGGACTAAAAGGTATA
Organism: Fukomys damarensis; assembly: GCF_012274545.1. Taxonomy (NCBI): domain Eukaryota; kingdom Metazoa; phylum Chordata; class Mammalia; order Rodentia; family Bathyergidae; genus Fukomys; species Fukomys damarensis. The sequence goes on along the minus strand of NW_022900933.1, from coordinate 38,361,951 downwards.
ATAGATAATGCGAAATAGGAAGAAAGTTAAAATTATATAGGAGAGAGGTTTTGAGAACTGTATAGAGGAGCCTGAGCTTTCAATTGGCCCTGTGTTTGATGACACTGTCACTGTAGCAGAGTCGATAGGCTCTTGGGTAGATGGTGGTGATGTTGAGGAGCTGGAGGAAGTGTCTACAGAGGACTTCAGCAACTTATGGCTGAGCAACAGAGAATGGCAGTTGAGAAGCTTTCTGAAGAGGGGAGGTATCAACAATTAGTGCGGCAGAGTTCTTCTGAAATAAAGGAAATCCTGAAAAAATGGACAAAGCTATAAATATTTGTAGAGAAGACCCACCCAGATGGAGAAAAGGCCAATCGTTGCATTCACTTGCTTAAGGACAGTGTCATGTCATACTACAGAACTGTGTTAATGAAAACACAGAAACCAGTTTTTAGTTCTGAAAAGGTTGAAACCTAGTGAGCCAGAAGCAGCAGGTCCTAGTGGGCTACAGATTCTCCTAAAGAGAGAAAGGATACCAGAGAGCCAGAGTCCTGATGTTCTTATGGAAGGGGATAAAGGATATTGAAATGACACCCAGAACACCCAAACCTCTGATCTTTGACAAAGGTACAAAAACATGCTGAAGAAGATAGCCTGTTCAACAAATGGTGCTGAGAAAACTGGTTATGCACATGCGGAAGACTGAATTTAGACCTATATCACACTAAAATAAAATCAAAATGGATCAAAGACCTAGATATTGCTGCGATCACCCGGCGGCGTGCGCGTGAGCTCCCGGCCTGCGCGACAACAGACCCAGGAAGAAAAGGTACAAACATGCTGAAGAAGATAGCCTGTTCAACAAATGGTGCTGAGAAAACTGGTTATGCACATGCGGAAGACTGAATTTAGACCTATATCACACTAAAATAAAATCAAAATGGATCAAAGACCTAGATATTGCTCTGAGA
>NW_022900933.1:38347259-38349857 GCF_012274545.1 Fukomys damarensis | reverse complement strand
AAAAAAAAAAGACCTAGATATTAAGACAGAAATACTTAATGTATTGGAATAAAAACTGGGTAAAAGTCCTGCTGACATAGGCATAGGCAAATACTTTCTGAACAGAACCCCAGTTGTACAAGATATAATATCAAATGTCAACAACTGGGATTATTCAAATTAAAAAGTCTCTCACAGCAAGATAGATAGATAGATAGATAGATAGATAGATAACCTAGAGAATGTCCCAAATTTTTTCTACTTACTCTTCTGAGGCCTGATATCTAGACTACATTGAGAACTCAAAAAAAATCAGACCATCCAAAATAAAAGACTCAATTAAAAATGGGTAATTGAAATAAATAAATACTTCTCAGAGGAAGAAATGAAAAGGGACAAAAAAATACCTGAAAAATGCTCAACATCTTTGGCTGTGAGATAAATGCAAATTAAAGCAACAAACACTGAGATTCAATCTTACTTCAGGAAGAATGACTATCATCAAGAACTCAAAAAACAACAAATGCTGATGAGGCTTTGTGGAAAAAGGAATTCTTCTGCATTGTTTGCAGGATTGTGAAGTATTATAACCATTATGGAAATCAGTATGAAGAGTTCTCAAAGTAGGAAAATAAGAATTTATATTCTACCTAATTATTCCCCTTCTAGGTGTCTTTCCAAAAGAATTAATGGCATCATATTATAATGATATATGCACAGCCATATTTATAGCACTGCAATTATAATAACTAAATGTTGGAAGTAGCCTATACAGATAAATGGAGGAAGAAACTGTATAGATAGCAATATTGATATCTATACATGAAGATATGAGTATATATAGAGATATGTATACCTATATCCATCTATCTGTCTGTCTATCATCATCTATCTATCTATCTATATCTATCTATCTATCTGTCTATATACATATATATATATATGGAGAGAGAGAGAGAAATATAGATACACTGCCAAAAATGTATATACACTTCATAGAAATAAAAACTTTTATAAGTATATTAATACTAAATGTATTTAGATATCATGAGATTAATATAACTTACCTTTGGCTTCTACAATGCCAAGGGTTGCTCAAAGTGGTGGCCATGAGCTTCCAGATATTGCAGACTAGTACAATAGTACTGCTGCTTGGGTAACCTTGGTCACTAAGATTGCTGCACATGCATTTTCTATTGCTTCCCTAAGGGCCAGCAGTGTAGTGGGTTTTCTGTGATATACAACATCCTGTAGGGTCCCCCATATGACAGTAATATCATCTTTTGAAAAAATCATACTATTTTTATTTTGCTGAAGAGTGTATACATTTTTGGCCGTGTGTGTGTGTGTGTGTGTGTGTGTGTGTGTGTGTGTGTGTGAAAGTTTAATTTGAGGCACTTGTGGGCAAGTGGATACACCTTGAGACCATAATGCTAACTGTAGTAAATCAGACCAACAGACAGACAAATATCTCATAGGTTCTCTTATTTGAGAAACCAAAAATATGAATAAAGAACAAAGTGAGAGACAGATGGTGGGAAACAGGGGAATAGACTTTGTGAAGATGGAAGTAGAATGGAGAGAAAGAGAGGAGGGAAATTTTTTCAAGATTTGGTTTCTATATGTACCAGTTGTCCAAGATGAATGTAATCAGTATACATCACAAACAAACCAATAATTAAAGTCAAACCAATCTGAGAAAAATACAGGAAACTCTTTGCTGAAATCATCCTAAATTAGAGGTTTCAAATAATGTATAAAGAAGGGAAATGCCCACTTTATTAATCCTTCCAGTTTAAATTTCTATATCCCAGGTGTGTTTTATTTTATTTTTTATTAATATATATTTGTGACATATTACATTCAGCTTGGGAGTTTGTATAAATAGTGTATGTATTTTGTATCTTGATCATTTTTATTCCCCTGCCCCACCTTCCCCTTTTCTTTTTTTCAGATCTCTATTCCATCTCTGCAGAGTCTACTTATATGTTTCTTCACATAGCTTTTATATTTTCTTTGAAATTATTTATACTGTGGATCCCTCATACTGGAAAAACCTTTTCTGATTGCCTTACTGCACTTTGTATTGTGGTCTCAAGATCCACCCATTCTCCTACCAGTGACTTAAAATTTTCCTTCTTTATGATTGAATAGTAGTGCATGCGAGATATATATTATGTTTTATCCTGTCATTTGTTGTTGGCCTATAGGCTGCAACCATTATTTAACTGTTGTGAGCTGGATTGTTATAGACATGTGTATGCATGTATCCTTGTAGTATAATTTCTTTATCTTTTTCAAGAAAGTACCCAGGAAAGTATAGCTGGGGAAAATGGAATTTGTGTTTTAGTTTTGTAACAAATTTCCATGATGATTTAATGATTTCTAAAGCTCTTTTTTTTTTTTTTTTTTTTTTTTTTTTTTTTTTTTTTTTTTGTACCAGGGATCGAACTTGGGACCTTTCTAAAACATTTTTACTAGTTTCCATCCTGAACCATGGAGCAGGATTCACTTTCTCCCACTACCTCACAAGCATCTGTTACATAAGAGTCCTTGGTAATACCATTCTTATTGAAGTCCAGTGTTGTTTTGACTTACATTTCTTTTTTTTTTTTTATT
>NW_022900933.1:38283234-38342067 GCF_012274545.1 Fukomys damarensis | reverse complement strand
GCTCCCGCACAGTCCGGGAGCTCGCGCGCACGCCGCCGGTGATCGCAGGCAGGCAGGCAGGCAGCTGAAAAAAAAAACCCCTCTGGGGTCTTTGGGGCCTTCCTGTTCTGTTGTCGCGCAGGCCGGGGGCTCTGACTTACATTTCTCTAATGGCCAAAGATGTTGAGGATTTTTCATGTATTTCTTGGTCACGTGTTTTTCTTCTGAAAATTATTTATTTCAATGGCCCATTTTCATATGATCTGATTTTTTTTGGCATTCTAATGCTTCTGAGATTTCTATATATTCTAGATGCTAGTTTCTGTCTGAGTAGCTGTATAATTTTCCCATTCTGAAAGTTGTCTCTATGTGCAGTTGGTTTCTTTCTTCATGGTGCTGAAGCTTTTTATTTGATATAATCCCTTTGTTGATTCTTGGTATGATAATTTTATGTAATTGGTGATCTGTTCAGGAAGTCTTTGCCTATGGTCATGTCTTCAAGTATTTTACGTTTACTTCCAGCATATTAACTGTTTAAAATATGTCTTTTATTCATTTTGATTTTATTTTATTACAGGGTGAGAGATAAGGATCAAGATTCGGTCTTCTGTGTGTGGATAACCAGTTTCCCCACAATATTGTTAAAGATTTTTTCAGCATATATTATTGGTCTCTTTGTTGAAAATTAGATGGCTGAGGGTGCTTGGGGTTATTTCTTCATTCTCTATTCTGTTCCACTGGTTGATAGCTTGGTGTTTGTGCTAGTGTCATACAGTTTTAACTACTGTGGCTCTGTAGTTTAATTTGATTTGTGGGAGTGTGATGCTTGCTGCTTTGCTCTTGTTGCTTAGTTTTTCCCTGGGTCTTATGGGTATCTTCTTTCCATATCAATTTTAGACTTATTTTTCTATGAATAAAAATAACTAAGCTATGTACGTGTACAAAATCCCCATTATAAATGTAATAATTTTATACTGTGCATAAGTACTCATAAAAATTTTGAAACATTTTTTAAAGAATTATTTTTCTGTGAAAAATTTCATTAACATGTTTTTATGGAGTATAATATATTTACATATTTAAGGAATGATATTTTGCAATTTTTTTCTAACCGGTGTTTTCTAAATGCTCCAAAATGATTACATATGAATTTGATGTACTTAGTAAAAACTATCAAGTTCACACAAGAATTCATGGTACATGCAAGCCTGTGCATATAAACAGTGTGGTGCAGGCTTCATGACTCTTGTGGACATTCAAAGACACACAACAGTGAACAATAAGGATTACACTTATGAGTGAAAGAAATGTGGTGAAGCTTTGGGCTGTTCCAATTCATTTCTTATACAGGAGAAAATTTATCCTATAACTTAGCCTAGTTCTCTTCAATGCCCTGGGAGGATTCACACTGGCAGGAACCCCTGCAGATATAAGCACCATAGAAAAGCCTTATTCCATACATTTTAGTTCCTAAACATAAAGGTAATCACACTGCAGATAGGTTCTATGTATGTCAGCAATGTGGCAAAGCTGTCAGCTTCCTTTAACACCACTGAAGGGTTCTCGCTTGAGGGAAAATCTACAGATACAAGCAATGTGGAAAAGCCTTCATTCATTATCTTTTCTTTCATAGCCATAAAAGAAGTCACACTGAAGCAAAACTCTATGAATGTGAGCCACATGGAAACCCTTCAATACTGGTATTCTCATTGATACCACTTGGAAACAAAAAAACTACAGTGAAGAGAAACCCCAAGTATGTGAGTGTTGTGGGAAAGCCTTTGCCTGTTTTAATTCCCTGCAGAGAAACTGCACGTGCAGGCAGTGTGGGACGGCATTCACTTATTCTTCTTTTGAAGACATCGTGAACTCTCCCCAGAGAGAGACCCTGTGAATGTAAGCAACATGGAAAAGCCTTCCTTAGCTCTTGTTCCCTTCAGAAACATGAAAGGACCCACGCTGGAGACAATATAAACATAGAATGTGGGAGGGTCTCCTGCTGACTGTCTCCCTAACACACGTGACAGTGCATAGTGAACAGAAGATGTACTAATGTAGAGCACATGGGAGCACCTGTTGTCAGCTCAGTTCAATTCACAAATACAAACATTATACTCTGAGAAACCTTTAATCGAATATATGTTCAAAAGTCTCATTTTTGCACACATGTATGGATGCACACTGGATCAAAACCCAGTAATTGTGAAAACACACAGAAGTTGTCAGTTGTAACCAATGGCTTCAAAATCCTGTGACAATTTCTCTTGTAGTGAGAAACATGAGACTTGTGAAGAACTTAGTGGGAGGTAACTTGTGCAGGACGTCCCAGAAATTGCAGGAACTGAAGAAAACATTCCATAAGTTATAAAGGCACTATGCCTATCAGTAGATCATTCTTAATGTAGCTCCCTGGACTACATATTCCTGATTTGCACTCTTAAACAAACACGGAGGTGAGAATGCCGTGACTGTTGTGCAACTGACATGGTATGAGTTTAATACCATCTATCTTTTGGCAGTGGTGGTGATGGTGGTGATGGTAGTGATGGCAGCAGCGGTGGTGCTTTTGTTGCTGTTGCTGTTAGGCCCGAGGATCAATCTCTAAAGCGAAGGTACTATGAATCTCCATGTCTATATTTTGTTAGTATATATTGGCTACACAATTTGATATACACACCCCTTGTCTCCTTGCCTTCCCCAGCTTCCATTTCAAACTGCAATGTATATAATACATTTTGATCACACCACCATTTTCCTTCACTGTATCCCACCTCCCCCACTCATTCCATTCCTTTGTGTGATAATAGTCTCCCTGATTTCTTCTCATATTTATAAAATTCAATATTCTGCAGGGAATATGTGATGCTTGTCTCTCTGAGTCTGGCTTATTTTGCTCAAAGTGATGATCTACAAATCCATCCAGTTCCCTTCCTCTTCACACACCACTTTTTCCTGATCCACTTATGTGCAAATAAGCAGTCACACTGGTTCCGTATCTTGACTATTGTGAATTCTGCCACAATAGATGTGAATGGTGCTGTCCCTGAAGTGTGCTCACTTTAATTCCCTTGTGTATACACCAAAGGAAGGTAGAGTCAAATCAAGGACTGGCTCTTTTTTGGGTTTTTGAGATACCTCTGTGTTGATTTCTATATGTTGATTCCTATTTCCCATCAGTACTGTAGAAAGATTTCATTTCCCCACAACCTGGCAGCATTTGATGCTGCTCAGATTTTTGATGATAGCCATCCTAACTGGGTTGAGAAGAAATCTCCATGTAATTTTGATTTGCAATTTTTAACTTTATTAGTACATATTTGTCATACATGTTGATCACATTCATTGTAGAGAATTTGTACCTGGACATATCTCTTAATTCTTCTTTTCCCACTCCCTTTCCCTCCCTTCAACCCTGGTTCTTCTTCCCATTTGAGTATGTTCTTCCTACTTCCCAGTATCTATCATCTGTTATGGTCTCCATTTACCCTTTAAGTACCTCACGCAAGAGAAAAAAATGTAATATTTATACTTGTATGTTTCATACAACATTATGGTCTTTTATATAACATTATGGTCTTTTATATAACATTATGGTCTTGAGGTGCACACATTTTCCTACAAATGACTCAAGCTTATCCTTCTTTATGACAGACTAGTGCTCCACTGTATACAAATATCACATTTTCTATTTCCATTCATGTTTGCTTACTTGCTTGCTTGTTTTTTAAGTCAGGATCTCCCTGTGTAGTTCAGGTTGAACTTGAACTAACCATGTTGTTCTGTCTGGCTTCAAACTCCTGGTGATCCTCCTGCCTCAGCCTTCAACTGCTGGGATTATAGGTGTGCACCACCAACCACACTTGGCTCCACTCATCTGTTGAGGGGAATATGGGCTGTTTCCAAGATTTAGCAATTATACATTGTGCTGCTATCAACATAGCTATGCATATGTCACTGCTATACACTTGGGTCAAATTAAACCTCTAGTACTAGTTTGTAGAGACTCCTCATACTAACCTCCACAGCTATACCAGTTTGCACTCCTGTCAGCAATGGAGAAGATTTTCTCCAGAGCTTTGCAATCATTTGTTATCGGTTAATTTCTTGACAATAGCCATTCTTTCTGGGATAAGATGGAGTCTCGGTTCATTTTAATGAGCATTTCTCAGATGACCAGTGATGTTGAGAATATTGTCATATATTTACTTGCTGTTTGTACTTCTTCATCTGAGAAATGTTTATTCATTTCAGATGCCCATTTTCCCCCCATTAAGTTTATTGGTACAGATTTAGGTGTACAATACAATGATATTCATCATTAGAAATTTGTACCTTTCCACGATATATCTTGGTTCTTATTTTTCCCCATTACCCTGCTCTCCCTTCAACCCTTCCATCCTTCCATATTTATAAAGACTTTGTTTCCGTTTCTTCTTTTTCTCATATTTTTCCTTTTTCTTCTTTCCTTTCCTCTGCTCCTCCCAATTCCTCCTCCCCTTTAGACCTTTTCTTTGTGTTTCACATTATCTATTACACATTTTGATTCTTATTTACACTTTCCATTTCTTATACCAGAGGAGTTATTTGGTATTTACACATGTGGGTACTATTTATTTCACTTAAGAGCATGTCCTCAATGTGTATCCATTTTGCTATAAGTGTCTCTAGTTTCTTGTTCTTTATGGCTGAGTAGTACTCCATTATAATTTTAAAAAAACATATCTTCTTGGTCCAGTCTCCAGTTTATGGGCAATTGGGCTATTATCAACTGTGCCACTATAAACATGGGTGCACATATATTGCTGTGGTATAATTATTTATTTATTTTAGGAAGATACCCAGAAGAAGAACAACTGGGTCGAATGGGACCTTTAATCCTGGTCTTTTGAGGTATCTCCCTATTGATTTCCACAGTGGTTACACCAGTCTGTACTCCCACCAACAATGGAGAAGTATTCCTTTCTCCCCGCATCTCCACCAGCATTTGTTATTGGTTGATTTCTTAATAGCAGCCATTCTTTCTGGAGTGAGAGAATCTCAATGTTGCTTTCATTGCATCTATCAAATGACCACTAATGTTGAACATTTTTTCATATATTTATTTGCTGCTTTAACTTCTTTGTCTGAGAAATGTCTGTTCATTTCAGGTGCCTATTTTTGGACTGGCTCTTTAAATTTGGGGGGGTCTTATTTTTTAAGGTTCTTCATAGATTATAGATAGTAGTCTTTTGTCTGAAGAACAGCTAGTAAAATTTTTTCCCACATTGTGGGGTGTCTCTTAGATCTGTTGGTGGTTTCTCTTTCTGTGCAGAAGATTTTAGTAAGATGAGATCCTAGTTGTTGTTTCTCTGTGCTGGTTTCCATGGCACTGAGATTTTATTCATGAAGTCTTTTCTTATGCCAGTATCATCAAGAGTTCTACCTAGCCCATCCTACAGCAAGTTTAGTGTTGCTGTTTTAATATTTAGATCTTAGATCCACTTCAATTTTAGTTTAGTGCATGGTAAAAGCTGTGGGGCTAGTTTTAATCTTTGGCAGGTTGAAGCCCAGTTTTTCCAACACCGTTTATTAAAGAGGCTATCTTTCCTCCAGTGGGGATGGTTGGCTCCTTTGTCAAAGCCAAGGAGACTAAGTGTACCTGGAGTTGTGCCTACATCTCCTAATCTACTTCACTGATCCTCAGTTCCATTTCTTTGCCAGTACCATGGTGTTTCATCACAGTGGATTTGTAGTATAGTTTCATATTGGGGATTGTGATATCCACTGTTTGTCTCTGTTGCCTAGAATGGCTTTTGCTATTCTAAGTCTCTCTGGTTCCAAATAAACTTTTGCATTATTTTTTCTAGTTCTGTGAAATATACTGTTGGAATTTCAGTGGCAATTGCAGTGGATCTGTATAGTAGTTTTAGAAGAATGGCTGTATTTACTGTATTGGTTCCTCCTACCCAGGAACAAAGGATGTCTTTCCATTTTCTGATATCCTCTTCAATCTGTTTTTTCAGAGTGCTGTAGTTTTTAATGGAGGGATTTTTTTACTTCCTTCATTAGATTGATTCCTAGATATTTCATTTTTCCTGGATGCTCTTGTGAAAGGAATTATTTCCCCAATTTCTCTCTCAGTGAGTCTGTTATATGTGTATAAGAAGGCTATTGACTTTTGAGTATTGACCTTTTATCCTGCTACTCTACTGAATCAGTTAAGTCTAGAAGATTTTTAGCAGTTTTTTAGGTCTTCTATGCGCAGTATCATATCATCAGCAAATAGTGACAGCTTAACTTCTTCCTTTCCTATGTTTATCCCTTTTATTTCTTTCTCTTGTCTAATTGTTGTGTCTAGTGTTTGTAACACTATATTGAACAGGAGTGGTGATAGTAGACATCCTTGTCTTGTTCTTGATTATAACATGAAAGATTTCAGTTTTTGACCATTTAGTATAATGTTAGTGGTTGGTTTTTCATAGATAGCCTTTATCATATTGAGATAAAGACCATATATTCCAATTTTCTATAGGACTTTTATTGTGAATATGTGTTGGATTTTGTCGAATGTTTTTTCTGCATTGACTGAGATTATCATATTTTTCTGTCCTCGAGTCTGTTAATATACTGTATTACATTTATTGATTTACACATGTTGAACCATCCTTGAATCCCTAGTGTGAATCCCACTTGGTCAGGGTGTATAATCTTCTTGATGAGCCTCTGTATTCTTTTTACCAGTATTTTGAGGATTTTTGCATGCATGTTCATTGGGGAGATTTGCCTGTAGTTCTCTTTTTGATTGAGTCTTTCTCTGCTTTTGGAATCTGAGTAATTGCTTCTAGAAATGAGTTTGGGAGTATTGCTTCCCTTTCAATTTCATTAAAGAGTTTGAGAAGTAGTGGCACTAGTTCTTCCCTAAATTTTTTATAGAATTCAGAAGTGAAGGCATCAAGACCTGGGCTTTTTTTTGTTGATAACTTTTATGTTTTCAATTTCAAATTCTTTGAAATTGGGGTGCTTAGAGTTTTTATATCTTCTTCATTTGGTAATTCATATGTATCTAGAAATCTCCATTTCATCTGCATTTTCCATCTTATTGGAGTGTAGGTTCTAGAAGTACGTATTGATGATCCTCTAGATTTCTGCTGGATCTATTGTAATTTCACCTCTTTCATTCCCAATTACATGGATTTGAGCCTTTCCTTTTTAAAAAAAATAAGGTTAGCTAAGGGTTTGTTGATTTTGTTTATTCTTTCAAAGAACCAAATCTTGGCTTCATTGATTTTTGTAACATTCTCTTAGTCTCCATTGCACTGATTTCTGCTCTGACCTTTATAATTTCATCCCTTGTGTGAGCTTTGGGTTTCTCTTGCTCTTCTTTTTCTAGGAGCTTCAGATTCAGCATTAGGTTGTTTATTAGAGCTCACTCTGTTTTCCTAATTTGGATATTTACATCTATGAATTTCTCCAGTATAAATGCTTTCACTGTGGCCCATCAGTTCCCGTATGTTGTATTGGCATTATCATTTAATTGTAGAAACTGCATAAATTCTTCTTTAATTTCATCTGTGACTCGTTTGTTGTTCAAGAGAGTATTATTCAATTTCCATGTATTTGTGGAGTTCTTGTGGCTTCTTATGCTATTGATCTCCAATTTAATTGCACTGGTAATATACATGAGATAATTTCAATTCCTTTGCATTCAATTAAACATGTTCTATGAGCTAGCATGCATCTATTTTGGAGAATGAACCATGTGCAGTGGAAAAGAATGTGTATTCTGCTTTTGTGTGGTGGAACACTCTGTAGATGTCTATTAAGTCCATTTGTTCAAAATTCTGGTTCAGTTCTCATCTTTCATTGTTTATTTTCTTTCTAGATTGTCTATTTGTGACAATAGGGTATTGAGGCCCCCCACTACAATTGTATTAGTGCATATTTAGTTTTTCATGTCCCTTAATATTTGTTTTATATAGTTGGGAGCACTAGTATTTGGTGCATATATATTTATGATTGTCATCCCTTCCTCTTGGATTGTTTCCTTTACAAGGATATAGTGATCTTATTTGTTTTTCTTCATTAGTTTTGGTTTGAGATCTACTTTGTCTGCAAAGAAAATACCTACCCCTGCTGTTTTCCAGGTTCCTGGTACATGGAGAGCGGTTTTCCATCTTTTACATTCAGTCTATGAATTTCTTTCTTAATTAAGTGTGCTTCTTATAGACAGCATTTTGTTGGATTTTGCTTCTTCATCTATTCTGCCAGTCTATTATTTTTGAATTGAGGCCATTAATATTGATGGTCAGATTTAACACATGTTGACTCATCCTTGTCATAGTATTTTACTGTTGTTGGCTCTCTTACTTTTTATTTTAACCCCTCTCCTTTTAATTTCTTGCATTGCCTGATGGCTTCACTCTGTTTGGCCTCATGGAGTTGTGATCCTCATTGTCTTTTACTTGGATATTGTTTAGAGTTGTTTGGAGTGCAGCCTTGGTATTTATGAAGTTTCTCAGGTGTCCTTTGTCATGGAAGTATCTAATTTTCCTATCAATTTTGAAAGATAATTTTTTAGGATACAACAGTCTAGGTTGGAGGTGGTTTCCTTTTAGGGCTTGAAATAATTTGCTCCAGGCTCTCCTTGACTGAAAGTTTGTGTTGCAAAGTCTGCTGTCAGCCTGATGGGCTTTCTTTTGTATGTGATTTGTTTCTTTTTTCTACCTGCTTGTAGGATTTTGTTTTTCTGTTGGGTTTCTAGGATCTTAACTATTACATATCTAGGTATAGATTTTTTATCATGGCTAGTTGCAGTCCTATATGCCTCATTTATCTGTATGTCAAATTCTTTTACTCTGGGAAGTTTTCTGTCATTAATTTGAACAGTTTTGTGGGGTTTTTTTATGTCATGAGTGCTTTCTCCTGCTTTTTTGTGGACTTCTATCAGTCTTATATTATTTGTCTTTGCATCATAAGAGCTGCTGGATTGATTTCTCATGGTCTGTTACTACTTTTAAGAGATCCCTCTTTTCATGTTCACTAACCACCATCCTGTCTTCTATATCTGACATCCTGCCTTCAGATTGGCTCCATTTATTATGTATAATTTCAATAGAATTTTTTAGTTTTTGTGTGTTTGTTTTGTTTGTACTGGTGATCAAACTCAGGTTCTTGTGCTTGAAAGGCAAGCAACAGAACCACTAAGCTAAATCCCCAGCCCTCAATAGAGTTTTTAATCTCCTGGATGTCTCTTTGAATATATTTCATGGTTTCCATTTCTTTCCTATGCTGGGCATTCATAGCTTCTAACATGGTCCTGAGCTCATGTATTCTTTTTATCTATTTCTGTTCTAGAGTCTCTAATCATGTCTTTCATTCTGCTCACCATCTCTGTAGTTGTCTAGGAAATTATTTCTGTTTGAATTTTTCTAGAGCCTTGTTCATCTGCTTTGTTACTTCCTATGATATCTGTTCAGGGTGTCCAGGTGGTTGATTATGAGATCTTCCCAGTTTGTTTCCTCCAGAGTTTGCCTATGGTGAGCTGGAAGTCTGGGTTTGTGCCTTGCCTAGGTGTCTTCGCATTTCTATTTTTGCTGTTGACGCTGTTTTTTTGTTTAATTCCTGGACTGATACTTCAATATTGCTTATTGTGAGTATCTTTATTGCTTGTATTTACAACTCTTATGGAATGATTGCTTCTCAGCGATGTCTTGCAGGAATAGCTGGTCTTTAGGCTTTGAGTCTCTAGTGACTCTTAGACAATCTCATTTTCAGTACACCAGAGAAGACAACTGATTATATCAATCATAACACCTCTGTCCAGTTGACACAATCAGCATCAACAATAGCATCAGACACAGTTTAGACCATCCCAAGATATGGTTGCAGTAAATAAACCCTTCAATAGAGCAAATTCATCCTTCAGAATAAGGATTTAGATGGAATTGAGAAGAAAAGGATAAAGAGATAGAAGGAGAGAAAGGGGTTACAAGTAAGGCTAAAGGAAACAGAAAGATCACATAAATTTTGGGAAACTGTTGAAGACAAGAGGAACTCTCAGAGCTAGAGAACAAAGACAAGAACAGAACAAACTAGCAGCAACATGGAAGCTAGAAACTGTATTCACCTTCCTATAAGAATGACAGTTGATTATTTGCTGATGATATGATACTCTACATTAAAGACCAAAAAAAAAAAAATACTCTACCAAAATGCTTCTGGATTTAATGAACACTTTTAGCAGAGTACCTGGATACAAGGTCAACACCCAAAAATGAATAGCCTTCTTGTACACAAATAACAGACTCACTGAGAGAGAAATTAGGGAAACAATTCCTTTCACAAGAGCATCCCAAAATATGAGGTATCTAGGAATCACCCTAACAAAAGAAGAAAAAGACCTCTGCACTGAAAACTACAGCGCTTGGAAAGAGAGACTGAAGAGGATATAAGAAAATGGAAAGATATCCCCTGCTCCTGGGTAGGAAGAATCAACATAGTGAAAATGGCCATACTACCAAAACTACTATACAGATTCAGTGCAATTCCAATTGAAATTCCAACACTATATTTCACAGAACTAGAAAAAAAAATCCAAAAATTCATTTGGATGCATAAGAGATCTAGAATAGCAAAAGCCATCCTAGGAACAGACACATGGCAGTGGGTATAACAATTCCAAATTTGAAATTATACTACAAAGCCACTGTGATAAAAACAGCATGGTACAGGCAAAAAAACAGACCTGAGGATCAATGGAACAGACTGGAAGACACAAAAACAAATCCAGATGTACTCAGCTACCTCATCTTTGACAAAGAAGCTGACCATCCCCACTGGAGGGAAGATAGACTCTTTAATAAATGATGTTGGAAATTAAAATCCAAGTGATTAAAGATCAAAATCTTAAAAGAGAAACACTAAACTTGCTGGAAGATAACTTAGGCAGAAATCTTAAAAAATTGGCATAGGAAAAGACTTTATGAACAAATCCTCAGTAGCACAGGAACTAGCAGAAAGAATCAACAACTGGTATCTCATCTTATTAAAAACCTTCTGTACTGCAAAAGAAACCATCAACAGAACTAAGAGACAACCTACAATGTGGCAAAAAAATTTTACCAGCTGCTCCTCAGACAAAGGATTAATATCTAGAATATATAAAGAACTCAAAACAATCAGCCCCCCAAATATAAAGACCCAATTCTAAAATGGGCATCTGAAATGAACAGACATTTCTCAGATAAAGAAGTAAAAGCAGCAAGTAAATATATGAAAAAATGTTCCACATCACTGGTCATTCAAGAGATGCAGATGAAAACATCGAGATTCCACCTCACCCCTTCAAAGAATAGCTGCTATCAAGAAATCAATCAATAGCAGATGTTGGCGGGGTTGTGGGGAGAAAGGAACCCTTCTCCATTGTTGGTGGGAGTGCAGACTGGTGCAACCACTATGGAAATCAATATGGAGATACCTCAAAGAGGTGAGACTAAAGATTCCATTTGACCCAGCCGTCCCTCTGCTGGGTATCTTTCCAAAAGAATTAAAGGAATCATACCACAGTGATATATGCACATCAATGTTTATAGCAGCACAGTTTGTTATAGCTAAAACTTGGAAACAGCCTATTTGCCCATCAGTTGGAAACTGGATAAAGAAAATGTTGTTTTTCTATACAATGAATACTACTCAGACATAAAGAATAGAAATTAGATTCATTCATAGGAAAATGGATTCATATTGAGGATATACTCCTAAGTGAAATAAATAAGTCACACATGTAAATACCGAATAGTTTCTCTGGTGTAAAAACTATAATAGTACATAAGATCCTAAAGAGAGAATTAACAATGTGAAATAGGAAGAAAAGGGCTAAAAGTGTAGGTAAAATGGGAAGGGTAGGGGAAAGGTAATAAGGGAAAAGAAAAAATATGAGAAAATGACAAAATGGAAATAAAGTGTTTGCAAATTGGGAAGGGAGAAGGGGGTGAAGGGAGGGCAGGGACAAGGGGGAAAAATGAGAACCAGGACCTATCATGTAAAGGTACAAGATCCCAATAATGAATGTAATTGTACTGTATACCTAAAATGTACCAATAAACTCAATTAAAAAAAAGAATAATGACAGTTGAGAGAAGGAAAGTGAGAGGAAAACAATCCAAAATAGGCCAGGAACAAAAACAAAGAGTGAGAGAAATGCAAAACAAGAAGAGAGAGAGAAAAAAAAGAATATATATATATATATTTTTTTAAATAGGAGGGACCTCCATCAGTGTATGTCTCTATTGTCCTGGTAGACAATGTAGGCAGCAGTGTGCAGATCAAAGTCAATTAGTCTCAGCAAGCCAGTTATAGTCCACTGAGACTCAGGCTGATTTCAGGCTGCAAGGCCCAATTTGAGCTCCCTGACCTCCTGCAGGATTGAACTCTGCAAGATTCTGGTGCAGGTTCCAGCTGTCCTTCCCCCAAAACAAGTCTGGGTTTATATGGGTGCTGCTGAATCCACCAAATTACCAACCACAGTGGTCCAGGGCACCTTTATTGCAGAGATTTTCTTCACTTTTCTAGTGAGCTTCAATTTTCATCGAGGAGCCTCAGAGAGGCCCCCTCTCTGTTGTTCACTCCTGCTCTGTCTTCTGTAGCTCATAACCATAGCTTTTATGCCCCCAACCCCCCAGCACCTCTGCAGGGCAGATTCAGGTACCACTAGACCTGTTCAGGGTGCTCTGAGGACGCTGGCATCCACAGGATGGGATTGGGTCTTTAAAGTTGGGAGGTCTCATTTTATTTTTTTGTTTGTTTGTTTTTTATATATTCTAAATGTTAGTCCTTTGAGGAGTATCTCCCATTCTGTGAGTTGTTTTTTCACTCACTGGTGGTTTCCTTTGCTGTGCAGAAGCTTTTAAATCTGTTTTTTTGTTTTGTTTGGTTTGGTTTGGTTTGGTTTGGTTTTTTTTCAGCTTTAATTGAGTTTATTGGTACATTTTAGGGATACAGTACAGTTACATTCATTGTTGGGATCTTGTATCTCTACATAACAAGTCTTGATTCTCATTTTTTCCCCTTACCTCTGCCCACCCTTCACCCCCTCCTCCCCTCCCCATCTACAAACACTTTATTTTCATCTTTTCATTCTCTCACATTTTTTTCTTTTCCCTTTTTGTTCTTCCCCTACGTATCACACCTTCCCTACACCTTTAGCTCCTTTCCTCCCATTTCTAAATGTCAGTAATCTTATTAGAATCTTATGCATTGTTGCAGAATATTCACACCAGGGAAACTATTTGGTATTTACACATGTGGGACTTATTTATTTCACTTAGGAGTATATCTTCAATATGTATCCATTTTCCTATGAATGAATCTATTCTCTCGCTCTTTATGGCTGAGTAATATTCCATTTTATAGAAAAACCACAACTTCTTTATCCAGTTTCCAACGGATGGGCAAATAGGTTGTTTCCAAGATTTAGCTATTACAAACTGTGCCGCTATAAACATGGGTGCACATACTTCTCTGTGATATGATTCTTTTAGTTCTCTTGGAAAGATACCCAACAGAGGGATGGCTGGGTCAAATGGAACCTCCAGTCCAAGCTCTTTGAGGTATCTCCATATTGATTTCCATAGTGGTTGCACTAGTCTGCACTCCCACCAACAATGGAGGAGGGTTCCTTTCTCCCCACAACCCCGCCAACATTTGTTATTGTGTGATTTCTTGATAGCAGCCATTCTTTGTGGGGTGAGGTGGAATCTCAGTGTTGTTTTCATCTGCATCTCTCGAATGACCAGTGATGTGGAACATTTTTTCAAATATTTTCTTGCTGCTTTTACTTCTTTGTCTGAGAAATGTCTGTTCATTTCGATGCCCTTTTTTGAATCCGGTCTTTATATTTGGGGGGAACTGATTGTTTTGAGTTCTTTATATATCCTTGATAATAGTCCTTTGTCTGAGGAACAGCTGGTAAAAATTTTTTCCCACATTGTAGATTGTCTCTTAGTTCTGCTGATGGTTTCTTTTGAAGTACAGAAGCTTTTTAGTAAGATGAGATCCCAGTTGTTGATTCTATCTGCTAGTTCCCGTGCTACTGAGGATTTGTTCATAAAGTCTTTTCCTATGCCAATGGCTTCCAGAGTTCTGCCTAACTTACCTTCCAGCAAGTTTAATGTTTCTGTTTTAATATTTAGATCTTTAATCCATTCCAATCACTCTTATGTTATTCTTTTTTTGCATTGTCTATCAACTGCTGGATTGATCTCTTATGGTCCTTTAGTATTTTAAACATTTTTTTTCCTGGTCACTAATTGCAATCCCATCTTCTGTATCTGAAATTCTGTCCTTGCTTTGGCTCATTCTGCTGCATAAACTTTCAATGGAGTTTTTAATCTTCTGGAAATCTGTTTGCATCTGTTTTATGGATTCTATTTGTTTCCTGTGTTATGATTCCATCACATTCATCAGCTTCTCTTTTTTTATCTGTGCCTCCTCTAGATGTATTAATCATGTTTTTCACTATGGGCACAATCTCCGCTGTTTTCTGATAAATTATTTGTGACTTCATTTTTTTCTAAACCTGTTTTCATCTGTTTTAGGGATTCTGTTTATTTTCTATGTTGGGATTCCATCATGTTCCTCAATTCCTCTGTTTTTTTAGTGTCCACTCTAAATTTATTAATCATGTCTTGTACTATGGACACAATTTCTGCTGTTATCTGAGAAATTATTTCTGATTTCATTTTTTCCAGGTCCTCTTTCATTGCCAGTTCAGGGAGTGCAGGTGGTTGAGTATGAGATTCTTCCATCTTGTTTCCCTTTGGGGTTGCCTTAGGTGATCTAGAAGTCTGGTTTTGAGACTTATTTACGTGTCTTCTTATTTCAACAAATGAAGCCTGGGCCTGCACCACAACCAGCATCCAGTGGAAGGTGGGAGGCAGAGGTCTGGGACAGTCGCTTGTAGCCCCTTGTGCTCTGGCCTGCCTGGGTCCAATTGGTGAGGACTGGGTAGCCACAGCCTCGCCCCACCTGCACCATGAACAGCATCAGTGGAAGGTGGAAGGCAGAGGTCTGGCATAGACACTCATAGCCCCTTCTCACTCCAGCCTGCCTGGGGCCAGTCAGTGAGGATTAGCTTGTCACAGAGTGGGTGCCCCTACAACCCCCCTCTCAGGCCTCTGATTGTGCCAGTCCTTGGATCCACTCTGCAGAGGCACAGGTGGTCATAAAGGGCATTTTTCTGAGCTCCAAAATTTAAATATCTTCAAAGAAAGGGCAAAGGGAACCTGTAGTAGCACTTTGCAGAGTTCAACCCTGCAGGAGGTCAGGGAGCTCAATTTGGGCCTTGGAGCCTGACATCAACCTGAATCTCAGGGGTCTGCCATCCACTACCTGAGATCAAAGGACTTAGTTCTGCACATGGCTGTACACATTGTGTATTATGACAGCAGAGATACAGTCTGAAACAGGCTCTTCAAATAATTTTTCTTCTTTCTTTTCCTCATTCCACTCTGCAAATTCTTTCTTTTTTCTGTCCTCTTTTTACAACTCAGTCTCTTGCTCCACCATATTATTCCTCATCTCCCTTTCTGTTCCTTGTCCTGCCCTAACTCCAATTTCTTCTTTAATTGTTTTTTTCTTTTTTCTTTACTTCTCTCAGTTTCCTTCTCCCAAATGTCAATAATTCCAAAGGAAAGTGAGCCCTTATTACTGTTAAGTTGTTATACTCTTGTTCTTATTCTTGCACTCTGTCTTTCCCTTTTGACTTTAACAGTTTCCTAAAGATTGTATGGTCATCCTATGTCCTCTGGCTTCACTTGAAGCCTTCTCCAACTTTGAATTTAGCTACTCATATCATCCTAACTCTGTCTAAGCCCCCATCCTTAAGGGTAAAGATGCTATATTGAATAGTTTATTCACTGTAAACATATTTTGGGCTGCTTCTTGATTTTAATTTAATTCACATGGTTTAAAGGTGATACATTAATGACTACCAAAAATAATCAATTTGTAAGTTGTACTTGATCCTATAATGCTACTTATTCTATCAATTGGGCTAAAAGTTTGTGACTGATTTAATGAGTTGTCTTCTCTGATATTATGAAAATGAGAATGTCTATGCATCAATAGAGACTCAAAAGCTAAAGCTCAACTATGTCAGGAAGATTTCAGTAATAACCCAGAAATTAAACCAAGGACAACCCAACAACAAAAATAAAAATGAGAAAATACTTAAGCAAGACACAAAGACACACTTCCAGTTCACCAATGGCAAAGGGTAGGGCAAATGAGGATAAAAGTCTGACAGTGAACCAACAGGACAACCTGAATTCATAGCACAGGAAGTAACAAAACAGATCAATAAGGCCCTAGAAAAATTTAAAACAAAAATAATTTTGAGATAACCATAGAGATGGTGAGCAAAATGAAGGTCATGATTAGAGACTCTAGAAGAGAAACTGACAAAAAAAAAATGGAAGAGGTCAGGACCATGGTAAAAGCCATGAAGGCCCAGCATAAGAAAGAAATGGAAGCAATTAATGCCCAATATAGGAAAGAAATGGAATCCATGAAACAGACTCAAACAGATATCCAGTAGATTAAAAACTACTGAATACCGAATCGTTACTCTGGTGTGAAAAACTATAATACTACATAAGATCCTAATGAGATAATGGACAATGTGAAATAGGAAGAAAAGGGCTAAAGGTGTAGGGAAACTGGGAAAGGTAGGGGAAAGATAATAAGGGAAAATGAAAATATATGAGAAAATGAAAAAATGGAAATAAAATGTTTGTAAATGGGCAGGGGAGGAGGGGGTGAAGGGAGAGAAGGGACAAGGGGAAAAATGAGAACCAGGATTTGTCATGTAAAGGTACAAGATCCCAATAATAAATGTAACAGTACTGTATACCTAAAATGCACCAATAAACTAAAAAAAATTAAAAATATTAAAAACTCTATTGAAAGATTTTGCAGCAGCATAAATGAATGTGAAGATAGAATTTCAGATATACAAGATAGGATTGCAATCAGTGACCATGAAAAGAGAGCTCTCTTAAAATCAGTAAGGGATCATGAGAAATTGATCCAACAACTGCTAGATGATGTAAAGAAGAATAACAGAAAATTGATAGGAATCCACGAAGGAGAAGGAGAAAATACAAATGACTTAAAAAAGCTGTTCACAGAATTAATGACAGAAAACTTCCCAAATAGAGGGGAAGAATTTGACATACAGATAAGTGAGGCATATAGGACTCCAACTACCTTGATAAAAAAAAAAATCTATACCTAGACATATAATAATCAAGATCCCAGAAACCCAATAGAGGAACAAAATAGTACAAGCAGTAAGAGAAAAGAAACAAATCACATGCAAAGGAAAGCCCATCAGAATCAAAGCAGACTTTTCAACACAAGCCCTCACGTCAAGGAGAGCTTGGAGTGAGGTATTTCAAGTCCTAAAAGAAAACAATCTCCAACCTAGACTGATATATCCTGCAAAATTCTCTTGCAAAATGGATGGGGAAATAAGATGCTTCCATGACAAAGAACACCTGAGGAGCTTTACAAATATCAAACCAGCACTACAAGAAATTCTAAACAATATCTTAGAAAAAGATAATGAAGGTCACAACACCATGAGGCCCAACAGACCAATCAAATAGGCAAGGCAAAAAACTAAAAGGAGATTCAGACATCTTCAGCAGCAGAGGGTCTTCTCAGCTGCGCCTTCCCCAGCGTAGTTTCCACCATCTTCAGCAACAGAGGATCTTCTCGGCCATGCCCTATCCTGCAGGCTGCATCCGCCATCTTCAGTGCCAGAAGGTCTTCTCAGCCATGCCCTCCCCTGCTGGCACCACTGCTGCCATCTTCAGTGCGAGAAAGGTAGCCACGTGGGCACCCCCAAACCCCCCCCAACCTTCCCCCTCGTGCTTTTAGACCTCCGGATTGTACCAGTCTTTGGACCTACTCTGTAGAGGCAGAGGTGGTCATAAAGAGGATTTTCTGGCACTTTCAACTTTGAACATCTTTAAAGAAGTGGTGGGGAAAACTTATAGTAGAACTGAGTGGAGTTCAACCTTTTAGGAAGTCGGGAAACTTAGTCTGGGTCTTGCAGCCTGAGCTCAGTCTGCTTTGTGGGGTTGTGCCACCAGCTAGCTGAGATCAGGGGACTTGGCTCTGCAAACGGCAGCACATATTGTATATTATGACAGAAATGATATAGTCTGAAAGAAGCCCTTCAAACTCATTTTTCTTTCTTTCTTTTTTTCACCCTACTCTGCAAATTCTTTTTTTTACTTTTTGTTTTCTTTCTCTAACTCAGTCTCTTACTCCACTATAGTATCCCTCATCTCCCTTTTTGTTTCTGCTCTTGTCCTAATTCAGATTCTTCTTTTATTATTTTTTCTCTTTTCTTTATGTTCTTTTCTTATGTTATTCTACCTCACTCAAGGGTTATTATATTTCTATTTTGTTTGTTCTTTTTGAATTTAACAATTTCCTGATGATTGTCTGGTCATTCTATGTCTTTTGGCTTCATATGAAACCTTCTCTAATTCTTATACTTATCTACTCCTCTTGTCTTAACTTTGTTTTAAGCCCCCATTGTAAATGGTAAATATTTTTATTGAAAAGTTTATTTACTGTAAGCATATTTTGGATTGCTTCTTGATTTTAATTAAATTCACATGGTGTGAAGGTGATAGATTGACGACTACCATAAGTGGTCACTTGGCAAATTGTGCTTCATTATATTGTGGTACTGATTGTATCAATTAGGATAAAGGATTGTGATTGATTCAATGAGCTGTTTTCTTCAGTATTATGGAAATGAGAATGTCTATGAGTCATTAGAGACCCATGGGCTGCAGCCCAACTATATCAGGAAGATTTAAGTAATAATCTAAAGGTTAAGCTAAGGACAACCCAACAACAATAGTAAAAATGAGAAAACCTTTAAGGAAGATACAGGGACAGATTTCCAGTTCACCAATGGCAAACAGTGGGGCAGATGAGGATGAAAGTCTGATAGTAAATCATCAGGACACCCTGAACTCAAGGCACAGGAAGTAACAAAACTGATCAGTCAGGCTCTAGAGAAATATAAAACAGAAGTGATTTCCCAGATAATCATAGAGATGATGAGCAAAATGAAAGTTATAATTCGTGACTCTAGAACAGAAACTGAGAGGAAAATAGATGAGCTCAGGACCATGATAGAAGCCATGAATGCCCAGCATAAGAAAGAATTGGAAACAATAAATGCCCAATACAAGAAAGAAATGGAATCCATAGGACAGATTCAAACAGATATCCAGGAGATTAAAAACTCCATTGAGAGTGTTCACAAAAGAATAAAAGAGTCCGAAGATAGAATCTCGGATATAGAAGATAAAATTGCAGTCAGTGCCCATGAAAAGAGAGGTCTCTTAAAAACAGTAGGGGATCATGAGGAATTGATACAACCATTCTTAGACAATTCTAAGAAGAATAACATAAGACTGATAGGAATTCAAGAAGTAGTAGGAGAAAATGTAAATGACTTTAAAAAGCTGTTCACAGAATTAATTATAGAAAACTTCCCAAACAGAGGGGAAGAATTTGATATACAGATAAGTGAGGCATATAGGACTCGAACTAGCCATGATCAAGAAAAAAAAATCTATACCTAGACATATAATAATCAAGATCCCAGAAACCCAACAGAAGAATGAACTACTACAAGCAGTAAGAGACAAGAAACATATTACATGCAAAGCAAAGCCTATCAGAATCACAGCAGACTTTTCAATACAAGCCCTTAGGTTAAGGAGCGCCTGGAATGAGATATTTCAAGTACTAAAAGAAAACAATCTCCAACCTAGACTGATGTATCATGCAAAACTTTCTTTTAAAATGGATGGGGAAATAAGATATTTCCATGATAAAGAACACCTGAGAAACTTTATGAATACCAATCCAGTGCTACAATGAATTCTAAACAATATCCTAGAAAAAGACAATGAAGGTAACAACACAGTGAGGCCCAACAGAGCAAATCAAATAGGCAAGCCAAGATACTAAAAGGAGAAGGTGAAAAAAATACATGATAATAATGTTAGTACATTTCGGTTATAACCATCAATATTAATGGCCTCAATTCACCAATCAAGAGAAATAGACCCACAGAATGGATTAAGAAGCAAGATCCAATAATATGTTGTATACAAGACACGTCTAGTGTAAAAAGAAGCCCGTAGACTGAAATGAAAGGACAGAAAACTTCTTCATGTAACAGGAACCTCTCCCCACCAAAAAAGCAGGGGTAGAAATCTTATTCACAGACAAAGTACGTTTCAAACTTAAACTGATTGAAAGAGACAAAGAAGTTCACTACATCCTTGTGAAGGGAACAATTGAAGAGGAAGAGATAACAAATAATTTATTTTTAATTTATTGAGTATGTCAGAAAGTATATATGGTTTGTTTTTTCCTCTTTTCTTGTTTTCTTCCTTTTTCTTTTTTTCCTCTGATGCTGGGGATTAAACTCGGCACATTGTTCTGGCTAGGCAGGTGCAGCACTATTGAGCTAAATCTCAGGCTTTACATTTCATATTTTTAAAATTTATCAATACATTAATCCTTGCCTCTATATGTTGGTTTACCAAATTGATGAGTTATTTTGGTTCTCATTTTCTTTGCTTTTTTATTTGAGAATTTATGAAATCTGTTTATATGAGTAGTATGAAAAGTATTAAGGTCCATCTGTCATTTTCCTCTTTCATCTCTGCTTTCTACAAACTTCCTTTTCTGTCACTACAGCCTGTTTGGTTGGAAATTTGTTAAGACAGATGTTGTTATGTTATCAATATATCTTTGTACCTATTTTCTACTGATGATGAATATTAATTTTTAAGTAAATTTTATTATAACTATACTTAATCATTAATGTCATTTAGTATCTGGTACATTTTACAAATTCTCCAACTCCCTCAAAGATGATATTTGTTTTTTCTCACATTATACAAATCATCAACATTCCACACATCACTGCACTGTTTTATTATACCTAAGTATATATTGTATTGTAGAAAATATGCATTGTGTATATGTGGGGGGGTATGTGTGCACTATCAAATGAGAAACATAGTCATGAATGTGGTAGGATTGTGCACATTTAGTATATTGATAGTTTCTCTGGCAACCTTATGATTTCTTTAAATTACATGCTTGACTTTATTCATAGTCATTTGTTTGGGAAGAATATTACATATCTATTGGTGTTAAATTCTATCATCATGCTTATAAAAATATAATAAAAATAATTGTGGGATATAATAATAATAGAAACAAAAATATCTGATCTTAAAAATGTGAATTTTTTTAGTTGCTTTTGGATTTCAAATATAAGTATATTTTATTTTCTGTGGGAAGTTTTGTTAGAAAATGTAAGTGGTACATTGAACAACTATATGATATTTATCAATTAATAAAACCAAGGGGTTTATAAATCATAAAATTTTGAGGACAGCTTCTCAACTATAATATGTAATTTTGTTTTATTTATAATTACATTATTTCAGAAATATAAGAAAATGAGAAAGAACATAATGTTTGAAGATCATATCAAACAAATGTATTTCAATTAGTCTGTGTTACATAAATTCTTGTTTATTTCATATTCTTTTTTGCTGTCATATATATGTATATTTGACAATTTCATTTAGTATCTTCATTTCTTGTTATGATGTATGTTTGCAATCTTTAATAAAAAAACTAAAAGGAGAGGGGGAAAAATTAAAAAGAGTCAACAAAAGGACAATAATAAGTAAGTACACATCAGTTATAGCCATGAATGTCAATGGCCTTAATTCACCAATCAAGAGAAATAGACTGGCAGAATGGTTTAAGAAGCAAAATCCAACAATATGTTGTATACAAGAAACACACCTAGTGCAAAAAGAACCCTATAGACTGAAAGTGAAAGAATGGAAAATAGTTCTCCATGTGATAGGAGACCAGAAAAAAGCAGGGGTAGCAATCTTATTCACAGACAAAGTAAATTTCAAACCAAAACCGATTAAGAGAGACAAAGAAGGCCGCTACATCCTTGTAAAGGGAACAATTTAAGAGGAAGCAATGATAATAATAAACATATGCACCAAATCTTAACACCCCCAACTATATAAAACAAATATTAAGTAACATGAAAAACCAAATAGCACTAATATAACTGTAGTGGGGGATCTAAATACCCCACTATCACAAAACAGACGGACGATCTAGGCAAAAAAATCAATGAAATACTAGAATTGAACCAAGCTTTTGAACATACGGACTTAATAGACTTCCATAGAGTGTTCCATTCCACAAAGTCAGAATATACATTCTTTTCAGCTGCACATGGGTCATTCTCAAAGATAGACCACATACTAGCTCACAGAACAGATTTGAATAGATGCAAAGAAATTGAAGTTATTCCCTGTATATTATGAGATCATAGTGTAATCAAGCTGGAGATCATAGCATACAAAACCATAGGAACTTCACAAACACATGGAAATTGAACAACTCTCCTTAATAATCAATGGGTTACAGGGGAAATTAAAGAAGAAATTAGACAGTTTTTACAAATAAATGATAATACTAATACAATATAAAGGAATCTATGGGACACAATGAAAGCAGTTCTACTTGGAAAATTCATAGCAGTGAATGCCCACACTAGGAAAACAGAGTGAACTCAAATAAACAACTTAATGATGAATCTTAGACTCCCAGAAAAACAAGAGCAAGAAAAACAAAGCTCATACAAGAGAGGAAATTATAAAGATAAGAGCAGAAATCAATGCAATGGAAACTAAGAAAACAATACAAAAAATAAATGAATCGAAGGGTTGGTTATTTGAAAGAATAAATAAAATCTATAAACCCTTAGCTAACCCTGTCAAAAAAAAAGGAAAGAAAAGGCTCAGACACATGCAATTAGGAATGAAAAAGGTGAAGTCACAACAAAACCAACAGAAATCCAGAGGATTATCAATATCTACTTTGAGAAACTGTACTCTAATAAAAGGTAAAACACAGAACAAATGCACAGATTTCTACATACTTATGGTTTACCAAAGTTGAACGAAGATAAAAGATATCTAAACACCCCAATTACAATCAGTGAAATTGAAAATGTAATTAAAAGTTTGCCATCAAAGAAAAGCCTAGATTCTGATAGACTCACCACTGAATTTTACAAGACATTTAGAGAAGAACTACTGCCACTACTCTTTAAACTTTTCAATGAAATTGAAAGGGAAGCAATACTTCCAAATTCATTTCTGGAAGCAAGTATTACTTTGATTCTGAACCAGGGAAAGACCCAACTAAAAAGGAGAACTTCAGGCCAATCTCTTTAATGAATATAGATGCAAAAATCTTTAGTAAGATACTAGCAAACAATACAGAAGATCATACAATCATGACCAAGTCAGATTTAGTCCAGGGATGCAAGGATGCTTCAACATACATAAGTCAATAAATGTATTACACTATATTACCACAGTCAAGGACAAAACCCATATGATCCTCTTGATGGATGCAGAAAAAGCATTTGACAAAATTCAACACCCATTCATGATAAAAACCCTGCCAAAAATTGGAATAGATTGTCTATAGCTCAACTTAATAAAGGCTATCTATGAAAAACCAACAGCCAACATCATATTAAATGGCCAAAAACTGAAAACTTTCAAGTTAAAATCAGGAACAAGACAAGGATGTCCACTATCGCAATTCCTCTTCAATATAGTTCTGGAAACATTAGCCACAGCAATTATACAAGAAAAAGAAATTAAAGCAATAAAGATAGAAGAAATTAAACTGTCACTATTTGCTGATGATATGATACTCTACATTGAAGACCCAAAAAACTTCACCAAAAGACTTCAAAACTTAATTGAGCCTTTCAGCAGAGTAGCTTGATACAAGGTCAACACTTGGAAATCAATAGCCTTCTTGTACATAAAAAACAGACTCACTGAGAGAAAAATTAGGGAAACAATTCCTTTCACAATAGCATCCCAAAAAATGAAGTACCTAGGAATCAATCTAATGAAAGAAGCAAAAGACCTCTACACTGAAAACTACAGCACTCTGAAAAAAGAGATCAAAGAGGATATAAGAAAATGGAAAGATATCCCCTGCTCCTGAGTAGGAAGAATCAACATAGTGAAAATGGCCATACTACCAAAACTGATATACAGATTTATTGCAATGCTGATGGAAATTCCAACACTATTTCTCACAGAACTAGAAAAAAGAATCCAAAAATTCATTTGGAACCAGAAGAGATCTAGAATAGCAAAAGCCATCCTCAGCAACAGAGACATGGCAGCAGGTATAACAATTCCCAGTTTGAAACTATACTACAAAGGAACTGTGATAAAAATAGCATGGTGCTGGCAAAGAAACAGACTTGAGGATCAGTGAAATAGACTGGAAGATACAGAAACAACTCCAGATGTACTCAGCTACCTCATCTTTGAAAAAGGAGCTGACCATCCTCACTGGAGGAAAGATATTCTCTTTAATAAATTGTGTAAAAGAATCACTAAATTTGCTGGAAGGTAAATTAGGCAGAACTCTTGAAGACATTGGCATAGGAAAAGACTTTATGAACAACTCCTCAGTAGCATGGGAACCAGCACAAAGAGACAACAACTGAGATCTCATCTTATTAAAAAGCTTCTGCACTGCAAAAGAAACCATCAACAGAACTAAAAGACAACCCACAATGTAGGAAAAAAAATTTACCAGTTGCTCCTCAGACAAAGGACTATTATGTAGAATATATAAAGAACTTAAAAAAATCAGCCCCCTAAATATAAAGACCTGATTTAAAAATGGGCATCAGACATTTCTCAAACAAAGAAGTAAAAGCCTCAAGTAAATATATAAAAAAATGTTCCACATCACTGTTCATTTGAGAGATGCAGATAAAAACAACACTGAGATTCCACCTCACCCCAGAAAGAATGGCTGCTATCAAGAAATCACACAATAACAAGT
This sequence comes from Fukomys damarensis, assembly GCF_012274545.1. Taxonomy (NCBI): domain Eukaryota; kingdom Metazoa; phylum Chordata; class Mammalia; order Rodentia; family Bathyergidae; genus Fukomys; species Fukomys damarensis. Next base: position 38,317,068 of record NW_022900933.1, on the reverse strand, counting down.
GTCGGCTGGGTTGTGGGGAGAAAGGAGCCCTTCTCCATATATTGTGACTGGTGCAACCACTATAAAAATCAATTTGGTAATACCTCAAAGAACTAAGATTATAGGTTCCATTTGACCCAGCCATCCCTCTGCTGGGTATCTTTCCAAAAGAATTAAAGGAATCATGCCACAGTGATATATGTGCACCCATGTTTATAGCAGCACAGTTTGTAATAGCTAGAGCTTGGAAACAGCCCGTTTTCCCACCAGTTGGAGACTGGATAACAAGATGTGTTTTTTCTATAAAATGGAATACTATTCAGCCATAAAGAATGAGAAATTAGAGTCATTCATAGGAAAATGGATGCATATTGAGTATATACTCCTAAGTGGAATAAATAGGTCACACATATATAAATACCGAATAATTTCTCTGGTGTATAAAGCTATAATGGTACATAATATCCCAATGGTATAATTGACAATGTGAAATAGGAAAAAAAAAAGGGCTAAATGTGTAGGGGAAGTGTGAAGGGTAGGGGAAAGAAAATAAGGGAGAAGAAAAAATATGAGAAAATGAAAAAATGGAAATAAAGTTTTTGTAAATAGGGAAGGGAGGGGTGAAGGGAGGGCAGTGGCAAGGGGAAAAAATGAAAACCAAGACCTGTCATGTAAAGGTACAAGGTCCCAATGATAAATGTATCTGTAGTGTATATCTAAAATGTACCAATAAACTCAATGAGGATAAAAATGCAGCCTGCTGTGCCTTTGTTGAGGCAACTTTTTGCTCACCTAGTGGTCTTTAATCCTCAGCAAGCCACTGAGTGGCCTTTGCTCTGCCACTCATCAGTACACCAATTTCTGGATTCAGAATGGTGGCCTTCTGCATCCCTGAGCTAAATTTTCAATGTTTTCTTTGGCCAAATTGTGTGTATACATATTCAGAGCAAACAAACTCCATACTACCACAGGGCTGGAAATTCTTTTCACAAAAGTTAATGTGTTTATATGTAAATGATGTCTGCATGAAGTATTTTCATGGTAGAATGAATATATTTAAATGAAGTTGAATTACTCCAGTGCAATTTAAACACATCACAAAAGTTTTTTAATGAGACTTCTGAGTCTATTGAGATACAATGCAGATCAATTTTGGTTTTTAAAACTCAAAGCCTACAAGTCCCTCTAACTGGTGATGATCCAGACAAAGAGAGCTGTAGGCTTCCCCAGTGCCTCAGTCACTTCTGATGATTAGCTCAGTGGTCAGCTTGGTGCTAATGGAGAAGCGCTCACCTTTCACTATCTCCCTGCACCCAGGGCCTGGGAGTGGATCCCAGGCATTGGAGCTCCAGTACACTTATCCATTCAGAGCACAATTTCTTTGCAGGGCAGCTGAATCAGAGGCCAGAGTTGGTCCCACACCACTATCACCTGCCACCCTCCTGCCAGCCACACAGCAGGGAGGCTGCCCTTGGTGGAGTCAGTGTCCAGACCCTGGCGGTTACTTCACGGTCTTGCCAGCCACCTCTGCCTGCTGTCCCCCTCCAGAGAGAGGGAAGGAGAAGCAGCTGCTGGCCAGGGCCTGCCTTCAGCACACTTCCTACTTTCAATCTATGGGACCATACACCTGGGCACCAAACTTCCAATGAGAGACAGATAGAGAGAGAGAGAGAGAGAGAGAGAGAGGGAGGGAGGGAGAGGGTGATGTCCTTGAGTCACAAAGCCCCCACTGCCTCTGCCTGTGACTGGACACACAGTCTGAAGTCACCTGAATGTCAACACCATCGCATCCCTAGGAAATAACCTCCCAACTCTCCTGACTTTTGTTCCTGCATGGGAAAAAAAAAGTTCCTTTTTAATGATATTTGACTTGAATGAGTTGTTTTTTTTTTTTTTTACTTTGTTCCTTGATATAATGAAATGATGAATATGATGACATTTTCACTGTGTATACTAGCAATATGAAAACACATGCCAATGTATCTTAACCCACCTACGCAGTTACATTTTGGGTAACACTAGAATTAATCTTGATTTGTGCATAGAGAAACTACAAGTGCAGCTCTCTGGGGGGACCCTGTCCCGCGGGGAATAAGAGGTGAGAGCCGCCTCTTATTCGTGGGTCATCAGAGGCCGATCCGATCTTGAATGTCTGTGAAGGAAATCTTTAAGAAGTTAGAGCACACGGCCCAAGTCTGGTTTCTGATCAAAGGCTCTTTATTGGCTCAGCAAAACGATTATATACTGTTATCCCAGGGGGAAGGTTCAGCAAGCTTATTGGACAGTTCAAACAAATCTTCTACCAATCACATGAGTCATTCAAGCACTTAACCATACAGCAATCAGTATTTTACCAAATGTGGGGAGGGGTAAGTGGGAAGGCGTACATCAACAGTTAACCCTATGCGATCTTTAACTTCACAATCTCTAGGGGCAAGCAGGACAAGGAAATACCACCTGCTTCCTGTTCCAGATCCCGTGACCCTGTGGTTAGCACAAAGGGCCATTTTTTTTTCTGTAAGATTTCCTGTTTGCCCAGGGGCTAGACCTGCCAAAAGTCACGTATGTAGTCTAGTGGGATTTTTCCACCGAGGCAAAGGCTAAGGTTGAGGGCAGCCATCTTGTGCACGCCCAAGCAGTCTCTCACATACAAGGACTATGGAATGACTGCTTATCATATTAGAAAGTTATGTCCATGATTCTGAGCTCCCTACTGCAAAAGTTTTTCCTCCTGGGTTTTCAGTGTACTCTTTTTATCCTGAAATGCATTTACTGGGTTGTGAAGTTACATTTCATGAGTGGAAGCGAGGGGTCCACTTTCAGCATTCATTGTAACCAAAAGTGAACAAGCATCCTTGGTCTTTTGTGGAATTTGAGCTAAATCTATGAGCCTTATCCATTATCTATAATTCTATGTTTTTTTTCATTATGGGAAATTAATGGAAGAGTTTACGTGAGTAATGTCTGCTCTTACTGTGTTATGAATGAATTTTTTGTAGTGTGTCTGGGCACATGTGAAAGTGAGTGGGAAAAGTGTTTCTGAAACAAATCTTGACAAATATTTGTAATGAAAAGTAAATTTAAAGATTGCTATAATTGTGCTATAGAAACAATGCAAGTATTAAACAAAACACACAATAAAAAAGAAATGTAGAGAGGAGCAAATTTTACTACTCAAGACACTCCTCATCATGAAATTTTTTCTAGTAAAATAGGCAAGTTTTATAACTTTTTGGTGAATACACTAGGCGGAAAATTATTGATGTTTCTGGTAATTTATGTACATTATACAAGCCTTTTTATTATGAAAAAGTTAGCAAAGGGATGCTTTGGGAGGTTGAGAATGTATTATGGATATTTCCATCATTTGAATAGGAAAAATAGTCTTGACTTATAACCAACTTGAGTTACAACCCACCTCTGTGAGTGAATTGAGTTCGTAAGTCAAGGTGCACTGTACAAAGAAGTAAAAAAATAAGACTTTTCCTTTCCATACCTCTTTTATTTCTTTCTCTTGTCTAATTGCTCTGTCTTTTTTGAGAACTATATTGAACAAGAGTGGTAGTAACAGAGATCTTTGTCTTGTGCCTAATTTTTTTTTTCACTGTAGCAAACCTTTTATTACAAATAATGCAACCTCTCGAACATCCCAAACAGACCAAACCCTGTCCCTGCCATGCTACAGGGTGCCCAGATCAGGGTTCACTAAGGAACCCAGGGAGGAGAGGTTCAGTGTCAGGCTCCTGGGAGGGCATCACGTGACCGTGTCACATGGTGGCCGGGCAGAGCTAAGACATTTTCCGTGTCATCCAATGTGCGCCTCACACATCTCAGCATCTCGGTGGAGACCACAGTTTCTATTCCATATTTTAAATGCAAGAAGTTGAGAAAGATAAAATCCAGTGAAAATACATCAACTTCAATTCAACTCAGTACAAAAGAAGGAAAATTAAGTTAGTTGTTTTTCAGGGAGAGAAGGAAAGGAAAGCTTGGGGTTGAGTCAAAACTAGGCCAGGGTTGGTGGCCGCAGAGGTGTGCCACCTGTCACACCACACCTTAAGGTAAAGTGGCTTTTGTCTCTTTTGGTATTGTAAACATGTGCTGTTTAATATCACCCAAATTCAAAACATTTTTTTTCAAACAAAACAAAACAAAATTTAGTCTTTTAGGCAGACATCCCCCTAAGGAAAAAAAAAAAGTCATTTGTTATAAAACTGTGAGGAAACCCAGGCAAGACCCCACTTCAGATTGGTCAGCATGAACTTGAGTGCTTTTGTCCACTGCTCCTCAGAGTTGAACTGGGTTTTGATGGAGTAGGAGCCCCCACTGCCGCCAGTATCCTCAATCTTGCCTTTCTCCACGTCCATCCTTGTATGGAAGACAAAACCGTGTCTCGCCTTTCTCCACCTCCTCTTTGAACTGCTGCACACAGTCCAGGAAAGCCACCATGGCCATGGTGGTCGAATTTTTTGTCCCAGAAAAACCTCAGCCCCCCAGGACAGTACAATGGCAGCTCCTTGGATTTGTCTGCCAGGGACTCCAGGTATGAATGGTTTCCATAGGGAACAAGTCGATACCTCTGAAACCTCAGACCCATCTTGTTGGCCAGGGCGTGCCGCAGCAGCACAGTCTGGCTCCACGCAGCATTGATCTCGTTCCACTCCACAGGGACGCTGGGTAGGCCCCCCAGCCTGAAGTTATTGATGGTGCCGAACTGCCCGCTGTGCCAGATGTGGAAGGTGGCGTTGAAGACGTTGGTCTTCTTCAACTTGTCCAGCTGCACCTGCGCATAGCGCATCTGGTTCTCTACACTCTTCAGCTCATCATCCAGCTCCGGCTGCTGCCATTTAAACTCTTTGTATTCCCGCTGGTACTGGGCTTCCTCCTGGTCCAGCCGCTCTGCCTCTGCCTGCACCGTCTCCAAGTTCTCGGCCACCACTTTGCGGTTCTTTTCCACCTCCTCTAGCTCCTGGATCAGCCGCTCCTCCTCCAGGGTGAGCTCCTTCAACTCCCGCTGCAGTTGCTCAATGTCATCCTGGTTCATCTGCTCCAGGATCTCCAAACAGCGCTTGTAGTTCTGACACTCATTCCCGGTGACATGGAGCTGCGTGTCCAGCCGGCCCAGCAGTGTATCTGTACACTCCTCACACAGCGAGTGGTCCACATCTGTCTGGCCCGACATGATGTCAAAAAGGTCCCCAGTGACCTTCAGTCTGCGGCTGAGGTTCTCCATGGTATCGCCGCCGGATGCCTCCCCGATGAGTGTGAAGCTGTTGGCGCTCTCTGTAGACAGCGTCCTGGCTCGGGGGATGAACCGGCGGGAGACGCCGTCCTGGCAGGTTTCCACAAATGGTTCCTCCCCTGGGTTGGCCTCTTCCTCCTGGGTCTCTCCTGGTTTCACCTGGGCTGTGGTAAGTAATGGGGCTGTGAGCTCCTGGATGATGACTTGGTCCAGGATCTTGAAGCTGGTGTCCAGTTTCAGGGGCTGGCTGCAGCGCTGGATTGTGCCTAATTTTAGAGGGAAAGCTTTCAGAGTCTTTATATTTACTATGATGTTAACTGTTAGTTTGTAATAGACAGTTTTTAATCAGGTAAGATAAAAACCTTCTACATCTATTTTGTTCAGGGTTTGTTCAGTTTTTTATTATGAATGGATGTTGCATTTTGTCAAATATTTTTCTGTATCTATTGAGATGGTTATGTGAGTTTTGCCCTTAGTTTTATGTGGTGTATTGCATGTATTGATTTGCATATGTTGCACAATTCCTGCATCCCTGGAATAAATCCTACTTGGTCATGATGTATGATCTTTCTGATAATTTGCTGTATTCTGTTTGACAGTATCATATTGAGGGTTTCTGCATCTGTGTTCATTAAAGACACTGACCTGTAGTTCTTCTTATTGGTTGGGTCCTCTTCTTATTTTTGAAACAGAGTAATGCTTACTTTCAGGAAAGAATTTGGGAGTACTGATTCTCTTTCAATATACTTAAAGAGTGTGTCATGTGTTGATATTACATCTTCTCTAAAGTTCTTGTAGAATTCAGCAATGAATCCATCAGGACCTGTTGAATTTTCTTAGTTGGTAATTTTTTTATTGCTTCTTCAATTTTATTGACTGATACTGGACTATTCAGGATTTTTATATCTTCTTGGTTCTGCTTTAGTAGTTCACATATATCTAGGAAACTGTCCATTTCTTCTGAACTTTCCATTTTATTAGAATACAGTTTCTCAAAGAAGTTACTAATGATCTTCTGGATTTCCACAGTTGTGATTTTGCCTTTTTTCATTTCTAATTGCATGGATTTGAATCTTTTCTTTCCTTATTTTGTTGAGTGGAACATGCTGTAGATATAATTCCATTTCTTTGAAGGTTTGGTTCAACTGTGATATTTCTTCATTGAATTTTTTTCTAGCTGATCTGATATTTGAGACAGTATGGTAACTGAGATTACCCATTACAATCATATTGATGCTTATTTGATTTTTCATATCCATTAGTGTTTGTTTTAGGAAGTTTGATATGCCAGTATTTGGTGTATATATGTTTATAATTGTTATCTCTTCCTATTAAATTGTTCCTTTAACCAATATGTAGAGACCATCTTTTTTTTCACAGCAGTCCTGGCTTGGAATCCACTTTGCCTGAAATTAGGATAGCCACTATTTCTTTTTTCCATGTTCTCATTGCATGGGCTATTTTTTTCCTATATTTTGAATTTTTAGTCTGTGAGTCCTTTTAAAATAAATGTGTTTTTTAATTCTGCATATTATTGGTTTTGTTTCTTGATTCATTCTGCCAATCTGTGTCTTTTCAAAAGGAATTAAGACCATTCACACTGAAAGTTGTTACTGAGAAATGATGACTTATTCCTGGTATTACAATATTTTCCTGTTGCTGATTTTGTAAGTTTTTCCCTTTTGCTTAGCTGTATTCATTTTTTTAAATAATTAACTTTATTGGTACATTTTAGGTATACAATATGCTAGCATTAATTGTTGGGAATTTGTACTTTTGCATAATAAATATTGGTTCTTATTTTTTCCCTGTCCTGCTGTCCTCCCTTCAACCCCTCCATATCTCTTTTTACAAATACTTTGTATCCATTTTTTCTTTTCTCATATTTCTTTCTTTCATTTCCCTTACCCTCCCAATTTCCCTTCTCTTTTGGACCTTTTATTCCTCTTCTACAAAATCTATCATACATTTTGATCCACTGATCTTTAGGTCTCTTTCTTGGCCAGTACCATGCTGGTTTTATAACAGTAGGTTTGTAGTATAGTTTCAAGTTGAGGATAGTGATACCCCCTACCTTGTCTTTGATGTCTAAAATTGCTTTTGCTATTTTAGGTCTCTTCTGGTTCCAAATGAATTTTTGGATAGTTTTCTCAAGCTCTGTGAAGTATGCTGTTGGAATTTCAGGTAAGGTGAGATTAGATGTTTCAGGGTGGTATGGCTGTAAACTGCTATTGGAATTTCAATTGGGATTGCATTGGATCTATATAGCAGTTTTGGAATTATGGCCATTATCACTGTGTTGGTTGTTCCTACTCAGGAGCAAGGTATTTCTTTCCATTTTCTGATATCTTCTTTGATCTCTTTTTTCAGACTACTATAGTTTTCAGAGTAGAGGTCTTTGATTTATTTTGTTAGGTTGATTCCTAAGTATTTCAATTTTTTATGCTATTTTCAGAGTTGTTTCACCAGATTCTCTCTCAATGAGTCCATTGTTCATATGCAGAAAGGCTATTGATTTTTGTGTGTTGAATTTGTATCCAGCTACTCTACTAAATTTGGTTATTAAGTCTAGAAGACTTGATGGAGTTCTTGGGATCTTCTATAGAGTATCAGGTCATCTGCAAATAATGACAATTTCACTTCTCCATTTCCTATCTTTATTCCTTTTATTTCTTTCTCTTGTCTAATTGCTGTAGCTAATATATCCAGAACTATATTGAGCAGGAGTGGTAATAGTGGATATCCTTGTCTTGTTCCTAATTTAAGTATGAAGAATTTCAGTTTTTGAGTATTTAGTTTGAGATTGGCTGTTTTCATAGATGGCTTTTATTAGAGATTGTCCATACTAACTGTCTGTAGGGTTTTTTTTTTAATCATGAACGGGTGTTGGATTTTGTTGAATGATTTTTCTGCATCTATTGAGATGATCACATGGTTTTAGTCCTTGGCTCTATTAATATCGTGTATTACATTTATTGATTTGTATATGTTGAACCATCCCTACATCCCTGGGATGAATCCCACTTCATCAAGGTATATGATCTTGATAATCTTCTGCATTCTGTTTGGCTATATTTTGTTGATGATTTTGGAATCTATGTTCTTTAAGAAGATTCACCTATAGCTCTCTTTTTCAGTTGTGTCTATCTCTGCTTTGGGGATTAAGAAGTTGCTTGCTCCAGGAATGAATTTTGGAGTATGCTTGCCTTTCAATCTCATTGAAGAGTTTAAACAGTAGCAGCAATAGTTATTCTCTAAATGTCTTACAGAATTCAGAAGTGAAGCCATCGGGACCTGGGCTTCTCTTAGTAAGTTTTTTTTGTTTTTTGTTTTGGTACCAGGGATTGAACTCAGGACCTCATGCTTAGCAGCCAGGCACTATGCTGTTGAGCTGAATTCCCAGACCTTAGTTATTAAGTTTTTAACTATGTTTTCAATTTTGTTGATTGATATTGGGTTGTTTTGAATTTTTAGGTCTTATTCATCCAACTTTGGTAATTCATATGTATCTATTTCTTCTGTGTTTTCCATCTTATTGGCGTGTAAGTTCTCAGAAAAGGTATTGATGATCCTCTGCTGGTTACATTGTAATTTCATCCTTTTCATTCCTATTTGGATTTAGGCATTTTCTTTCCTCTTTGATAAGATTGGCTAAGGGTATGTCAGTTTTGTTTATTCTTTTAAAGAACTAAATCTTTGCTTCATTGATTTTTTTGTATCATTTATTCACCATTGCATTGGTTTCTGCTCTGATATTTGTAACTCACTTCCTTCCATGAACTCTGGGTTTATCCTGCTCTTCTTTTTCTAGAATCCTGAAGTTCAGCATTAGGTTGTTTATTTGAGCCTGCTCTATCTTCCTAATATGAGTATTTACTGTGATGAATTTCCCTAAGACTGCATTTATTGTGTCCCTTAGATTCCAATGTGTTGTACTGGCATTGACATTTGATTGTAGAAACTATCATTTCTTCTTTAATTTCCTCTGCGGCTCATTAGCTGTTTGGTAGTGTGTTGTTCAATTTCCATGTTTAAGAAATTCTCGTGCTTTCTTTTGCTATTGATCTCTAATTTCACTGCACCATGATCTAATAATATACATGGGATAATTTCAATTCCTTTGCATTTACTTAAAAATGTTTTATGAGCGATTATGTGGTCTATTTTGGAGAATAACATCTGCAGCATAAAAGAACATGTATTCTGATTTTGCAGGGTGGAACACTCTGTAAACTTCTATTAAGTTTATTTGTTTAAGAATTTGGTTGAGTTCAAGAATTTGTTTTTTTGTTTTGTTTTGTTTTGTTGTCTAGTTGATCTATTTGTGACAGTGGAGTATTGAGATTCCCCCACTACCATTGTATTAGTGCTTATTTGATTTTTCATGTCCATTAATATTTGTTCTATATAGTTGGGTGCACCAGTATTTGGTGCATATATATTTATGATTGCCATCTCTTCCTTTTGAATCATTCCCTTTACAAGGATGTAGTGATCTTCTTTGTCTCTATTAATTAGTGTTGGTTTGAAATCCATTTAATCCATTTTATCTTCAGATAAAGTAGTTACTCCTGTATTTTGGAGGGTGGGGGATCCTGTCACATGGAGTATTATTTTCCACCCTTTAACTTTCAGTCTATGAGTTAGTTTCTTTTTTAATTAAGTGTGTTTCTTGTATGCAGCATATTGTTAGATCTTGCTTCTTGACCCATTACACCAGTCCATTTATTTTGATTGGTGAATTGAGACCATTAACATTGATGGTTACAAGTGATATGTATTGATTTATCAGATCTCTTTCCTTGACCCATTACACCAGTCCATTTATTTTGATTGGTGAATTGAGACCATTAACATTGATGGTTACAAGTGATATGTATTGATTTATCCTTTTCATGGCTTTTTGCTGTTTTTGTGTTTTCCACTTTTGCATTTCATTTCTTGTCTTACCTGATGGATTCATTCTGCTGGGCTTCCTTAGGTTTTGACCCTCATTGATTTTTCCTAGGATATTGTTTATATATTTTTTGGAAATCTGTTTCAATAAAGTTTTTAATCTTCTGGAAATCTGTTTGCCTCTGTTTTATGGATTCCATTTGTTTCCTATGCTGGAATTCCATCATGTTCCTCAGCTCCTCTGTTTTTTAAATCTGTTTCTGTTCTAGAGTTTTTAATCATTTCTTGAGCAATGGACACAATTTCTGTTGTTACCTGAGAAATTATTTTTGATTTCATTTTTTTCCAGATCCTCTTTCATTGCTAGTTCAGGGAGTCCAGTTGGTTACATATCAGATTGTTCCACCTCATTTCCCTTTGGAGTTGCTTTAGGTGATCTGGAAGTCTGATTTTGAGACTTGTTTACATGTCTTCTCATTTCAACAGATGCAGCCTGCTGTGCCTTTGTTGAAGCAACTTTTGGCTCACCCAGTGGTCTTCAATTCTCAGCAAGCTACCGAGTGGCCTTTTCTCTGCTACTCACAGTACACCAATTCCTGGGTTGAGAATGTTGGCCTTCTGAATCCTGGAGCTGACCTGTTGTCTGGGGAGCTTCTGTCTGGGGCCTATGCAGTTGGGATTGTATCTTGGTGTGCCTCTGGCTAGGACCCTATGTCACTGTTGTCTGGGAGGGCCTTTGGCTGGGATCTGCCTGCAGCCATGCTGCTCTGTCCACCAGGATCTGAGGGCACTTACCGATTTTAATGGGAGGGTGCCTCTGGCTGAAGTTTGTGTGTCTTTGCAGCTCTTTTCTGGATGGGCACTACAGGCCCAAGCCTCTGGAGTTGGGATAGAGTCCTGGTTGGGATCTGCCTGTAGCTGCACTGCTCTGGTCCACACCTCTGCTCCCCCCTAGTTGTCATGAATTTCTTCAGGTGTTACTTATCACAAAAGTGTCTTATTTTTCCATCAATTTTGAAAGATAATTTTGTAGGGTAGGTCTTTTAGGGCTTGAAATACTTCAGTCCAACCTCTCCTTGACTTAGGGTTTTGGTTGAGATGTCTGCTGTGATTCTGATAGGCTCTCCTTTGTAGGTGATGTTTTCCTTTTCTTTAACAGCTTTTATTTATTTATGTATTTATTCATTTATGGTACTGGGGATCAAACTCAGGTCCTTGTGCTTGTGAGGCAGGCAGTGGAACCACTGAGCTAAATCCCTGGCCCAACAGCTTTTAATATTCTGTTCTTGTGTTGAATTTATGGAATCTTGACTATTGTATGCCTTGGTGTAGTTTTTTTTTCTGATCATGGCTAATTGGATTTCTATATGCCTCATTTATCTGTATTTCAAATTCTTTTTCCATGCTTGGGAAGTTTTCTGTCATTACTTCTGTGAAGAAGTTTTTAAAATTTCTGTTCTTCTGAGTTTTTGTTGTTTCCAATTCATTTTATGTTCTTCCTTGCATCATCTGGTAGCTGTTGGATTGATTTTTCATAATCTCTTGCTACTTTTAAGAAATCTTTCATTTGATGATCACTGACCACAAACCTATCTTCCAGATCTGATATTCTATCTTTCAAAATCATATTTGTTAATTCTGCTGTGGATATTTTCAATATAATTTTTTATCTGGATATATGTTTGAATCTGTTTTATGGAATCTAGTTCTTTCCTCTTTGGGGCATTCACAATTTCCACCACTTTCCTAAGCTCCTCTATTTTGTTTAATCCCTATCTGTTCTAGATTCACTAACTGTGTCCTTCATTATGGTTACCATCTCTTTAGTTATCTGTGTAAATATTTCTGACTTTTTCCAAAGACTCATTCATCTGTCTTTTTACTTCTTCTGTTACCATTCCAGAGAGTTCAACTGTTCAACTGATTTCTTTCATTGAAATGCCCCCAGATTTGCTTTGGACAAGCTGAAAGTCTGGGAAGTCTTGCCTCCGTGTTTTCTCATTTTCTATGTTTTTAATTTGTTTTCTGCATTTATTTTTGCAAATTGCTTATGGTAGATAGCTTTATTACTAGTAATTGAAACCTCTTTAGGAAATGATTATTTTTCAGAGATCTCTTCTAGGTGTAACTAGCTTTTGGCTTTTGAGTCTGTCACAAGATCCTGCTGCTGAAATTTATTAGGAATGAGAGTTTGCTGCCTGTTTGGCCTAGCACTCCATTATTTGATACTAGAGTATGGTATTTTTAAGACACCCAGATAATATCAGTATTGGCATACAAGGAAGAACAACTGATCACAATTGTGGTACCTTGGCTGAAGTAATACAGTAATAACATTGTCATCAAGCACAGCATTGAAAATGACAATCAGAAATATTAATTTTCCACCTGTCCCAGTTACTTTTCTCATTGCTAAAACAAAGTACCCAGCACTCACAAGTTAAGGGAGGAAAGTTTTATTTAACTCACTGTTTGTACAGGTTTCAGTCCATAATCAGCTGGCTTGAAGACAGGATGATGCAGCAGCGGGATAATGCAGAGGAGACCGTCTCATGGCACACAGAAGACAGTAAAAATAAGCAAGCAAGGAATGACCACATCTCTTTCTTTCCCTTATATTTTATCCAGCCTACCCACCCTTAGGGCATGAGGCTTTGGGGGATCATGTGGACACAAGCCATAGCACCACCTTAAACCATAGGTACAAGATTTACAGCCACATACCAAAATCTAAAACAAATCAGAAAGTTATATTCAGTGCACTCAATTGAATGATTTTACCCTCAGAGAAAAAATTTAAATGGGAGATTTTTAAAAATAGAGTTTAAAAAAGAGAGAAAGGGATAAGGAGCAAGGATGAAGAATAAAGTAGAATTACCCAGGAAACTTGTGAACTAGACAAGAGGGAAAGAAAGAAGGAAAAAAAATGAAAACAAGAACAAAATAACAAAAAATTAAAAATAATGTTCACAGGCATGAAAAAACAATCAAGAAAATAACAACAACAACAAAAAGAACCAAAAGAAAACCAAAGCAGAGTGGAGGGGTGATTTCTCAGTGATTTTTGATCCTGTGGTTATCTTCTGGGGTCTACAGTTTTGTGGTAGTGTGCAATTGAAGTCATGACTCTGCTATCACTGGTGGACAAAGGAGGCAGGCAGAGCCCAGATCTGTAATGGATGATTCCAGCAAGCCTGCAGTAGGATTAGGGCAAGGTGCTCATTCTGGTGCTTTCAATTTCACAGATATTCAGTCAGGTCCTATGCTCTGGTTGTGGGGTTAGGTCTTGAGTCGTTAAGCCTATAACACTCTTGAGGGTCTCCTGTGGTTGTCCCTCACCCAGTCACTGTGGGATTTCAACACTGGAAACCCTGCAATGAAGCCAATTCATGGCTGCTGAGTCCTAGGCTGAGTTGGACTGGAGTCAATCACCAACTGTCATAGTGCCCAACACTCACTGCTCCATTTCATTTTTGTGCCTCTCCCTGGAGGCCTCTGGAGTCACCTGCCCTCACTGTGCCTCTATAGATTCAATCCTCTTCTCTCATGCCACAAGTCCAGGTATCAGGTTAAAAATTGCAGATTGCCCCTTCATTTTTCTGAGTTGAGGTTTATTATAGTGTGTGTTTAGATGCCCCTGTAAAGCCTCATGTGGTTATAGGTAGGGCTTTTCCAAAGGTGGCTGAAACTAGAGTGTGTGATGCTGGAATTGATTTATAGTGCAATGCTAGGCTCAAGGGCAGTAGAATTAAGGGTGTGAGTTCTCCCTCCCTAAGTCTGGATAAAATAAGGGGGGGGCAGAAAGATGCTGTTAAAGTCCCCTGCTTGATTTTGCTCTCTTCTGCTTGCCATGAACTGGTTCTCCTCTGTGATGCCCCTCTGCTATTTGCAACTTTGCCATGGAGCCAGCCAACTATGGACTGAAATCTCTGCAAAGTGTGAGCTAAATGCCCACCCCTTAACTTTAGATGTTGGGTATTTTGTCTCAGCAATGAGAGAAAAGTTACTAAATCACTTCCTCTGTAGGCTCCAGTTTTCCCTTCAGATACTTCCTGGCCCTCAAGCATCCTCTACCCTCCTTCTTTTCTTCTCCAAGTTGTTTTTCAGGGTCTGGATTCTGAGTCTTGGAGACATTGATTCATTGCTGCTTACTACTCTACCATCTTCCTGGAAACCTTGGTTTGCATTTTTTAGATAGCTAAAATGTTAACTTTTTCATATAACTATTGGCAATTAATTCTTCTTTTGTAATGAATCTGTTCAATTCATTTACCAATTTATGGATTGGGCTCTTTGATTTTTTGAGTGCAAATTTTTCAGTATTTTATTCCAGATATTAATCCCCTATTAGAGAAGTAGCTGTCAAAGTTTTCTTCCCTGTAGGAGGCTGTCTCTTTACTCTATTAGTTGTTTTCCTGGCTGTGCAAAAATACTTTAAATTTGATGTAGTCTCATTTGTTGATTCTTGCTATTATTCCCTGTATTATTAGCATCTTATTTGGGAAGTCTTTGCCTGTTCATGTAGTTCAAGTGTCTGCCCTATATTTTCTTCTCGGCATTTTAAAAGTTCTTATCTTATACCTAGATTTTGATGCATTTTGAACTGTGTAAGAGATGGGGATGTACTTTCAATATTCTACATATGGGCACCTGGTATCTGAGCACAATTTGTTTAAATGATTGCATTTTCTCCAACATATATTTTTGCACATAATAGAATAAGGTGGCTATAACTGTGTCTGTGTCCTCTATCCCCTTCACTTAACTACATTTCTATTTTTGTGACAGTTTTTCTTAGTGTAGCTTGGTGGTATAATTTGAAATTTGGTACAGTGATGCCTTCACCCTTGCTCCTCTTGCTTAGGGTTACATTGGCTAGTCTTGGTTATTTTTGGTTCCCTATAAATTTGGGTTTTTTTTTTGAAGTTAGGTAAGAATGCCATTTGGTATTTTGATAGGGACTGTGTGATGTGTAG
Source organism: Fukomys damarensis (assembly GCF_012274545.1). Taxonomy (NCBI): domain Eukaryota; kingdom Metazoa; phylum Chordata; class Mammalia; order Rodentia; family Bathyergidae; genus Fukomys; species Fukomys damarensis. The sequence goes on along the minus strand of NW_022900933.1, from coordinate 38,301,975 downwards.
ACAGCTTTGAGAATATGGTCTTTAAAAATATTAATTCACGCAATCTATGAACCTACTAGACCCTTCTATCTCCTATGTCTTCTTCAGTTTTCTCTTTTGTATTCTGAAATTTTCATTTACATGTTTGATTATATCAGTGCCTAGGTATTTTGTGTTTTTAAATTATTGTAAATGGAGTTGTTTTCCTGAATTCATTCTCAGGTAATCCATGATTGAAACACAGAATAGTTATCAATTTTTTAACATTCATTTTATATTCACTACTTTGCTGAAATTACTCATCAGCTCTAAAAATCTTTTGGAAGAGTCTTGAGAGTCTTTTAAATATAAGATCATACCATATACAAACAAGGATAATTTGGCTTCTTCTTTACTATTTTTCCCATTAAGTTTATTGGTAGATTTAAAGCAAAAAATAGTTATATTTATTACTGTGATCTTGTACCTTTACATGATATATCTTGGTTCTTTTATATCCCTTTTGCTTCTGTCTCTTGCTTAACTGGTATAGCTTAATTTGAAGAACTATATTAATCAGGATAAAATGGATATCCTTTCATTGTTACTGATTTTACAGGAAATATTTTCAGTTTTACCTATACAGAATAATGTTGGCTGTGAGTCTGTAATATATGATCATCACTATATTGAGTAATTCTTCAATATCATGTTTCCTCATGGCTTTTATCATTAAGGGAGGTTGAATATTGTTGAGGGCCTTCTGTTCATCAATGAAGAAAATCATATTATTTTTATCCTAAATTTTATCAATGTGGTGTTTCTCCTTTATTTATTTGTGTGTGGTGAACCATCCTTGCATTCCTGAAATCAGTGCAACTTGGTCATAATATATGATTTCTAATGTGCTGTTGAATTTTTTCCACTTATTTTATGAAGGATTTTCACATCTGTGTTCATCAAAAATATTGATCTGTAGTATTCTGTTATTGTGTAATACTAGGTTTTAGTATCAAGATTATATTAGCTTCATATATTGAACTTGGTTCATTGCACCCTTTTCTTCTTCATGGAAAAATTTGAGAAGCATTGATGCTCTTCTTTAGAGACCTGGTGAAATTCAGCAATGAACTCATCTGATTGTGATCTTTTGTTTGTTCCAATACTTTTACTATGGTTTTAATCTCATTGCTTGTTATCTGTTTAAATTTGTTATATATTCTAATTTCATAAGTAATAAGTGTCTTTATAAGTAATAAATATCTTGAAATTTGTCACTTCTAAATTCACCAATTTATTAGAATATATATTTTCAAAGTTGACAAACAATCCTCTGCATTTCATTAATGGGATTTGTAACATGCCCTTTTCATCTCTAATTATATTGACTCAAGTCTTCTTTGTCTTTCGTTTGGTTAGTTTGAGTTTATTTATTTTATTTATATTTTCAAATAATCGACTTTTTATCATTTTGTGTATTATTCTTTTATTTGCTATCTCATTACTTTGAACTCTGGGATTTAAAATTTCTTTTCCTGGACTGATGACTGAAGGAACCACATGGAGCTAGCCTGCAGCCCTTGGCCCAACCCCCCAACCTCAGCAGAACACTGGTGAGAGGTGGAACTCTGTGGAGCTACCCTGCAGTCCCCATCGCACTCCACCCCAAACCTGGCAGTAGACCAGTGAGAGGCTGTGCTGAGTGGCTACCTGCAGCCCCCCCCCCGACATGCTCCCCCCACAACTCTCACACACTGGCTATGTTGGTTCTTGGATTCACACCACAGAGGCTTAGGGGGTCATAAAGGACATTGTCCTGAGCTCCAGCCTTGATTTTTATTTAATTCACATGGTTAAATGTGGTAGCTTAATAACTACCACAAATTGTCATTTTCTAAGCTGTGCTTGATACTTTTGTGTTACTGATTATATCACTTGGGCTAAGGTATTGTGATTTATCTAATCAGTTGTCATTCCTGGTATAATGAAAAAGAGATTGTCTCAGAGCCATTACATACTCAAAACCTAAAGACAAGCTATAACAGGAAGATCTCCATATTAACTCAGGTATCAAACAAAGGACAGTACCAACAACAAAAATAGAAATGAGAAGACATTCAAGCAAGGCAAAAGCACAAACATAGGCTGTCAACTCACCAATGGCAAATTCTTGGGGAATGAGGTGGAAAAGTCTGATAATCAACCACCTGGACACCCTGAACTGATAGTACAGAAAGTAACAAAACAGATGAGTGAGGCTCTAGAAACTTCATAACAGACATAACTTCCCAGATAAATACAAATATATAAATATATATATATATATATATATATATAGTTGGGGACTTCAATACCCTATTGTCACAAATAGATCACCTAGACAAATCATCTAGACAAAATCAACAACAAAATACTAGAATTGAAATAAGCTTTTGAACAGATGGACTTAATAGACTCTACAGAGTGTTCCACCCCCTAAAAGCAGAATATACATTCTTTTCAGCTGCACATGAGTCATTCTCCAAAATAGACTACATACCAGCTCATAGAATGTGTTTAAGTAAATGCAAAGGAATTGACATTATCCCGTGTATATTATCAGACCATAGTGCAAATAAGCGGAGATCAGAAGCAAAAGAAACTGCAAGAACTTCACAAACATATGGAGATTGAATAACAATCTCCTGAACAATCAATGGGTCACAGAGGAAATTAAAGAATGAATTAGGCAGTTTTTACAATTTAATGATGCCAGTGCAACATACAGGACTATGGGATACAATGAAAGTAGTTTTATGTGAGAAATTCATAGCAGTGAATGCCCACACCAGGAACAGAGTGAGCTCAAATAAGCAACCTAATGTGGAATCTTAATCTTCTAGAAAAGAAGAGCAAGACAAACCCAAAGCTTGTACAAGGGAGGAAATTATAAAGATCAGAGCAGAAATCAATGCAATGGAGACTAAGAGAATGACACAAAAATTCAAAGAATCAAAGAGTTGGTTTTTCAAAAGAATAAAATCAATAAACCCATAGCTAACCTTATCAAAAAAAGGAAAGAAAAAGCCCAAATTCATGCAATCAGAAATGGAAAGGGTGAAATTACAAAGGACCCAGTAGAAATCCAGAGGATCATCAATATCTACTTCTAGAATCTGTACTCTATAGAATGGAAAACACAGAAAAATGGACAGATTTCTAGATATATATGTTTACCAAAGTTGAATAGAGAAGATATAAAAGTTTTAAACACCCCAATTACCATCAGTGAAATTGAAAATGCAATTAAAAGTTTACCAACAAAGAAAAGTCCAGGTCCTAATGGCTTCACTGCTGAATTTTACAAAACATTTAGAGAACAACTATTGCCACTACTCTTTCAATTTTTCCATGAAATTAAAAGGGAAGCAATAATTCCAAATTCATTCAGGGAAGCAAGTGTTACTTTAATTCCAAAACCAGGAAAAGACCCAACCAAAAAAGAGAACTACAGACTAATCTCCCTAATGAACATATATGTAAAAATCCTCAATAAGATACTGGCAAACAGAATACAGAGGGTCATCAAAAAGATCATACACCCTAACCAAGTTGGATTTATCCCAGGGATGCAAGGATGGTTCAACATATGTAAATCAATAAATGTAATACACTATATTAACCAAGTCAAAGATGAGAACCATATGATCCTCTCAATAGATGCTGAAACAGTATTTGACAAAACTCAACAGCCATTCATGATAAAATCCTACAGAAAATCCTCAACTTGAAATTATACTACAAAGCCAGTGTATTAAAAACAGCATGGTATTGGCAAAGAAACAGACCAAAGATCAGTGGAACAGATTAGAAGATGCAGAAACAACTCCAGACATATTCACCTACCTCATCTTTGACAAAGGAGCCTACATCTCACTGGAGGAAAGATAGCCTCTTTAATAATGGTTGTTGCAAAAACTGGATTTCAAGTTGCCAAAGATTAAAACTAGACCCCTGTCTTTCACCATGCACTAAACTAAAATCGAAGTGGATTAATGATCTAAATATTAAAACAGAAACAATAAACTTGTTAGAAGATAAGTTAGGTAGAACTCTTGAAGACAATGACATAGGAAAAAACTTTATGAACAAATCCTCAGTAGCATGGGAACTAGCACAAAAAAATCAACAACTGGGATTTCATCTTTTTAAAAAGCTTCTGCATAGCAAGAGAGACCACCGACAGAGCTTAGAAACAATGTAGTATGTGGGAAAAAATTTTACAAGCTGTTTCTCAGACAAAGGTCTACTATCTAGAATATATAAAGAACTCAAAAAAATCATGACCCCCCAAATATGAAGACCCAATTCAAAAAAATGGGCATCTGAAATGAAGACATTTCTCAGACAAAGAAGCAAAAGCATCAAGTAAATATATGAAAAAAATGTTCCACATCACTGGTCATTCAAGAGATGCAGATGAAAACAACACTGAGATTCCACCTCACCCCAGAAAGAATGGCTGCTATCAAGAAATCAACCAACAACAAATGCTGGTAGGGATGTGGGGAGAAAGGAACACTTCTTCATTTTGCTAGGAGTGCAGACTCCTGCAACCACTGTAGAAATCAATATGGAGGTACCTTAAACAACTATGATTGGAAGTCCCATTTGACTCAGCTATTCCTCTGCTTGGCATCTTTCCAAAATAATTAAAAGAATCATACTATAGTGATATATGTTCACCCATGTTTATAGCAGCACAGCTTGTAATAGCTAAAACTTGGAAACAACCTAACTACCCATCAACTGGAGTCTGGATAAAGAAGATGTGGTTTTTCAATAAAATGGAGTACTACTCAGCCACAGAGAATGACAAACTAGAGACATTTGTAGCTAAGTGGATGCACATACTCGTCAGTGAAATTAATAGGGCACACATGTGTAAATACCATATAGTTACTCTGGTGTGATAAACTAAAAGTGTATAATTGATTTAGTATTTCCATTTGAATATTTAGATCTTTAATCCACTTGGAGTTTAGTTTAATGTAATTAAAATGTATAATTGATATTGTGTAATACGAAGAAAAGGTCTTAAAGAGTAGTGGAATTGGGCAAGGTAAGAAAGGGTAAAAAGGGAAAAGAAACAATAAGAGAAAAGGAAGACATTGGAAATTAATTCTTTATAAATAGGGAAGGGTAGAGGGAGTGAATGGAGGGCAGGGGAATGGTGAGAAAATATGAACCAAGATACATCATATAAAGGTACAAGATCCCAATGATGTATGTAACTGTACTGTATACCTAAAATGTACCAATAAAAAATAATTTTAAAACTAAATTTTATTTTCCTTTTTGGATTTTTTTGGTGTGTTCTTGTTTTTTTAAGACCTTGATATATACATCTTTAGATTATTTACTTGAAATATCTCTGATTTTTTAAACCAAGTATCAAACTCAGGACCTTGCACTTGTGAGGCAGGCAGCAGAATCACTGAGCTAAATCCACAGCCCTCTCTGATTTTTTATGTACACACTCATGGCTATAAACTTTTTGTCTTTGAACTGCACTTTTGTTTTCCAGAAAGCGTAATGTGCTATATTTATACTTTCATTTGATTATAAAGAAATTTCAAATTTTTATCTGCTTTTATAAATGACCAGTTAGTCATTAAAAAGGTGAGATGTTTCATGTCCATGTTTTGGTGTAACATGTAGTTTCTCTTGGTGTCAGTTTCTAGTTTCTTTAATTATGATCTGATGAGATGCAAGAGAATTTTTTTTGTTTATATTTGTTAATATTTGCTTGGCCTAAAGTATGATCTATTTTGAAGAATATGCCATGATTTCTTTGGAAGAATTTGTATTTTGATGTTGTTGGATGAGATGTTCTGTACATAAATGTTGTCTATTTGATCTATACTAAAGCTTAACCCTGATGTTCCTGTAGTGATTTTTCTTGTCTGGGTGAGTTATTTGTTGCTGAGAATGGAGAGCTGAAGTCATTCCCTGTTATTGTATTGATACTTATGTTGAACAGTTTTTTTTTAATAACTGGGTTCAAAAATGTTTGTTGTATATATGTTTATAATAGTTCTTTCTTCTTGGAGGATTGTTCCCTTTATCAAAATGTAGTGGCCTTCAATATATTGTGTGACTAATTTTGCCTTGAATCTGTTCTGCCATATGTAAGCATAGTCACTCTTGCTTGTTTACAGATTCGATATGCATTGAATATTGTTTTCCATCCTTTTACTTTCAGTCCATGTATGTCTCTGCTATTGATATGTGAAGATTTGGCTATTTTTGAAACCAGTTCATCAGTATGTGCCTTTCACTCAAAGAATTAGGACAATTTATGTTCAAAGTTTTTATAGAAAAAATATGAACTGGTGATCTAAGTTTTTGAAATCTTTGTATATTCTAGACATTAGTCTTCTGTCTGAGCAACAGCCAAAAATGTTATCCCATTCTGTAGGTTGCATCTTCACTCATTTGTTGTTTCCTTTGCACTGCAGAAGCTTTGTATTTGATATAATCCCACTTGTCAATTCTTAGTATTCGTTTTTATGCAAATGGTGGTGTTCTGTTCTGTTTTTCCATATGCCTCTCTCTTCCAGAGTTGTGCAGACATTTTTCCACAAAATTCAATGTTTCTGTTTTAGTATTTAGGAGTTTGATACATTTCAATTTGATTTTAGTATGGGATGAAAGTATGACTCAAGATACATTCTTCAGTGCAAACATACCTGGTTTTTCAGCACTATTTGTTTAAAATGTTATCTTCTCTCCAGCATATTTAATTGGTCCTTTCATCAAAAAAATTATATGACTCAGAGTGCTTGGGATTGTTTCTGACTCTCTATACTATTCCATTGGTTCACATGTTTGTTTTTGTCCCAGTACCATACAGATTTTACTACCATGGCTTTGTAGTTTAACTTGAAGTGTGGGAATGTAATGCATCCTCCCTTGCTCTTATTGCCCAGGATTGCCTTGCTTTGGCTATTTTGGGTCTTTTCTGGTTCCATATGCATACATTTTAGAATTTTTTAAAAGTAAAAAGAATATTCCATTGGTTCACATGTTTGTTTTTGTCCCAGTACCATACAGATTTTACTACCATGGCTTTGTAGTTTAACTTGAAGTGTGGGAATGTAATGCATCCTCCCTTGCTCTTATTGCCCAGGATTGCCTTGCTTTGGCTATTTTGGGTCTTTTCTGGTTCCATATGCATACATTTTAGAATTTTTTAAAAGTAAAAAGAAAATAAAAGGGCTACCTGCCCCTCCCAACTTTTTTCTTTTCTTTCTCTGTTATGAGCTCCCAAGTTGGGACCAAAGCACAGCTGAAAAAAGTGAGTTGCAACCAGAGGCTTGAGAAAAGATATAGAAGCAGAAGCCTGTGAGATTTTAGCAACAGCAATTAATCCCCTGGAGAGAAAATCAGAGTAACGCAGATCCCCCTGCACAAGTGCTTCCGAGCAGTTACAGTCACCCTCCCCACAAGTGCCATGGGACAGGATAGAGAAGTACAGGGGGGTTGGGGTGTGAAACAGAAGAGGCTGTGCAAAGACTGAGTGACTGAGTGGAGCCATCTGTGCATGGGACTGAGAGCAGCCCGGAGCTGTCCCTGCCTGCGGGCTCCACAACAACACACAGTAAGGAGGTTTGGGTGGGCCAAAAGGACATCCAAAAAGCTGCTGGCTGAAGACCAGCCCCAGCTCCCAGAAGATCAAACTCTACTCAGGCTTGGTGAGGACACACAGCACAGTTTTGGGACACTACCTGCTTTGGACACTACCATAGAACTGTGGACTCCAGGTGAATTTTAGTTTTTTTTTTTCTTTGTGGGTTTTGTTTCCTCTTTCTTCTGATTTTTTTTAAAAGATTTACCTTTATGTTTATCCTGTTCTATGAATTTTCTTTATTTCCTCAAATACTTCTGTTGAATTTATATTTCCATGTGAGTGAAAATTGTCTCTTATCTTTCTGGCTCACTTTTGCTTTATCCTCCATACTTTCTCTTCTGCCCTCTTCTCCAATTACCCAAATGTTGGGTGATCATCTCTTGTCCTCCAGCCTTGACTCTACTACATTTCCCTAAATTTATCTGTTTTGACCCCTATCTCTCTTAAATTTCCCCCTCCTTAGAGGGCAAAATCACCCCACTAAGGGGAAACTCACTGCGTACAAGCTTCTGGTTTATGTTGGATTGTGTTGTATAATTGTACATTTTGTTCATATGGTTAAAGGTATCAAATTAAAAGTTACCACAATTTGCCAGTTTCTAGGCTGTGTTTGAAGCTATTGATATGGCTAATTGTAATACTTTAGCCAGGATGTTCTACCTGTTGTAATTATTTTTTCTCCTTTGTATGACAACACTGAGACTGTCTGAGGCTATATCCACCACTATAGTTCATTATCAAAGGGCTGGGTGCTGAGCCAAATAAATAGCAACTTCTGATCCTTAAAATTGGGAAAGTAGGATCTTGGGACAAACACAAAGACTAAGAATCACATACACCCAGAAGACATCTCTGAGAAACAGACATTTCCTAGAGAAGCCTTGATACTAGTGATAAAGCTATCTGCCATATTAAACTTACAACCATCAACACAGAAAACAAAATAAAATTTAAAAAATAGAAAATTACAAGACATAGAAGCAAAAGGCAATCCCAGACCACCAGCCCGCCTAGGACAAGTCCAGGAGACAATGAGATAAAGGAAATCAGAAATCAACCACCTGATTTATCTGAGATGATAGAAGCAAAATTAAGAAAACAGATACATGAGGAAATATAATTTCTCCAGTAAAAGAAAAGAAATGATGATTGAAATAAGACATACTCAATGAATCTAAACTAGATACAGATTTTTTAAAATAGAGGAGCATAGGAAAATGATGGAAACCATGACTGTTAAAGAAATGGAATTCATGAAACAGATTCAAACAGATATCCAGGAGATTAAAAGTTCTATTGAAAGTACACACAATAGATTAAATGAAGGTGAGGACAAAATTTCTGAACTACAAGACAGAAATGTAGTTAATGACCATAAAAAGGAAGATATCTTAACAATGGTAAGGAACCATGAAAAATCAATCCAACAATTGCAAAATGATGCAAAAGAGAACAATATTAGATTCACTGGGATCAATGAGAGAGTTGGAGATAGTGGAAATGCCATACAAAGCTTGTTCAGAGACAAATCAGTGAAAAACTTCCAAAATTTGACAAGCAAATGAGTGAGGCATATAGAACTCCAATGAGCCATGGTCAAAATAAATCTACACGAAGGCATGTAATTATCAAGATCTCAGAAACTCAGCACAATAACAGAATATTAAAAGCTGTTAGAGAAAAAAACCTATAAAGGAAAGCCCATCAGAATCACAGCAGACTTCTTAATGCAAACCCTTATGTCAAGGACAGCTTGGAGTGAAGTATTTCAAGTTCTGAAAGAAAACACCCTCAAACCCAGGTTGATGTACCCTGCAAAACTACCTTTCAAATTCAATGGAGAAATAAGATACTTCCATGACAAAGAACAACAAAGAAATTCATGTCCACTAAACCAGCTCTACAAAATGCCCTGAAGTATATTTTAGAGAGAGAGATGATGAAGACCATAACTCCAAGAGCACCAATAGAAGGAAGCCACAAGGAAGTTCAAGCAATTAAACAGAGGAGAAAAACTGGAAACCAACAACAGGAAAATAACATGACAAGGATAAGCCAATACGTTTTAGTTATAACCATCAGTGTAAATAAGCTCAACTCACCAGTGAGGTGGAATGGAACAAGAAACAAGATCCAACAATTTGCTGCATACAGAAAACACATTTAACTTTAAAAGAAATTTATAGACTGAAAAGAAGGATGGAAAACAATACTCCATGTGACAGGAAGACAGAAAAGTGCAAGGGGTAGCTTACTATTTAAAGACAAAGTGGACTTCAAATATATACCAAATACCAGTGCTCCCAACTGTTATTATAATATAAATAACTAGTATTATAATGTAAAATAAATATTAATGGACACAAAAAATCAAATAAGTACTAATACAATTGTAATGTGGGACCTCAATACCCCACTGTCACAGATAAACAGATCAAGTAGACAAAAAATCAACAAAGAAATGTCAGAACTGGACCAAACCTTTGAACAAATGAACTTAATGGATGTCTACAGAGTGCTCCAGCCCACAACATCACAATACACATTCCTCTCAGATGCACATCGGATATGCTCCAAAATAAATCACATACTAGCTCATAGAACATGCTGAAGTAAATGCAAAGAAATTGGAATTATCTCATAAATATTATCTGACCACAGTATAATGAAATTGGAATTCAATAGCCAAAGAAACCACAAAAACTGCATAAACACTTGGAAATTGATTAATACCCTCCTGAACAACACATGGGTCACAGATGAAATTCTAAAAGATATTAAACAATATATACAATTACATGATAATGCTGATGCAACATACTGAAACCTATGGGAGACAATGAAAGGAGCCCTAAGAGGAAAATTTAAAGCTGTAAATTCTCACATCAGGAATACAGAATGAGCTCTATTACACAACTTAATATTGAACCTCAGACATCTAGAAAAAGAACAAGTCAAGCCCAAATCTTGTACAAGGGAGGAAATTATAAAATTGAGCAGAAATTAATGCAAGTGAGAGTAAAAAAAGCAATACAAAGAGTCAATGAATCAAAGAGTTGATTCTTTGAAAGATTAAATAAAATTGATAAGCTCTTACCCAACCTTATCCAAAAAGGAAATAAAAGACTTAAATTCATGAAATTGGGAATGAAAGAATAAAATCACAATAGATCTATAGAAATCCAGATCATCAATATCTACTTTAAGAACCTGTACTCTAATAAGATAGAAAACAAAGAAGAAATGGACAGATTCCTAGATACATAGTAATTACCAAAGCTGAATCATGAAGATATAAAAATTCTAAATAACACAATATCAGTTAAAAATGTAATTAAAAACCACCAACAAAAGCCCAGACCTTCAAGTTTTCAGTGTTGAATTCTGCAAGAAATTTAGAAAAGATCTAATGCTACTACTCTTCAAACTCTTCAGTGAAATTGAAAAGGAAGCAAGACTCCCAAAATCATTCCTGGAGGCAAGTATTTCCCTGATACCAAACCAGAGAAAGACCTAACTAAAAAGAGTACAATAGGTAAATCTCCCTAATGGACATAGATGCAAAAATATTCAATAAGATACTGGCAAGCAGAATGCAGCAAGTCATCAAAAGATTATACACCATGACCAGGTATGTTTCATCCCAGGGATGCAGGGATGGTTCAACATATGTAAATCAATTAATGTAATGCACCATATCAACAGAGCCAAGGACAAAAATCACATTACCATCTCAATAGATGCAGAAAAACTTTTGACAAAGTCCAACATCCATTCATGATTTTTTTAAAAACCTACAGAAATAGTCTGTTTCTCGATCTGATAAAGGCCATCTATGACAAACCAACAGCCAACACCATACTAAATTGTCAAAAATTGAAAGCTTTCCCTTGAAAATCAGGAACAAGACAAGGATGTCCACCATCATCACCCCTATTCAACATAGTTCTGGAAACTTTACCCAGAGCAATCAGATAAGGGGAAAAAAATAAAAGGAATAAAGATAGAAAAGGAAAAATTAAATTATCATTATTTGTGGATGACATGAAACCTTACATAGAACATCCCAAAAATTCCAAGACTTCTAGATTTAATGATCAAATTCAGTAATGTGGTTGGATAAAAAGTCAACTCTCAAAAATGATAGCATTCCTGTACACAAATAACAAACCCACACAGAGAAAAACTAATGAAACAATACCTTTCACAATAGCATCAAAAAATGAAATACTTGGGAATCAATCTCACAAAATAGGAAAAGATCTTTACATTAAAAATTACAGCACCCTGAAAAGGGGAGATTGAAGGGGACATCAGAAAATGGAAATATATCTCTTGCATATGGGTAGGAAGAATGAACAAGGTGAAGACAGACATACTCCCAAAATTGTTTTACAGATTTAATGCAATACCACACAAAATACCATTAGCATTACTCACAGAACTAGAGAAATCATCCCTAAAATTAATCTAGAATCAGAAGAGACCTAGAATAGCAAAAACAATTCTGAGCAACAAAGGCAAGGCAGGTGGCATTGCAATCCCTGACTTGAAATTGCACTACAGAGCTTCCATAATAAAAACAGCATGGTACTGGCAAAAAAAAAAGAGAAAGACCTGAAGATCAATGGAACAAACTGGAAGAGCCAGAAAGAACCTCAAACACACTCAACCACCTTATTTTTGGCAAAGAGGCCAAATATGTTCACTGGAAGAAAGATGCCTCTTTAATGGTGCTGGAAAAAATTGGCTTTCTACATGCTAAAGACTAAAACTAGACTCAAATCTCTCACTATGTACTAAACTAAAAACGGATCAAAGATCTAAATATTCAAATAGAAACACTAAATCTGCTGGAAGAGGGAATACGTAAAATGCTTGAGGACATAGGTGTAAGGCAACAAATTCATAAACAAAACCCAGATCTCATAGGAATACTACAAAGAATCAACAACTTTGACCTCATCTCATTAAAAAGCTTTGGCACAGCAAATGAAATCACCAACAGAGTGAAGAGGTAACCCACAGAGTGAGAAAAAAATTTAGCCAGTGGTTCTTCAGACAAAGGACTACTATCTAGACCATAGAAAGAGTTGAAAAAAATCAAATTTAAAGACCCAATCCAAAAATGAGCGCCTAAGGTGAATATACACTTCATAGAAGAAGAAGTAAAAATAGCAAATAAATATATGAAAAAATGTTTAACATCGCTGGTCATTTGAGAAATACAAATTAAAACAAAACTGAGATTCCACCTCACCCCAGAAAGAATAGCTATTATCCAGAAATCAGCCCACTACAAATGCTGGAAGGGCAGTGAGCAAAAAAAAGGAACTCTTCTCCACTGTTGGTGGGAGTGTAGACTGGTGCAACCACTGTGGAAATCAGTGTGGAGATTTTGCAGAAAACTAGGACTATAGGTCCCATTTGATCCAGCTATTCCTCTTCTTGGTATCTTCCCACAAGAATTAAAAGCATCATACCACAGCAATGTATGTGCATCTGTGTTTATAATGGCAGTCTGTAATAGCTAAATCTCGAAAACAACCCAAATGCCCATCAACTGATGAATGGATAAAAAGGTGTGGGCTTTTTTCTGTAATAGAGTACTATTCAACCATAAAGAAGAATAAACTTGAGACATTTTTAAGTAAATGGATGTACCTTGAGAACGTACTCTTACATGAAATAAATCAAACATATCTGAGTATGGCATTGTATCTGGTGTGAGAAACTGAAAGTGAAAACAAGGACCAAAAAGAATAATAATTACTGTGAAATAGGAAGAAATTGTTCAAAATTATATAGAATGTGAGGTAATTTGTCAATACTTACAATGTTTTACACACAAAAAAAGGTATAGCCTTAGTGGGCAATGAGTTGAATGATAATATTAGCAAATGAAAATACATTCTTTTAATATCATGATACACAGTGTATTTACTATAGTTATTCTCTAATAATATTTGTTATGAAAATTATTTTTATAGAATAACATTTCTATTTTCTTTATTAATATCTACTTTTAATACATTAAAACAAAACTTTTAAAGAAACTGATTAACCAGATGTGTTTTAAATGGTGTACAACATTTAAATGTACATATTTAGGATACCAAACTTTTGTAATTGTTTTTCTAATCGAAATATCCTTCTCTAGATGCTCCAAATATACTGAAAATCAAACTGATTTACTTAGTGAAAAAATTAAATACATGCAAGAAATCATGCTAGAGATGAACCCTGTGTGTATAAGTAATATGGTACTGGATTCATAGATTTTGCAACTATTCAAAGCCTGATGATAATGAACAATGGAGATGAATCTTATAAGTGTGAGACATATGTCAAAGCTTTTGGCTGTTTCAGTGCATTTCACATATATAAGATAAATCACACCACAGAGAAACCCCATATATATGTCAGCAATGTGGTAAAGCTATCATTTATCTAATTTCCTTTCACTACCATGGAAGAATTCACAATGGAGAGAAAACTTGTAGATATAAGCAATGTGGGAAAGCCTTCATTGGTTTCATTTTCTCTCATAGATATAAAGTTACTTACATCAAAGAGAAATGATACGGACTGGCAATGTGGGAAAGCTTTCCATGACAGAATTCCCCTTGACACCATAAAAGGAATTACAGTGGAAAGAAACTCTGTGTATGTAAGCATTGTGGGAAAGCCTTCGCTTGTTCCAGTTTCATTCACCTGTATGAATATACTCACCTTGGAGAGAAATTCTATCTGTGCATGCAACATGGGAAAGCTTTCATTCATTCCAGTTCCTTTTGAAGATATGAATGAACTCACCCTGGAGAGAAACACTGCAAATGTAGGCCATCTGAGAATGCCTTCACTTTCCCCAGTTCCCTAAAACATGAAAGGACTCTCACTACAGACCACCTAAACAAAATATGGGAAGACCTCCTGATTGATTAGCCAGTTTCTCCAGCACACATTACAACACATACTGTATCGATGTAGAACATATAGGAATGCCTCTATTCATCTTGGTTAAATTCACAAATTCTAAAAAGTATGCCATGGTGTTACACCTGTTGAATAGAATACATGTGCCAAAGTCTGTAGCTGTTACTCATGTGTGATGCATACTGGATCAAAACCCTCTTATGAAAAATACAGGAAAGTTGTCAGTTGTAACTAATAGTTTCAAAGTCCTGTAAAAATGTATTAGTGGAATCCTGTAAACATAAGCCTTGTGAAAAGCTTGGTGAAAAATAATTTATAAAGAACGTCCCAAAACTTGCACAACCTGGAGGAAATACTCCAAAATTTATATATGTGTTTATCAGTGGCTCATTCTTAATATAGATTGTAGATTATGATTTTTAATTTTCAACCTTACAAAAACACAGAGTTGACATAATTCTCTGTGTTTTGCTTAAATAATATTGTATGAATTTAATACTGTCTTGTTGGTTCTGTATTTGCTGTTAGGATGGAGATGTAACCTCTAATGTGAAATTTCTTTTTCTTTTCAAATCTTTTATTTATTAATGTATAGTGGTTATAGAGATAAGTGTGTTTCATTCAGCAGATTCATATGTCTACATAACATACATTAATCATTTTCTCCATTTATCCTCTTACCCAGTCTGTCCCTCTCTCCAGACATTTTTGAGATTTGAAGTATGTAATATGTTTTGATCATATGCACCCCATATTGCCCTCCATTATACTCCTTCCTTCACTCTTCCTCCCTTCACTATTTTTTCCTTCCTCTTATCTGATAACATTCTCATTTCTACCTATTGTCATTATTTTCAGATTCCAAATATTAGGCAGAACATGTGATGTTTGTCTTTGTGTCTGGCTTATTTTCTTGAACATGATGATCTCCATATTAATTCATTTTTCTGCAATGATTGTAGTTGTGTGGGTTTGTTTCTTGCAAATTTTATTCTTCTTAATGGCTGAATAATATTCCCCATGTATATGTACACCACATTTTCTTTATCCATTTATATACTGATGGGCATCTACACTGGTTTCATACTTTGGTTATTGTGAATCATGCCACAATAAACATGTGGGTATATGTAAGCATCTCTGTAGTGTGCCGACAGATTCTTTTGTGCATATACCAAGGAGTAGAATAGGTGAATTAAGTGGTAGCTCTAATGAATGAAATGGTAGCACTTTTTTAGGTATTTGAGATACCTCCATATTAACTTCCATAGTGACTGCACCAATTAGCATTCCCATCAGTAGTGTAAAAGGATTCCTTCCATTTCCCTAAGCCTTACTAGAGCTTAATATTCTTTGGGTTCCTAATGATAGCCATTCTAACTGGGTGACATGGAATCTCAATATTTTGATTTGCATTTTCCAGTTGGTTAAAGATGTTGAATTTTTTTCACATAATTATTAGCTATTTGTACTTCTTCTGTGACTGTTCAATTCATTTGCCCATTTACTCTTTGGGTTTTTTTGTATTAAAATTTTTGTTGTATATTCCAAATATTAATATTCTGTTAGAAGAGTAACTAGAATTTATCCCATTTTCATCCATTCTGTAGGGTGTCTCCTCACTCTGGTTGTTGTTTTCCTGGATATGACAAATATTTTAAATTTAATATACTCTCATTTGGATATTCTTGCTATTATTTCTTATGGTATTAGAGTCTTATAGGAAATCTTTGCCTGTTTATGTGGCAAATGTTTCCCCTATATCAGCGATGAACCTTTTAGAGACCAGGTGAACAAACTGAAACCCAAACCCCACTTATTTATTGCAAAGTGCCAGCACTGCAATTAAGCCTAAATAGTATGGATTGAGTTTAGAAAAAATAATTTATACATTAACATCTTTTGTCTTAATGAGAAATATAATAACAAAGCTTTCAATGATAAAGCAGCTTTTTATTGAAAGATGAAAGTTTACATTTGGTGTACTTTTGTTCTATTTATGTGCTATTTGCTATGGTATGTATGCTGATAATTTGTCAAACATTGGCTCATACTTCACTCGTTAGAGCAACACATGTGGTACTCAGGTCATCTGTTCGTCGATTTCTTGTATTGGATTTGGTACAAGAGGTGCACAATCTACTGCTCACAGCTTAAGATGATCTAAGCAAAGTAAGGAAAGCAATCCCAAGTGTTTGGCAGAGAATTCCATATGTTAAGAATTTCATTTTCATAATTACCAACTGTGATGTCCTTTGTCAGCCCTTCACACTCTATCTTCTCAAGTATTGCACATTAGACATAGAATTTATTTTTCCAGATTGAGCTTTCTTGAAATTCCAATATCTCCACTTCCAGATTTCCAAAATCCAATCAGTGTATGCAGAAAATATTGAATTCTTCAAATTTGGCTTTATTTGGAGGAGTGAGAAAACTAAGGGTTGTCTCCATCTTACAGAACTGTAAAAATCTGTTATTAAAATTCTCTGCAGCTGCTACAATTCTAAAAATTTCATTATAGATTTCCTGATGGTTTGTAGGATTGTCTGCAAATGTTGCAGAATTTTCTAAATGTATTTTTAGATTTGGAAAATACATCACTGCCCACTTTCAAGTTATCTTTCAAAAACCAAAATTTTTCTCTCAAATGTTTTGATATCACAAAACATCCATTCTGCTATTTTCCCTAAAACTTATAGTTTTTTGCTCAATATATTGAAGTATAGTGTAAAGTCAATTTTTTTAAAAAATTAGGTTGTTAAGCCAGGCCATATCAATAAGCTGTGGTTATTCCTGCCATTTTTTATCCATAAAGAGCCTCATTTCTTCCAAGCAGGTGACAAATCTCTCCAAGATTCATCTTCTGTTCAGCCACTGGACATCATCATATATACCTAAAGCATTATACTGTGCCTGAACCTCATTAAAAAGTGCTTGAAACTATAAAAAATTAAAAGCACAAGCCATGATGTAATTCATCATTTTGTGGCATCTTTGAGCATATCCTCTAATTTTTTTTTTTGCTTTCCCTGGCACAAGGAGCTTCTTGATGTATAATACAATGAGTGACAGGATGTTTTGCTTCTTTCATAGAGAACTGTGTGAAACCGATGTTTCCCCTGCCATGCTTTGCACCTTGCATAGCAGGGGTAACATCACTGTTAATTGAAACCACTTTTTCTAGTTTTATGTCTTGTGATAAAAAAACCTCTATCAAAGCATTGTAGATATCTATTCCTTGTGTTTTTTCAAGGCAAAGACACCAGTTTCATGAGCTCTTCTCTCATGAGGTCATCAACAGCATAATGCAAAATTACTGCTTACCTTGCATGATTATTTATACCTGTGCTTTCATCCAAGCACATGAGTAACAGGCTGCCTTTTGTGAGTCAGTGGTGATGTTGACTAATATCACTTGCCTCATGCAGTACTAGATCTTTAACAGTATTTCTGCTAAGTGGCATCTCAGAGATATGTTACATAAATTTATCCTTCTTTGGGAAATCATGAATTACTCCCAGACAACATGGCCATTTTGATGTAAATCCCCTTCAAAGAGGAGCTTACCATGTTTTGCTGTGCTCAGTGGAATTTGGAATCTGGCAGCTATCAGAGGATCTGCTTTAGAAAGATAGTTACAAAAACTAAACTAAAATACTGGGGATATTTCCTCAATTTCCCTTCAAGAAACTCTTCTTTCAATTTCATCAAGTTCAGCAACACTTTTGTGGTGTATGTCAAAGTTCCGGCTGAACTTGATGTCAATACACAGCACTTTCACTATATGAAATACATAACACTTTTCCACTGTGTTCAATCACTCCAAATGATTCTGTGCAGGCTTCTCAGGATGATCTTCAACTATTTATTTTCAGTTGTGCTTTTTTGTTCTGTAGTTACTTTTTTTTTTTAATTGAGTTTATTGGTACATTTAGGGATACAGTACAGTTACATTCATTGTTGGGATCATGTACCTTTACATGGCAAGTCTTGATTCTCATTTTTTTCCCCCCACCTCTGCCCTCCCTTCACCCCCTCCTCCCCTCCCCATCTACAAACACTTTATTTTCATCTTTTCATTCTCTCACATTTTTTTCTTTTCCCTTTTTGTTCTTCCCCTACGTATCACACCTTCCCTACACCTTTAGCTCCTTTCCTCCCATTTCTAAATGTCA
>NW_022900933.1:38257725-38282905 GCF_012274545.1 Fukomys damarensis | reverse complement strand
TGATTCTTCCTACCCAGGAGCAGGGGATATCTTTCCATTTTTTTATATCCTCTTCGATTTCTTTTTTCAGAGTGCTGTAGTTTTCAGTGTAGAGATCTTTTGTTTCTTTTGTTAGATTGATTCCTAGATACTTCATTTTTTTGGATGCTATTGTAAAAGGAATTTTTTCCCTTATTTCTCTTTCTGTCTGTCTGTTATTTGTGTATAGAAAGGCTATTGATTTTTGGGTATTCACCTTGTATCCAGATACTTTACTGAATCTGTCAATTAAGTCTAGAAGTTTTTTGGTGGAGTTTTTTGGATCTTCAATGTAGAGTATCATATCATCAGCAAATAATGATAGTTTAACTTCTTCCTTTCCTCTGTAGTTACTTTTTGATTTTCAAGTCTTGGAGTCTACAAAAAAATTTTAATGAAGCGACCAATATAAATCTATTTCTATACCCAAAAAGCTAATACTATTACATAACACTAAAGAATTGGATATTCTCTGAATTAATAATCTATGGCAGTGATTCTGAACTGGGTTTCTTCTTGAATTTGCTGACCACCAGCCTTTGGCTTACTCTGAAAAAGGCCTCTGAGTACATTTCTGACCTTGTGGAGGCTTCTGCTAAAATAATATATCCTTGCTCTTGTTTTCATAAATTCTTCACAAATAACTAAACATGATGCTGCAGATTCAAATATGCCAGGGAGACAGTGAGATTAAAAGAATCTCAGTCTCTTGATTAGAACATCTCTTTGCTACATTTTAGATATTAAATTTCAATCTTTCATAAGAAAATTCAAAGCTAAAATCTTGTTTTAATAAAAGCCAATGTATTAAAATTCACAACCAGTGCACTAATAGGTCATGCAAAACCTTAAATGAGTCACAGATAATGATTCATGGCTCATGACTTCATTGCCTGATGCTGCAACTCTTTTCTGAGCATTTGCATAGCCCTTATGTGCACTGTTTTCTGATACTCAGCTGCTGTGGTAATGCCGGGGTGACTTGAATGCCAAAGAAAGGGCTCTGTGTGCCTGCTGCAGTATATACCATAGGTTCACCACATTGTGTCCTATATATTCTTCTAGGAGTATTAAAGTTTATGCTTTTATATCTAGGTTTTTACTTCATTCTTAATTCATTTTTTTTCAAAAGAAGATATAGGGATGTATTTTTCCATCCTGTGTTATTAATATCCAGTTTCCCTGGCAAAATTTGTTAAAGAGGGTGTCTCTTTTCTCCAACATATTTTTGGGACCTTTGTCCCAAATCAGCATGCCATAATTCTGTGAGTTTTTTTCCTGTGTATTCTATTCTGTTCCATTTGTCTAAATATCTTTTTATGCTGGTACCATGCTGTTTTTTTACTATCACTTTGTAATATGATTTCAAATTAGGTATTGTAATACCTCCATTCTTCCTCTTTTTTTCTTAGAATTGCTTTGGCTGTTCTAAGTCATTTTGCTTTTCTACTAATTTTAAGATGTTTTCCAGTTATATAAAGAATGTCACTTGTTATTTTGATGGGAATTGCATGGAATCTATAGACAGATTTCAGAATATGGTCACTTAAAAATATTAATTCTGGCATTCTATGAATGTGGGAAGGCCTTCTATCTTCTAGCATCTTCTTTTGTAAAAATTCATTTTATTGGTACATTTTAGGTATACAATATAATGACTTTCATCATTGGAGATTTGTACCGTTACATAATATATCTTGATTCTTATTTCACCACATCCTCCTGACCTCCTTTCAACCTCTCCATCCCTCTATATTTACAAAGACTTTGTTTCCATTTTTTTCATATAAATTCCATTCCCTTCTTTCCTTTCCCCTGTCCCTGTAAATTCCCCTTCTCCTTTGCACATTTTCTTCCTATATCACATTATCTGTTATACCTTTTGATGCTTATTTAAACTTTCAGTTTCTCACACCAGAGAAACTATTCAGTATTTACACATTAGTCCTATTGATTTAACTTAAGAGTATCACGTAGGGGCCAGAGATTTAGCTCAGTGCTTCTGCCAGCCTGCCTTGCAAGTGCAAGGTAACTGAATTCAATCCCCAGTACCAAAACAAACAAACACAATAATACCACCTCAATGTGCATCCATTTAGCTATATATGTCTCTAATTTCTGATTCTTTATGGATGAGTAGTATTCATTTAATTTTTTACAAACCCACATTTTCCTTTATCCAGTTTCCATTTGATGAGGAATTGGGCTGTTTCCAGTTTTAGCTATTACAAACTGTGCCATTATGAACATGGGTGCATATATATTGCTGTGGTATAATTCTTTTAATTCTTTAAATGGTATCTCGAACCCAAGTCTTTTGAGGGATATCCATACTGACTTCCACAGAGGTTGCACTGGTCTACACTCCCACCAGCAGTGGAGCAGGGTTCCTTTTTTCCCACAGCCCCGCCAGCATTTTTTATTGGTTGATCTCATGATAGCAGCCATTCTTTCTGGAGTGAGGAAGAATCTCAGTGTTGTTTTCATTTGCATCACTTGAATGAGCAGTGATGAACATTTTTTCATGTGTTTATTTGCTATTTCTACTTCATCTGAGAAATGTCTCTTCATTTCAGTTGCCTGTTTTTGGACTGGGTCTTTTAATTTGGGAGGCCTGATTTTTTAAAGTTCTTTATATGTTCTGCATAGTAGGTCTTTGTTTGCATAACAGCTGGTAAAAATTTTTCCCACATTGTGGGTTGTCCCTTCATACTGTTGGTGGTATCTCTTGCTATGTTGAAGCTTTTTAATAAAATTAGATCCCTGTTGTTGATTCTTTATGCTAGTTACCATGTGACTGAAGTTTTGTTCATGAAATCTTCTCCTACACCAATATCTTCAAGAGTTCCACCTAACATCTCTTCCAGCAGGTTTAGTGTTTCTGTTTTAACATTTAAATCTTTAATTCATTTTTATGTTAGTTTAGTGCATGGTGAGAGATATAGGTCTAGTTTTAATCTTTGGCAATTTTTCCCACTATGTGTTCTTCCAGTGATGGTGTTTGGCTCCTTTGTCAAAGATGAGATGGCTGAGTATGTCTGCAGTTGTTTCTACATCTTCTAATCTGTTCCACTGGTCCTCAGGTCTGTTTCATTGACAGCACCATGCTGTTTTTAATCACAGTAGCTTTGTAGTATAGTTTCATGTTGCAGATTGTGAACCCCCTACCTTGTC
This sequence comes from Fukomys damarensis, assembly GCF_012274545.1. Lineage (NCBI taxonomy): Eukaryota > Metazoa > Chordata > Mammalia > Rodentia > Bathyergidae > Fukomys > Fukomys damarensis. The sequence continues at coordinate 38,279,713 of NW_022900933.1, read as the reverse complement.
TTTGTTGCCTACAATTGCTTTTGCTATTCTAGGTGTCTTCTTGTTCCAAATGAATTTTTGTATTGTTTTCTCAAGGTCTGTGAAGTATGCTACTGGAATTTCAATTGGGATTGCATTGAATCTACATAACAGTTTTTCAAGTATAGCTATTTGTTTTGAAAGTATGGCCACTGTATTGGTTCTTCCTGCCCAGGAGCAAGGGATGTGTTTCCATTTTCTGGTATCCTCTTACATCTCTTTTTTCAGAGTGCTATAGGTTTCAGAGTAGAAGTCTTTGATTTCTTTCATTAGGTTGACTCCTAGGTATTTCTTTCTTTCTTTTTTTTTTTCTTTTTCTTTTTTGATGCTATTGTGAAAGGAGTTATCTCTCCGGTTCCTCTTTCAGTGAGTCTGTTGTTCATGTAAAGGAAAATTATTGGTTTTTGTGTTGATCTTGTATCCAGCTACTTTACTAAATTTGATTATTAAGTCTAGAAGACTTTTGGTGGAGTTCTTCAGGTCTTCTATATAGTGTATCATGTCATCTTCAAATAATGGCAATTTAACTTCATTTCCTATTTTCATTCCTTTTATTTCTTTTGCTTGTCTAATTGCTGTGGCTAATGTTTCCAAAACTATACTGAACAGGAGTGGTGACAGTGAGCATCCTCATCTTGTTCCTGATTTTATCATGAAGGATTTCAGCTTTTGGCCATTTAGTATGATATTGTCTAATGGTTTTTCATAGATGGCTTTTATCATATTGAGATAGACCATCTATTCCAATTTTCTGTAGGGTTTTTGTCATGAATCCATGTTGGATTTTGTCAAATGCTTTTTCTGCATCTATTAAGATGATCATATGGCTTTTGTCCTTGACTTTATTAATATAGTGTATTACTTTATTGATATGGGTATGTTGAACCATCCCTGGGATGAATCCCATTTGATCAGGGTATACGATCTTCCTGATGATCTTCTGTGTTATATTTGTCACTGTCTTATTGAGGATTCTCACAGCTATGTTCATTAGTGAGACTGGCCTATAGTTCTCTGTTTCAGTTGGGTCTTTATCTGCTTTGGGGATCAAGGTGATGCTTGCTTCCAGAAATGAATTTGGAGTACTGCTTCCCTTTCAATTTCATTGAAGAGTATAAACTGTAGAAGCAATAGTTCTTCTCAATTAGCAATAACTGTGCCTCAGATAAACCTCATTGGCTATGATACTTGCCACTGTGCTAAGCTTGGCAATAGTTCTTCTTTAAATGTCTTGTAGAATTCATCAATGAAGCCATCAGGGCCTGGGCTTTTCTTAGTTGGTAAATTTTTAATTACATTTTCAATTCACTGATTCATATTGGGTTGTTTAAAATTTTTAGTTATTCTCAACTTAGGTAATTCCTACTTAACTAGGAATCTGTCCATTTCTTCTGCATTTTCCATCTTATTGGTGTATAGGTTCTGGGAGTAGGTTTAGATGATCCTTTGGATTTCTACTGAGTCTATTGTAATTTCACCCCTTTTATTCCTAATTGCATGGATTTGGGTGTTTTCTTTCCTTTACCTTTTAAAAAGGTTGGCTAAGGGTTTGTCAATTTTGTTTATTCTGTTGAAGAATCAACTCTTTGTGTTATTTTGTGTGTGTGTGCGTGCACACCACACGTGTGTGTGTGTGTGTGTGTGTGTAATTCGCTTATTCTACATTACATTGATTTCTGCTCTGATCTTTATAATTTCTTCCCTTGTATGAGCTTTGGGTTTGTCTTGCTCCTCCTTTTCTAGAAGCTTGAGGTTCAGCATCAGGCTGTTTACTTGAGCTTGCTCTGTTTTTGAACCATGAGAATTCACTGCTATAAATTTCCCTCATAAGACTGCTTTCACTGTGTCCCATAGATTCTGATATGTAAAGTCAGGATTGCAATTAGTGACCAGGAAAAGAAAATTTTCTTAACAATAGTAAGGGACCATGAGAAATCAATCCAGCAGCTGCTAGGTGACACAAAGAAGAATAAGACTGATCAGAGTCAATGAAGAAACAAGAAAGCATGCAAATGACATTTTAAAAAACTGCTCATAGAAGTAATGACAGAAAACTTCACAAGCAGGGGAAAATAACTTGACATATATATAAGTGAGGCATATAGGACTCCAACTAGCCATGATCAAAGAAAAAAAATCCACACCTAGGCATATAATAGTTAAGATTCCAGAAAACCAATAGAAGAACAAATTTCTTCAAGCAGTTAGAGAAAAGAAACAAATCACATAAAAGAAAAGCCCATTACAATCACAGTAGACTTCTCAACACAAACACTCAAGGCAAAAACAGCCTGGAGTGAAGCATTTCAAGGACAAAAGGAAAACCTCCAACCCGGATTAATGTATCCTACAAAACTATCTTTCAAAATTGATGGAGAAGTCGGGCATGATGGCACACACCTGTAATCCCAGCACTCGGGAGGTTGAGGCAGGAGGATCGCTGTGAGTTCAAGACCAGCCTGGGCTACATAGTGAATTCCAGGTCAGTCCCAACTACATAGTGAGACCTTGACTCAAAAAAAAAACAAAACCCTGATTCTCAAAATTGAGGGAGAAATAAAATACTTTCAAGACAAAGTGCACCTGAGGAACTTCATGGATACCAAACCAGCATGTCAAAAATGTGTAAACAATATCCTAGGAAAAGACAATGAGGATAACAACCCCAGGAAGCCCAATAGAATGAATCTATCAAGCAGCACAAGAAATTAAATGCAAAGGAGGAGAATCCGGCCAAAAGAAAAAACCATGACAAGATAAGTTAATACACATCAGTTATAATCATGAATGTTAATGGTCTCAATTCACCAATCAAAAGAAATAGACTGGCAGAATGGGTCAAGAAACATGATTCAACAATATGCTGCATTCAAGAAATATTTAATTAAAAAAGAAACTCATAGACTGGAAGTTAAAGAAAGGAAAACAATACTCCATGTGACAGGAACTCCAAAAAAGCAGGAGTAGCTATCTGATTTTCAGATAAAATGGATTTCAAACCAACACTGATTAAGAAGGACAAAAAAGAACACTATATCCTTGTAAAGGGAAAAATCCAAGAGGAGGAGATGGCAATCATAAACATATATGCACCAAACACTAGTGCACCCAACTATATAAAACAAATACTGACAGACATGAAAAATCAAATAATACTCATACAATAGTAGTGGGGGACCTTAATACCACATTGTCACAAATAGGTAGTGAACTAGACAGAAAATAAACAAAATGCTAGAACTCATCCAAACTCTTAAACAAATGAACCTAACAGAGTGCTGCACAACACAAAATCAGAATACACATTCTTGTCATCTGCACAAAGTTCATTCTCCAAAATAGACCACATACTTGCACATAGAACATGTTTAAGTAAGTGCAAAGTAATTAAAGTTATCCTCTGTATATTATCAGACCATACTATGATGAAATTGGAGATCAATAGCAAAAGAAACTGCAAAAATTTTTTAAACATATGCAATTGAACAACACACTTTTGAATAACCAATGGGTCACAGAAGAAATTAAAGAAGAAACCCAACAGTCTCTACAGTTAAATGTCAATGTCAGTACATCATCTTCTTTTATTTAGTCTTTCATGTTCTGTAATTTTCATTTTAGGGCTTTTTACCTCCCTTGTTAGGTCAATGCCTAGGTATTTTATATTTTTGAAGCTACATTACATGAAATTATTTTCCTGAATTCTTTCTCAGTTAATCTATTATTGGTATATAAAAGGGCTCTTAATTTTTAATGTTGATTTTATGCCCACTACTTTCAGAAATCATTTTAACTCTAAGAGTCTGTTGGTGAAATCTTGAAGGCCTTGTAAGTATGAGATCATATCATATGCAAACAAGGATAATTTTACTTTTTCTTGTTTGTATTCTATTTCTTTCTTTCTCTTGCCTAACTGCTCTAGCTCCAACTGAAAACTATACTGAACAGAATACAATGAACATTCTTACATTGTTCTTGATTTTCTAGGAGGTGAATTTCAATTTTTACCATTCAGAATGATGCTGGTCATGGGTCTGGAATATATAGCCTTCACTATATTAAGGAGTAATTCAACACCTACTTTCTTCATGGCCTTTATCATTAAAGGCTGTTGAATTTTTTTTAAAGCTTTCTCTAAATTGATTGGTATAATCATAATTTTTATCCAAGATTCTACCTGGCATATATCCCTTATTTAGTTGTATATGTTGAACTATCTATGTAAACCTGAAATCAATCCAACTTAATCATGATGTGACTTTTAATGTGATACTGAATTTGGTTTCCAATTATTATATGAAGGATTTTGGCATCTATGTACATCAAGAATATTTGTTTATAGTTCTTTTTATTGTATTGTTGTTAGGTTGTGTTATCAAGATAATGTTGGTCTTATAGATTGAGTTTGGTGCATTACTTCCTTTTCTGTTCCATGGAATACTTTGAGGAGCATTGGTATTAGTCTTTAAAGTCCTAGTAAAAATCAGCAGTGAAACCATTTGGTACTGAAATTTTATTTGTTAGGATATTTTATTACTATTTTAAGTGATGAATAATTTGCTTCTTATTCATCTGTTTATATTTTTATAAACTCTTACTTCATTCTTTTGAAGTTGTATGTGTCTCAAATTTATCCAATTATTTTAGGTTCAACAATATAATAGAAAATAGGTTTTCAAAGTAATTCCTAAAAATCCTCTGTATTTCAGTGAAATCAGTTGTAGCATACCCTTTTTCATCTCTACTTATATTAAAGAGTCTTCTCCCTCACTTTTGGGTGGTTTAGAATGGTTATGAGTTTATCATTCTTGTTTATACTTTCAAAGTACCACATATGTGTTTCAACAGTCTTGTGTACTGCTCTTTTAGTTTCTATCTCTTTGAGTTCAGTTTATGTGCTTATTATTTCTTTTCTTTTATTGGGTGTTATTGGTGTGTTCTTTTTTTAAATCCTTAATGTGATCATTATATTGTTTATTTGAGATCTTTCTGATTTTTATGTGGCCATTCATAGCTATAAACTTGCTCCTTAGAACTGCACTTTTTTGGGGGGCCAGGGATTTAATTCAGTGGTGCTGCCACCTGCCTTGCAAGTACGAGGTCCCAAGTTTGATCCCTGGTAACAAAACAAAACAAAACCAAAAAAAAAAAAAAAGATATGCATTTTTTGTACCTCAAAGATGAGTCTGCTATGTTGCACTTACACTTTAATTTGATTGTAAAAAGTTTTAAATCTCTTTTGTGACTTCATAATTGTCCCACTGATCATTATAAAAGTGAATTTTTTTTCTCACTGAGTTTATTGATACATTTTAGGTATATGGTACAATTACATTCATCATTGGGATCTTGTACCTTTACATGACAGGTCTTGGTTCTCATTTTTCCCCCTTACCCCTGCCCTCTCTTCACCCCTCCTCCATTCCCTATTTACAAAATCTTTATTTCCATTTTTTCATTTTCTCATATTTTTTCTTTTCCCTTATTTCCTTTCCCCTACCCTTCACACTTTCCTTATACCTTTAGCCCTTTTCTTCCAATTTCACATTGTCAATTATACAATTAGGGTCTTATTTATAATTATAGTTCTTCACACCAGAGAAACTATTTGGTATTTATACATGTGTGGCTTATTTCTTTCACTTAACAGCATATCCTCAATATGTATCCATTTTCCCATGAACTAATCTAATTTCTCATTCTTTATGGATGAATAGTATTCCATTTTACAGAAAAACCACATCTTCTTTATCCAATTTCCAAATGATGGACAAATGGGCTGTTTCCAAATTTTAGCTATTACAAATTGTGCCACTATACACATGGGTGTATATATATATTGCTGTAGTATGATTCTTTTAATTCTTTGGGAAAGATATCCAGCAGAGGGATGGCTGGGTCAAATGGAACCTCTAATCCTAGGTTGTTAAGGTATCTCCATATTGATTTCCACAGTGGTTGCACCAGTCTGCACTCCCACCAACAATGGAGAAAGGTTCCTTTCTCCCCACAACCCCGCCAACATTTGTTATTGTGTGATTTCTTGATTTCAGCCATTCTTTGTGGGGTGAGGTGGAATCTCAGTGTTGTTTTCATCTGCATCTCTCGAATGACCAGTGATATGAAACATTTTTTCATGTATTCACTTGCTGCTTTTACTTCTTTGTCTGAGAAATGTCTTTTCATTTCAGATGTGCATTTTTGAATTGGGTCTTTATATTTGGGGGGCTGATTGTTTTGAGTTCTTTATATATTCTAGATAGAACTCCTTTGTCTGAGGAGCAGCTGGTAAAAATTTTTTCCCACATTGTAGATTGTCTCTTAGTTCTCTTGATGGTTTCTTTGGCAGTGCAGAAGCTTTTTAATTAGATGAAATCCCACTTGTTGATTCTTTCTGCTAGTTCCTATGCAGCTGAGGATTTGTTCATAAAGTCTTTTCCTATGCCAATGACTTCAAGTGTTCTGCCAGCTTATCTTCCAACAAATTTAGTGTCTCTTTTTTAATATTTAGATCTTTAATCCACTTGGATTTTAATTTACTGCATGGTGAAAGATAAGGGTCTAGTTTTAATCTTTGGCAGGTTGAAATCTAGTTTCTCCAACACCATTTATTAAAGAGGCTATCTTGCCTCCAGTGAGGATGGTTGGCTCCTTTGCCAAAGATGAGGTAGCTGAGTACCTCTGGAGTTGTTTCTGCATCTTCCAGTCTATTCAACTGATCCTCAGGTCTGTTTCTATGCCACTACCATGCTGTTTTTATCACAGTAGCTTTGTAGTATAGTTTCAAATTGGGGATTATTATACTTGCTGCCATATCACTGTTGCCTAGGATAGCTTTTGCTATTCCAGGTCTCTTCTGGTTCCAAATGAATTTTTAGGTTCTCTTTTCTAGCTCTGTAAAGTATACTGTTGGAATTTCAATTGACATTGCATTGAATCTGTATATCAGTTTTGGTAGTATGGCCATTTTCACTATGTTGATTCTTCCTACCCAGGAGCAGGGGATATCTTTCCATTTTCTTGTATCCTCTTCGATCTCTTTTTTCAGAGCGCTGTAGTTTTCAGTGTAGAGGTCTTTTGCTTCTTTTGTTAGGTTGATTCCTAGATACTTCATTTTTGTTTGGATGCTATTGTGAAAGGAATTGTTTCCCTAATTTCTCTCTTAGTGAGTCTGTTTTTTGTGTACGAGAAGGCTATTGATTTCTGAGGGTTGGCCTTGTGTCCAGCTACTCTGCTGAAAGTGGCAATTAAGTCTAGAAGTCTTTCAGTGGAGTTTTTTGGGTCTTCAAGGTATAGTATCATATCATCAATAAATAACGACATTTAATGTCTTCTTCTCCTATCTTCTTTGGTTTAATTTATTTTTCTTGTCTAATTGTTGTGGCTAATGTTTCCAGAAATATCAAAGAGGAGTGCTGATAGTGGGCATTGTTATCTTGTTCCTGATTTTAATGTGAAGCTTTTCAGGTTTTGGCCATTTAACATGATGTTGGCTGTTGGTTTTTCATAGATATCCTTTATTAAATTGAGATAAAGACCATCTGTTCCAATTTTTTCAGGGTTTTTATCATGAATGGGTGTTGAATTTTGTCAAATGCTTTTTCTACAACTATTGAGAGAATCATGTGGTTTCTGTCCTTGACTCTGTTAATATAATATACTGTTTTACATTTATTAACTTATATATGTTGAACCATCCTTGGAATAAATTCAACTTCACCAGGGTGTATGATCTTCTTGATGACCCTCTGTATTGTTTGCCAGTATCTTATTAAGGATTTTTGCATGTGTATGCATTAAGGAGATTGGCCTGTAGTTCTCTTTTTTAGTTGGGTCCTTCTCTGGATGTGAATCAAAGTAACACTTGCTTTCAGGAATGAATTTGGAAGTACTGCCTCCCTTTCAATTTCATTGAAATGTTTAAAGGGGAGTGGTAGTAGTCCTTCTCTAAATGTCTTGCTAAATTCAGGGGTGAATCCATCAGGATCTGGGCTTTTCTTCATTGGTAAACTTTCAATTACATTTTCCATTGCACTGATTGTAATTGGAGCATTTAAAATTTTTTTATCTTCTTCATTCAACTTTGGTAATTCATAAGTATCTTGAAATCTGTTCATTTCTTCTGTGTTTTCCATTTTATTAGAGTACAGGTTCTCAAAGTACTTATTGAAGATCCTCTGGATTTCTGCTGGATCTGTTGTGACTTCACCTTTTTCATTCCTAATTGCATGGATCTGTGCCTTTTCTTTCCTTTTTTGATAAGTTTAGCTAAGGGTTTACAGATTTTATTTATTCTTTCAAAAATCCAACTCTGATTCATTGATTTTTTTGTATTATTTTCTTAGTTTCCATTGCATTGGTGTCTCCTCTAATCTTTATGATTTCCTCTCATGTAAGAGCTTTGGGTTTTTCTTGCTCTTGTTTTTCTAGGAGTCTAAGAATCATCATTAGGTTGTTTGTTTGAGCTTGCTCTGTTTTCCTAGTGCGGACATTCACTGCTATGAATTTTTCACATAGAACTGTTTTTATTGTGTCCGAAAGATTACTGTACATTGTACTGGTGTTATCATTTATTTGTAAAAACTGTCTAATTCCTTCTTTAATTTCCTCTGTGACCCATTGATTATTCAGGAGAGTGTTGTTCAATTTCCACGTGTTTGTGAAGTTCCTACTGTTTCTTATACTATTGATCTCCAGCTTGATTGCACTATGATCTGAAAATGTACAATGGATAACTTCAATTCCTTTGCATTTATTCAAACCTGATCTGTGAACTAGTATGTGGTCTATCTTGAAGAATGACCCATGTGCAGCTGAAGAGAATGTATATTCTGATTTTGTGGGGTGGAACACTCTATAGACATCTAATAAGTCCATGTGTTCAAAAGCTTGGTTCAGTTCTAGTATTTTATTGTTGATTTGTTTGCCTGGATCATCTATCTATTTGTGATGGTGGGGTATTTAGATCCCCCATTACAATTATATTAGTGCTTATTTGGTTTTTTATGTTACTTAGTATTGTTTTATATAGTTGGGGGCATTTATATTTGGTGCATATATGTTTATGATTGTCATCTCTTCCTCTTAAATTGTTGCCTTTCAAGGATGTAGTGGCCTTCTTTGCCTCTCTTAATCAGTTTTGGTTTGAAATTTACTTTGTGTGCAAATAACATTGCTAGCCCTGCTTTTTTCTGGGCATGGAGAACTGTTTTCCATTCTTTCACTTTCAGTCTATGGGCTTCTTTTTGCTCTAGGTGTGTTTCTTGTGTACAACATATTGTTGGATTTTGCTTCTTAATCCATTCTGCCAGACTATTTCTCTTGATTGGTGAATTGAGGCCATCGAAATTATAACTGATGTGTACTGACTTATTATTGTCATGTTTTTGTCCTTTTGTTGACTCTTTTAAATTTTTCCCCCTCTCCCTTTAGTTTCTTGCCTTTCCTATTTTATTTGCTGTTGGGCCTCATGGTATTGTGACCTTCATTGTCTTTTTCTAGGATATTGTTTAGAATTCCTTGTAGTGCTGGTTTGGTATTCATGAAGTTCCTCAGGTGTTCTTTGTCATGGAAGTATCTTATTTACCCATCCATTTTGCAAGAGAGTTTTGCAGGGCCCATTACTCTAGGTTGGAGGTTGTTTTCTTTTAGGACTTGAAATACTTCACTCCAGGCTCTCCTTGACCTGAGGGTCTGTGTTGAAAAATCTGCTGTGATTCTGATGAGCTTTCCTTTGCATGTGATTTGTTTCTTTTCTCTTACTGCTTGTACTATTTTGTTCTTCTGTTGGGTTTCTGGGATCTTGGTTATCATATATCTAGATGTAGAATTTTTTTAGTCATGGCTAGTTGGAGTCCTATATGCCTCAGTTATCTGTATGTCAAATTCTTCCCCTCTGTTTAGGAAATTTTCTGTCATTAATTCTGTGAACAGCTTTTTTTTAAGTCATTTGTATTTTCTCCTGCTCCTTCGTAGATTCCTATCAGTCTCCTGTTATTCTTCTTTACATCATCTAGGAGTTGTTGGATCAATTTCAAGTGATCCCTTACTGATTTTAAGAGACCTTTCTTTTTATGGTCACTGACTACAATCCTATCTTCTATATCTGAAATTCTATCTTCACATTCATTTATGCTGCTGCAAAAACTTTCAAAAGAGTTTTTAATCTCCTGGATTACTGTTTGAATCTGTTCATGGATTCCATTTCTTTCTTATGTTGGACATTTATGGTTTCCATTTCTCTCTTATGCTAAGCCTTCATGGTTTCTATCATGGTCCTGAGCTTATCTATCTTTTTGTGAGTTTCTGTTCTAGAGTCTCAAATCATGTCTTTCATTTGTGATCACCATCTCTGCAGTTATCTGGGAAATTATTTCTGTTTTGAATTTTTCTAGAGCCTTATTGATCTGTTTTGTTACTTCCTGTGCTATGAGTTCAGGGTATTATGGTGGTTCACTGTCAGACTTTTCAACATCATTTGCCCTAGTGTTTGCCATTGGTCAACTGGAAGTCTGTCTTTGCATCTTGCTTTAGTGTTTCCTCATTTTTGTTTTTGTTGTTGGGTTGTCCTTGGTTTAATTCCTGGGTTATTACTGAAATCTACCTAATATAGTTGCACTTTAGCTTTTGAGTCTCTAATGACTCATAGACATTCTCATTTTCATAATATCAGAGAAGACAACTCATTAAATCAATCAGCAACACAATAGGATCAAGTACAACTTACAAATTGACCATTCTTGGTAGTCATTAATCTATCACCTTTAAACTATGTGAATTAAATAAAAATCAAGGAGCAGCCCAAAATATGTTTAAAGTGAATAAATTCTTCAATATAGCATCTTTATCCTTTAGGATAGGGGCTTAGACAGTTAGGATGAGAGGAGTAGATAGATAAAAGAATTGGAGAAAGTTTCAAGTGAAGCCAGAGGACACAGGATGACCACACAAACTTTAGGAGACTGTTGAAGACAAGAGAGAAAGACAGAGTGCAAGAATAAGGACAAGAATATAACAATGTAACAGTAATAGGGTCTCACTTTCCTTTGAAACTATTGACTCTTGAGTGGAGGAAAATGAAGAAAAAACAACAAAAGGAGAAATCGGAGTTAGGACAGGAACAAGAACAGAAAGGGAGGTGAAAAATAATACGGGGGATCAGGAGACTGAGTTGGAAAAAGAAAACAGAAAAAACAAAGAATATGAAGATTGGAATGAGGAAAAGAAAGAAAAAAAAGAATTTGAAGGGCCTGTTTCAGACTATATTTCTGCTGTCACAATAGACAGCATGCACAGCCATGTTTAGGACTGAGTCCTTTAGTCTCAACTAGCCAATGGCTGACACCTTAGCTTTAGGCTGAATTCAGGCTGTAAGGCCCAAATTGAGCTCGCTGAACTCTACATGATTATACTACACGTTCCCTTTGCAATTTCTCTGAAGATTTTCAAAGTTCAGATGGAATGTGGTGATCTCTCCAATGTACCAACTATGGAGATCTGATGTGCCTTTCTTGCAGTTGCTCACTTCCGATCTATCTTCTGGAGCTCAGAAAAATGAGCATTATGACTACCTGTGCCTTTGCAGAGTGGATTTCAGAACTGCCACAATCAGGAGGCCTGAGCACAGGGGTGGCTCTGTGGATATTGCAGAGATGCCCATGCCACTGGTTGGCTTGAGGCAGGCCAAGCAAGGACAGAATCTTGCACGGCAGCTGTCCCGAACCTCCACCTTCCACCTTCCACTGGATTAAAAAGGAATTTTTAAATCTGTATCTTAAAATACTTTATGTGTTTTCTCTTGGTATTGATTTCTTTGATTCATTCCATTATGATCTGAAAAGATGCAAAAAAAATTTTTCTATTTTTGTATTTGTTAAGACTCACTTGGCCTAAAATACGATCTATTTTATGGAATGTTCCATGAGTTTTTTTTTCTCTTTATTGAGTTTATTAGTACATTTTAGGTATACAGTACAGTTACATTCATTATTGGGATCTTGTACCTTAACATGACAGGTATTGGCTCTCATTTTTCCACTTGTCCCTGCCCTCCCTTCACCTTATCTTACCCTTATCATTTAGAAACACTTTATTTCCATTTTTTCATTTTCTCATATTTTTTTCTTTTCCCTTATTCCCTTTCCCCTACCCTTCCTATTTTCCCTAAATCTTTAGCCCTTCTCTTCCTATTTCACATTGTTAATTATCTCATTGGGATCTTGTATACTATTGTAGTTTTTCACACCAGAGAAACTATTCGGTATTTGCACATATGTGAATTATTTATTTCACTTAGGAGTATATGCTCAAAATGTATCCATTTTCCTATGAATGAATCTAATTTCTCATTCTTTATGCATGAGTAATATTCCACTTTATAGAAAAAAACACATCTTCTTTATCCAATTTCCAACTGATGGGCAAATGGCCTGTTTCCAAGTTTTAGCTATTACAAACTATTCTGCTGTAAACATAGGTGTAAATATATCACTGTGATAGGATTCTTTTATTTCTTTTGGAAAGATACCCAGCAGACGGATGGCTGGGTCAAATGAAACCTCTAGTCCCAGCCCTTTGAGGTATCTCCATATTGATTTCCACAGTGGGGGATCTTACTCCCCACAACCCCGCCAGCATTTGTTATCGGTTGATTTCTTGATAACAGCCATTCTTTGTGGGGTGAGGTGGAATCTCAGTGTTGTGTTCACCTGCACCTCTCAAATGACCAGTGATGTGAAACATTTTTTCTTATATTTACTTGCTGCTTTTACTTCTTTGTCTGAGAAATGTCTGTTCATTTCAGATGCCCATTTTTGAATTCGGTCTTTATATTTGGGGGAGCTGATTGTTTTGAGTTCTTTATATATTCTAGATAACAGTCCTTTTTCTGAGGAACAGCTGGTAAAAAATTTTTCCCACATCGTAGGTTGTCTCTTAGTTCTGTTGATGGTTTTTTTGGCACTGCAGAGGCTTTTTAATAAAATGAGATCGCACTTGTTGATTCTTTCTGCTAGTTCGCGTGCTACTGAGGATTTGTTTATAAAGTCTTTTCCTATGCCAATGTCTTCAAGTGTTCTGCTTAACATATCTTCCAGCAAGTTTAGTGTTTCTGTTTTAATATTTAGATCTTTAATTCACTTGGATTTTAATTTAGTGCATGGTGAAAGATGAGGCTCCAGTTTTAAACTTTGGCAGATTGAGATCCAGTTTTTCCAACACCATTTATTAAAGAGGCTATCTTTCTCCAGTGGAGCTGGTCAGCTGCTTTGTCAAAGATGATGTAGCTCATTACATCTGGAGTTGTTTTTGTGTCTTTGAATCTCTTCCACTGTTCCTCAGATCTGTTTCTTTGCCAGTATCATGCTGTTTTTATCACAGTGGCTTTTTAGTATAGTTTCAAATTGGGGATTATTATACTTGCTGCCATGTCTCTGTTGCCTAGGATGGCTTTTGCTATTCTAGGTCTTTTCTGGTTCCAAATGAATTTTTAGGTTCTTTTTTCTAGTTCTGTGAAATACAGTGTTGAAATTTCAATTGGCATTGCATTAAATCTGTATATCAGTTTTGGTAGTATGGCCATTTTCACTGCGTTGATTCTTCCTACCCAGGAGCAGGGGATATCTTTCCATTTTCTTATATCCTCTTCAATCTCTTTTTTCAGAGTGCTGTAGTTTTCAGTGTAGAGGTCTTTTGCTTCTTTTGTTAGGTTGATTCCTAGATACTTCTTATTGTGGGGGGGTGCTATTGTGAAAGGAATTGTTTCCCTAATTTCTCTCTCAGTGAGTCTGCTTTTTGTATACAAGAAGGCTATTAATTTTGGGGTGTTGACCTTGTATCCAGCTACTCTACTGAATCTGTCAATTAAGTATAGAAGTCTTTTGGTGGAGTGTTTGGGTCTTTGATGTAGAGTATCATATAATCAGCAAATAATGACAATTTAATGTCATCTTTTCCTATCTTTATTGCTTTAATTTCTTTCTCTTGTCTAATTGCTATGGCTAATGTTTCCAGAACTATATTGAAGAGGAGTGGTGATAGTGGGCATTCTTGTCTTGTTCCTGCTTTTAACATGACGGTTTTCAGTTTTTGGCCATTTAGTATGATGTTGGCTATTGGTTTTTCATAGATAGCCTTTATTAAATTGAGATATAGACCATATATTCCAATTTTCTGCAGGGTTTTTATCATGAATGGGTGTTGAATTTTGTAAAATGCTTTTTCTGCATCTATCGAGAGGATCATGTGTTTTTTATCCTTGACTCTGTTAATATAGTGTATTACATTTATTGACTTAGGTATATTTAACCATCCTTGCATCCCTGGAATAAATCTGACTTGGTCAGGATGTATGATCTTCTTGATGATCCTCTGTATTCTGTTTGCTAGTATCTTATTAAGGATTTTCGCATCTATATTCATTAAGGAGATTGGCCTATAGTTCTCTTTTTTAGTTGTGTCTTTCCCCAGTTTGGGCATCAAAGTGATACTTGCTTCCAGGAATGAATTTGGAAGTAATGCTTCCCTTTCAATTTCATTGAAAAGATTGAAGAGTAATGGCAGTACTTCTTCTCTAAATGTCTTATAAAATTCAGCAGTGAATAGATCAGAACCTGGATTTTCTTTGTTGGTTTTTAATTACATTTTCAAATTCATTGACTGTAATTGGGGTGTTTTTTTTGCTTTGTTTTGTTTTGTTTTTTTGTACTGCGGATTGAACTAGGGTCCTTTCACTTGCAAGGCAGGCCACCGAACTGCTGAGCTAAATCCCTGGCCCTGTTTAAAATGTTTTTATCTTCTTTGTTCAACTTTGGTAATTCATAAGTATCTAGAAATCTCTCCATTTCTTCTGCGTTTTCCATTTTATTAGAGTACAAGTTCTCAAAGTAGGTATTGACTATCCTCTGGATTTCTGTTGGATCTGTTCTGATTTCACCTTTTTCATTCCTAATTGCATGGATCTGTGCCTTTTCTTTCCTTTTTTTGATAAGGTTAGCTAAGGGTTTATAAATTTTATTTATTCTTTCAAAAAACCAACTCTTTGATTCATTTATTTTTTGTATCATTTTCTTAGTTTCCACTACATTGATTTCTGCTCTAATCTTTATAATTTCCTCTATTGTTTGAGGGTTGGGTTTTTCTTGTTCATGTTTTTCTAGGAGTCTAAGATTCATTGTTAGGTTGTTTACTTGAGCTCATTTTGTTTTCCTAGTGTGGGCATTCAGTGCTATGAATTTTCCACATAGAACTACTTTCATTGTGTCCCATAGATTCCTGTATGCTGTATTGGAATTTTCCTTTATTTGTAAAAACTGTCTGATTTCTTCTTTAATTTCCTCCGTGATCCATTGATTGTTCAGGAGAGTGTTGTTCAATTTCCATGTGTTTGTGAAGTTCCTATGGTTTCTTATGCTATTGATCAGCTTAAGTGCACTGTGATCAGATAATATACAGGGAATAACTTCGATTCTTTTGCATTTATTCAAACCTGTACTGTGAGCTAGTATATGGTCTATCTAGGAGAATGACTCATATGTAGCTGAAAAGAGTGTATATTTTTATTTTTGTGGGGTGGAACATTTTATAGACGTCTAATAATTCCATGCATTCAAAAGTTTGGTTGAGTTCTAGTATTTCATTGTTAACTTTCTGCCTAGATGATCTGTTCATTTGTGATAGTGGGGTACTTAGATCCCCCACTACAATTGTATTAGTGCTTATTTGGTTTTTCATGTTACTTACTATTTGTTTTACATAGTTGGGGGCATTTATATTTGGTGCATATATGTTTATGATTGTCATCTCTTCCTCTTGAATTTTTTCCCTTTACAAGAATATAGTGGCCTTCTTTGCCCTCTTAATCAGTTTTGGTTTGAAATTTACTTTGTCTGTGAATAAAATTGCTACCCCTGCTTTTTTCTCAGCTCCTGTCCCATGGAGAATTATTTTCCACCCTTTCACTTTCAGTCTATGGGCTTCTTTTTGCACCAGGTGTGTTTCTTATATACAACATATTGTTGAATTTTGCTTCTTAATCCATTCTGCCAGTGTATTTCTCTTGATGGGCAAATTGAGGCCATTGACATTGATGTATATAACAGACATGTACTAATTTATTATTGTCATGTTATTGTCCTTTTGTTGACTCTTTTTAATTTTTTGCCCTCTCCTTTTAGTTTCTTGCCTTGCCTAGTTGATTTGCTCTGTTGGCCCTCATGGTGTTGTGACCTTCAATGTCTTTTTCTAGGATATTGTTTAGAATTCCTTGTAGTACTGGTTTCACGTTCATGAAGTTTCTCAAGTGTTCTTTGTCATGCAAGTATCTTATTTCCCATCCATTTTGAAAGAGAGTTTTGGAGGATACATCAGTCTAGGTTGGAGGTTGTTTTCATTTAGGACTTGAAATACCTCACTCCAGGCTCTCCTTGACCTGAGGGTCTGTGTTGAAAAGTCTGCTGTGATTCTGATGGGCTTTCCTTTGCATGTGATTTGTTTCTTTTCTCTTACTGCTTGTAGTATTTTGTTCTTCTGTTAGGTTTCTGGGATCTTGATTGTTATATGTCTAGCTGTAGATTTTTTTTGATTGTGGCTAGTTGGAGTCCTATATGCCTCACTTATCTGTATGTCAAATTCTTCCCTTTTGTTTGGGAAGTTTTATGTCATTAATTCTGTGAACAGCTTTTTAAGGTCATTTGTATTTTCTCCTGCTACTTCACGGATTCCTATCAGTCTTATGTTATTCTTCTTTGCATCATCTAGGAATTGTTGGATCAATTTCTCATGATCCCTTACTGCTTTTAGGAGGCCTCTCTTTTTGCAGTCAGACTGCAGTCCTATCTTCTATATGGTGATTCTATCTTTGCATTCTTTTATTCTGTTGAGTACACTTTCAAAAGCGTTTTTAATCTCCTGGATATCTGTTTGAATCTGTTTTATGGATTCCATTTATTTCCTATGTTGGGCATTCATTGTTTCCATTTCTTTCTTAAGATGAGCCTTCATGGCTCCTATCATGGCCCTGAGCTCATCTATTTTTTTGTCAGTTTCTGTTCTAGAGTCTTGAATCATGACTTTCATTTTGCTCACCATCTCTATGGTTATCTGGGAAATTATTTCTTTTTTGAATTTTTCTAGAGCCTGATTGATCTGTTTTGTTACCTTCCTGTGCTGTGGGTTCAGGGTGTCCTGCTGGTTCAGTATCAGACTTTTCAATCCTCCTTTGCCCTACTTTTTGTCATTGGTGAACTGGAAGTCTGTCTTTGTGTCTTGCTTAAGTGTTTTCTCTCTCTTTTTTTTTTTTTTTTTTTTTTTTTTTTTTTTTTTTGCTGTTGGGTTGTCCTTGATTCAATCTGTGGGATATTAAATCTTCTTGATATAGTTGCATGATGGTTTTTGATTCTCTAATGACTCATATACATTATCATTTTCACAGTATTAGAGAAAGCAACTTTTCAAATCAATCCCTATCCTTTATTGCAATCAATAAAATCAGCAACACAATAGGATCAAGCACAACTTACAAATTGACCATTTTGGTAGTCATTAATCTATCACCTTTAAACCTTGTGAATTTAATTAAAATCAACAAGCATCCCAAAATATGTTTGCAGTGAAGAAACTCCTCAACATAGCATATTTACCATTTAGGATGGGGGCCTAGACAGAGTTAGGACAAGAAGAGTACATACGTAAAAGAACTGGAGAAGGTTTCAAGTGAAGCCAGAGGACACAGAATGACCACACAATCTTTAGGAAACTGTTAAACTCAAAAGGGATAGGCAGAGTGCAAGTATAAGGACAAGAATATATCCCCTTGACAGCAGTAGAAGGCTCACTTTCCCTTGAAACTACTGACCCTTGAGTGAGGCACAATGATAGAAAAAAAGAACATTAAGAAAAAACAAAAAATGATACAAGAAGAAATCTGAGCCAGGGCAGGAGCAGGAACAGAAAGGGAGATGAGGGACAATATGGTGGAGCAGGAGTCTGAGTTGGTGAAAGAGGACAGAAAAAAGAATTTACTGAGTGGAATGAGGAAAAGAAAGAAGGGGAAAAAATGACTTTGAAGGGTCTCTTTCAGACAATATCTCTGTAGTCATAATGTACATCTTGTGCAGCCATGTGCAGAACCAAATCCTCCTATCTCAGCTAGCCAATGGCAGACACCCGCGACACAGACTAACCTCAGGCTGCAAGGCCAAAATTGAGCTCCCTGACCTCCTGCAGGGTTGAACTCCAAACAGTTCTACTACCAGTTTCCCCCACCCTTTCTTTAAAGATGTTCAAATTTGGGAGCTCAGAAAATTACCCTTTATAATGAGCTATGACTCTGTGGAGTGGGTCCAAGGACTGGCACAATGAGGAGGTCTGAGGGCGGGTACCCTCCTGGTGCTGTAGCAGCAATGGCCACACACATAGGGGAGGGCGCAGCTACCTGGTCTCAGGGACTGGGCCCAGACAGGCTGGAGGGAGATCTGATGTCTGAGCTGCTTTCCCAAATCTCACCTTCCTGGCATTGGAACAGCACTGGTGGTGCCCACAAGGGAGGGTGAGGCCACCTGGTCCCAGGGACTGGGCCCAGGCAGGCTGGAGGGAGATCTGATGTCCAAGCCACTTTCCTGAATCTCACCCTCCTGGCATTGGAGCAATGGCAACTTCTGTGAAGAATGTGTGCTCTGTAGTTGTCGGATGGAATGTTCTGTATATATGTGCTAAGTCTATTTGATTTATGGTATAGTTTAATTCTGATGTTTCTGTTTATTTTTCTGGATAACCTACCTATTTTTGACAATGGAGTACTGAAATCACGTGCTTTACACTGAGATGCATGTGCCCCTTTATGTTGAATAATGTATTATTTGTTTTATGAAATTGGGTGCATTAATGTTTGTTATAGTTATTTCTCCTTGGTGGATTGTTCCTTTTACCAAAATGTAGTAGGTTTCTTGGTATTATCTGACTAATTGTATCTTGAAGCCTGCTTTGCCAGATAAAAGTGTAGTTATCTCTGCTTGCTTTTAGGATCAATATACATGGAATATTGTTTTCCATCATTTTACTTTAAGTCTGCTTATATCTTGGTTAGCGAGGTGTGCTTCCTGCAAATAAAAAATGGAGCATTATATTTTAAACAAATCTGTCAATCTGTTGCCTTTAATTAAAGAATTAAATTAGAGTTATTATGGAAAAGCATGTACTCTTTCTCTGGAAAATAATTTCTCTGTGAGGTAGTTGATAGAGCATCTTATTCAGCCATCTTGCTGTCAATCCAAAGAAATAGTGGGAAGAACCACATGAGAGATGTAACTAGGAACAGTCCCTGTTGAAAGCTGGCCCAGTAAACAGAAGGTAAGAGATATTCAGATGGAATTTACCCTGAAATCTGGGGCAAACTCAGAAAGCTATGATAATCCACCTTCAGAAAACTGGAAACCCTATGAACTGAAAATGAGATTAAGACAAGAGGCCTGAGAAGTCTGCATAAGACTAGTGACAGTGATGCTTACAGTACACACAGAAGACATGCTTTGGGAAGCACAGATATTGATATAACTGGGAGTGGTTCTCTCCTTGCAGTAAATGACAACACTAATCCTGTTATGTTTAGTAGGTTGGAGATGCATATAATACTAAAACATAATCAATGCTGAGGTCACATGACAGAGAAATATACACTAATTAAAGGTATCTCCAAAGCAACAATAGAGTTTTCTACCCCAACTGGTTCTCAACCCTAAGCATAAAAACAAGGCACCAAGATGCTTCCAAAACTCAACTCCCAAAAATGTAGTCTCATCATCACCAAAGTGGAGGATGTCACAAGTAAAGAACACAAAAAATAAAAGGTTAAAATATTTGAAGAGGCCAAAGTAGAAACAAACAAGCAAATCCATAGACATTCAATGAGCTTAAACATGAGGTAAATGAACAGATAATGTATTCATTTGATAAAGTGTTCAACAAGTATAAGACATAAACAAAATGTTAATTCAATTAAATGAGACAGAACAATTTATAAAGGATCATTTTAGTAAGGAATTAGAATTCATTAAAAGGAATCAAGGAGATATTTAGGATATAAAAAATTCAACTGAGCTAGGCATTCTGGTACATGCCTGTAATCTCAGCACTCAGAAGGTGGAGGCAGGAAGATCACCATGAGTTCAAGGCCAGCCTGAGTTACATAGTGAGTTCAAAGCCAGCTGGAACTACATAATGAGAATCTGTGTTGAAAGAAATTCAATTGAATGTGTAGGCAGTAGGAATATATGGACAGTAGGAATGTATAGGCGTAGGAATGACCAATGAGAGCATCGAAATTTGACAAATAGGTTGTAGTACATCATACACACATTGATAACCTGAAAACAATAAGACTCTGTGGATCCAACATCTTGCTGGATGATTAAAAAAATCATATTAAGAATTATAATTACTATTAAGAATTGTAAAAGTTAAGGAAAGATTAGAAGATGAGACAGGAGGTATAAGAGTGTATTGCCCAGAAAAGCTCCAACATGACTGATTAGCGAAGGACTCACATCAGAGATGCTCAGAGGATTCACTGAAGCCACAGGTAGTTGGTTTTGGGGCAGGGCCTTACATCTGGAATCCAAATATTAATTGGAAAGATGATACATGTAAATCAAACCTATCACACAGATCATTAAAGAGGGGAAGCAGAGCCAACCTGGCTTGTCCACACTGCTTCAGCCCCCACCCCTCTGGTGAGTATTCTTTATAAGAGCATTCCTAATAGGCTGAAGGAGCAAACAAGCTAGTGAGCACTGCAGAGTCCTAACTACTGGATCATACTCTGCATATGCCAGCTCCTTCACCGCATCACCTCTCCTCCAAACACGGGAATGCTGCAGCCTCATGGCATGGTCACTAACACTCACCAAGGACAAGGGAAGTCCCCTCACCATGGAAAGATAGAGGATAAACAAGTGAACAGGGCATGAAGATTCCCATGGGTGCTCACTCCCACCCATGGAGTCTAGGGACCCCCAACTGAGAGTGAATCACCACTGATTCTCACAGTTTCATGCCTGTGAGTTGCCTGACTTCTACAGACACCCCACAGGCATTCTAATTCACTCCTATTCCTATGTAACCCCCACTGGAGTGTGAGCATGCCTGCACATTCCCCGGACCTCCACCTGTAAGTAAACTGCCCACAGATTCCAACATTATATCTGGAGGGGAAGAGCCCCTATGGCAAGCCCAGGGACAGTGTCAGGTTCTGCCTGGGAAGAACATTTAAACTGGGCTTGTTTGGGTTTTGAGTGCAAGGACAAAGAGGGGAATTTGGTGTGGCTGCCTTCAGTCAGCCCACAACTAAGGCAAGAAGACAATTGTGTGAACACTCAGGCTGTTTAGCATAGTGGTCACATGTGAATTGCACATATATTCTCTTGTTGGAGTATTTGATCTAAGTGCCCACTGAATTTTTTTGCTTTTTCTTTTGCTTTGACTTAGGTGTTTATTCTCTCTCTCCCCCCACCTCTCTCCATCTCCCTAAATCAATTGTTCAAGATTCCACAGCAATATTATTTTTTTATTCTTTAATTGTTCCACCCACCTTTTAAATTATTCCTCTTAAGTTTTTAGTTTGTAATATTCTGCTTTCAGTGACTCCTATCTTCTCTTGTATTAATGTCTATCCTCTCTAATGTATTCCTTGTGCTGATCCTTATCTTACCTGGGCCCTTTGTCTTCCTTACCTTCTTTTCCACTTTACAGGCCTTTGTCCCCATGAATAAATTCTTAAGATTCTCAACAGTAACCCTCCAATCCAATTAAAAGATCTCCAAAAGACTCTGAGTTATTTCTAACTTTTTTCACCTACTGCTATCCACACACTTACACTCCTCTTTCACATATCTCTCCATCTATTCCCTCAATTTTTTCCGCAACACAGAAAAACTTCCACAACACACAAAACAAAAAAATACATTATTTATATATATAT
>NW_022900933.1:38247119-38257230 GCF_012274545.1 Fukomys damarensis | reverse complement strand
ATATATGAAAAATTGTATACATATAAAAGACTTCCAAGATCGATCCAGAATCACTGTTGAAGAGGAAAGAAAGCTGGTGGCAAATATTTACGAATTGACAAAAGAAGAGTCAACAAACAGCAAATTCAAAGAGGATATGACCCAAAAGTTATGGAACTATCATATAAAATGACCAATGTGGATTTGGGGGAAACAAAAAATTAGAAGAGCTGAACAAAATGTTCAAAACATGAATGACAAATTTACCAATGATATAGAATGCCGGAAAAGGTACCTGACAGAAACACTGGATGTTAAAAATTGTATAGAGACTGAGGAAGGTGAGATTTGGGAAGGCTGCTCTGAGATCTGCTCTCCCTCCAGCCTGCTTGAGCCCATTCGGTGAGACCAGGTATCTGTGACCTCCCCTGCCTGCTCTGCCACCAGCTCCAGCAAGAAATGTAGCCTCCGGGGTGTCCCTCAAACAACTCCCCAACCCCCGCTCTCAGACCTTGTGATTGGGCCAGCCCTTGGACCCACTCTGTAGAGGCATAGGTAGTCATGAAGGCTATTTTTCTGAGCTCCCAACTCTGAACATCTTTAAAGAAAGGGCAGGGGAAACCTGTACTAGAACTGTGTGGAGTTCAACCCTGCAGGTCAGGGAACTCAATCTAGGCCTTGCAGCCTGAGGTCAGTATGAGTCGTGGGGATCTGCAATTGGCTAGCTGAGATCAGGGGACTTGGTTCTGCACATGGCTATGCACTTGGTATATTATGACAGCAGAGATATAGTCTGAAAGAGGCCCTTCAAAGTCATTTTTTCTTTCTTTTCCTCATTCCACTCTGCAAATTCTTTCTTTTTTCTGTCCTCTTTCCCTAACTCAGTCTCTTGCTCCACCATATTGTCCCTCATCTCCCTTTCTGTTCCTCCTACTGCACTGACTCAGATTTCTTCTTTTATCATTTTTTCTTTTTTTTTTTATGTTGTTTTCTTCTGTCATTTTACCTCACTCATGGGTCAATAGTTTCAAGGGAAAGTGAGCTCCTATTACTGTTAAGGGGATAAATTCTTGTCTTTATACTTGCACTCTGTCTATCCCTTTTGAATTTAATAGTTTCCTAAAGATTGTATGGTCATTCTATGTTCTCTGGCTTTACATGAAACCTTCTCCAATTCTTTCACTTATCTACTCCTCTTAATTATTCTTAATGGTAAAGATGCTATATTGAAAACTGTATTCAGTGCAAACATATTTTAGGCTGCTTCGTGATTTTAATTTAATTCACATAGTTTAAAGGTGATAGATTAATGATGACCACAAATGGTCAATTTACAAGTTTTGCTTGAGTCTATTGTGCTGCTGACTGTATCAATTGGGATAAAGGATTGTGACTGATTTAATTAGTTGTTTTCTCCAATATTATGAAAATGACAATGTCTATGAGTCATTACAGACTCAAAAGTTAAAGCACAACTATATCAGGAAGATTTATGTAATAACCCAGAAATTGAACCAGGGACAACCCAACAACAAAAATAAAAATGAGAAAACACTTAAGCAAGACACAAAGACAGAATTCCAGTTCACCAGTGGTAAACACTAGGGCAAATGATGATAAAAAGTCTGATACTGAACCAGCAGGACACCCTGAACCCACAGCACAGGAAGGTAACAAAACAGATCAATCAGGCTCTAGAAAAATTCAAAAAAGAAATAATTTCCCAGATAACCATAGAGATGGTGAGCAAAATAGAAGTCATGATTGGAGACTCTAGAACAGAAACTGACAGAAAAATAGATGAGTCCAGGGCCATGATAGAAGTCATGGAGGCCCAGCATAAGAAAGAAATGGAAACAATAAATGCCCAACAGAGGAAAGAAATGGAATCCATAAAACAGATTCAAACAGATATCCAGGAGATTAAAAACTCTACCGAAAATGTATGCAACAGAATAAAAGAATGCGAAGATAGAAACGCAGACGTAGAAGATAAGATTGCAGTCAGTCACCATGAAAAGACAGGTTTCAAAAAAATAGCAATGTATAATGAGAAATCAATCCAACAACTCCTAGATGATGCAAAGAAGAATAACATAAGGCTGATAGGAATCCATGAAGTAGTAGGAGAAAATACAAATGACCTAAAAAAGCTGTTCACAGAATTAATGACAGAAAACTTCCCAAACAGAAGGGAAGAATTAGACAAACAGATAAGTGCAGCATATAGGACCCCAACTAGCCACAATCAAAAAAAATCTACAGCTAGACATATAACAATCAAGATCCCAGAAACCCAACAGAAGAACAAAATACTACAATCAGTAAGAGAAAAGAAACAAATCACATGTAAAGGAAAGCCCATCAGAATCACAGCAGACTTTTCAACACAGACCCTCAGGTCAAGGAGAGCCTGGAGTGAGGTATTTCAAGTCCTAAGTGAAAACAACCTCCAACCTAGACTGATGTATCCTGCAAAACTCTCTTTCAAAATGGATGGGAAATAAGATATTTGCATGATGAAGAACACCTGAGAAACTTCATGAATACCAAACCAGCACTACAAGAAATTCTAAACAATATCCTAGAAAAAGACAATGAAGATCACAACACCATGAGGCCCAACAGAGCAGATCAACAGGGCAAGGCTAGAAACTAAAAGGAGGGGGGAAATAAAAAGAGTCAACAAAAGGACAATAACATGACAATAATAAGTCAGTACATATCAGTTATAACCATCTATGTCAATGGCCTCAATTCGCCCATCAAGAGAAATACACTGGCAGAATGGATTAAGAAGCAAAATCCAAAAATATGTTGTATACAAGAAACACACCTGGTGCAAAAAAGAAGCCCATAGACTGAAAATGAAAGGATGGAAAACAATTCTCCACATGACAGGAGACCAGAAAAAAAGCAGGGGTAGCTATCTTATTCTCAGATAAAGTAAATTTAAAACTAAAACTGATTAAGAGAGACAAAGAAGGCCACTACATCCTTGTAAAGGGAACAATTCAAGAGGAAGAGATGACAATCATAAACATATATGCACCAAATATTGATGCCCCCAACTACATAAAACAAATATTAAGTAACATGAAAAACCAAATATGCACCAACAAAATTGTAGTGGGAGATCTAAATACCCAACTACCACAATAGATCATCTAGGCAGAAAATCAACAATGAAATACTACAACTCAGCCAAGCTTTTGAATGCATGGACTTAATAAACATCTATAGAGTGTTCCACCCCACAAAATCAGAAAATACATTCTTTTCAGCTGCACATGGGTCATGCTCCAAGGTAGATCACACACTAACTCACAGTACAGGTTTAAATAAATGCAAAAGAATCGAAGTTATCCCCTGTATACTATCAGATCATAGTGCAATCAAGCTGGAGATCATAGCACAGGAAACCATAGTAACTTCACAAACCCATGGAAATTGAACAACTCTCCTGAATAATCAATGGGTCACACAGGAAATTAAAGAAGAAATCAGACAGTTTTTGCAAATAAATGAAAATGCCAATAAAATATACAGGAATCTATGGGAAACAATGAAATCAGTTTCTACGTGGAAAATTCATATCACTGAATGCCCACACTAGGAAAATAGAGTGAGCTCAAAAAAACAACCTAATGATGAATCTTAGACTACTAGAAAAACAAGAGCAAGAAAAACCCAAAGCTCAAACAAGAAAGGGAATTATAAAGATTAGAGCAGAAATCAATGCACTGGAAACTAAGAAAATGATACAAAAAAATCAGTGAATCAGTGTTTGTTTTTTGAAAGACTAAATAAAATCTGTAAAACCTTCACTGACCTCGTCAAAAAAAGGAAAGAAAAGCCTCAGATCCATGCAATCAGGAATGAAAAAGGTGAAGTCACAATACATCTAGCAGAAATCCAGAGGATCATTAATACCTACCTTGAGAACCTGTACTCTAATAAAATGGAAAACACAGAAGAAATGGACAGACATTTAGATACTTATGAATTACCAAAGTTGAACAAAGAAGATAAAAACATTTTAAACACCCAATTACAATCAGTGAAATTGAAAAGGTAATTAAAATTTTACCAACACAGAAAAGCCCAGATCCTGAAGGATTCACTCCTGAATTTTACAAGACATTTAGAAATGAACTAGTGCCATTACTCTTCAAAATTTTCAATGAAATTGAAAGGGAAGCAATACTTCCAAATTCATTCCTGAAAGCAAGTATCACTTTGATCCCCAAACCAGGGAAAGATGCAACTAAAAAAGAGAGGCCAATCTCCTTAATGAATATAGATGTAAAAATCCTTAATGAGATACTATCAAACAGAATATAGAGGATCATCAAGAAGATCATCCATCCTGACCAAGTCGGATTTATTCCAGGGATGCAAGGATCGTTCAGCATATGTAAGTCAATAAATGTAATTCACTATATTAACAAAGTGAAGGACAAAAACCATATGATCCTCTTGATAGATGAAGAAAAAGCATTTTACAAAATTCAACACTGATTTGTGATAAAAACCCTGCAGAAAATTGGGATAGATGGTCTATATCTCAACTTAATAAAGGCTATCTATGAAAAACCAATAGCCAACATCATAATATATGGCCAAAAACTGAAAACCTTCATGTTAAAATCAGGAACAAGACAAGAATGCCCACTATCACTACTCCTCTTCAATATAGTTCTGAAAACATTAGCCATAGCAATTAGACAAGAGAAAGAAATTAAAGCAATAAAGATAGGAAAGGAAGAAGTTAAACTGTCATTATTTGCTGATGATATGATACTATACATTGAAGGCCCAAAAAACTCCACCAAAAGACTTCTATACTTAATTGACAGATTCAGTAGAGTAGCTGGATAAAAGGTCAACACCCAAAGATCAATAGCCTCCTTGTACACAAAAAACAGACTCACTGAGAAAGAAATTAGGGAAACAATTCCTTTCACAATAGCATTCAAAAAAAAAAAGAAGAAGTATCTAGGAATCAACCTAACAAAAGAAGCAAAAGACCTCTACACTGAAAACTACAGCACTCTGAAAAAAGAGATTGAAAAGGATACAAGAAAATGGAAAGATATCCCCTGCTCCTGGGTAGGAAGAATCAACATAGTGAAAATGGCCATATTACCAAAACTGATGTACAGATTCAATGCAATGTCAATTGAAAAACCAACACTTTATTTCACAGAACTAGAAAAAAGAATCCAAAAATTCATTTGGAACCAGAAGAGACCTAGAATAGCAAAAGCCATCCTAGGCAGCACACATATGGCAGCGGGTATAACAATTCCCAATTTGATACTATACTACAAAGCTACTGTGATAAAAACAGCATGGTACTGGCAAAGAAACAGATCTGAGGTTCAGTGGAAGAGATTGAAAGACAGAAAAACAACTCCAGATGTACTGAGCTATGTCATCTTTGACAAAGGAGCTGATCCTCCCCACTGGAGGAAAGATAGCCTCTTTAATAAATGGTGTTGCAAAAACTGGATCTCAATCTGCCAAAGATTAAAACTGGAGCCTTATCTTTCACCATGCACTAAATTAAAATCCAAGTGGATTAAAGATCTAAACATTAAAACAGAAACACTAAACTTGCTGGAAGGTAAGTTAGGCAGAACTCTGAAAGACACTGGCATAGGAAAGGACTTTATGAACAAATCCTCAGTAGCACAGGAGCTAGCAGAAAGAATCAACAAGTGGGATCTCATTTTATTAAAAAGCTTCTGCACTGCAAAACAAACCACCATCACAACTAAGAGACAACCTACAATGTGGGAAAAAATTTTTAACCAGCTGTTCCTCAGACAAAGTACTGTTATCTAGAATATATAAAGAACTCAAAACAATCAGCTCCCCCAAATATAAAGACCGAATTCAAAAATGGGCATCTGAAATGAACAGACATTTCTCAGACAA
Organism: Fukomys damarensis; assembly: GCF_012274545.1. Lineage (NCBI taxonomy): Eukaryota > Metazoa > Chordata > Mammalia > Rodentia > Bathyergidae > Fukomys > Fukomys damarensis. Next base: position 38,251,308 of record NW_022900933.1, on the reverse strand, counting down.
AGAAGTAAAAATGGCAAGTAAATATATGAAAAGATTTTCCACATCTCTGGTCATATCAAAGGTGCAGGTGAAAACAACACTGAGATTCCACCTTACCCCACAAAGATGGCTCCTATCAAGAAATTGCACAATAACAAGTGTTGACGGGGTTGAAGGAACTCTTCTCCATTGTTGGTGGGAGTGCAGACTGGTGCAACCACTATGGAAATCAATATGGATACACCTCAAATTACTGGGACTAGAGGTTCCATTTGACCAAGCCATCCCTCTGCTGGGTATCTTTCCAAAAGAATTAAAGGGATCATACCACAGTGATGTATGTGCACCAATGTTTATAGCAGCACAGTTTGTAATAGCTAATACTTACAGCCCATGTGCCCATCAGTTGGAAACTGGATAAAAAAGATGTGGTTTTTCTATAAAATGGAATATTACTCAGCCATAAATAATGAGAAATTAGATTCATTCATAGGAAAATGCATACATATTGAGGATATACTCCTAAGTGAAATAAATAAGGCACACATGTATAACTACCGAATAGTTTTTCTGGTGTGAATAAACTATAATAGTATATAAGATCCTAATGATATAATGGACAATGTGAAATAGGAAGAAGAAAGGGGCTAAAGGTGTAGGGAAAGTGGGAAGAGTAGAGGAAAGCCAATAAGGGAAAAGAAAAAAATATGAGAAACTGAAAAAATGGAAATGAACTGTTTGTAAAGGGGGAGGGAAGAGGGGTGAAGGGAGGACAGGGACAAGGGGAAAAATGAGAACCAAGACCTGTCACGTAAAGGTACAAGATACCAATAATGAATGTAACTGTACTATATACCTAAATTGTACTGAGAAACTCAATGAGGAAAAAAAATTGTATAGAATTCATAAATTACCAAAAGAGCCAGTGTAAAGACAGAGTTCCTGAACCTGGAGGTAAAATAGCAAATTATGACAAGTTACTCAAAGAAACCTTAAAAAGGATAAGAAAAATTCATCCAATAGCTACTGGATGACACAAGAATACCAATCTAAAGCTGGATAGAGTTAGAGATTAGAAGATAGCATACATAAAATAATATCTTTGCTTACAGGAATAATAATAAAAAACTTCCCAAGTATAAAGGAAGTACTTTAACACACAAGTAAATGAGGCTTACAGAATGAACTATGACAATAGAAGTTCCCCACAACACATTATATTTTAAATGCTAGATACCAAATAAAAATACCAGAATTCTAAAAGCTATCAGAGAAAAATTTTTAAATCACATATGAAAGTAACCCCACTAGACTTACAGCAGACTTCTCAACACAAACTTTAAAGGCCAGATCTTGAAGTATTTCAAGCTTTAAAAGCAAACAATTTAAAATCTAGATTAACATATCCAGCAAAAGTTTCACTCAAAATAGATGAAAAAGACATTCCATGAAAAAGAACGATTCAAGAGATTTATGAATACCAAACCAGAAAATACTCAAAAATGTCCTAGACAGTGACAAGGAAACAAACAAAGCCAAAATTTAGATGGAATAAATGTATCAAGCAAGACAAATGGATTTTTAAAAAGAAAGAAAAAGGATTCTTCAATAGAAAAGAGTGCAATGAAAGGAATTGATCAGCAACTCTGAGTAATAACTCCCAATGTTAATGGCCTCAATTCACCAAATGAAAGGCACAGAATGGCAGACTAGATTAAACACACACACACACACACACACACACACACACACACACACACTCACACACACACTCACTGCAACAGTCTGTTGCATTCATGAAACTTATCTAATTCAAAACGATATACATACGCACGACCTCCCAGACTGCACGCCACCAGACCCAGTAAGGAAGGTAGGTGGCAGGCGCCCTTGAAACACCCCCACGACCTGCTTCCCCGCACCCCCCGTTCTCAAACCTCTTCATTGGGCCAGTCCTTGGACCAACTCTGCAGAGGCATAGGTTCTCATGAAGGGTAGTTTTCTGAGCTCCCAACTTTGAACATCTTTAAAGAAAGGGCAGGGGAAGCCTGTAATAGAACTGAGTGGAGTTCAACCCTGAGGGTTAGGAAACTCAAGTTAGGCCTTGTGGACTGAGTTCAATCTCAGTCATGGGAAACTGCCATTGGATAGCCAAGACCAGGGGATTCAGTTCTGCATATGGCTATACATGTGGTATAATATGACAACAGAGACATAGTCTGAAAGAGGGCCTTCAAATTCTTTTTTTTTCCTCTTTCTTTTTTCTTTTCCTCATTCCACCCTAAAATTTCTTTCTTTTTTCTGTCCTCTCTCTCCAACTTAGTCTCTTGCTCCACCATAATATCCCTCATCTCCCTTTTTATTCCTGCTCCTGCCCTAACTCAGACTTCTTCTTCTATTATTTTTTCTTTTTGGGGGGAGTTTCTCTTTATGTTCTTTTCTCCAGTCATTTTACCTCACTCATGGCTCTGTACCTTCAAGGGAAGGCAAGCACCTGTTATTGTTAAGGGGATATATTCTTGTCCTTATTCCTGCACTCTCTCTATCCCCCCTGAAGTTAATAGCTTCGTAAAGATAGTAAGGTAATTCTACATCCTCTGGATTCACTTCAAACCTGCTCCAGTTCTTTCACTTATCTACTCCTCTCATCCTAACTCAGTCTAACTCCCCATCCAAAATGGTAAAGATGCTATATTGAAAAGCATATTCACTACAAACATATTTTGGGCTGCTTCTTGAAATTAATTTAATTCACATGAGTTAAAGGTGATACATTAATGACTACCACAAGTGGTCAGTTTGCAATCTGTGCCTGATCCTATTGGGCTGCTGAATATATCAATTGGGATAAAGGGTTGTGATTGATTTAAAGAGTTGTTTTCTCTGATATTATGAAAATGAGGATGTCTATCAGTCATTAGAAACTCAAAAGCTAAAGCGCAACTATATCAGGAAGATTTAAGTAATACACAGAAATTAAAGAAGGACAAGCCAACAACAAAAATAAAAATGAGAAAACACTTAAGCAAGACACAAAGACAGAATTCCAGTTCACCAATGGCAAATACTAGGACAAATGAGGATGAAAAGTCCGATAGTGAACCAACAGGACACCCTGGACCCATAGCACAGGAGGTAACAAAACAGATCAATTAGGCTCTAGAAAAATTCAGATCAGAAATAGTTTCCCAGTTAACCAGAGAGATGATGAGCAAAATGGAAGTCATGATTCGAGACTCTAGAATAGAAACTGACAAAAAAATAGATGAGCTCAAGACTATGATAGAAGCCATGAAGACTCAGAATAAGAAAGAAATGGAAACAATGAATGCCCAAGAGAGGAAAGAAATGGAATCCATAAAACAGATTCAAACAGATATCCAGGAGATTAAAAACTCTATTGAAAGTGTATGCAACAGAATAAAAGATTGTGAAGATAGAATTTCAGATATAGAAGATAGGATTGCAGAGCTCCCTGCCTGCCTGAGATCACCCGGCGGGTGCACGACCTTCCAGACTGCACGACACAGACCCAGCAAGGACCCAAAGACCCCAGAGGGGGTCTCTTCAGCTGTCTGCCTGCCTGAGATCACCCGGCGGGTGCGCGACCTCCCAGACTGGGCGACAATAGACCCAGCAAGGAAGGTAGCTGGCAGGCGCCCTTGAAACACCCCCACGACCTCCCCTGCCCGTTCTCAAACCTCCTGATTGGGCCAGTCCTTAGACCAACTCTGCAGAGGCATAGGTTCTCATGAAGGGTAGTTTTCTGAGCTCCCAACTTTGAACATCTTTAAAGAAAGGGCAGGGGAAACCTGTAATAGAACTGAGTGGAGTTCAACCCTGAGGGTTAGGAAACTCAAGTTAGGCCTTGTGGACTGTGTTCAGTCTCAGTCGTGAGGAACTGCTATTGGCTAGCCGAGACCAGGGGATTCGGTTCTGCATATGGCTGTACATGTGGTATAATATGACAACAGAGATATAGTCTGAAAGAGGGCCTTCAAATTCTTTTTTTTTCCTCTTTCTTTTTTCTTTTCCTCATTCCACCCTAAAATTTCTTGCTTTTTTCTGTGCTCTCTCTCCAACTTAGTCTCTTGCTCCACCATATTGTCCCTCATCTCCCTTTTTATTCTGGCTTCTGCCCTAACTCAGACTTCTTCTTTTATTATTTTTTGTTTTTAGGAGGGGTTTCTCTTTATGTTCTCTCTCCACA
>NW_022900933.1:38243216-38245461 GCF_012274545.1 Fukomys damarensis | reverse complement strand
CACCAAACCAGCACTGCAAGGAATTCTAAACAATATCCTAGAAAAGGAAAACGAAGTTCACAATAACATGAGGCCCAACAGACCAAATCAAATAGGCAAGGCAGGAAACTAAAAGGAGATGGGAGAAAAAGTAACATGAGTCAACAAAAGGACAATAACATGACAAGAATAAGTCAGAATATATCAGTTATAACCATCAATGTTAATGGCCTCAATTCACCAATCAAGAGAAATAGACTGGTAGAATGGATTAAGTAGCAAAATCCAACAATATTTGTATACAAAAACACACCTAGTGCAAAAGGAAACCCATAGACCAAAAGTGAAAGGATGGAAAACAATTATCCAGGCATCAGGAGCCCAGAAAAAAGCAGGGGTAGCAATATTATTCTCAGATAAAGTAAATTTCAACCCAAAACTCATTAAGAGAGACAAAGAAGGACACTACATCCTTGTAAAGGGAACAATTCAAGAGGAAGAGTTGACAATCATAAACATATATGCACCAAATATAAATGCCCCCAACTATATAAAACAAATATTAAGTAATATGAAAAACCAAATAAGCACTAATACAATTGTAGTGGGGGATTTAAATACCCCACTATCACAAATTGACAGATCATCTAGGCAGAAAATCAACAATGAAATAATAGAACTGAACCAAGCTATGGAACACATGGACTTAATAGATATTCATAGAGTATTCCACCCGAAAAAATCAGAATATGCATTCTTTTTGGCTGCACATGGATCATTCTCCTAGATAGACCACATATTGGCTCACAGAACAGGTCTAAATAAATACAAAAGAATTGAAGTCATCCCCTGTATATTATCAGATCATAGTGCAATTAAACTGGAGATCAATAGCACAAGAAACTGTAGAAACTTCACAAGCACATGGAAACTGAACAACACTCTCCTAAACAGTCAATGGATTACAGAGGAAATTAAAGAAGAAATTAGACAGTTTTTACAAATAAATGAGAATGCCAATACAACATACAGGAATCTTTGGGACACAATGAAAGCAGTTCTACGTGGAAAATTCATAACATTGAACACCCACACTAGGAAAACAGAGAGCAGGCTCAAATAAACAACTTAATGATGAAACTTAGACTCCTAGAAAAACAAGAGCAAGAAAAACCCAAAGCTCGAACAAGAGAGGAAATTATAAAGATCTGAGCAGAAATCAATGCAATTGAAACTAAGAAAAAGATACAAAAAATAAATGGAACAAAGAGCTGGTTTTTTGAAAGAATAAATAAAATCGACAAACCCTTAGCTAATCTCATCAAAAAAAGGAAAAAAAAAGGCTCAGATCCATGCAATCAAGAATCAAAAATGCAAAGTCACGACAGATCCAAAAGAAATCCAGAGGATCATGAATACCTACTTTGAGAATCTGTACTCCAATAAAATGGAAAACACAGAAGAAATGAACAGATTTTTACATACTTACAAATTACTAAAGTTGAACAAAGAAGATAAAAACATTTTAAACACCCCAATTACAGTCAGTGAAATTGAAAATGTAATTAAAAATTTACCAACAAAGAAAAGCCCAGGCCCTGATGGATTCACTGCTGAATTTTACAAGACATTTAAAGAAAAACTACTACCATTACTCTTCAAACTTTTCGATGAAATTGAAAGGGAAGCTATACTTCCAAATTCATTCCTGGAAGCAAGTATCACTCTGATTCTCAAACCAGGGAAAGATACAACTAAAAAGGAGAACTGCAGACCAATCTCCTTAATGAATATAGATGCAAAAATCCTTAATAAGATACTAGCAATCAAAATATAGAAGATTATTAAGAAGATCATCCATCCTGACCAAGTTGGATTTATTCCAGAGATGCAAGGGTGGTTCAACATACAAAAGTCAATAATGTAATACATTATATTAACAAAATCAAGGACAAAAATCATATGATCCTCTCAATAGATGCAGAAAAAGCATTTGATAAAAAACAACACCCATTCATGATTTTTAAAAAAACGTGCAAAAAATTGGAATACATGGTCTATACCTCAATTTAATAAGGGCTATCTATGAAAAACCATCAGCCAGCATCATATTAAATGGCCAAAAACTGAAAACCTTCATGTTAAAATCAGGAACAAGACAACGATGCCCACTATCACCACTTCTCTTCAATATAGTTCTGGAAACATTAGCCACAGCAATTAGACAAGAGAAAGAAATTAAAGCAATAAAGATAGGAAAGGAAGA
>NW_022900933.1:38200447-38242126 GCF_012274545.1 Fukomys damarensis | reverse complement strand
AGCAAGTAAATATTTGAAAAAATGTTCCACATCACTGATCATTCGAGAGATGCAGATGAAAACAACACTGAGATTCCACCTCACCCCACAAAGAATGGCTGAAATCAAGAAATCACACAATAACAAATGTTGGCGGGGTTGTGGGGAGAAAGGAACCTTTCTCCATTGTTGGTGGGAGTGCAGACTGGTGCAACCACTGTGGAAATCAATATGGAGATGCCTCAAAGAGCTTGGACTGGAGGTTCAATTTGACCCAGCCATCCCTCTACTGGGTATCTTTCCAAAAGAGCTGAAAGAATCATATCACAGAGAAGTACGCTCACCCATGTTTATAGCGGCACAGTTTGTAATAGATAAATCTTGGAAACAGCCCATTTGCCCATCTGTTGGAAACTGGATAAAGAAGTTGTCGTTTTTCTATAAAATGGAATATTACTCAGCCATAAAGAATGAGAAAATAGATTCATTCATAGGAAAATGGATACATATTGAAGATATACTCCTAAGTGAAATAAATAAATCACACATGTGTAAATACCAAGTAGTTTCTCTGGTGTGAATAATCTGCAATAATACATAAGATCCTAATAAGATACTGACATTTAGAAATGGGAAGAAAGGAGCTAAAGGTGTAGGAAAGGTGAGATGGGTAGGGGAAGGGTAATAAGGGAAAAGAATAAAATGTGAGATAATTAAAAGATGGAAATAAAGTGTTTGTAGATGGGGAGGGGAGGAGGGGGTGAAGGGAGGGCAGGGGTAACAGGAAAAAATGAGAATGAAGACTTGTCACGTAGAGGTACAAGATCCCAACAATGAATGTAACTGTACTGTATCCCTAAAATGTACCAATAAACTCAATTAAAGCTGAAAAAAAAGATATACATACACTAAAGATCAAAGGATGAAAAACAATATCATATGCAGCAGGACTTTAACAAAGGCAGGGGCTAGGGGTGGAGATGTAGCTCAGTGGCACAGTGCCTGCCTAGCAAGTACAAGGTACCGAGTTCAATCACTGGAACTGATTTTTAAAATAAACAAAAAAAAATAGGCAGGAGCAGCAATTTTCTTCTCAAACTTCAAACTAAAATTGATCAGAAGGGACAAAGAAGGTCACTATATACTAGTTAAGGGATTAACCCAACAGCAACAGATAACACTTGCATAAGAGTACAAAGGGTTTTGAAATTTTTCCTAATTTATGTGTGCTTCTCTACAGGCTCCAAAGCTACTGAAAATTAAATTGATGTGCTTAGTGAAAAAATTAAATGCATGCAAGAAAACATGCTAGAGAATAAGCTGTGTAAGTAGTGTGGGACAATCTTCATCACTCTTGTGGGCATTCAAAAACACATAATAAACACTGGAGATGAACCATTTAAGTGTAAGAAATGTGAAAATGCCTTTGGCTGTTCTAGTTCATTTCTCACACATAAAAGAATCCACACCACACACCAATCCTATGTATGTTAGCAATGTGGTAAATAATGCTGTCACTTATCCTAGTACCATCAAATGGTTCATACTGGAAAGAAACCCTGCAAATACAAGCAATGTGGGAGAGCCTTCTTTCATTACAAATTATTTCATAGATATAAAAGATGTCAAACTGGTGAGAAATCCTATGGAGGTAGGCAAAATGGGAAAGCCTTCAGGGATATCATATAAACAACCAGAGTGGATAGAAACCTCGTGTATCTGAGTGTTGTGTGAAAGTCTTCACCTGTTTAAATTCCATCTGAATGCATGTATGTACTTGAGAGAGATAAAATATCTTTGCAGGAAATGTGGGAAAGTTTTCATTTATTCCAGTTCTTTTTAAAGACACAAACCCACCCTAGAAAGAAATACAGTGAATGTATGCAATGTGGCAGAGCCTTTGCTTGTTCTGTTTTTGTTTTGTTTTTTCAAAAACATTAAAGAATTTACACTGGGGACAATTGACTGAACACTGATGGTAGAAATTCTTCGTGATAACCTAAACTTTCTAGCATACATGAAAATACACATAAAGAGAATGTGTATCAATGTAGAGTACGTGGGGACAACTTTATTCATCTCAGTTAATTTCACTCATAAAAACAATGTCCTTTTGAAAAATATTTAATATGATTCATGTGAAATATCTTCACTTGGCATACCTATGTGAATGCACACCGAATCAAAACCCTGTTATTGTGAAAAACACAAGTTGTCAGTTGTAATTGTTTCAAAGTTATATGAACATTTCTGATGTAGTAGAATCCTATAAACATAAGACACATGAAGACCTACATGAAAAGTGATTTGTGAAGAATGTCCCAGAAATTACACAAACTAAAGAAAATGTTCCAAAACTTATAATGCATTGTGTTTATCAGTGCCTCATTCTTAAAGTAGCACTCTGGACTTTCTACTTCTAAGAAAACCAAAGCAAAAGACTGAAGCTCCATTATTCTCTATATTTTGTTTTAAAGATACCATATGAGCTCAATATTGTCTTTTTGTTATTATTATTATTATTATTAGACTGGCAGCTTAACCACTAAAGTGAAGGGGTTTTTCTACATCTTTTTATTAGTGCATATTGTACAAAATAATATGTTTTATTTTAGCAGATTCATCCATGCATATAACATACTTTTATTACTTTCAATCTCCTTCACCACCCTTGATCACTCCCCCGTTCAGTTTCAATACTTTTGGTTTCAATGGGTATAAGATATTTTTATCATATCTGTCTCACCTATTACCATCATGTACACACCTTCTATTCTCTCTTATTCTCTCCCTGCTGTATAATAATATTCTCCTTTCTACTTCCTTGTCATCTTTTTATAGATTCCTTGTTTTAGGAAGAACATGTGATAGTTGACTTCCTGATCAGGCTTATTTTGCTCCATTCATTAAAAAAAATTAACAAATTACACATGTGTAAATACCAAATAGTTTCTCTGGTATGAAAAACTAAAAGTGTAAATAAGGATCAAAACATGTAATTGATATTGTGTAATATGAAGAAAAGGTCTAAAAAGGTAGGGGAACTAGGAGGAGTGGGGAAAGGAAAAAAGGGAAAAGAAAAAATATGAAAAAAAGAAAAGCCATAGAAACAATGTCTTTGTAAACAACAAAGGGTAGATGGGGTGAAGGCAGGACTAGGAATGGGGAAAAATAATATTCTTAAGTGACATGAATAGGACACATGTGTAAATACCGAATGAGAAACTGAAAGTATAAATAAGGATTAAAAAGAATAACTGATATTGTGAAATAGAAAGAAAAGATCCAAAGGGGTAGCAGAGATGTGAGTAGCAGGGGAAAGAAAAGAAGGGAAGAGAAAAAAATATGAGCTAAGAAATAAATGGAGGGCCATGGATTTAGTTCCTTGCAAGTGCAAGGTCATGAGTTTGATCCCGGCAGGAAAAAGAAAGGAAGAAAAGAAAGAAAGAAAGAAAGAAAGAAAGAAAGAAAGAAAGAAAGAAAGAAAGAAAGAGAAAGAAAGAAAGGGAAAGGGAAACAAAGCCTTTACAAATTGGAGGGGTGGAGGGGTTGAGGGAGGTTAGGGGAATGGGGAAAAAATAAGAAACAAGATACATCATGTAAAGGTACAAGTTCCCAGTCATGAATGTAAATGTATTGAATACCTAAAACGTACCAATAAAAGAATTTAAGAGAAAAAAGGAAGAAAAATTCATGACCACCAAACCAGCATCACAAAAAGAACTCAAGGAAAGTCTAGACAATGACAGTGAGAACAACATCACCAAAGAGCTCAAAGGAAAGAATACATCTATCAGGGAGAGTAGTTACACAAAAGGGAAAAGAATAAAGGAATTAACAATGGGAAATAAGACAATGACAGAATTTAGTAAATACAATCAGTATTAACTCTCAATGTAATTGTTTATCTTCCACCAAAAGACATAGACTTGCAAATTGTATCAAAAATAAACTATTAGTTGTCTATGAGAGACTTACCTCATCTACAAATATATATACACTGGGACTGGGGATCTAGCTCAGTGATGCCGCAGTATGCCTTACCAGCGCAATGACCTGAGTTCAAATCCTGGTTCAAATAAATGAAAAAAATATATAGATAGATATAGATATATCACTACACTAGAAGTGAAATGATGGAAAACAATAGTCTATGCAACATGATCTTGAGAGCAAGCAGAAATGCCTGTCGTCCTTTCAGACAACATGAACTTCAAGCCACAACTGATCAGAAAGGCAAAAAAGATCCCAAATACTGATAAAGGGAACAATTCAATAGGAACAGAAGACAAGTGTAAATATATATGCATTGAATGCACCTACAACAAATTTCATAAAACAAATATGACTGGACATAAAAATCAGATAAACATCAATATAATCATATCAAAGGATGTCAGTACCCCACTCTTCTAGACAAAAATTCATCAAAAAATCCAAGTTGAACTACACCATCAAACAAATGGGCTTAACAGATATTTACAGACTACTTCAACAAACAACAACAGAATACATGCTTTTCTCAACAGCACATGAAACTTTCTCCAAAATAGACTATGTCTTAGACCATAAGGCATCCTTAAATAAATGCCAAACAATTGAAATAAACTCCTGAATACTACTGGATCATAATAGAATGAAACTAGAAAACAACAGCAAAAGAAACTGCAGAATCTATCTAAGCATATGGAGATTCAGTAATATGCTTTTAAATAAACAATGGGTTACAGAAAAAAAAAATTTTCAATTTTCCTAGAATCAAATGACAATGGTAAGATAGAATATCAAAACTTATGAGACACAGCAAAATCAATTATAAGAGGGAGGTTTATAGCTGTGAAAGACAATATCAGAAAAGTGCAGTGATCCCAAATAAATAATTTTATAGTCCATCACAAGTTCTCAGAAAAATAAAAGTATTCTAAATCCAAAACTGGTAGAAGGAAAAAAATTATGAAAATGAGAGTGAAAATTAATAAAATCAAGACTAAAAAGCAATACAATGATCAGCAAATCAAAGATTGCTCTTTGAAAGCATAAACAAAATTGTTAAACCTTTAGTCAAACTTACCAAAAGAAAGAAATGAAATATTCACATTAATACAATTAGAAATTAAAACATTGCAATCAGAACAGGCCCTGCCAAAATCCACAGAATTATAAGAAACTACTTTGAAAACATAGTCCAAATAAAATGAACAATCTAGACTAAGTGGATAAATTCATAAACATTTATGAATTACCAAAACTAAATGGAAGAGATGAAAATAGCCTAAATAGACTAGAATAAGCAGTGAAATAGAGGAGGTAGTGAAACCCATCCAAACTATGAAAAGCCTAGGACATCATATTTTCAGCACTGAATTTTGTCAGAACTTCAAGGAAGAGTTAATTCCAATATTCTTCAAATTCTTCTATGAGATCTTAGAAGAAACACTGCCAAAGTCATTAATTCAAATTAGCATTACTCTTATATCAAAACCAGATAAGGACTCAACAATAAAAAGGAAACTACAGGCCAATTTTCTGAATGAACATAGATCAAAATTTCTCAAGAAAATACTTACAAACATAATGCAATAAGTCATCAAAATGATCATATAGCATCAGCAAGTTCACTTCATTTCAGGTATGTTCCATATACATAAATCAATAACAGTAGTAAATCATATAAGCAGAAGAATAAAATTACATGATCATCTCAGAAGATGAAGAAAAAGCCAACATCCATTCGTAATTTTAAAAGCCCTCATAAAAACAGATATAGAAGGATCATAACTTAAAATTTTTAAAGTCATTTATGAAAAGCTCACTGCCAATATCACACTAAAGAAAAATTGAAATCAATACCGCTTAAACTCAGAACAAGACAAGGGTATCCACTCTCACCACTCATGTTCAATTAGTAGTTAAAACTTTAGCCAGAGAGATCAAGCAAAAGAACAAAATAAAAGGATATTCAAATAGAAAAGAAAAAGTCAAGCTTTCCTTATTTGTATAGAAATTTCCTCTTTACATAGAAATTCCATGAAAGGGTTCTTAGAACTAACAAATTCAGCAAAGTGGCAGAATACAAAATCAACAAAAATCACAAATAATGAACTCAGGAAGAAAAGGTCTAAAGGTGTAGGGAAAGTGGGAAGAGTGAGGGAAAGGTAATAAGGGAAAAGAAAAAATATGAGAAAATGAAAAAATGGAAATAGCTGGGCATAGTGGTGCATGCCTGTAATCCCAGCACTCACTAGGCTGAGGCAGGAGGATCGCTGTGAGTTCGATACCAGCCTGGACTATATAGTGAGTTCCAGGTCAGTCTCAACTACATAGTGAGACCCTGTCTCAAAAAAATAGGAAGAAAAGGGCTAAAGTTGTAGGGAAAGTGGGAAGGGTAGGGGAAATGTAATAAGGGAAAAGAAAAAATATGAAAAAATGGAAATAAAGTGTTTGTAAATAGGGAGGGGTGGAGGCAGTGAAGGGAGGGCACAGACAAGGGGAAAAAATATGAGAACTAAGACCTGTCATGTAAAAGTACAAGATCCCAATAATGAATGTAACTGTACTGTATACCTAAAATGTACCAATAAACTCAATGAAAAAAACAAATAATGAACTCACCCAAAAAGAAATTGGAAAACAATTCCATTTGCAAGAGCCTCAAAAAAGTAAATATCTAAGGATTAATTTAACTGAGAAACAATCTCTATAATGAAAACTCTATAGTGCTCTGGAAAAGCAGATCAAAGAGGACTTCAGAAAATATAGACACCCTTGTTCTCGAATAGGCAGAACCAATAGTCAAAATGTCCACATTGTGAAAAATGATATAGATATAATGTAATTCCAATTAAAATACCAATAGCATTTTCACAAAACTAGAAAAAGCACTTCTAAATTTTATATAGAACCAGAAGACCCAGGATTGCCAAAAGAATACTGAACAACACAAGCAAAGCAGGGGCATTAGATTTAAAATTATGCCACGAAGCCTTATGGGTAGGAGGAGATGGCACTGGTACAAAAACAGACAAATTGACCAGTGGAGTGGAACAGAGATACAGAAACAACCCCAAGCACCCTCGACTATCTGAATTTTGACAAAAGGAGCAATAACATCCTAAAGCAAAGCTAGCTTCTTTAACAAATGGTGCTGGGAAAACTTGCTATGCAGGTGCAGAGGAATGACTCTCACCTGTACTAAAGTAAAATTTAAAACCTAGATATAAAAGCAGAGACATTGAAAGTGCTAGAAGAAAGGGTTGATAAAACTCTTTTTCTCTCTCTTTTTTTTGTTTGTTTTCTTTTCTTTTTTACCAGGAATTAAATTTAGGACCTTGCGCTTGCCAGGCAGGTACAGCACCACTGAGCTACATTCCTGGCCCTAGTAAAACTCTTTAAGACATAGGCATAGGCAAGGACTTCCTGAATAGAGCCCCAATTGCACAAAATTAATACCAAGAATCAACAAATTGAATCACATCAAATTAAAAATCTTACACACCAAAGGAAGCATTCAACAGAGTGAAAACACAACATTAAGAATGGCGGGGGGACAGGGTGCCAGCTACTCCTCAGACAGTGAACTAAGATCTAGAATATAAGAAAAACTCAAAACAATTAGACACCCCTTAAAATAAAATACACAATTTCAAGTAGGCACTTGAAGCAAATACATATTTCTCAGAAGAATTAGAAATAGCCAACAGTACATGAGAAAATGTTCAGCATCTTTGGCCATTAGAAAGATACAAATCAAACACTCAAATTCCATCTGATTTCAGTAAGAATGACTATTATCAGGGACTTATCTTAGTTTCCACATCAATGAGTCACAATATCTGACACCTACAACTTAAAGGAGTAGAGGTTGGTTTGGGGTCATAGATTCGCAGGTATCAGTCCTTACATGGTCAGCAGCTCCAAGGTAGGAAATAGCATGGTGGAAGAGCTTGGGGGAGAAAAGCTTCTCACATCATGGTGACCATGAAGCAGAGTGAGAAGAGCAAAGCAGGAAGAGAGATACATATATCTTTTTAGGTAAATTCCCTACCTACCCACTTCCAACCAGCACCCACCTCCTAACAACCATCAGCTCAAGTCCCTCATACTCCAATTCCCTTCCAAAACCCCACCTCGGAACACATGAGGCTTTTGGGGGGATATCCTAGATCTAAGCCATAACATTTTGTCCCTGGCCAGCAAAAGACTCATGTCCATATCTAATAGTTACTAAAGTTTTAACAGTCTTAATTTTCAGCATTGCTGAGAAGTCCAATTCTAAAGTCTCCTCTGAACTCAAGATAAACTTGTAGCTGTGAGCCCTTGTAAAATAAAAAAGTCAAACAATTTTCCTGTCATACAAAAGCACTGGGTAAAAATGAATGGAACAAGATCAAGAACAAAACATAGGATGGCAATCATTAAATACTTTAGCTCTGTTCCTAGCACCTGGGGCAAGTCGTAGTGAGATGTTAGCTCTAAAAGGCTTGAGTGGCGTACTGCTCCCGAAGCTCCACCTAGGGAACTGGTTTGCCAGAATTTAGTTCACAGTGCTTGCCCACCAAGGCACTCAGAGACCTCTTCAGCCACAATGCAAACAAGCCTGGCTAGAGCTTGAGCTGGTGGCAGAACTTAGCATCATCCATGTGGTACTGATTAGGTCATGCACAATGCAACAGTTATGGGATCAAGGAGTCTTCCAGATTTTAGAAGAACACCTGGGAGGCCCTGCTGTGTGCCTCTGTGAGAACAGTGTTTGAAGTTGTGAGAGTGAAGCCAACGCTGCAGTGGAGACCCCAGGAAGTTGGAGAAGATAAGAATGTGGGACATCTGAGAAAGCCACAAAGAGTGACTAAAGTCAACCCAAGACAGATGCTATGAGAGGTTTTTTTTTAAACTTTCTTTTAAAAACTCAGTTGTGCCACTGCCTGCTTCACAAGCACAAGGACATGAGTTCGATCTCTGATATAAAAAAAAAAAACTACAATACTATAGGGACATGACACCCAAGCCATTTGTAGTTTATGTCATGCCACAACTTTGCCAGGGCACTAAAAGTGGAGCACAATATTTAATGCTTGCATTTCTGGGTTTTGGTCTTGGCTTTGGTCCCATTCCTTTCTATCACCCTCTTCCTCCCCTTTGGAATGGGAATGTTTACCCTCTGCCACTGTATGTTGTAAGTGTTTCTTTTTTATTTTTACAAGGACTCACAGCTAAAAGGTTTGTTTTGAAGAGATTTTGGATGTGCACTTTTTAGCAGTGACAAAACTGTTAGGACTTTGGCAACTCTTAGAGTTGGACTAACTACATTTTGCAAAATGAGATGCACATGAGCCTTTTAGGTGGCCAGAAAAATGTTATGGTTTATATGTTATGTCCATTCAAAGCCTAATGCACCAAAGGTGGGCTTTTGAAGGGTGATTGAATCAGGGAGGCACTATAGCAAAATGTGATATTCGGAGGTAGGGCCTGGTTGGAAGAGTTGAGTCACTGCAGGTGTGACCTGGTAGCATGTATCTCCCTTCCCGGCTTCTTCCTTCACTGTTTCCTGTTCACCATGAAGTGAGCAGCTTTCCTTTACCCATGTGTGCCCTACACCCATACCACTGACTGTGCAAGGACTGAAACTTCTAAAATATGAGCTAAAATAAACTTTTCCTCAAGTTGCAGGTATCATATACTTTTTACAGCAATAAAAAAAGCAGCTAAGACATAAAGATGAGTGGGGTCTTGCCAATTTCTGACATGCCTTCAAGACATCTTTGCCATTGTCCTGGTACAATATACTTGGCTTCTTTTTAATGACACTCATATCTTCAATCACACATACCTTGGCTCCAAGTGTGGTGGTTTCACTGATTGTGTTAATCTGAGTGAGAAATGCCCAACTAAATTGGCTCAGCACAGTTCTGGGTGTGGAAGACCCACCCTCAGGAAGATTGTCCTCAGAATGGTATAAAAGGGAAATGAATAAGCAAGGCATGCTTCTGTTCCTTTGGAGGAGCTCCAGTCTTCACTCTCACTTTGGATGTCATCTCCTGGCTTCCACCACAGATTTTTCAGCCTCCACTATTCACCCTTCAGCCTTCCATCACACACCCTTTGGCCTACTGATATGGATGCAGGCCTCCAACTGGATCCTTCAGATCACCAGTGCTCAGACCTTTTCCACTCTTCCACATCTGACTCTGTGGGCAGCCACTGTAAGTTAATCTTGTAAATTCAGATAGATGGTAGATATATAGATGTATAAATTCATATGTGTGTATGTATGAATATCTTGCATTATATCTGTTTCTCTAGTGAGCACTGACTGATACATATTTTGGTACCATTGCTGTGACTGTACCTGACCATATGGTTCAGGAGCCTTTGAAACTGGTTTGCAGGAAGAGTTTAGAAGGGTTTGGAGATGCCAGATGAAGAAGCAGTCCTACAATACCTTAGGCTGTGTATGGTGGGAGCTTCTGGTAAGAGCTCAGAAGACCAGAATGCTGATAGAAATGCTACCTGTAAAGACCAGGATCAGGAGGTTTCTGCTGGGAAGGAGGACTGTACTAGCTGTTGGACTCCAGATGATGTGTATTACACTTTGGAAGACAGTTTGTCTGCATTTTGCTCATGTCCAGAGACTTCCTGAGACAGATTAAGGGAAGTGGAATAATTAATCTTACAGAAGAAATTTCAAAACATTTTAATGTTGATGTGATGGCATGGTTCCTGTTGGGGGCTTTCAACCAGATCTATATTGAGAATCTAGAGCAAGGATCCCAGCAGAATGCTTTAAAACATTGTGAGTTTAGCCAGAAATTAAGCTTTGGTAAAGCCATGGACTGCAAAGGTAGAGTAGAGGAAACCTTGGTTGCTGAAAAGAAATGGCAATGGAAAAGGTGGCCTGAGGTCATCACAAGAAACAGCAGGATTCCAGCCTTTGCAGGCTCAAGGTTACAAAGGTAAAAGAATTTGCTCTGAAAAGAGAGACCCAGAGCACTATGTTCCATAATGTTGGCAGCCTGGAGAATTTGTTCCTCGGGATTAGATTTAGTGTTGAGTGATCCAGGCACTCAACCCCTACAGCCAAGATAGAGAAAACCTGAATATTGCTCCAACTCACAGCAGACCTTGGCATCATCCATGTGGTGCTGGCTTTAGATGCACACAGAATCCAAGAGTTGTGGAGTCAGTAAGGCTTTCCACCTAGATTTCAGAAGACCTGGGAGCCCAGATAGTGTGCCCCTGGGAGGGAAGTTTGTAAAGCTGTGTGAAGCCAAAGGTGCAGTGGAGACCCCAGAAGATTGTAACAACAGGAGCATGGATTCTCTGACGAAAGCTGCAAGGAGTGGGCAAAGCCAGCCAAAGAGAAGCCATGGGAGCTGTAGCCACCAGAAGTGCCATAAGGGTGGAGCCACTCAAGCACTTTGGAGTACACAACTTGCCACAGATCACCAGAGATGCTGGACATGGAACTACTGTATGTCCTACCAGATTTCAGTCTTCCTGTACTCCCATTCCTTTCTGTTTTCCTCTTTATACCTTTGAAATGGAAATGTCTATCTATGCCATTGTACGTTGAAAATGTCTAACTTTCTTTTCATTTGTACAGGGGCTAGCAGTAAAGAGTCTATCTTAAATCTCAGAGAAGACTTTGCCCTTGAACTTTTCAGCAATGCTAAAATTGCTAGGATTTTGGCAACTCTCAGAGATGGACTGAATGCCTTTTGCATACAGAGATGTACCTGAGTCTTTGAGGGACCAGAGGCAGAATGTTATATCGTGTATCTAGATATCACCCAAAAGGCTCATGCAGTCAGATGTAGGGCTTTTCAGAGGTGCTTGAATCTAGAGTGTGTGATACCAGTATTAAGTGCATGATGCTGGGATGAAGGGTGTGTGATTACTAAATTAGACAACTGATTGATTTAGCATAGTTCTGGAAATAGATAATATGAAGTTGCTCCCTGAGTGTGAATGCTACTCACATTAAGGCCAGGTAGCCAGGACAGAATATAAGGGACATAAAGCAGGCTGCGGTGGTCACTTATAACTTACTGGTGTTTGTGTGTTGTTTTGCTGCTTTGCTGCCTTCTGCCTGTCCTGCTTTGCTATTAACTGCTTCTCATCTGTAATGTTCCTTTATCACGCCACCCTGCCTTGGATACAGGCAATTATGGACTGAAATCCCTACAAATTATGAGCCAAACAAAGCTTTTCTCCTTTAAATTTGGGTGTTGGGTGTTTTGTCTCGACAATGACAAAAGTAACTAAGATACCAATTTTACATGTCTTTCTTTTCTGGCCTAATGGCAAGTTTTAGAAAATCTTTTTACTCTATTTTCTACCTCTGATTCTCATTGTAAACATGACTATAAGCAGCCAGCAATACCCATGCCATCGTCTAAATGTTGTGCTGCCTTGAGCAGCTGGATACAAGGTCAACACCCAAAAATCAATAGCTTTCTTGTACACAAATAACAGACTCACTGAGAAAGAAATTAGGGAAACAATTCCTTTCACAATAGCATCCAAAAAAATGAAGTATCTAGGAATCAATCTAACAAAAGAAGCAAAAGACCTCTACACTGAAAACTACAGCACTCTGAAAAAAGAGATCAAAGAGGATATAAGAAAATGGAAAGATATCCCCTGCTCCTGGGTAGGAAGAATCAACATAGTGAAAATGGCCATACTACCAAAACTGATATACAGATTCAATGCAATGCCAATTGAAATTCCAACAGTATATTTCACAGAACTAGAAAAAAGAATCTAAAAATTCATTTGGAACCAGAAGAGTCCTAGAATAGCAAAAGCCATCCTAGGCAACAGAGACATGGCAGCGAGTATAATAATCCCCAATTTGAAATTATGCTACAAAGCCACTGTGATAAAAACAACATGGTACTAGCAAAGAAACAGACCTGAGAATCAGTGGAACAGATTGGAAGATACAAAAACAACTCCCCAGAGGTACTCAGCTACCTCATCTTTGACAAAGGAGCCAACCATCCTCACTGGAGGCAAGATAGCCTCTTTAATAAATGGTGTTGGAAAAACTGGATTTCATCCTACCAAAGATTAAAACTAGACCCTTATCTTTCACCATTCACTAAACTAAAATCCAAGTGGATTAAAGATCTAAATATTAAAAAAGAAACACTAAACTTGCTTGACGATAAGTTAGGCAGAGCTCTTGAAGACACTGGCATAGGAAAAGACTTTATGAACAAAACCTCAGTAGCATGGGAACTAGAACAAAGAATCCGCAATTGGGATCTCATCTTATTAAAAATCTTCTGCACTGCAAAAGAAACCATCAACAGAACTAAAAGACCACCTACAATGTTGGAAAAAAATTTTACCAGCTGCTCCTCAGACAAAAGACTCTTATCTAGAACTCAAAACTCTTATAAAGAACTCAAAACAATTAGCCCCCCCAATATAAAGATGAGATTCAAAAATGGGCATCTGAAATGAACAAACATTTCTCAAACAAAGAAGTAAAAGCAGCAAGTAAATATATGAAAAAATGTTCCACATCACTGGTCATTCGAGAGATGCAGAGGAAAACAACACTGAGATTCCACCTCACCCCACAAATAATGGCAGCTATCAAGAAATCAAACAATAACAAGTGTTGGCGGGGTTGTGGGAGAAAGAAACCCTTCTCCATTGTTGGTGGGAACAACCACTATCAAAATCAATATGGAGATACCTCAAAGAACTAGGTGTAGAGGTTCCATTCGACCCAGCCATCCCTGTGCTGGATATCTTTCCAAAAGAATTAAAAGAATCATATCACAGTGACATATGCACACCCATGTTTATAGCAGCACAGTTTTTAATAGCTAAAACTTGGAAACTGCCCATTTGCCCATCAGTTGGAGACTGGATAAAGAAGATGTGGTTTTTCTATAAAATGGAATACTATTCAGCCATAAAGAATGAGAAATTAGATTCATTCATAGGAAAATGGATACATATTGAGGATATACTCCTAAGTGAAATAAATAAGTTACACATGTAAATACCGAATAGTTTCTCTGGTGTGAAAAACTATAATAGTACATAAGATCCTAGTGAGATCATTGACAATGTGAAATAGGAAGAAAAGGGCTAAAAGTGTAGGGAAAGTGGGAAGAGTAGGGGAAAGGAAATAAGGGAAAAGAAAAAATATGAGAAAATTAGAAAATGGAAATAAAGTGTTTGTAAATGGGGAGGGTAGGAGGGGGTGAAGGGAGGGCAGGGACAAGGGGAAAAATGAGAACCAAGACCTGTCATGTAAAGGTACAAGATCCCAATAATGAATGTAATTGTACTGTATACCTAAAATGTACCAATAAACTCAATGAGAGATAAATAAATAAATAAAATGCGCTGCCTTAAAATTTCCTCACCAGGTTAATTAGCTCACCATCTTTTTTTGTTTGTTTGTTTGTTTGTTTTGTTTGTTTGTTTTGTACCGGGGATTGAACTCGGGTCCTTGTGCTTACAAGGCAGGCCACTGAATCGCTGAGCTAAATCCCCGGCCCTAGCTCACCATCTTTAAATTCAGCCTCGCACAAAGTATAAACAAATTATTTGCTAAAATGTAACAAGAGGCCTGTGGCCCAATTTCCAATAGAATCCTTGTTTCCCTCTGAGCCTCAAGAACAGTCATTATTGTCCACATTCCTATCAACATTATGGTCTTCTAAACTCACATTAGAATTGCCCATCAAGCTCTGCTTACAGCATTCTAGGCTTTCTACTGCTCAAATATCCAAACTTTTCTAAACCCCTTACACAAACCAGTTCTAAATGCTTCTGAACCACATGACAGGGTATAATAAGTATCAGCAACAACCCCACTCCTGATATCAATTTTCTGCATTGGTCTTTTGCTGTGACCAAAATGCCTGATGCCCACAGGTTAAAGGAGGAAATGTTTATTTTGACTCATAGCTTCAGAGGTTTTAATCCATGGTTGGCTGGCTCCAAGGCAAAAATATCATGGTGAAAGAAGTTCAATTTATCACAGCCAGGAAGCAGAGAATGCAGAGGAAGCAGAGAGGAAGAAGTCAGGGACTAAGTCAAATCTCCAAAGTCACTTCCCCATGACTCACTCAGAAGTGTGTTTACTAATCTCCTAGACATCTCTCCAGCCAATCAATAAAGTTGAAAATCAAGATGGACCATTTAACTATCACACTCTCACCATCTTCTTGCCTTTCCTGTGCCCCCAACTGTCCCCTGCCTTGCTCAAGACTGGCCCCTGCATCCCTTTTGTCCCCTCAGCTCTTTTTCAGCATCAGTAATGGCCTCCCCACTGTGTGTCTTCTGAGCCACCGCTATATCCCCAGCACTCTGCCCAGTATGCAGTAGGCTTCAGTGGGTGTTTGAAGACAAAGAAAGCCAAGCCTGGCTATAAGCAAACACTGAAGGGCTCTCCTCTTCCTGCAGCCCCAGAGCGTCCCCACATACTGGTTCTCTGGTTCTGTGCCTGGACCATGCAAGGCCCAGCAGATCCTTAGTTTATCCATTGGGCTCATCCAAACCCCAAGACTTCCCTGTCCCTGTCCTCTGTATTGAAATTGCCTGCTCTCCTGCCTATCCTCTCAGTGGGGATCCTGGCAATCCAGCCCAGAGCCTGACATAGTGAATTCTAACAGTTTGAGCTGTTGTCAGGCTCAGCTTCCCCCTCAACCCTTTCCTCTTGACACTGAGTCTTCCCACATCCTCCTGCTGTTCCCCACCTGGGGCTGCCATCCCTTCAGGCTTCGAGCCCTGGGCCTCCATCTTGTACTGAGCCTAGGCACATGGCAGTTCCTTTCTTGATGCTTCCTGGTTTGTGAGCACCCTCACACGTCTCTAGATAGACCTCAGCCCCCCTCTGGACCCAGCCTGGGCTACAGACTCAGCCTCCAGGACACAGGGATGAATCTGGAGCCATTCAGAGACCTGTGGGAGAAGCTGATGTCTAATCAGACACCACATGTGCTGCAAGGGTATGGATGGAGAGATCATGGGACCACAGCAACCACAAGAACATGCTGTGGTACAGACAAGGTGCTCAGAAAGGAGCCCTAATGGGAGGAGTGAACATAACCATCACAAGGACAAAGAGGCCAATGAGCAGTGGTTACAGTTTGGGAAGGGGACAGCGTGCATGGGGACCCTGGACAGAGCACAATGCACTTGGGGCCATGGAGTGACTTTCCATCAAAACACTTTTGCCTTTGTTGGCTCCTTCCTCCACAAAAGATTAAATTTTATTTGACAACTGCATTGGTATAAACACAAATATAAACACAATCTGATTTTGTTATTACTTATACATTATTATTACGCTCATTTTCTGATTTTGTTTTTAAATGGATTTTTAATTCAAACCTTTTTTCAGGCCCTTAAAATAAGAGGGGTCCCAGGCTCTGTCCTACTGCCCATAACAGAGTCATGGGCCCTGACTTCTGGTCAAGACCAGAACCAGCAACCTGAAAAGGTAGGGAAGGAGAGCTGAGGCTGGAAAGTGGGGGTGACCTTGAAGGAAGCAAAGTCACATCTTAGGAAGCCATATGGAGAGTATGGGGTGTGGGCCATTACTGAATGTGGCCAGAAGGAGCAAGTGTGACCAGCAGCCCTGCACCTGCAGCTCTAGGATCCTGGGGAGATCACTCATTACCTCCTACTTCAGCTTTCCTCTATAAAATGGAGATTAGCAAGCAGTTTGGGTGATATCTGGACAAGAGTTACCAACTTCCACTATTATCTCTGTTATTCACAATCTCAATGAGTCTGCCCATCAACCTGTGAAAGCAGCCAGTGACCCCCACTTTACAAATGAGCCAGGGAATGGGTACATTTCCTACCTGTCAAGCATGGGCTGTGTACTCCTTGCAGGCTTCTGGGGCAAGACAGCAAGGAAGAGACTGGAAGGTAGGCTTGGAGTGGCCCAGACCCACCATGCAGGGCAGGGCCACCCAACCCAAATCCTCAACCCCAGAACTCGAGTCATGGTCTCTTCACTACATGGCTAATGGCATCTGGGTGGCCCAGCACACCCCAGTGCCAAAAGCACCTCCCTCCCCAGTGGGATCCATGGCTTGTTTGCTTTCAGTTGTGGCTCACGTTCCAAACACCATATTGCAGGTACAGCACATTCTTTGGGGCCCACACAGTAAGAATGTGTTCACCAGGACAGCCCAGGATGGCTGGGCACCACCAGGAGGGATTTGCTTTTCCTTAATCCCCACTTCTGAGTAAGTGGCCAGAGAGGCCTCCTGTAACCTCCTGCCAAATGGACTCACCCAACTCCAGGGCTCAGCTTGGTTTCCCAGGCCCACACTGCGTATGGCTTGACATATGTGTTCAACATTCATTCCCATATTCGGTATCATCCATCAGTGCCTGGGTGAGGCAAGCAGCCTTCCAGACCCCAAGGACTGGAAGTAGACAAGACTGATCCAAGTCTAGCAAGCAGGACAGAAACAAGCAAATTACCACCGTATGCTTCAGTTACCTGCATGGAGTAAGAGGCAGGGAAGGGGCTGAGGGTGAAGGAAGCCCACAGTGGGCTTCTCCCCTGGGAGATAGGAAGCCATCCAGAGGCAGAAACCCCCAGGAAAGGTGACTGAGGACAGGAGGAGATGCCAGGCTCAGCAGGGGCAGCCTCCACTGCAGGCAGGAGCAATGCTGCATCCTTTTCTCTTCACTTCTAGGGTAACTACTGTGTCATTCAGCAGCCATTTCCCAGGTGCGACACTGAGCCAGGGTCTGCCCTAGGCTAGGGGATGTGCAGGTAGCACCCATCCTGCCTTCAGAGAGCAGAGGCACAATGGGAGACAGCCTGGAAATGCATCTCTGATCCTCTCCTCTCTTGCTGAGCCACTCCCCCCCCCACACCCCGCCCGCCTTCGGATGGCTTTGCCTTGAAGATTCTAGTTGTAGGAGGAGGCAGGCACTAGTGAGAATAGTGACACCCCTGAGGCTGGGAGATGGAGGAAAGGTTGGGCTGCAGAAGAGAAGCTGGGGGCTAGAGCAGGGGTGCTGGGCCCAGGAAGGACTCCAGGGAGCCACTACCCAGCCCTGGGACTGGGCTTTGACTCCTGGCCCAAAGAGGAGTCTGTCAGGTGAGGATGGCCTTGCTCTGCACCTGTGGCTGTCCTTGTACCCAGCCCCACACTGTGGCAGGCCCCATGGGGACCCTGATGACACCATCAGATCCCAGGACCACCAGAGGTCCAGCTCTCACTGCAAGGGAGGAAGCAGGGTGAGGCAACTTCACTGACTGCCTGGCACTTGGCATCCAGGCTCAGAACAAGCCCACAAGCAGGCAGCCACTTACCGCATCTTACAGCTGAGGAACCTCAGGCTTTGAGGTGCTCTGAAGGCCAGGGAGTGGTGGTGGCTGTGCATGCTGGGTTCCAGGCTGAACACATCTGGGTTTTCAGCTCAAACCCAGCCGTAGTTGTCAGGCAGGACCCAGGGGTGAGGATGCCTTTCTTTGGGGTGACATCTAGAATGGAAATAAGCTTTGCTCTTTGCAATCAGCGTTTCTTGAGCTTCTCTTGTATGCCAGGTGTTGTTCTGGCAGCGTGGGTTACATCAGTGAACAAACAGAATAAAAAAGCCCTGTCCGTCCTCATGGAATTTACATTCCAGTCAGCAGAGGCAGAAAACAAACATCAATTAAAAGCAACAAGACGCCGCCGTGCGGTGGTAATGCTCTGAGGAAAACTAATGCGCTAAGGGGAGAGGCGGACGAGGTGGCTGGCTAACAATGTCTTCCGATGATGTCAGGAAGGACCTGTCTGAGAAAGAGGGTCTGAGCTTAGCCTGAAGGAAGAGAGGGCACCGTGCCGCTAAGGAAAGCATGTTCCTCAGAGGAGACAGCCAGTGGCTGGTCATGAGGCGGGATGGTCTGGGGCCTCGTGCTGGCCCGCGGTGAATGCTCGCTATTGCTGTGGGCGTTATTTTCATCCATTCATCCCTGCAGAGTGCTCAGAACAACAATGAGGCATGTTTGTGTGATCGGGGTGGTGAGGTTTGGGATCCTTGGTAAAACCCTCTTTCTCCTTCTCGCAGGACCCCTGCATGTACTAGGAGGTGGGAAGGCGATGTGGGGATGATTAACTGGAGATGCACGTAGCTCCACTGAGTCATTCGTGCCTTTGGAAGCCAAGAGGCCAACTGCAGCCTTTCATCTTGGCAATCTGCAAAGTACAGCCCCTGTCACTCAGGCGCCGAAGAATGAACGCAGAGCCCTGGAAGGACCAGCTCTCCTGAGCCTCCTGCCTCCTTCCCGGCGGTGCCCAACAAGGGACCACAAGGCTCATGGCAGAGTCCTCCTCTGATCAGGCCCAGGTGCCTGAGATAGGTGACACCAGGGCCCAGCCTGTGACAAATGGCTGTGACACATGGGGACCACTTGGTCTGGCCACCCCTGGCAGTGCAGGCATCTTGGCTTAGCTGTCGTGAGCAGCAAGCACTGGCGCAGGCCCAGAGGACATTTCTATTTGATGGCCACAGGGGAAGGCCTAGGCCACCAGCTTTATTTTGCCCTTGTCTGCTTCTGGGCATGCTGGTCCCGGACCTGGCCCTTAATACAGGGCTTCCACTGAGAATTCACATGGAAGTGCAGCATCTTATAAACCACCACGTTCAGGGTTCTGAGGTGTCTCTGACCCTACTTCAGTGCCCCCTTCCCCAAGAGGGTACTCCACTCTCACACACCCACACAGCCTGAGCTATGCAGTGAGACCCTATCTCAAAAAGAAAACAAAACCAAGAAAGCATTTCTATAATATATTGCATTGTGACAATGAGAATAGACACAATTAGAGTGTATTTAAGTCATCAAAACTGTTGGTCCATTTAGTTTATTATTTATTTTTTTATTTTTATTTATTCCTGGTGCTAGGGATCTAATTTGGGTTCTTGTGCTCGTGAAGCAGGTGCTGGAACCACTGAGCTAAATCCCTGGCCCTGGTCCATTTAGTTTAAAAATCTCACCTTGCTGCTTTGACAACAGAACCTGGGAGACTTGGCCAAGGCAGAACATGACACTTGCCCCGAAGCTGGGGCAGCATCCTCCAGGGAGTGCCAGCCAGCACACAGATGTGTCAGAAGGGGCACTGGCCAGGATGGGAGCCCCCGCTCCTGCATGGGCACCCCGTCATGGTGAGCACTGGAGGATTCTTCCTAAGGGTGGTGCGAAGAGTTGTGGTGAGACACAGGAGCACCCACACACATATTCTGCCCAGGAGCTGGTTTGGGTTATGAAAGGAAGAAAGAGTTTGGACCCCACTGCTGAAATGGGAACAAATTCCATTGTGTGTAGGGCTGACAGCACACCCACAGGCAGCTGTGGTGATGCACACCTGTATCCCCAGCTACTCAGTTATCCCCACTACTTGGAAGACTGAGGCAGAAAGCTTGTGAAGTTAACTGAAGCAACTTAGTGAAACCCTGCCTCAAAAAAGATTTAAAAGAAGTATCACCCTCAATACTCACGTCCACTCAGAGATTGTGTCCTTACTGGGAAATAGTCTTTGCAGACTGAAGACATGCCTTCTGCGGGGGGCGGTGTGGGGCTTAAATCCAATGATTGGTGTCCTTATAGGAGGAAGACAGGACACAGAGAGACCCTAGTGGGAAGACAGCCACATTGATGAAGCAATAATACACAACAGGCCAAGGCTTTGCTGCTGCCCTTCCCTTGCATTTTTTCCATAAAATGTTCTGTTCCAGAAATGTAGCCATTTGTGCTGCAGGGTGTTCCTGCTCAATGTAACAAAGTATTCTGTAACTGTGTGAGCTGCACCATATTCCTACCAGATGTGTCCGGAATGTTCTCTAACCTTCCCCTCCCGCTTCTGTGAGCATGCTCACCTGGCGTGTGGGCCCATCCCCCTGCCCCATAGATCTCTATAAGGCTGCTTCCATTTCAACTCAGGGCTCAGAATCTGGAGTGGGTAAACTCCTCTGAGCCAGCTGGCTGATAAAGGTTTTCTCCAGCTCCTCCAGTAACTTTTGGATTCTTGCGCCTTCAAATTTCTGGAGCTTGACTGTGACACTGAGCTGTTCCACTTTGCCACAACAACATGACATGGAAAAAAGAATAAACCGAGGCAGCCCAAAGCCAAGGAATGCCAAGGAAGACCACAGCCACCAGGAGCTGAACAGAGACACAGGGGGGTTCTAGTCAGAGCTTAGAGCATGGAGCCCCAGAGTGAGTGTGGCCTCCCACACCTTGACTCTGGATTTCCAGCCTCCAAATAGGGAGAGAATAAAACTGTTGCATTTGGTCTCCTAGTTTGTGGTAATCATTCACACAGCCCCCGGAAGCAAAATCATGCTGAGAGCTGGAGGGTAAAACCATAAATTTGGGAACTGGTAGTCTCAAGCTCTTGTCCTGTCTCCTGTGGGCTCCCTCAGTGACCTTGGCTGTCCTTCTGTGAACTAGGGTGACTCATATGATGACAGGACTGTAGAAAACAACCAAAGAGAGGATGAGTGATTATTCAGTGTTGGTTTTTATTTCTATTTTTTGAAGAGCTAGCTCTCAGATGTATCTATTAACTCTAATTTTCTTCCTGTTTTCCAACTTATTTTTTCCTTTTATAAATTTTAGTACTTTTTTATTTTTACATGACATAATTGCACACATTTATGGGATACGGTGTGACATATAGGCATAGAATGTCTCAATCACAGCAGGACAACGGACAGCCATCACCTAGATCACTTATCATGTCCTTTCTCCCCCTTGCCCTCGTCTTCTTTCTTCTCCTTCTTGTGGTACTGAAGATTACTCCCAAAGCCTTTGTACTGACCTACATTCCCAGCCCTTTGACTTT
The DNA here is from genome assembly GCF_012274545.1 of Fukomys damarensis. NCBI lineage: Eukaryota > Metazoa > Chordata > Mammalia > Rodentia > Bathyergidae > Fukomys > Fukomys damarensis. The sequence goes on along the minus strand of NW_022900933.1, from coordinate 38,220,317 downwards.
TTATTTTGAGACAGGGTATTGCTAAGTTGCTAAGTTGCCCAGGTTGGGCTGCAACTTGTGATCGGTCCTCCTGGCTCAGTCTACCAGAACGTGGATTACAGGTAGACACCACCACATCTGGTTATTATATATCATTTCTTTGTTTGGAGAGCATTCAAAATCATCTCTGCCAATTACTTTGAAATATTCAATTAGCTGTCATCAACCACAACTATCCTAATGTGCTGTAGAACATTAGGGGATATTTCTTCTCTCCAACTGCATCCCTGTACCTGTTAGCCAACTTCTCTCCATCCCTTTCTCCCCCACACCCTTGCTAGGGTCTGGTAACCACTATTCTGTTCTCTCCTTCTTTGAGTTCAACTTCTTTATTTGATAAGTTCTTATTAATTGTACAGGATAAAAGATTTCACTGTAATGTTTGCATCATGCCTTTTTAAAATCATAGCCACCCCCATTACTCTGCCTTCTCTTCCATTCCTTCCAATCCTTTCCTTGTCCTCTAATAGTCTCATTTTCAGATCATCTTATTTTTTTACCTAGATTCCACACATGAGAGAATGCAAGCCATACTTGTCTTACTGAGTCTGGCTTATTTTTGTTAATAGTTCTGCCCATTTTCCTATAAAAGGCATGATTTGTTCCTTATGGCTGAGTAAAAACACTCCGTTGTGTATGTGTAGCTAGTTTTCCATTTTTGAGACAAGATACCTGACGTACACACCTTAGAGGGGGAAGGGTTTATTTTGGCTCACAGTTTCAGAGATTTCATAGTCAGCTGGCTCAGAGGCAGAAACACCCTGGCGGAAGGGTGTGGTGGAGAAAAGCTGCTCACTGTATGTCTGTCACAAAGCAGAAAACAAGGGAAAGCCAAAGAGGAATGGGCCAGGGAACAGCGTCAGCCCTCAAGGTCACACACAGCCCATAACCCAACCAGACACACCCGGAAGTGCTCATCTCCTAGCCTATCAGGTTGAAAATCAAGATGAACAGACAAAAGCCCACTGTTTTTCAACTTGACACCCAAACACATCTCCTTAACTATGCTTAATCTTCCAATAAAGACAATGACAAGGTCAGAATTCCACCTAACATATTATTACCCTGCATACAGCTGGAAATGCACTAATTTCTTCTGGAAATTCTTAGTATTTCCAGCATTGCTTAAAAGTTCAAGCCCAAAGTCTCCTCTGAGACTTGTCATTTGCAGTCAAGGTGGTGTATCTCTTGGGCTGGCTCTGCCTGCTGCCTGCAGCTTTCCTCAGCAGATGTTCCATGTTTTTGGACTCTCCAACTTCCTGGGACCTCCACTGTGTCTCTGGCTTCACTCCCACAGGCTCATTCTCTGCCCTTTCAGGAGCTTCCAGAGCAGGCTTCAACCCTCTCTCACATCACCTGGCCTCCCAGGCCTTCCTTTGAAATCTAGGTGAAAGCACCCATGACCCCACAACTCTTGCATTCTGGGTGTCCATAAAATCAACATCATGTGGATGATGCCAAGGTCTTCCAGCAGTGCACAAAGTAGCTGAGGCTCCTTGGCCACGACTGCAGCAGGTTCTGAGTGCCTGAATGGCTGGACATGAGGAAACTCCCCTGCGTGGCCTTAAGTGAGCAGTGCATCTTGCAGATCTCTTCTCAAAGCAAAGTCTTTTGAAGGAGTTCACACCCGTATGCCCTGGAGCCTAGGCTACACAGAGTCTTACTGATTTCTAAGGTGTTCTCAAGGTATCTTTCTTCTTGTCTTGGTACAGAGTACCTGGCTTCATTTTAATGGTACTAATCTCCTCAGCAAACACACTATATATGGCCACAACTTTACTGAATGATTTGAAAGTTTTTTATAATCTTTCTGCTCTCCTTTTTGTTCCCAGTTCTCGCTATACATCTGGCTAAAAGCAGCCAGCAACATCCATGCCATATCCTAAAACGGTGCTGCCTTGATATTCCTCCACCAGATTCATTAGCCCACCACCTTTAAATTTAGCACCACTCAAAGTCTTTGGATATGGACAAAATGTAGACAAATTCCTTGCCAGAACAGGACACAAATGGCCTCCAGTCTGATTCCCAGTTGACTTCCTTTTCCTATTTGAAATCTCACACGCAGTCTTCACTATCCACAGTCCTGCTAACACTCTGGTTCCCTGAACTCCTACCAAAGTTGCCTATCAAGCTCTGCACACAGCAATTTAGGGTTTCTACAGCCTGACTCCCCAAACTTATCCAAACTCCTTACACAAACCAGTTCCAAAGGCTTCTTCTACCAGATGGTCAGGGAGGGTCACAACAATGACCCCATTTCTGGTTCTGGTTTTTCATATTAGTAGGCTTGCTGTTGCTGTGACGAAAATGCCTGGCTCTGTTTCAGAGGTTTCAGTTCATGGTTAGCTGGCTCAGAGGCAGAAATATCACAGCAGAGAGGTATGGTAGAGGAAAGCTGATAATATCATAACAGCCAAGAAGCAAAGCAAGAAAGAAAGAGCCATGGAGGAAGAACCGAGGGACAGATGTAGTTCTCAAGTTCAAGCCCTCATGACCCAGCCAGGCATACCCAAAAGTATCAATAATCTCTTATGTGTCCCTCAAGTCAATTAAATTTACAGTCAAGATTGGCCAAAGCAGAGTGCATGTAGCACATTTTCTTTACCCTTTCATCCACTGAGGGGCACATAGGTGGTTTCCATATCTTAGCTATTGTGAGTGGTGCTATGGTAAATATGGGCATGCAGACATCCCTGTAACATGCTGACTCTGATTCCTTTGGGTATATACCAAGAAGTGGTATAGCTGGACCATACAACAGTTCTATTTCTAGCTTCCCAAGGAACCTCCATACTGATTTCCATAGTGGTTGTGCTAATTTACATTTCTACCAACAGTGTAGGAGGGTTCCTTCCCCCATATCCTTGCCAGCATTTTTTTATATTCTTAATAATAGCCATTCTGACTGGGGTGACATAGAATTTTAATGTAGTTTTGATTTGCATTTCCCAGATGGCTAAGGATGAATATTTTTTCATATAATTATTGATCTTTTGAAAAGTGTTTGTGCAATTCATTTGCCCATTTATTGATTGAATTATGTGGGGTAATTTTTTTTAGTAAGTTTTGAGTTCTTTATATGTCCAGGATATCAATTCTCTGTTGGAAGAGTGGCTGGCAAAGATTTGCTCCCATTTTGTAAGCTGTCTCTTTATAAATTGTTTTCTTTGCTCTGCAGAAGCTTTTTGATTTGATTCAATTCCATTTGTTGCTTCTTGCTATAATTTACTGAGCTTTTGGATTCTGATTCAGGAAGTTGTTGCTTATGCTTATAATTTGAATGGACTCTCTGAGTTTTTCTCTAGTAACTTCAAAGTTTCAGGTCTTATGTTAAAGTCTTTCATCCATTTTGAGTTGATTTTTGCACAGAGTGAGAAACGTGGATCAAATGTGGATCAAAGTTTCAGTCTCCTAGATATGAACACTCAGTTTTCCCAGCACTTTTTTTTCAGTTGTGGGGATCTGGAGATTGACTCAGTGCCTTCACCCTGAGATATATTCCCAGCCTTATTTATTTGTTTGTTTGTCTGTTTGTTCATCTATAGATAGGATCTTGCTTGAACTTGTAATCTTCCTGCCTCAGTATCCCATAGTACTGGGATTACAGCTATGTGCCACCACACCCAGATTTCCAGCACAATTTTTAAAAAGGAGCCTGTTTATTCTTCAATATATACTTTTGGCACCTTTGTTGGGAATCAGATCACTGTCACTGCATGAGTATATTTCTGGGTCCTCTATTTTATTCCATTGGTCCAGATGTCACCAATACCTTACTTTTTTATGGCAATGGCTATATAATGTATTTTGAAGTCAAGCATTATGATAGCTCTAGCACTGCTATTTTTGTTCAGGATTGCTTTGGCCATTTGGAGGTCAGTTCTGTTTTCATAGGAATTTAAGCCTTGTTTTGCCTAGTTCCATGAAAAATGACAATGGTATTTTGATGGGGATTTTATCAAATCTGTAAATCTCTTTCAGTAATGTGGCCATTTTAACAAACAATACTAATGGTCTGATGATCATTAACATGGAGGTCTTTCTATCTTCTAGTGTCTTCTTCAGCCTTTTCCTTTAAGTGTTCTACATTGTAGAGGTTTTACACCTGTAGAGGTTAGATTTATTTCTGAATTGTTTGTTTATTTGGCTGTTATGACTAAGATTGTTTTCCTGAATTCCTTACAAAGGAAAGGATGACTAGGATTGTTTTCCTAATTTCTGTTAGAAATAGAAAAATTCTAATTAGTTAGTATTGATTAGGTTTCCCACTACTTTGCTGAGTTTCTCGGATCTAAGAGTTTCCTCGTGGAGTCTTCAGGGTCTTCCAAATATAGGATCATATCATCTACAAGTAAGGATAATTTGATTTCTTCTTCCTTATTTGTATCTCTTTTATTTCTCTTACCTAGTTGCTCTGGCTAAAACTTCCAGTACTATACAACATAAGAGTGATGAGTGGACATTTTTGTTCATTTCTGATTTTAGAGAAAAATGCTTTTAGTTTTCCCCCATTCAGCACAATATTGGCCATGAGATTAACTTTAGCTTCCACATATAACTGAAAACATGTTGTATGTACTTTCTGTGCCTGGCTAATTTCACCAGCACAATGTTCTACAGTTCCATCCATATTGTTGTAGATGAGAGAACTTCATTCTGGGTCATGTGTTTGTTGCACCTGGGACTGAATCCAGGCCCTTTATACTGAGCTACATACCTAGCCATTCATTTATATATTTATCTTCCTTTTGAGACAGAGTCTCACTAAGTTACTACATTACCCAGACAGGGCTTGAACTTTAATCCTCCTGCCTCAGCCTCACAGAGAGCTGGAATTACAAACATGTGCCACTGCACCTACCTGAGAATTTCATTCTTTATATAGCTGAATAGTATACACCTTTGTGTATTTACATTACTTCTCCTTTATCCATTCACGTGTTGATGCATATCTAGGCTGATTCCATACCTCAGCTATTGTGAATAGTGCTGCAATGAACATGTGTGTGCAGATGGTCTCCCAATATACTGACTCCATTTTACTCAGGGTACACACCCAGTATGTGATTACTGGGACACACAGTAGTTCTGCTTCTAGTTCTAGTTCTAGTTTTTTGGGGGAACTTCAATACTGTTTTCCACAATAGCCATAGCTTATAATCTCACCAAAAATGTAAAAGTTCCCTTTCTCTTTGTCCTTACCATCATTTTTTTGGTCTTTTTAATAATCAACATTCTCACTGGAATAAAGTGATATCTCACTATGGTTTTGATTCATATTTCCTTGATGATCGTGGACACTGAGTGTTTTGTCACATGTTTGTTGGTCACTTGTATGTCCATTTCTGAGAAATGTCTAATCAGGTCATTTGTTCATTTACAAATTAGATTGATTGATCGACTGACTGAATGAATGACTAAAGCTGACTTGTTTGAAGTCCTTTTATATTCTGGAAATTAACCCCTCCTCAAATAAGTGGTTTGGGGAGATTTTCTCACATTTGGTAGGTTGTCTCTTCACTCTGTCTACAGTTGCTTTTGTTATAATTGTTGCTTTTAAAGGAGCATAATAATCCCATTTGTCAATTTCTGCTTTTGTTATCTGTGCTTCTTGGGACCTGCTCAAAAAGTCTTTGCTCAGGTGAGAGTCCTACAGTATTTCCTCCTATATTTTCTTCTAGTAGTTTCATAGTTTGGGATTTTATTTTCAAGTCTTTATCAATTTTGGATAGATTTTACCCTATGACAAGAGACAGAACTGGTTTCTTTCTTCTGCTTAGATATCTAGTTTTCCAGCGTTATTTATTGATGAGTGTTCTTTCTCCCCAATGTATGTTCTTGCAGCCTCTGTTGAAATCAGTTGAGTATAAATATATCAATGTATTTCTGGGATCTCAATTGTGTTCTGTGATGCCCAGTACCAAGCTGTTTGATTACTATACATTTGTGGTTTGTTTTGAAGTCAAGTATCACAATACCTCAAGTTTTCTTCTTTTTTGTTAGGATTCCTTCCTTTGGTTATTCTGGGTCTTTTAAGGTTTCAAAAAATATCATGTGTTCTTTCTGTTTCTGTGGAGAATGGCACTGGTGTTTGCATCGGAATTGCAGTGAATTTGCTTATTGCTTTGGATAGCACAGACATTTTTAACAGTATTGATTCTTTTAGTCCATAAATGTGGGATGCATTCATTATTTTTTGTTGTCTTCAGTTCTTTTATCAATGTTTTAGAAATCCCATTGTAAAGATTACTTGCTTACTTTGTTAAATTTATTCCTAAGTTTTTTCTGTAGCTATTATAAATGGAATTACTTTTTAACTTCTATTTTTAGCAGTCCTCTTAACTCATCCCTTGGGTAAATAGGATTACAGGTGTGCACCACCATATTTGGCTTTTAAATTTTTTGACTGAGTTACTTCAAATGACCTTCTTCAAATTAACAGGTTCTTTCTTCTATCTGAACTACTCTGCCTTTGAGGCTATCGACTGTATTTTTTATTTCATTTATTGAATTATTTAGTTCCAAGATTTGTTTTGGTTCTTTTTATGATCTCTATTTCTTTGCTGAATTTCCCATTCATATCATGAATTGCCTTCTTGGTTTCATTGAATTGTCTGTATTCTCTTGTATCTCAACAAATTTCTTTAAAATCATTATTTTGAATTTTTGTTAGGAAATTGATACCTTTAATTTGGGATCACAGAAGAGAGTTACTATGCTCCTTTGTAAGTGCCATTTTACCTTGTTTTCTCTTGTTTCTTGTGTCTTTATGCTGATATTTATGCATCAATTTCCTCTACCAATTTTATAGTGAGGCTTTCCTAGCAACAGATTTTCTGCTCATAATATGTCTCAGTGTATTGGTTAGATGGGCTGTGTTGGCTTCAGTTCCAGTGTTTTAGTGTAGTGTCAGCATAGTTCCTTTACCTGTAATCAAAGTTAGAGATACTGCAGGTGTTTTTGTGGACCAGGCTATCGAGGTTGTGGGATTCTACCACAACCTGGAACTGGAACTGAGACCAGGGCATCTAAGGGCTTCAGGCTGCTGCAGAAGAAAATGTCTCCTATGTCTGTGGTGTGGGTAGGGTGGCCAGGTGCCCCTTGCTTACCCTTTTTTTGGGTTCACTGTTGATCTCAAGAGAAGGAGCAATAAATGTTGTTGGCATGATTCTCTTCTTCATAAGGCTACTGTATCTTTGTGCTCTGCAATGTCTCTGCCACATGCCCATTGCATTCTGGCTCTCTGTCCCAAACACTTTAGTGAAACAGCTGTGTTATTTTCTTGTTTGGGTCCTTTGTATGGAGGGAAGCATGCCAGGCACCTCCTGGCAGTCACCTTGTTCCACTTTTTGTTTTGCCAACTTATTCATTTCTATTTTTATCATCTCCTTTCTGTTTTTTTTTCTTGTGTTTTATTTGTGTCTCCCCTACACAGTGAGATCAAAATATACAGTGCTTGCCTAAATGTTTTAAAGATGTATTACAGTAAAAGACACATTGTCACTGATCTCCCTCAAAATACTTCCTCTTGTTTTTAACACACTTATCCCATCATTCTTACCACTTTCTGAAACACTTCTGGAAGTCCTCTTCTATGGGCATCTTTAGTTGTGCTAGTGTTCCTGCTTTACTTTCCTGAATCAGATCAAAAGATTTACCTTTCATGGTCCTTTTGACTTTAGGGAAAAGCCAGAAACCACACAGTGTCAGATCCAGTGAATAAAGTGAGTGTGGATTACATTGTGTCATGTTTACTGGATGAAAATTGCTGCACCAGAAGTAATGTATGACATGCACCCTTGTCATGATGGAGGATGAAACTGTCTGCCCATTTCTCAGGATGTTTTCTACACATAATTTCTTTTTTGTTTGTTTTGTTTTGTTTTATTTTTTGAGACAAGGTCTCACTATGTAGTTGAGACTGATCTGGAACTCACTATGTAGCCCAGGCTGGTCTCGAACTCACAGCGATCCTCGTGCCTCAGCCTCCCGAGTGATGGGATTACAGGCGTGCACCACCACGCCCAGCTACACATAATTTCTTATGTGATTTAATAACCCTTTAAATATCCAGAGTCCATCAGAGTGTTCCTGGACATAAACTACAAACTCAACTTGCACAATTCCATAAAGGCAAAAAGCTCACAATGGACATCAGCTTGGATCTTCATTGTTGTACTTTTCTAGCACCCAGGCAACTGGGTGATTTCCACTCAGAATGCTGAACCTTGATCTCAAGATCATAACCTTAGAACTGAGTTTCATCTCCCATGATGACATTTTTAAAAAGCTAGAATCTGAAGTGGGATGACCTAGCAACTCCAGTGAAACTGACAAAGACTGTTGCTTTTCTTTGACAGTCAAAACACACGGAACAAATTGCATACTCTCACCTCACATGCAAAGCTTGTTATTTAAATGCCTTGAACAGAACCCTAAAAGATGTTCAGATCCTCATAAACTTCCCCAGTAATCACCTGTTTGATTGAATTACTTTGCTTACTTTCTCAATATACTCTTGGATTTTTTATGTTTAAAGATGCCCCAGTCTCTCCATGCCTTCAATCTATTCACAGCATTATGAAATCACTCCGACCACTTATAATTATTTCATGATCACTACAGCATCAGCCCAAGCTAAACTAATTTTAACACTGTGTTAGTTACTTTTTTCTCCTTGCTGAGACAAAATACCCGACACCCAAAGTTAAAGAGGAAAGGGTTTATTTAACTCACAGTTTGTAGAGGTTTCAGTCCATAATCAGCTAGCTCCAAGGTAGGGTGGCATGACAGACAGGGCTTGCAGAGGAGAAATAGTTTTTGGCAGCCAGAAGGTAGCAAAAGCAGCAAGAGAGCTTAACAGTGCCTTTCTGCCCCTTTTATTTTATTCAGACTACTTAGGGTGGTTAGCACTCACACCCTTAATCCTTGTGCCCTTGGGCCTAGCTGTACCATGAATCAATCACACACTCTAGATTCAGCTGCCTCTGAAAAAGCATGAGACTTAGGGGGACATCTAAACACAAGGCATAACAACATTTCATGTTTTTCTTCAACAGTTTTTACAGTTTGAAACAAAATTTCATATTGATTCATTGTTAGCAACCCATGATGTATGACACACATTAAAACCATAGTTCACAACTGACTGACTGCATCAAATGAGCTAAAACCTGTCACACACTGTAAGTTTCAATGCACCACTGCTGGTGCATTTCCCTTGGGTGGCAGTTGGTAGCAGCATTCACTGTAATTTTTGGTTGAACTTCCTATCTTTTGACTTTGATATGTAATTCATTTGTTTCCTTTATGTCTCTTCACAATGAAGATATTTAGTGTTACAGATTTGTCAGTGATTGTTGCTTTGTCTGCACCCTATACATAGGCTCTCAAGCTCATCAGTTTCTAAGTGTTCTGCAATTGAAATACTTGTTTCTCCTTGTTGGTGGGAATGCCAAGTAGTACAGCAGCTATAGAGATCAGTATGGAGTTTCCTCAGAAAAGTAAAATAGAAATCCCACTTGACCTAGCTGTTCTCCTCCTAGGTATCTTCCCATAGAGTTGAAGTCATTATATTACAGTGATATATGTACACCCATGTATATAGCAGCACAATTCATAATAGCTAAATCTTGGAAATGGCCTATATGCCCATAAACGAATGAATGAATAAAGAAAAGATGATATTTATACACAGTGGATTACTACTCTGCCATAAAGAAAAATAAACTTAAGGCATTTATAGCTAAATGGATGAACCTTTAGAACATAATATTAAATGGAATAAATCAGAAACACATTTAAATATTACATGGTTTCTCTAATAAGAAACTCATAATATAAATAAAGAGCAAAATATGGGCTGGGGATTTAGCTCAGTAGTTCGGTGGCCTGCCTCACAAGCACAAGGACCTGAGTTCAATCCCCAGTACCACAAAAAAAAAAAAAAGAGCAAAATAAAAGATAGATAATAGGAAGTACAGAGATCTTTCTCAAGTGAGAAGGAGGGGAACAAGAGATGGAGAGGAGAGGGGCGGTATATGGGCTCAATAAAAGAATTACAGAAAAAAATGGAAATAGAGCTTTTGTAAGTGAGAAGGGGTCCAAAAGTTAGAGGAAGCAGAGAGGGATGGGAGGAGTATGGGATGAAAAGAAGAATTAAGATGTGTTAAGTACATGTACTAACTCTACATGATAAATGTGATCATAATGTACTTCAAAAATGTGCTTATAAAAATTTTAAAGGACAAACTCACTTCTTCTTTGACTCAACATGTATTTAAGAGAACGTTGCTTGGAATATTTTCCTTTGCCTTTGGTTTGGTTATTTCTGTTATTGCTCCTTTGTGGGAGGAGAATGATATCTGCATGTTGATATTTATTGACCCTTAATCAGTGGCCTACTATGCGGTCAGTGGTTGTAAATGTTCCATGATGATAGAAGAGAAGGTGTAGTCTGCTATAGGATATGGAGTGTGAGATATATAAGTACATAGGGCAGCCTTGGCAGGACTTGAGAAAGGGTTCTAGTTTCCTCTGTGCCGTGCATGTCTGGCTCCCACCTCCTAGACAGACCTTTTCCAGTGAGGTCATACAGGAGCCTTTGGCCCAGGGCTGCCTCACAGGATCAGGCTGGAGTCACTCCCACAGGGCTTCCCCAGGACCACCTTCACTGGCTTCTTGCCTGTCCTGCTTCCCTTCCTCTCCAGTTTCTTCTAGGACTATCTCCTTAATAGATCAGTTTCCCAGGAGTCTGCAATTCTGGGTCTCTTTCTAAACTTGACATAAGATATAATCAGACCTGAACTTCCAGACAGACTCCCATAGTGGGAGACTTTCCTATCAGACCGTTTCTGCATTGTTTTTCTGGGGGTCCCCACAAAAGGACCCAGAATGCAGTAAAGAGACCAGAGAACAATGAGAACCAAGGATGTGGGCCTCTGAAGATTAGGGTATAAGCTTCAGGGTGGGGAAATGTGATACTGGGCAACAGTTCAGGGATTTTTCCTTGATTGTGTAGTCTGCCTAGGGGCCGAGTATCTTCTGACTTCACAAGACTCAGCAGTAACTTCTACCTTTCTCTTCCTTCGGGTGCACATGTGAGCATTACTCTCATGCCTTGGTAGAGCACCAATTCTGCAGGATCTGGGGAGATGCTCAGTCCATCTTCTGAGGCCAGCAGACACTGGCAGCTGGCAGCAGTTATCTATTCTCTATGGTTCCTCCCCCTACAGGAGCCCAGTGAGCAGGCCACAGTGGAGAACTCTAGCTGTACCCCAGAAGACAGGATGCAGCCAGCCTTGGACTTCACATCTTTGTCTCTCAGAGCCAGACACCAAGACCCCCTGAGCCTCCATAGGAGGAAGCAGCAGATGCTTTCATTCTTATCCTTCCTGTCTTCTTGAGGGAAGATCTAGAGTACAATGCAAGCCAAAGTTCAAAGTTACAGGGACGCTACTGACTGAATATTTATTTCTGACCCACTCAGATTCTCACATTGAAGCCCTAGTCTTCCATATGACGGTATTTGGAGTGGGGTCTTTGCTCAGCAATTAGGTTTAGATGAAGTCGCTGAGGTCGGGCCCTTGGGATGATAGTACCTCCTCTAGAAGAAGAGACCAGAATGCACTCTTGCCCTCTCCACGTCCCCCTCTCTTCTCTTTCTCCTTTGTGAGAATCCAGCAAAACGGTAACAGTCTCACCAGGAACCAAACCAATTGGCACCTTCATCTTAGGCATCTCAGCCTCCAGAACAATGAGAAATGTATTTCTGTGGCTTAAGATATCCAGTCTTTTATTTTTTATAATAGCTGCTCAAGCCGAGACATCAAGGAGTGGGGAAATGCCTAAAAATATGGAAATGATCTTGGCAATGGGTTAAATGAAGCCTGTAAGGGCTTCGAGGTGCATATTAGAAAAAGCTGATATTGCCGTGAAAGGACTCATGAAGGTGAGTCTGGTGAAGGCTCAAAAGAAAAGAGGAGAGATGTACAGAAAACTTCCATCTTAGAAAACACATAAACAGTTGTGTCCAGAATGTTGGTAGAATTAGGGATATTAAAGGATATTCTGCACATGTCTCAGCCAGTTATCAGACAATGGAGAAAAGATAACCCTTGTTATACAGTGCAAATAACTTGGCTGAACTGTGTTTGTGTCCTAGTGTTTTGTGGGAGGGAGGATGTGACAAAATTGCTTTGAGCAGAGCACTAGATATTTGAGAAAATTCCTGAGCAAAGAGTTGAAGGAGTGGCTTGCTTCCTCCAGGCAGCTTATAGCAAAATATAAGAAGAGAGAAACAAATTGAAGAAGAAACTGATAAACAAAAAGGACCCAGAACTTAAATATTTAGAAAATTCTCAGCCCACCCATATTGCAAAAAATGACAAAGTACACTTGAAAGAAAATACTAAGGGTAGGGAGATCTATAAGGAGATTAGTGTAGGTGTGAACCATAGGCCCACAATCCCCCAAAAAAGGAATCACCGTTGGACCTAACTGAAGTGGACAGAGACTGCACAGAATGAAGACAAGCTGTTGGGCTTTCTAGATTTCACAAGGACTGGACAATAAAACTACTGGGCTTCAAACCTGTGTTATTCTTCCAGAAAAGGCCAGAATGTCCCTGAAAGAGCTTTAGAGGTCATCAAAGCCAACACTTCAATTTCAGTTGCAGGCCAGACCCTCAAACAAAGCTGTGGTGTTGCCTCACGAGCCATGCAGGTGGCCTTGCCGTCCTAGTGGGCTTGGGGGTCAGAACATCAAGCCAGACAATACTGTTCCCAAGCCAAGGACTAACGGAGTTTGCCATCATAGGTTATAGTGGTCCCGCCTTATCTTCAGGGGACAAGTTCCAAGATCCCGTGGATGACCAAACTTTATATACACTGTTTCTTCCTGTGCGTACACACCTGAGGTAAAGTTTAACTTACGAATCAGGCAGAGTAAGAGGTTAACAACAATGACAGGATAGAACAACAACAATACACTATAATCAAGTTATTTAAAACATGAATTATGCATTTCTGGAATATTCCATTTAATATTTTCTGAGAAGCAAACTCATGGATAAAGAGGTACTACAGTCCCTGGGACTCATCCCCCTCTTTCTAACGTACTTCTCCATTTTGGGATGGAAACATTACATCCTATATCCTATGCCAGTGTATTTTGGAGCCAGACAACTTATCTAGTTTCACAGAGCCCCAGCTAGGAAGGACTTTAGCTTCAGGATAGGCTGTACTTTGCGTCTCAACAGTGTGTGGCTTAGACCATGTATAGAGGTGGGTCGCTGGCGGCATGACCTGGAAGTCTGTACTCTTATCCCCAGCTCCTCTTTCCCTCTCCCCCTCACTGTCTTCTTGCTGGCTGCTAGGGGCCTAGCATCTTTCCTACACCAGGCCCTTCTAACACGCTATGTCTGCCTTGGAGCCAGTTGACCAAAGGCCAAAGCCCCAGTTGACCAAAGGCCAAAGCCCCTGAAACCATGAGCCATAATAAACATTTCTTCAAGTTGAAGGGTCAGGTATTTTGTCACAGCTGACTAACACAGTGGGCCTGGGGTCAATGCATGCACATGTAGGGACAGGAAAGCAAAAGAAAAATATCAACTCACACCTTGTGGCACTCAGCTTTTTTCCAAGGTGCCAGCCCCGCTGTCTTGGGAGAGTACCGTCCTCAGTTAAAGTTCCCTTTGCCTATTATTATACCTTGTTTGCTACCTAATTCAGCTCTGGCTAAAATCACTACTTCTGGCTCAGGCTTTCTTTCCATAGACCTCTTCTTGAAAAGGATCCAAGAATATCACAGCATAATACTGATACAGTGAAGGCTGGTGACCCAGTCTAGAAATCCAGGGACAGATTCAACGTAGCAAGGCTGTGACTGCAGCTGGAGCAAAGGTCTATGATCTGGGACCCAGGGGCTGCCTGGGAGCCACAGCAGTTGAGCTGGGTGGCTTCAACAGATATGGGAGCTGTTCTGGAGGTACAGAGCTGAGTCTGACTGGAAATCAGCCTGGGAGGGAGGTTAAGGCAGAAACACAGGCACCTGGCACCTAGAGGAAGGTGTGAGCAGAAGGTTTCTAAGGAAGACACCTCCAAGGGGACTTTGGGGAAGAGACAAGAGCAGAATTGGGAGGCATCATGCCCTCCACAGTGCCACCCTCAGGATACAGAAGAAGCAGCCACAAGCTTGGCACAAAAGAAAACTTGAAGCTCCTGAATTTATGGCCTCGGGGAAGGAGTGAGTCCACTCACCCCTGATGTGGGGGCCAGGGAAGGAGGTGACCTGCAGACACAGCTCAAGGAGCACTGGATTACACCCTCACCAAAACCCAAGTACCACAGCCAGGACCTGCATCACCAGCCGGGTTCATCCCAACCACAGCTAACACAACTCGAGAAGAATCAACCACGTGTGCACCCAACAATGGACCCCAAAAGATTGAAAATCTTCCCTGCCCCTAACTGTTGCTTCTGCTGTAGTCTCTGGGTTCTTGCATTCAAGAAGGCCTCTGGCCAAAAGCAAAACAAGCAGCCCTGCTATCTATCGAACATTCCCCATGTGGGCACACGGCTGGCATCAGAGCCTCAGCCCCGAGGCCGCCCAGCCAACTCACCATCAATACACGGCCACAGTGGCTCAGTGAAGCCCCCAGCAGTGCACAATCGATCCATACCCCTTCTCCCCAGCTCTGGAAGGCAGATGATCATTTATTCAGTTGACTGAATATTATCTTTCCTGTTTGATCTTTCTTGACCAGAGCGAAGGCAAAGTTTAAAATCCATGTAAATCATCCAAACAGAAACCCATGCCACTTGGACATGGGTGCCAGGTCATCAGGGACAGAGGCAGGGAGGTCAGGGGACAGGGCTGGGCATGTCTGGCTTCAAAGGACCTGGCTGTTAATGACCTCCAGGGTCAGTAGCGTCCCCTCCAGGAAGTAATGAGAACATCTGCACAGAATTTGCTCAGAGCTGCATTCAAAGCCACAACCAGTGCAGAGATAGAAGTCACGCAAGGTTGTGCTGTGGCTGTCTCTCAGGTCGTGGGGGAGGCCTGAAGGCCAGGACACTGGGGCTGTGGGGCAGCTGTAAACAACTGAACAATATCAGACAGGGGCTAGAAGTCCGTCCCTGGGGTGGTCGCCCAGGAAGTCTCTGGCTGTGACCTCCTCCTTCTAGCAGGAGGAAAAGGAAACTGAGGCCTGTTGGCCAGGACAATCCCTTTAAGAAGCTATCTGGGGATGTCCTCTCACACACAGGACCACACACAACCTGGACAGCCCAGCCTGGGAGAGAAGCAGAAGTGGAGGACCCACTTGGAGCGCCAGGCTCTTCTTCCTTAGGATCTGGCTTCAGCTTGGTGCCTTGAAAACAAAACAAAAAAAAATTGGTCCACTCATGTTTGCCTGCCACACCCAGCCATAAAGGTTGGCTGCCGCCAGTATACCCTGACTAATCGACCAGGGTTTCAGGAGGGCGGGGTCACACCTCTAATGGGGGCTGCCGATGTGGCCACCCTCATGAGGGCCCAGCACCAGTCAGGCATGAGGGGTACAGAGAAACCCTGCTGACTGTGGGTTACAATGCACTGCGTCACGCTGTGGGGTGACCTGGGGGAAATTACTTGATCTTTCTGGGCCTTGTTTCCATCTCTGTAAAATGGGGCCGTCGTCGTCTCCATCCCATAAGGCTGAAGTAAAGATTAAATGAGGAAATTAACGCCATTTCGCCTGAGCATAGTAATGTCTCAGTAAAGGCCAGTTAATTATTATTATCAATATTTATTATTATTGTTATTATTATTACGGGAAGAATTAGCCTCCAAGGACCCTCCCCATCTGTACACTGAATTGTTTTGCAGTGTCTTCAGGGCTCTGCCAGATACAGGATGGGGGTGGCTGGGGTCCTGGAGGGGGAGAGTAGTGACAAGCTGTGATTATCGTAGCTCTGTCGCACACTCTCAGGCTCAGCAGAAGAGAACACGCTCTCCAGATCACCTAGCAATTAAGCGCAGGAGGCTGGCAAAGAGCCAGCTGCTCTGTCAACGGAGTGGGGAGAGCTAACCCTTCCCTGGAGCCTGGGGAGAGAGGGGCTTTGGAAGACGCCTAGCTCTTCCCACCCACCACGCTTTTAAAGATCAGATAGTAGTGGGCTTCCCAGGCCATGCCAGGGGGGCACCTTCCCCCAGCCAGGTCCCGGAGTGGACCGATCAGAATGCTCCCTGCTTTCCCGAAAGCCGGCCACCCCGGCTCCTGGCTGTGTTCTCAGGTGTTTGCAAGGGCTGCTCCCCAGCCCAGAAGGCCGTTCCCTCTGCCCCTGTCTGAAAACTCTGATTTCTACTTTGGGCTCCTGCTTCACTGTCACTGCCTGAGTCCTCTTACACAGGCCTTCTCCAGCCCCTGCCCAGATGATGGCTTCCCTGTGGCCCTGCCTGCCCCACTGCCCAGGACCCTGGGGCCCTTCCAGGCCTGATGTGAGGCTCCCAAGTCCCGATGGTTTCAGGGATTGTGGAAGCCCACGGTCCTGTCGGGGAAGGAGGCATGAACTGCAGGGCAGGGGCAGGTGGGACCTGCCAGAGCCGCCGCCTGCTTCCCCTAGCCGACTTCCAGCTGCCAACCTCCTGCCAGCCAAAGGGCAACGTTTTACTAACAAGGGTCCTCTTCATGTGCTCAGGCCAGGATTCATGTCTGAGTTAATTAATTTCCAGGTTCCACATGAACGCAAGAGCTGAAAATTAGCTCTTACACAGAGACAGTCCTAGCTGTTCCTCTAAATTGCAGGGGATTGGAGGCCAGAGGCAGTGACAGCTCCTGGCCCATGTGGCAGTGGAATTAGAGGGGTATTGCTTCTTCTCCACCCCTTGGGGCCCAGGCAGATGGGAGGGTTCATTGTGAGGCCCCTGGGTCCTCCAGCACCCAGTCAGGTGCTCTGGACCCCAGATGGGTCTGTGGAGAAGCCCCACCTCGGGTGCCTGCCCACTCTGGCAGCAGCTCCTCCCTGAACCTTCTGCAGGTCCCTTGGGGCCGGGCCAGCTCCCTCTCGAGTCCAATCCACCAGCAGCACCCAAAATAGTCTTGTTTACTAAGTCTTCTGTCTCCAGGATGCAGGGGGAACTGCTGCAAACCTTGGGCAGAACTAAAAGCCCTGACTTCCGGGCCAGTAGGGTCAACACAAGTCCTGGACCCCAACCCCTGGGTGTCGCTGTACCCCCAGCCCCGGCTGTGGGGCTCTGACAAGATCATCACGGTGGCCATGACCATAGTGTTCATTTATTCCTTCTTGGTGGCACTGAATGAATAGAACATCTCTGTGGGGCCTTCCCACGGGCACGCAGATCCGGAAGAAGCTGGAGACTCCAGAGCTTTTCAAAGTGCCCTGGCTTTGAGTCTCTCAGGACTGGGAGAAAAATCCCAATGTCCCTCTCTGGCTCCATGCTTCAAATGCTCCCTCTGTAAAACAAGGCAAACACCTCCCCAAATTCCTTATCTGAGCCCCTCAGAGACAGATATCTGTGAGAATTTCGAATCACTTTGGCCTTCCCAAAGACCGTGTGGCCCTGTACCAGCTACTACCCAACCCCATGCAGGACAGCACCTCCTGGACCCCAGCCGTTCTCACCACCACAGTGAGTGTAGGTGTCTTCCCCGTGAGGGGTTCATGCACCCCACAGCCTCCTGCCACATCGCACCAGGCTGTGTCGTGAGTTTAGCTGTTGGAAGTCAGCATGACAGCAGCAGCCCAGCCTCACCATTGATTTTTCCGGCCATGGTGGCCAACTGATGGCATGGTGGGGGTCGCGCTAACCCCTGCCATCTCCCTCGGAGGCAGAACACAGGTAGCAGAGCAGCATTCTTGGCACTCAGAGTCCAATTACCACAGGAGGTGACCTGGTGCCCCTGTCCATTTGAGCTGAACACCATCAGGTGCCTTGCCCTGTTCTGGAGAGGGCATAGGAGTTACCCATTTCATTTGCTCACCAGCCCTTGGGGGCAAAACATGCCCTTCAGAGCCACAGGTCAGAGACTCCAATGGCCTTGGCTCAGGAGTCCTGAACCCACCCCAGTCACAGCCATGTCAGTCAGGAAGAGGAGACTCCAACCACGTGGAGCACTCGAAGAGGGGCAGCCCGTGCCAGCAGACGAAGAGCAGGATGTGCGCATTATCAATGCTCCATTCACAGACAAGGCCTGCAAGGGCCCCTCCACCTCTGAATGAGCCTCCTTCATGCTACCCTGGCAGCAGGCCCTGGGGAGACCGGCCTCCCCACCCACACATGCCAAGCTGGCAGGACAAAGCTGGCACACTTATTACAACGCCCCCCAGTCTGCTCAGCAGAGTTTTTGGCCTCTCCCTTTCCAACAAACAGTGTTATTTTAGGAAATCTCCCAGAGGAATGAGGCTTCCCCAAAACCCACCCTCCCTAAGGGCTCTTTGTTTCGCACTTAGCTGCTATCAATTCTGGACCAAAGCCTTCAGGGCTGCCTCTTAGGAATCAAAGGGGCAACTGAATGCTGGTCCAGGACGTGGAACAGTTTAAGGGCCCCCCTCGTTCCCCCTCAACCCCCTCAGTCCTCCCACCAAAGGCCCTGCCAGCAGCCTGCTCCTCACAGACCCTCTCCAGGAAACAGTGCCCCTCGTCCCCAGTCTCCTAAGGGATGGGGATGGCCACGGCTCCTTGGACCAATGGGAAACAGGAGCCTGCGGATAACTTCTCCCTCCCACTGCCCAGACATATGCTCCACGCGGTATTTTCAGACAGCCTTTCTGAAATCATCTCAGGAGACAACAAACTCTGTGCTTCCTCCAAACCCCTGTGGGTGAACTGAGCACGCACGCACATGCACGCACACACACACAAACTTCTCCCTTGCTCCAGCTCTCAGGAGTGGCATCACAATTAAGGTAAGTTAAGGAGCAAGTCACCCAGGCTCTGTCTCCTGTCAGTCCTCAGTGCCCCCCCATAAGTAGGTAAATGTGCCCCCTCCATATATATGCAAATACATGTATATGTGTGTAGATGTATGTATGTTGTGTAAATGTATGCATATATGTACGTGTTTATGTGCATATGTGGATAAATAGCATATGTATCACATATACATAGCTCTCTCTCCTCTTTCCCTCTAACTACACAAAGATAAATTATAAAAGGAAGAAACCATCAACTGCTCCTTCTCAAAATCCTGCCTACATCGGTGAAATCCAACATGTATAGCAACCTGTTCTGCTTGGGCACCTGCCAGCCAGCAGCATTGCTGTGAGTTGAAGAGCCAGTCCACAGCTCATCCTTGCTTCCAATGCCAGCTGCAAGTTTGGCAGTGCCAAGACCCCTCAGCTTCCATCATTTTCAGGAAGGATTCAGGAAACCACTGGGGAAAATCAGCTAAGGGAAAAGGTGTGGGAAGCAGAGACCACAAAGCACAGGTATATTATTTACTTTTCCATTACTGAAACAAAATGCCCAACACCCAAAACTTACAAGGGGAAAAGTTTAATCTGCTTCACAGTTTCAGAGGGATCAGTCCATGGATACCTAGCTCATTAGCAGAAAAATCATAGCAGAAGGGTGTGGCAGAGGAAAGCTGTTCACCTCATGGCAGCCAGCAAGCAAAAAGAGAAGAGAGAACATAGGGACAAGATTTCACCCTGCCAGGTCACACCCCAATGACCCACCTCTTCCAGCCATCCCCACCTCCTAACAGCACCTTCAGCTTTGAACACATCAGTGGGTGGATCCTCTGATGAACACAGTGTCCCCACTATGCAATCACTTTACACACACACACACACACACACACACACACACACACACACAAACACGA
>NW_022900933.1:38188427-38200172 GCF_012274545.1 Fukomys damarensis | reverse complement strand
ACACACACACACACACACACACACACACACACACACACACAAACACGAGGCTTTTTAGAGACCTTTAGATCTAAGCCATAATACCAAGTGCACCCAGCCAGTGGAAAGTAGACAATGCCCCTTCCCCAGCATCAAAGTGGGACACAGTGCTGTCAACAAGGGCAGCTCATCTGTGCCTTGGCATTTGGTTCCAAGGCTTTAAAAGGCCTCCACAGTCAGAAATGCACCTGGCCACCTCAGTTCCTAGCCCCTCTGGATATCAGGCTAAATCTAGGTATGGACCAGAGCCCTCAGGAAAACAAAGACACTCCTATTGTGACCTAGAGACCACCTCCCAAAGATGAGGGCAGAGGTCAGTATTCCTTGGAGGCAAAATGAATTCCTTCCTCCGCCAATCACACAGATTGGGACCATTCCAGCTGTATCTGCTGCCAATCTGCCCATGGGCCTGCAGAAGTTTCCAGAACTTGTCAAGAACAACAGCCACAACCAGAGGTGTGGTGTGGAACATATTCCTGACATGGTGAGTCCCATCTGTCATTGTCTGGCAGTCCAGTCTACACACCAACTTTGGGACCATGCCACTGTATTCACCGTGTGTCTGCCCAGCCTCCAGGTGGTCCCTAGTCTTCCAGGGTGCAAGGATCAGATAGGCCAGCAGAATTGTGAGGGATTTGCCTGGCATTCAGTGCTGGCCAGGCACTGACCTGGGCCAGTCCTGGCTCAGAGACACTTCCAAGGGCAAATCTTAGGCCAAACTATCACCATCTACAGCCTCTTTCAGCCACCCAACTCTCCTAAAAGGCCACCACAGAGACCTCCTGCTGCTGCAGGTTGATCCTCTCTCTTGCCAGGACCTGTCACCTGTGGGGAGGGCAGGGATCTGTACTCATGGGGCTCAAGTGCCTTGAGGCTTGAGGCCACATAGGCTTTTTCAATATGGAGATTAGCAAATGTTTTTTTGTTCTGTTGTATTTTACCTCAGATTTTTTTTCTGGTTAAAATACATAACATAAAGTATACATATTGAACATTTCAAATGTCTCATTCAGTGGCATTAGGTACAATAAAAATGTGCAATCCTTGCCTCTGTAAATCTTCAGAACCTTTTCTTTTTCCCAAACTATACTCATCAGTGGATTCATAGATGAATGTCCTCGTAGGAGGTGGAGCCTGGTTAGAAGTGGGTCACTGAGGGTGTGATCTGAAAGGGTGTTTTCTTGTCCTTGGCGCTTCTCTCCTCTCTCTCCCTCTCTCTCTCTCTCTCTCTCTCTCTCTCTCCCTCTCCTCTCCTTCTTCCTGGCCTTCATGGGTTGAGCACCTTTTCCTCTGCCAGGCCTCTCTGCCACCTTGTTTCCACCTTGAATCCAGCTGGTCATGGACTAAACCAGAAGCCAAAATAAATCTCTCCTTTTTTAACATGAGACTATTGGGTATTTCACCCCAGTAACAAAAAAGTGGTTAAAATAGATATTGGTACCAGGAGTAGGGTCATCACTGTGATTGTTACTAAATATGTGGTTCAAAGCCCTTTGAAACTCACTTGTGGGAGAAGTTTTGGAGATGCCAGCTACAGAAGCCCAGAAATGTTAAAAGTAAGTTTGATGGGAGAATCTGGCCAGAGCTCAGAGAACAATATGCTGATAGAAATGGATAGTGACAACCAAATTCAGGAGTTATAGCTGGGACCTAAACTCCACTGACAGTTATACTAGAGACCTTGTTTGTTAGCTTATAGCAGAGAATTTGTCTTCACTTTGCCTATATCCTAAGGATTTTCGGGAGCCTAACATTAAGGGTGGTGGACTAAGTGATCTGGCAGAGGAAATCTCAAAGCAGCCCAGTGTTCAGGATGTGATATAGATACTGGTGGCTGCTTTTAGCCAGGTATACAGTGAAAATCAGCATCAAAAAGCCCATGTGAAAAGTTTGCTGTTTCATATGAAAGAAGCACCTTCAAAGTTAAGGCAAAGAAAGGCATCGTTGCTGAAGAGACTAGAATTAAAAATAAGCCAAGGGCCAGTGATTTAGCTCAGTGGTTCCACCACCTGCCTTGCAAGTGTGAGGTCCCAAGTTTGATCCCTGGTGCCAAAAATAAAATTTTTTTAAAAAATAAGCCAAGTATTTGGCATTAGAATAATAGCAAAGATGGCTTAAAGGCATCTCAAGAATCAGAATTTGCCCTTCACAGGCTCAAGGGTGCAAAACTGTAAAGCTTACATTTGCGAAGAAAGCCCCTGGGCAGCCCCTTGCTTAAGAAGGGCTGACTAGAGAATTGGTTTTCCAGGATTTATTTCACAATGCTCAGCCATCCCAACACTCAGAGTCCTCTGCAGCCATGATCCAAAAGGTCCTGGCTACTGCATGAGATGGCAGCAGACCTTTCCATCAGACACATGATTTTATGGTACTGATTTTATGGATATGCAGAATGCAAGAGTTGTGGAGTCAGGGAAGCTTCTACAAGATTTCAGAAGAAGGCCTGGGAGGTCGGGCAGTGTGCCTCTGAGAGGGAAGTGTTTGAAACTGTGAGTGAAGACAAAAGTACAGTGGAGACTCTAGGAAGTTGGAGATACCAGAAACATGGAATATCTGCTAAGGAAAGCCACACAGAGTGAGCAGAGCCACCCCAAGAGAGAAGCCATGTGGGTTGCAACTGGTAATGCCAGAGGGGTGGAAGCCACCCACACTCTTTGGGGTTCACATCTCACCACAAGTCGGCCCTGGATATGGAGCTATGGGACTTAACATTTGTCATGCTTGGTACTGATCTTCTTTTGTCCCATTCCTTTCTGTCCCTCTATGCTTCCTTTTTGGAATGGGAATATTAATTTTGCACCATTATATGTTGAAAGTAATTAACTTTGTTTTTTTATTTTTACAGGGGGTTCATAGCTAAGAGTTTGCCTTTAGTCCCAGATGAGACTTTGGACTTGGACTTCTCAGCAATCCTAGAACTGTTAAGACTTTGGAGCCTGTTAGTGAGGGGCTAAATGCATTTAACATAATGAGGTGGACATGAATCTTTTGAAAGCCAGGGTAGAATATTATGGCTCAGATCTAAAATGGCCCCAAGAATCTCATATCTTTGCAAGGTGATTGGATTATGAGGATACTATATTCACTGGTGAATTCAACTAATGAGTTCAGTAACTGAATGTGACATTAGGAGGTCGGGCCTGGTTGGAGGTGGGTCCCTGGAGGCATGACACAGAAGGATGTATTCTTGTTCCTGGCTCCTCCCTTCTCTCTCTACTTCCTGGACACCATGAGTTGAGCACCTTTTTCTCCACTGTGCCCTGTGCCATGCTTCTCCTGCCTTGGAGGCATCTGAACATGATCTGTAGCCATGAGCCCTTAAGTCGTGAGTGGCAGGTATTTTGTCCCAGTGACAAAAAAGTGGCTAAGATACACTCTCCTGTCCCCACCAGCCCTGACAACCACCATCAAACATCTTGTGGCTATGAATTTGTCTCCTCCAGAAACCTCTTATAAGTCTTGTAAGTGAGAAACCTCCTCACTTTTTCCATCCCTTTGTCCCTGCTGCCTGGTCCTGGCCCCCAGTCACTCTCAGCTCCAGTGCCCCCTCCACATTGTAGCTCGGAGGGGCCTTTCCAAGCTGCAGATCAACCACACCCCAAAGCTGTCCCTGGGACCCCTCTTTAGGAGCACACAGGCCAAGTTTGCTGTCCCTTCCTTCATCCTTCCCTATGCCCACCCACCCCACAACCTCACCACCAGTGTGGTCCCAGGCCCATCCCCACTTGTCATGATGGCCAAGCCCTCCCAGGCACCAGCTCTCACCTCTGCATTGCTGTACATACCATTCCCTCTACCTGGCAAGCCCTTCTCCTCCCCTGTGCCAACCCCTCCTTCCATGCCCAACACAGATGCCAGGAGAGAGCACCACACACCTCCTGTGGGTAGCTCTTCACAAGCTAGATCACAACTCCACTACACACCTGCCACTGTGACCTGGGCACTGTCCCCTTCCCCATCTTTCTCAGCCCTTCATTCTCAGCCCCTTAAGGAACTGGTGGTAAGTAGTTGCTCAATAAATATTAAATGAAGGAATTAATGGACAAGGCCCTAATGAAAAGCTAAAAATGCACAGCCCCTCTGGGGGCCTGACCTGCTTTCCTAGGCTTCACCAGCTACTCAGGAAAGGGGCCTCAATTCCTCTGTCATGCAGAACCTTCACATCAATGGGCCTCTGATTGCACTGCTCCGGCAGCACAGGAACTACCCAGCAGGACAGATGGCTCTGGCCACCGAGCCCTGGAGAACAAGGCTGGGGCAGGCCCCGTCTCTCAGAGGAGAGCACAAGGTATGCATTTTCACTCCCAAAAAGACAGCCACTGAGGCTGGCAGGAGCTTCCCTGGAGCCCGTGGATGAAGGAGACAGCACAGCAGGCTGTGTTGAAGATCTTTTGAGTTGTTGGATCAAGCTTTGCCTGCAGCTTCTAAATTTTTTAGTTACTTGAACCAATAAAAATCCCTTGATGTTGAAGCGGAGAGTTGAGTTTTTGCCCCTTGCAACCTAAAGAGTTCTGAGAAACAGTATCTCTCATGGTTGCTTGAGGCCCAAGGACTAAGCCGTAAAAATACAGGGCTCAGCAGGTGGAGCCTCAGAGAGCAAGGCCTCAGCAGAGCAGGGCTGGTGGGCGGGGAGAGGAAGCTGGAACCAGGCTGCCTTCCTGGCTGTGGTAGCAGTGAAGTCCTCAGCCACGGTGAAGCCTGAGGACATCACAGGGCACCTTCAGGGGCCCACGGGAGCCACCATTTGTGACCAGGAGCAGAGGCAAGGTGGGCACCCAGGAGACACAGCCCATGGAGGACAGCAGGGCTGCTCCTTCCTTCTGGATGATCCCAGAGCCAGAGAGCTCCACCCTGATCCCCTCGCGGTCTGGAAGAGCGTGGACCAACCCCCAACCACACTTAGGTCCACTAATGTGTTCATGCCTCTGTTCACACCATGACCAGAGGGACAGACGTGAGGGCTTCCGGCGCTTCTCGTCCCTCGCAGTAATAACGCCACTACCTTCACATGCTCAGCACCCGCCCGCGCACAGCCATGCACCCCACAAGCTGGAGCAGTGGTCAGGACAAAGACAGCAGCTTCCCAGATGTCGGTGTCCTGGTGTGCCAGGCTCTGCCCTGCACGCTTGCTAAGTGACTCCAGAGTCGTCCTCAGTATTACACCCAGTTTACGGAAGGCCAGGCCTGAGGCAAGCAGCAGGGAGTCTTGTCCTGGTCACTCAGCACTCTGAGCCCTCAGGGGGCACATGCCCAGCCCCACTTCTCCCCATGCCCACCTGTCCCGCCTGGACCAATGCCACCCTCCACAAAGCCTCCATGTGGAGGGGTGGGGACCCCAGGAAAGAGACCCCCACGAGGACACTGCAGATAAGGGCAGCAGACAGAGGAGGCCGAGGCTCCTGCCCCAGTTGCCTTGTTGCCCCCCAGTGAGGTCACCCCTTGAAGCTCAACCACAAGATGGCCCTGGGCTTCCCACCCACCCATGCCCTCCTTCCAAGTATGCAGGCAGGGGCTGCAAAGGACTAGGGAGAGAAAACAGCCTTCCTGCCCCTCCGTCCAAGCGTCCAGCCCTTCCCCAAACTATAGCGCTCAGCCCCACAGAGTCCCTGAGAAGCAGCAGGGCCTGGGCATGGTGGTGGGCGACAAAGGGGTGCCGGAGGGAGCCATCCGCTCCTCTCCCTGAGCAGCAGCCTCCAGCTGACTGAAAGCTGGCGGCACAGCAAGGACGAGGACGGGAGGGCTGCCGGGCTGGCAGTGTCTCCACTCTGCGAGGGACACGTCCTGAAATCACAGCAGGGGACACTGTGTGCCGCGTCAGTGACCTGCAGCCCAGGCTGGAGGAGGGGATGGTGGCTCGATTCATCTCCTTTCAGAGTCCCCAGCACAAAGCAAGCGCAGCTGTGCACCGCACAGAAAGGACCATCGCCGGCATTCTGTCCCATTTGTGCCGACTCCCTCCCTTTCTACTGCAAAATATAGAAACATCACAAATAATATTGAAGTTCTCTGTGTGCCCTGGAGTGGAGTGGGGACCATCCAGGATGCACATGGCCATCACCACCCAAAGCCAGGGAAGGAAAACGGGCCCTCAGGAGCTTGCACTGGGCCAGAGCAAAGGGCTCAGCTCCTCCAGACAACACAGGCACAGGGCAGCACGCAAGGGCTACTGCTCCGCTGTCACACAGCTGTCACTGTCTTCAGCCCCAGGAAGGGGCTGCAGGCGGCTTCTCAGTCCTGCCACAGTGGCTGTTCCAGCCCCCTTCCGCATGGCCCACAGTGGCCCTTGGTTCTAGATGTCATGCACATCAATCCCACTCGGGGAAGAGATATGGCCTCTCCCTGTCGGTCTCCTCAGGCATCACCCAGTGGCTGGCCCACTCTCTGTTGACCACCCACTGCTGTGGAAGCAAAGGCTCTCCTGTGATTGCTTGGTGACTTCACGGCCAGATGGACGAAATTGGGATCCCAACAAATTGAGGGTCTCATAGTGGGAAGGCAGGGCAAGCATAGGATGTAGGAAAGGTACCAGGCTGGTAAACCTGGCAGTGCTGGCTCCCTCACTGGTGGACACGGGCAGCAGGAGCCTAAGTGTCATGAGGCTGGGTCAGGTACACAGATGCACTCCCTGCACAGCCCTGACCACCACCAGAACCCCAGCACTGCTCTGCACCAGCACAACACAACCTGCCCACTGCCCCATGGCACCCCTGTACTCCCCCAACTCACTATCCCCACCCCTGCATCTCCTGGGCACAGTGAGTGACATCTGAGAAGTGACACAAGATCGGGAAGCAGTCAGGAGCAGAAGCCACCTTTGGGCCAGTGTCATGGGACAGGAGCCGGCCCAAACAAGACTCGGAAGGACTGTGACATGGGGAACCGTGGTTGGAGGGGGGGGTTAGAAAAGGAGGTGGGAGGAAGTTGGGGGCAGACAGGGACAAGGTTCCCAGGGCAAAGCCCTCCACTGCCTTCTCTGGAACGGGCTTGCTGGGGAAGCGAGGGAGCCATGCAGCAACCAAGTCCCTTCCACCACCACCATGGATTGGAATCCTTGGGAGAGATGTAAGCTGTGCCAGGATGGGAAGCTGCACCCATTAAAATTAGGTTTGGCTGCAGAGCAGGAAGCCTAAAATAACATAGGATTAAATACACAAGAATTTACTTTTTTCAAGTAAAAGAGTTTGGGAGGCCAGCCACAGAGAGTTGCCGTGGCTGCTCCAGCATCACCACGGACAGGCTCCTCCCATCTGTCTACCTTTCCCTGTGTCCTCAGCTTGTGTCTTCCACCCTGAACGTCACTTATTGGTCTAGGAAAGTTCCTGGAGCTCCAGCTGTCAAGTCTTCCTTCCACATAGCAGGGAGGAGGGAAGGGGGAATGCAAGAGAAGGACTTGACTGCTTCTGAGAAGTCATGCTAGGGACTTCCATTTCCAACCAAAATGAAGTCATGGGGATCATATAACCTTAAACTACAGAGAGAAAGAGAGAGAGAGAGAGAGAGAGAGAGAGAGAGAGAGAGAGAGAGAGAAATGAAGCCATGGCTTTTGGACATGAAATAAAGGCTGCCAGGAGAGTAAGTTGGGAGAGTAGGAAAACATGCCGCGCAGACCCTTGTAGAATTTCCAGGCAGGGAACCCATACACAGCCCAGCAGACCTGTCAGGACACAAAGCTTCAAGTCCAGAGAGCACAAGTATCTGTAATGCCAGGCATAAATTGAAGAGGAGAGAAACACATGGAAGGAGAGAATTAGACATCTGCACAGGGCTTGGCTCTAGGATTCAGCCATGTAACCATCAGTGCCTATGTGTGAGCAAGCTGCCACTGCCAAGGGAAGAGCCACCAGAAGGGAAGAGGCAGGAAAAATTCTGCTCACAGAGGAGGGAGACCCTTCATCTTCCTACCAGCCACCATGAGGCAGTGTCCTTCACTAACGGCTGACTGGGACCTGCTTACAGAGCTCAGAAGCAAGCCTTGAAAAGATAAGACTGTCCCTAACTCATTTAACTGCATATCGGAACACAGCCCCACAAATACACATTTAAATAAACAGGAAAATTCCAGCACCCGTCAAAGTAAAATTACAATGCCTGACATCCAATCAAAATTTACCAGCCACCAAAGGAAAAAAATATCACCCAGGATAGGAAGAAAAATCAATAGCAACAGGTCTAGAAATGACAAGATGACAGAATGAATTAAGCAGATGATAAAATAAGCATATATGTTTAAGGAGATAGAGGAAATCATAAGCATGAAGAAAAACCAAATAGAATATTTTTAAAGGTCCAAATTGAGCTTCTAGAGTTGAAAAATTGTTTGAAGTGAAAAATACCATAGATGGGAATAATAACAGGTTACACATTGCAAAACTGAAAAATTAGTAAACATAAAGGGATGGCAATTAAACTATCCAAAATGAAAAGTGAACAGAGCATTGTGAAACCACAAAGATGGCCTAACACATGTGTGATTGATTCCCGTGGAGTGAGAGGAGAAAGGAATACAACAGAAAAAAATATATTTGAAAAACTAATGACTAAGATTTTTTCAAATTTAATGAAAAGTATAAATCTACAGATTCAAGATTTCAATGACCCTAAACAGAAAAAAAGGAAGAAGAAAAAAATATGAAGACAATCATACCAAGCTACATCATAATCAAACTGTAGTAAGCCAAAAAAAACAGAGTCCAGAGACACATTGTGTGTAGAAAAAAAAAAAAAAAGGTAGGAATGGCAACAAGTTTCTTATTGGAAAGTGCTGTGCATGGGATGTTTGTGTATCCCCCCAAGCACTCCTGTGTTCAATCTAGTCCCCACTGTGGGGTGTTGAGGGGGTGGAAACTTAACTGGATCATTGTTTAGAGTCAGGAGCTTTGAAAGATGATCATACCATCATCACAGACACACCCCTCACACACACCATGATTAAATTCTGGTGACTTCATAAGAGAGGAACAGACCAGAAGAGACACATGCTCTCTGTCTCTCATCACGCTCTGCTCCACCTCCAGACTCAGTTAGCAAGAAGGCCACCACCAGCTATGGCCCATCAAATGTACCTCTGCAGAACCATGAGCCAAATAAACCTCTTTTCCTTATTATAGACTCTGTCTATGATATTATGTTGTCAGCAGCAGAAAACAGACAACAGAAACAATCCAGGCTGAAAGAAAATAGAGTGACATCTTAGTTAAAAGAATAAAGATTGTCTACCTGAAATTTAGTACCTAGTGAAAACATCTTTCAAACATAAAGGCAAATAAAGACCTTTTTCAGATTTTTGAAATCTGAAAAGAACTCATTACTAGCAGACCAGCTTGAAATGTTAAGGAGAATTCTCGGACCAGCAAGAGAATGATCGCAGAAGGGATCTGAACCTGCTCACAAGAATGCAGAACCTCAGAAGTGGCTATTATACAGAGAATTATAATAGGCTTTTCTTTCCCCTCGCTTTTAAAAATCTCTTTACAAGATACTTAACTCTCTAAAGCAAAAATATAGTATAAATGTATTGTAGGGCTTTTAACATGTGTAGAAATAATTGTATGGGTGAGTGAAAATGAAAGTAACGGTTGTAAAGTTCTTATGTTATTCATAGAGTAATATAATATTATCTGAAGATAGTTAAGTTAGAGATGCATGTGTAAATCTGAACAACCACAAGGCAACAATCACAACACATGTAAAACATATACACAAACTGATCATCCCACTAATAAGCCAACAAGAGAAGGGTAAAAAGCATTCATCAAATTATTCAACTCAAAAAGAAGAAAAGAAACTAAGAACAAATGGGCCAAATAAAAAATAAGTATTAAGATAACAAATTTAACTCAATCATATTAATAACCACAACAAATATAAATTATCTAAACTTATCAATTGTAAAGCAGAGATTGATGGAACAGATTTAAAAGTATAAATAGCCAGATGAACAGTAGAGGATATAGGAAAAGGCTATATTAACAGTAATCAAAAGAAAGCTGGAGTGGCTAGACTAATATCAAACAAAGTAGATTTAAAAGAAAAGAATAATTAAGAAGAAAGAGGAGACTTTCACTACAGTTTGGTAAAGAGGTCAATTTTTCAAGAGTCCATAACAATCTTAAATGTTTATGAACCTAATAACAGAGCTTCAAAATGCATGCTGCAAAAACTAATAGAACTGCAAAGAGAAATTTTTAATTGGAAATGTCACACTTGCTCTCAATAACTGATAAAAGCAGACTGAAAAATCAATAAAAAATAGAAGATCTAAACAACACTATTAATGAATTTGACATTTATAAAACACTCCACCAAGCAATAGCAGAATACACAGTTTTCATAAGTAGACACAAAAGCATTGCCAAGATAGAATATATCTGGATAATCAACAAGAGAGTACATTTTAAAGTACTGAAATCCTACAAAATATATTCTCTGATCACAATAGAATTAAATTAGAAATCAATAACAGAAAAATACCTGGAAAAATCACAAAACCTTTGGACATTAAAAAACACACTCTTTAATAACCTGTGGATCAAAGAGGAAACCACACTGTAAATTAGAAAATTTTTTCTGGATGAATACAACGGAGATACATGATATAAAGTGCGCTAAAGTAACGATTTGAAGGAAATTTGTCAACACTAATATGCTTTTATTATAAAGGAGAAAGGTCTCAAATCAAGAACTTCTGTTTTAACCTTTAAAAACTAAAAAAAAAAAAAAGGAAAACAGGGAAAAAGTTACAAAGTTATAAAGCAGAAGTCAACTAAATAGAAAATTTAATCAAAAAATCAGTGAAAACAAAAGCTTTTCTTTAAGAAACCAGTAAAACTGATACATCTCTAGCCAGACTTATCAGGAAAAAAAGAGAGAGGGAACACTGCCATTGAGAACAGATAGAATGTATTAGGGTTTTCTAGAGAAATAGAACCATTAGAAAATATTTTATAATTGTGCAAGGGGATTCATTAGGTAGCTCACAGGGTCAGAGGCAGGCGTGCCCACAACTGCCACCTGCATGCTGGAGAGACAGAGGGCCCAGAAGCTGCTCAGTCCAAAGAGATAGGAGCCACTGAACAAAGATGCAGCAGCAGCCCAAGGTCAAAGGCCTGGAAGCCAACTGGAGGACCGCTGGTATGAGACTGCATTGGAAAGCCCTTATGGTTTCCAGCTTGACATTCCCCAAAGCCTCATGCTCTCTCATAGGGATATTTGGGGCCACTCACCTATTGGGTGGTCCCTCCCTCAGTTTGCTGGCCAACGTGTCAATCATCCACAGACACACCCGGAACCAGGCTTCCCTAATCAACTAGGCTTTCCTCCCTCCAGTCAAGCTCACACATCATGATTGATGATCACAGGGACCGTCATGGATCCTACAGGCAATAAAAGGATCACACATGAATGTTTTGAACAACTTTATGCCAACAAATTTGACATCTCGGGTGAACTGATGAAATTATTTGCAGGACGTAAACCATCAATGATATCCTAAGCACTAACAGATCTCCAAAGAGCCAGCTCCACATTTATTAAAGAAAGTACATCTGGAGTTTAAAGCTTCCACAAAGAAAATTCCAGGCCCAGATGGCTTTTCTGGTAAATTTTTCCACATACTTTCTAGTGAAATCAAAGCCATTCTACAGAACTCCTACAAAAAAAAAAAAAAAAAAAAAAGGAGCAAAAGGAACTGCTTCTTTTTTTTTTTAT
>NW_022900933.1:38180822-38188338 GCF_012274545.1 Fukomys damarensis | reverse complement strand
AAAAAAAAAAAAAAAAAAAAAGGAGACAAAGGAATCTCTTCTTTTTTTTTTCATACCAGGGATTGAACTCCAGACCTTGTGCTTGCAAGGCCGGTGACAGAACCACTGAGCTAAATCCAGGCCCTGTTGTAATTCACTTTTGAAGTCAGAAGTACCCTGATACCAAAGTTAGATAGCAACATGATTGGAGAAGAAGGCTACAGACAGTATTCTTCATGAATACACATGAAGTTTTACACTTGATCTTAGCCAAAGGCCAAGAAGCAACACACATGCAACTTTAGCAAATGAAATTACAAATAATCTAACAAAGCATGAAAAGAATGAAATCATGTCAAAGGGGGGTTTCTCCCAACAATACAAGGTTGGGTGAACGTTTGAAGCTCAGCCCATGTTATTCAACATGTTAACAGACTGAAAATAAACACTTAGCATCACCTTCCTCTTAACAGATGCAAAGAATTTTTTTCAGAACCAGATGAAACCCAGCACCTTGCATGTTAGGCAAGCACTCTATTGTTGAACTACATCTCCAGCTCATTTTAAAGTTTTATTTTGATACGGGGTCTCAGTAAGCTGTCCAGGATGGCCTCAAACTTGCAATCCTCCTTCCTCAGCCTCCCAAGGAGCTGGCACTGCAGCCTTGCACCTCCACACCCACTGCAAATGAGTTCTTTTTATAAACCTCCATTCCGTTCCTCACAAAGACTTAGTAAATCAGAAACAGAAAAGAATTTCTTTGACCAGACAAAAAGCATCTTAGAAAAATGTAAGAGCTTAGAAGTTAAGTTATACTCAGTAGGGAATGAACCAGTGCTTTTGCCCTAGACAAAGCACAAGCTACGGACATCCAGTCTCACTACTTCCAGTCAACATGGTAAAGGCAGTTCTAGGCAGGGCAGGAAGCAGGAACACAGAAATCGCACTAATGGTAGAGCCAGGTGCAAAATCATCCTCACATGGCAGGCAACAGATCGTCACGTGGTTCCAATAGTTTTCCTCCAACAAAGTGAGGGCTGCAATCTGCCACTGTGGCCATGTTGGGAGGAGGAAGCCTTCGAGAAGTGATCAGGCCCTTGGCAGGGAGTCCTGCTTTTCTGGAGGGACTGGGTTAGTTTTCACAGGCACAAGCTCTTGCACCCAAAGAATGTATTGGCTACGCTAAGCATGGGTTGTCATAGAGCAAGACTACCCTAGCACCTGCTTGCCTTTCCACTTTCTGACATGAACTAAAGCTGTACAAGGTGCCCCCTAGCACCATGCCAGGGCGCACCCTAGACTCCGGAACCCTGAGCTTAAATCATTGCCTTTTCCCTACCCACATGTAAGTCATTTGCTATAGCAACAGAGAGCAGATTAATTCAGCTATCTATGTAAAAATTTTAAATGAATTTAGAAGACACCAGAACTAAAATGAGAATAGCAAGATCATGAGATACAAAGTGAGTAGTTAGTTCATGTAATGTTGTACTGGACACCAACAACTGGTTGAGAAAGCTGTCTTCACACAATAAACTCAAACTACAAAAGAAAATCTGATAAAATGGGCTTTATCAAAATTTAAAAATTTTTCTCCTTCCAAGGCAATTTTGAGAAAACTGAAAAGCAAGCAGAAGATTAGGAGTTCACATTTGTAAAATATATACCTGACAAAGAATTTGTGTCCAGAATATATAAAGAGTATTACAACTGAATAACACACACAAACACACACAAAAATAATGACATAAACAACATTATTTTCCTTAAATGGGCAAAGGATTTGAACACTCAAGTAGATTCTTTACATTGTAGGCCAAGAACTAAAACATTGGGCTGAAATTCAAAAGACTGGCCATCCTAAGTGCTGGGGAGGCTGTGGGCAACTGGGTCTCTCCCACTTTGCTGGTGGGGGTGTAAAATGGTTCAGTCACAGAGCCTGGTGGTTTCTTATGAGTAATGAAACACCTACTACGCAATCCACAAGTTATTCACCCAAGAGAAATCAAAGCACTATGTCCACACACAAAGGCTATGCACAGACGTTCATAGCAGCTCTGTGTATAGTGACCCCAAGCTGGAAAAACCCAGATGTCCATTAGCAGGTGAATGGATAAACAAGTTACAGCATATGCATAGAGCGGACTATTACTCAACCATGCACATGGTGAATTATTAAGACACCCAGCATTGCACTCCATGAGAGAAGCCATACCTTCCCCCAGAAGAGCACTCACTCTATAACTCCACGTAGGTAAGACCCAAACATGCCAGCTCATCCACAATGATACAAGCAGATCTGTGACTGTCTGACACTGGGGGCGGAGGGAGGGATGTTTACCAAAAGCGAGGCGCATTCCCAATTGAGGGGAATGCTCGCTCTGTGATGGCGGTGATGGTTTCACGGTGTCTGTATATGTCAAAACTTATCAAGTTACACACTATAAACATGAGCGGTTTACTGTGAGTCAGTCATGCCTCGATAAAGCTGAAAAAAAAATATATATATATATACACAGAACAGGAAGAGTCCCTTTTAACAACTCCTTCCGTGTAGTTGACCGTAACTCTGCCCTCCCCGGGCTGGCACTGCGCCTCTGCCAACAGCAAAAAGGAAGCTCAGTGAGCAAGGAAGGGGCCAGCGAGGAAAAGGAGACACCAAAGTTCCCTGCTAGGGCTGCCTGGGGACAGGCCCATCCTGAGTCCACAGGGGTGGGGGGGGGCTGGCACAAGTCTGGAAAATGCTCAGCAAGATTCTCCAGAGAATAACGACCTTTGTTTACCTAGGGGAAGCCACCCACCGGTGCGTTCAATGCCTAGCCGGGCAGTTCTAAAACGTAACAACAAGGAGGAACACATGGGGTGGTCTGACACAACCCCCGACCCCAGGGATGAAATCGGGGCACCAGGCAGAGGGTGGACAGACATCCTTGAGGAGGTGTCTTCTGTGTGAGAGTTCAGGGACTTTTGTACAAGCTCTGCAGGACCTTTTCTGACAGTTCCAGCTGTGTGAGAACCCTCCCTTCACAGCCGCTCAGCTTTCTTTACTTTTTTAATTAAGGTTGACATCAGCAGAGCCATTTCAACGGCTGCGGCGGTGACAACTTCCACAGTGTGGTCTCACAGATTTGAAAACGGGTTCGGAGCAGGCGACAGCCCTCCTGGGAGAGGTGCAGCCGCTTGGCTCAGAATGAACCCCAGGGCCCAAGTGCTGGGCTTTCCCCATTCCCATGTGCCCGGAGCGAGGCTAGGACACCAGAGCCGAGTGGGGTCTGAATCAGCTGGCCCTGAGGCCCTGAGGCCCTGGGGCCCAGGGAGGCTGGCCTTTGGTGGGAGCAGGGTCCAGGGTGTGGCCCAGGAAGGACAGGGTCCCCATGAGAGCCACACAGCCCCTTGAGACATTTTCGGGTCCTGGCAGAATGGTCTAAGGAAACCCTGTCCTGACCTCCCTCCCAGCCATAACTCCCATGCTTGATTTCCTCCACTGCCATGTTCCTCACTACCTTCAGCCTAACTTTTTGCCTTGACACTCCAAATCCTGAGCCTGTGCCCATTTTATCCTTGCCTGTCCCGTTTGAAGAGAGCAAGTCCCATTTTCCAGGAACCTGGGCAAACTGGGGCAGTGGTCACCACCCCACAGGCCTGGAGAAGCTTGCTAGGCTCCTGGGCCTATCACAGCCACAGCACCTGGGTGTATCCCCAAGCCTGCACTGCTCCAGGAAACACCCCACCCTGCCCCTTCTGCTCAGGCCCCCTCCCCACCTCTCATCCCTGGTCCTATCCATGGACACAGACACAGGAGACCACTGGCAGTGGGGAGAGAGCCAGGATGGGCATCAGACATTTTGATTCTAGTTCCTACCCTGGAGTACATTCACCTCAACTGGGGTTGAGTCCAGGGCTACTGGGTCAGCCAGGAGGGCTCCAGGCAGATGGAACCCAGGGCTTCACACAAGCTGAGCTACATTCTGGTCCTTTTATCTTTTTTATTTTTTTCCTCCCCCTTGAAGATGGGCTCACTAAGCTGAACAGGCTGGGCTCAAACTTGTAATCCTCTTGCCTCAGCCTCCCAAATAGCTGGGATCAGAGACATGCTCCACCACACCTGGCACCGAGCCCTGCTTTTGATCTGTGGAGCCCAGAGTGAGTCCACAGCCCTGGTTTGGAGGGGTTGCAGTGCAGAGGGCAAAGCTGTAGCAAGCAGAACTGTCACCCCACAAGCTCAGCAGGATGTTGGAGGACCACAGCCTGGCCCGAGACTTCTTCCTCCTGCCCTCCCGTCCTGCAGGAGCAGGATGTCCCTGCCAAAGCATGGCTTTGAGGCAGGCTTGTGGTCACCATTCTGTGAGCTGGCTGGCTGGATCTCTTGCAGGCATGAGGACTGGCAGGAACATTGAGAGATCAGTAGAAATAATTTTCCTGCCCAGTGGAGTGAGGAAAATTGGTGGCTGCCTCTGCCGCCCAGTTATCAACAAGGGCAGCTGATTGCGTTCCAGCAGCCACAGCCCTGCTGCCCCCTTGTGCCACCTCACCTGGAGGAGCTCTGTCCCCAGCACTGGGGGTGCACCCAGCATTGGGCGCTCCCCGCTGTCTTGCTCACGCTGGGTCCCAGCAGATGTTTCCTGGACAGTCCTATGACCAGGTAAGTGTGTCCCCTCCACAGGAGGCCACAAGGAGGCCGCTGTCTTGCCCAGGTAAAATCAGGCATCTCCTCCAGCCAGGAAACGGGGTCTGGACAGAGGTGAGGCCACACGGACCCAGCCCCACCACCACACCAAAGGCCCAGGGGCACACAGGCTTCCTTTTTACCCAACTGCTGCCCCTTGTTGTGAGCAGGATAAGTTGTGCACAGCTACAGAGGGATACGGGTCAGAGGGCCACTCTGGAAGGGTGTGAAGGGCAGAAGAGCCTCAAGATCAGCCAGGAGAGTCACACCAGGGACTCCAGCAAGCCAGTGGAGAGCTTTGGGTCCTGGGTGTGAGACACTAGGCAGCAGGGAGCCACTGCAGTAAGACATGAGGCAGATTCAGAGAGGAGGCCAGCATGACATCAGGGGGGTGGTGTCCCTGGATAGAAGTGTCTGGGCTAAAGATGGTGGGTATGGGGCCCAGTGAGCTCCATGCATGATTGGCTTCTGCTTCTGTCCAGCACATGCACCACTCAGCTTGGCCTCTACCATCACCCCAGCCACACAAGGCAGTGCCAGGCAGGCACAGGGAGCTGTGTTCCCCATGCCCAGGCCTCTTAGGGGACTGGGTTCAGGCTCCCTGCCCCAGTGCCCAGGCCCCACAGGATTCTCATCTCTGACCAAATTGGCACAGCTCCCCAGGCCTGGAGCCCTGCCCAGAAACAACAAATGGCCCCCAGGGCCAACTACAGAGCCCTGGCCCTGATGGCAGAGGCCTCCACCCATGCTACCCACCCAGCCCCTCAGTACACAGAGGCCTAGCCCACTGGCCTGCCTCAGTCACCGATTGCTCACTCCTGCCCCTCCAAATGTCAGAGCCTGCAGGTCTGGGGGAGGCTGCACCAGGAGCCCCGCAAGGTAGCAGAGAAGGGAAGCCCTTCTGGCGACGCTCCTGTCCTCCTTCTCCACCTGGGGCTGGGCCCTGCAGGCAATAAGACTCCGTGAGTGTTCACCGGGCTGACCCCTTACTTGATCAGTGGTCTTTGGTCTTTGGCTTTCCCTCCCTGAGCCTGTTACACCATCTACAAAAGAGGGCTGGTGTCACCTTCCCCCAAAACTCATGCCAGGACCTGCGCTCTCCCCTCCTTCCTTCCCATCAGGGGTAGGCTGGAGCTGTGGCAGTGGACTGGGGTGCGCTCCCAGGACCCTCCAAGCAGGCCCAGAAGCCTGCAGGATGCTGAGCTGAGGCAGAGCTGTCCCCCGCCCCTCCCCCGCCTCCACGCCATCTGTGCGTTGGCAGCGGAGGACAGGGCTGCAGGAACAAGCCGCACCGTCTGAGCAGGACCAATCTCCGGGAGGGCCCAGCCCCGAGGAAGGCCTATGGGCAGAGACCCCTCCCCCATTCTGTCTGTCCTTGGGGAAGGCAGGGACACTGGCCGCCTGAGCGCCACCTCTGTACCTGCTCTGCACAGGATTTGGACCCTAGAGGCCAGGGGTGTGGTCACAGAGCCTGCCCCCACTCATAATGGAGAAATCAAGGGGCCCTGGGGACTGGGCCTGGACACCCCGCACCCAGGAAGCCCTGGGAGCCCCCCACCCCCAACTCAGTCCTGGACTTGGGCTCCTTGCCCTCTGGAAGGTGCCCTCCCCTGCCCCAGGTGAAGCAAGTTCCCTGCAGTTCCCTCTCCTCCTTGGGACCTGTCAGAAGGAGAGGACTCTGCCTGGCACCAAATGGCACTAGTTGGCTACTAGTTCCTTCCCCTCTGCCTCCTTTATTGTTTCTCTCCTCCCTTGCTATCAGCGCCTTTTCCCAGCGCTGTCACTGTGCCTGGGTGCCACAGCCTACTCCCCTAATTAAGCGAGAAAGAGAGAGAGAGAGAGAGAGAGAGAGAGAGAGAGAGAGAGAGAGAGAGAGAGAGAGAGAGGGAGAGAGGAGCTGCCAGACACTCAACACAGAACAGGAGATGGACGATGGGATGTGAATGTGCTTGGTGACGCTGAACTGTACCCTTAACCATGGTTGCAATGGTTTTGTGTTATGCATATTTTACCACATTAAATATGTAAGATGTCCACTGGCAGCATCTTCTAATCTCACACACATGTGGCATGATGCAAACATGCGGGAACCATGAACCCCAGGCCCAATGGGAGGACAGGAGCTAAGAGTCCATGCTGTGTGACCTCTCTTCACGACCCAGGGAACTTTATGGGTCCCTGTGCTTTTCCCTGGGTCCATGGCTGGCTGCTGCTGGGCTGGTCATGGTGGATGAACTTGTCCAGCTGCTCCAAGGGGTTCTGACGCCTGCAGGACCACACTTGCCATTGGAACCGCACTGCCCCAAGGCCTTTGGGGGAAAGGAGCAAGGCTCACACTCACTGCACCCTTATCCAGGGTGCGGCCTGGCCAGGTAGGAGCTGTGCTGGGGGACAGAAGGGGTGCAGCTGCCCACCCCAGGCAGCAGTGATCCTCCTGAGGCTGCCTTCCAGCTGACCCCGGACGGTGACCCCCCATCCAGTGGATCCCTCAGCCCAGGCCTTGGGGAACACCAGGACAGAGGGACCCGCCCACTGAGGGTGGGGCAGAGCAGAGTCATGGGGAGGGACAGCCTCGTGGTCACACTCTCGGGAGCCACAGTTTCTTCGCCCTTAAAAGCCTGAGCCCCCTGAGGGAAGAAACATGGTGTGTTCTGTGTGGTGTTCCCAATACGCAGAGTAGGGCAGGCTGGCATACAGTCGGTGCTCAATAAATGTCACGGGATCGACTGAAAGACTGGAGTGGGCCGGCCGGGTCAGCACAGGGGCGCTCCCCGGCTTTGGGGACGCGTCCACTCCGCCAGCCGGGTCCCCTTCCCGCGCCCCGCACCCCTTCATTCATGCCCTCCGGATTCACGCGCGCCGGCTTCATTC
>NW_022900933.1:38167521-38180050 GCF_012274545.1 Fukomys damarensis | reverse complement strand
CTGCGTCAGGGGGGCTGGCTGGAGGCACCAGGCCTGGGACCGAAAAGAGGCTGGCCCGGGGCCGGTTCCGAGAGCGTTCGGGCGTGTGGACGCGCACAGCCCGGAACCGTGCTTCTCCAGCGCCTGCCAGGCCGATACTGTGGTTCTTGCTGCTTACAGGCGAGGAAACTGAGTCCAGGGAGGCGAGAGCTCCCCCAGGGCTATTCCACTGGTGCTGTCGCCTCCCCAGCACGTAGGCTGGGAATTCTTCCCCAGCATTTCCGCTTCCTGCCCGGTTTAGAGGTGTTTCCTCGCTGGTGCGTGTCCCATCCCATTCCCAGTGAGGTTCCTGGGGGGCAGGAGTCCCATGGGCAACATCCTGCAGTCCCCGGAGCATTCGGTGGGGCGAAGCAGGAGGCTGGCCAGGGAGCCCTCAGGAGGGGAGCCCACCTGTGCTGGCTGAAGGTCAGGCCCCGGCACCCATCAAGCAGGTCTCCAGGGCCTAGCTTTTCCCTGGTCCTTGCCGTGGGTCTCTGAGGGCCATGAGAAGCTCCGTACCCCTCTCTGGGCCCCAGTTCCCAGAGGTCCCTGTCACCACCAGGCCCAACTCCAAGGGGACTTGTGAGCGAGCTCCTCCCCTCGTGGTGTGCCGGCCACCAGACCAAGCGTGGCCCTGCTGGCTGGGGCAGTGGCCACTGAGGGCGGCTGTGCCTGGCATCTGTGACACACAGGGCGGTAAGACGACAGCAAGAGCTCTGGCAGCCTCCTGCAAACCCTTCATTTTCCCAACTCTCACTATAATCAGGGTGGCACAGAAAAGCAAGCACGGTGGCAGATGCAGCGGCCAGCGCCAGCCATGGGGTGGGTGCCTAACAAGGGGCAGCTGCACCGCCTCGGGGGGGACCCTCCCAAGCTAGTGCTCCTGTTTGTAGATTGCT
The DNA here is from genome assembly GCF_012274545.1 of Fukomys damarensis. Taxonomy (NCBI): domain Eukaryota; kingdom Metazoa; phylum Chordata; class Mammalia; order Rodentia; family Bathyergidae; genus Fukomys; species Fukomys damarensis. Next base: position 38,179,133 of record NW_022900933.1, on the reverse strand, counting down.
GTGCTATCAAATCCCAGAGATGTTGGTACCTGGAACACTGCATGGGGAGGCCGGGCGCTCAGAGCCCCAGCCTGGAAGGAGATTTGTATGGGCCTGGACAAAAAGGGGAGCATTGTCCTGGTCCTAGAGTGGACACGAGTTCCAGGCAGCCTGGAGGGTAACCTTCCAGTCCTCTCAGAGATAGTAGGCCTCAGGTCTGGCCCACGTTGGGTGGCCTTGTCCAACACCTGCTGTGTGCTGGGCAGCCTCCTCATGCACCATCTCCATGGCAGCCCTGAGACAGCAGCCCTACTGCAGGCACTTGAGCATGTTGAACAGTGAATGGGCAAATGAGTGAGTGAGTGATCGGGAGTGACAACAGTCCAGGAACCCATGGCTTGTTGGAGGCAGCCCACAGATAATTCTCCAGGTCCCAGGAGGTGAAGCCAATGGGGTCAAGCAGGCGGCAGTAGGGTAGATTGCAGAAGAGATCTGAGTGGGTCCTGTGACCAAAAGAGGGTCTCTCTTGCTGGAGTGTGATGGTCAGGCTGTGGTTGGGGGGAGAGCACTAATTTATAAGGCCCTGAGCTCTCCGGGTCTTGTCATGGTCAGGGGAGTGGCTGAAAGGCCCCAGAGTGTGGCTTCTATTGGAAGATGCAGCCGGAGGTGTTTCTGTTGGTGCCATCCTTACAGGAACAAAGGAATGAGCAAGCAAATGTGTGACTATGTAGATGGAGTTGACATTCACCTAGCAGGTTCTCCTGGCTCTCTGTGCTGCTCCTTGGGGTCACTCAGTGGAAGCTCACCCGGAGGTCACGGTCTGATGGGAGACATGGACCATGGCTAGGTGGTAGCTGAGAGATGCACAAGTGGCCCAGCCTGGGCAGGCCATGAGCCTGGAGGACAGCACCACAGCCTCTGGGTTAGCCAGTGCCCAGCCCCAAGCCAAGGCCAGGGCTCTGCAGTTGTTTGTTCAGTCATTTGGGGATACAGACAGGTCAGACTTGGCCCTGCCTGGGCAGGACAGACTCGGCAGTCTCCAGTCCTGCTGTTGGTGGTGCCTGCTGGGCTTGGGAGGGACACAGTGGCAAAGCAATGTGGGCCGAATGGAAAGGTGGGTGATGGGTGAGTGGGTGACAGGTCAGTGGATGGATATGTAGACAGCTAGAGATGTGGACAGGTGGGAGGAGAGTGTGATGAGTTTAAGTGGCAAAATGGAGATGAATGGGTGGATGGATGGAAGAGTTGGGGTAGACGCAGGACTGGGTAGGTAGAAGGAGGCATCTGTGGTCGATGCATGGGGAGTGGAGGATGTGTTTCTAATGCATATGGCAAGAAGGGAAGATGAATGGGTGGGAGAAGCTGAGAATGGGTGGATGGATGCTTGGGTGGATGGAGGAAGGGGTGGGTGACCACAGGGTGGGAAAATGAATGGACACATATGTGGAAGCCTTTAAGAAATGGGTGCTCAGGGTTGGAGATTTAGCTCAGTGGTTCTGCTGCCTGCTTCGCAGGTGCAAGGTCTCAAGTTCAATCCCCAATACCAAACACACACCAAAAAATGGGTGCTAAAGTGGGCAGATAGGTGCCTGAGTGCATGCCAGCGATGGGTGTGGGACCAGATGGAGGAGGCTACAGGAAGGATGGATAGGCGGGTGGTGAGCAATGCGTGCACAGGTGACATGCCAACAGATGCGTACCTGTGTGCGAGACGTGAGTGGCAGGAAGGGGACATGGGTGAGCAGGTGGCTGGACGGGTGTAAGAACAGGAGGCTGGCTCAATGGATGCCTGCAGCTGGCAGATGGCGGGTGCAGCCATGGAAGGGTACCCCAGCGCACGCTTACTCTGGAGTGAGTGGACAAGGGCTCTGGGACGATGGGTGGCAGGAGGGTTGGTTGAATGATGGTGGAGCTCCAGGCCCTACATCCCTGCATCGCCTAGGTGCCAGCATCTTGCTCACATGTCCCAAGGCCCCTGGAGAGACTGCGGGACTGGGAAGGGGACCAGCCTTGCTGACTCAGACTCGGACACGTCATCCTACCTGGAGGTGGGGGAGAGGAAAACCAGCCCAAACCAGTGGCCATTAGGCCTCTCCAGTCCTGTTCCACTTGGCAAGCTGTGAGGACTGTGAGGCAGTGTGGGGCAAGGTCTCTGGGGCTTCCTTGCAAAGGAGACCCCACCGGGGACATCTGGCAGCTGGATCATAGCCTTCCAGAGCAAAGAGCACAGGGGCTGAATTTGGGGTTCCCACATCAAGTGCGTGCTGGGGCACTGGGTCTGAGGCCGCTGAGAGCCACAGCCCCCATCACGGATCCTTGGACCAGCATATAGCCAATGGCGGCCACAGGCGGTGACACAAGGCTGAGCCCCACCCACTGTCAGGGTTCTTGTCTGTGAGAGGGGAGCGGGGAGAAACGTCCCTATGGTGTGCAGAGGGAGCAGGCAGCCCCTGGCACATGGGCCTAGGGTGCTTGTGGAAACCCCCTGAGCCCGGCTCTCCTTCATGAAACAAGCACCCGGGCAAGGCCATGATGTGACACCAGGACAGCTGCCCACCCTCAGCTCTCACCACCGCTCCGGGGGCCTGCTGTCCTCCCTCCAGGAGCCCAGGCAGCCTCTGGTTCCTCCTTGACCCAGCAGAGCTGGCCGGGCTGCAGGGGTCCTAGAGAGTGACTGTGCCCGCCCACACTAGGCCTGTGGCATGGCCGCTGACAGCTCGCTGCATCTCCCTGGGACGCTGCTCTCTTTATTCTTAACCTGAGTCTGTAGCTGACCCTCCTTCCCTGCGGTGGCACCCAGGAGGGCTCAGGAAGTGGGGCTGAGCAGATGTACAGGGACCAGGAGCTGGAAGGCTTTTAGGAAGAGAGAACTCAGGCTGCCAGCCCAAGGTGGAGCATCCTCCAAGGCCTTTGCACAGGTGGTGACCGGCCGCCATGGTGGCCAGCAGGTTGCTATGTCAGCGTAAACTTGTCAGATGCCACCAAAACTCTGGGAGAGGCTCAGGGGACCAGCTGGCCTGTGCCACCACCCCAAACACCCCTGCACTCGCAGACTCATGCTGTCAACATGTCAGAGCCAAGTGACAGTGGGCCCTGAGGTCCTGGTGGGTTCCAGGCTCTGGCCAAACACTAACTTCCTCTGCCTGTGACTGGGCACTGCCTGTGCCCTCAGCAGATGAAGGGGGTGCCTGGCTCACCTCCTCCTGCTGGAGAGCTGGAGAAGGGACTTGAACTTGGCCCGCCTCCTAGTCCAGTGGTTGGATGGGTCTGCTGCTGGGGAGGAAGCAGCTGGTGCATAGGGATGGCTGTCAAGGGACTGCAGCAGGGCCCTGTGGTCTGTGGGTGTCTGTGTGTGTCCTCGCACAGGGTCCAGTCTGAGTAGCCCACGCTGAGCTGGGCACGCTTGGGAGTGACGGCAGACTCCATGTACTGTTCCATCCATCCATCCATTCAGCTGCTGCTGATTGGGTACCTGCGATGCACTGGCTCTCTGAGGAGAGCTGGGATACAGTGGAGAGTATGATATAGTACACAGCCTCTGGAGCCACGTTATGAAAAAGGCAAGGGTCATGTTGCAGGAGTTTGATCTACTCTTGGAGACAAAAAGGGAGAGGCTGTTAAACTAGCCCTAAGTGTTGGGTAGGAGTTAGGTGAGAAGGGAAGGGAGAGAACAGCAAGTGCAAAGGCCCTGAGGCCACATAGAGCTCGGCACATGCAGGAAGTGAACAGCCGTTCCTTTGGGGTAAAAGGAACAGGGAGTAGTGAGTAGCAGAGGGAGGTCACTGGCCCTCATCAGGCCCCACAGCCTGCTGACAGTGTGTGAGGAGTGTGACAGTGTGCTATTGTCTAGTCATCTGGTCTATGATCTTCAAAGATTGTGTTGGCCATGACTGGAATGGAACAGCCTAGTACTGCAGAGTAAGGGACCCTTGTGTGGGGGATCACAGGTGTCCAAGTGGCATGGTGGCGTCTGGGCCCAGCAAGGGTACTCTGGAGATGGAGGGAGGGGCTCAGGTCTCAGACAGGGCCTGGTAGTCAGCAGTAGGCCAGGGAGGAGGGAGGGGAAGGCTCTGGAGCCGGTGCTGGAGTTCTGCACACTTGGGTCAGGGGTACCCCTGAGCCTAGGCACGTGTCAGGAGGCACATGGGCAGGGCTGTAGGCACAGGCCGTGCGGAGCAGGCCCCAGCCATGCCCCGAGCCACACCAGAGGCCAGTGCTGGGTGCTGATTTGTGGCACCAGCTGACCAAGAGCCTGGGGCTGCCACCTCCCAGCAGGCTCCCTCCACCTACTTCCTGGGCATTCTGGGAGTGGGCACGTCCTCCATCACCCACTCTCCATAACTGCACCCTGGGTCCCCGTATGCCCGGGGCTCTGGTTTCCGAGCCTGAGCAGCTGCTATTCCTCACCATTTCCCTTGTGTGTCATTGAGCGCGTAGCTGCTAGCAGCAGAGACTGGAAGTAACTACGACTTAAACAAGATGGGCCATTTCTGCTCGGGTAGAGAAGAACCACAGGTAGGCAGTGCGGGCCTCCTGTGGAGACTGAACGGTCACTGAGGACCCAGGCTCCCCTTTGTCTTCCTGCTCCTCTGGCCGTCATCTACGGCTTCTGCCACAAGTTTGCTGCCTGGCACAATATGGCTATCGCAGCTCCAAGCGCACATTCATGTTTCAGAGAGGCAAGAAGATGAGGAACGGGAGCAAAAAGACACAGGCAGAGGGTCAGATCCCTTTGTTCACTGGTGCTTGGTGGTTTTTGTTTTGTTTTTGTTTTTATGTATAAGGGTTAGGTCCCCTGTGGGGAGCTGGTACCTGTGTGTAACTCGTCTTCCTCCCCAGCAGGGACGCCAGCAGCTGCTTTTCTATCCCCTTGACCATTCCCTGGCCGCAAAGGTGCCTGGGAAATGCAGTCTTGTGGTTGAGTATCTTGTACCTCAGATCTCTAGGAGGAAGGACAGCCGGGACACTGGACGGCCCCCCATCGCTCGCTTCCCCTCCTTCAGGCCCTGTGCTCCCACAGTCCTGGTGTCATCTGGCTGTCTGCCCACCCCCTGCCCCTCCGTGCCTCTGTGCTCAGTCCCATCCCTGGCAGAGGAGACAGAGCGAGTGAGCGGGAGGTCCGGCCCCCAGGCAGTGCCCAGGACATGACCTCTTCCACCCCAGCACTTTCTGAGCCCTGAAGCTCTGCTCCGATTTAGTGAGAATTGATTTGGGGTGGGAGGTGACAGGACCTCCCGCACTCGGGATCGATGGGCAGGCAGGCATTCAGTGGGCCATTCTGGCCAGGGAGGGACAGGCAGCCTAACCCCTGAGCAGACGTGCGGGTCAGCATGACCTTGGGCCAGCTGAAGCGGATGCTGGCAGGGGCCCGCTCTCAGGAACAGGGCCCTGGCACCCCCAGTCCCCTACAGGAGCCTAGGCCAGCAGCACCTGTCAAGGATCTGCAGAGCTGGAGCCGCCAGCTGCCCAGCCCAAGCCCAGGGTTGAATCCCGGCCAAGGGACAACTCGAGTGTCACTGCCAGCCACCCTGGAGCCACCGAACACAGGCAGTAGGGCCGCTGCGGGTCCCCTTGCATGCCTGGGCCACAGGCAGGAGGCCAGGCTGCCCTTCTCCAAGTTTCTGGATGAGGTCACCATGCGAGTGCTGGACCCTGAAACCCTGGAGGCCTTCAGGGGGCCCAGAGCCCACAGCCCGGGTCTGTCTTCAGAGGAGCATGGTCCAGGGCAGGCTGCCAAGCCCCTGGTGGGCACTGCATCCCCCGAGGAGAAGGCCCCAGTCGGGAGGCCCCAGCTCTTCCCAGAGATGGCAACGGGGGCTGCAGACACTGGAGGCCGGGGCCAAGCGGACACTGGCATGGGCAGCAGGCAACGCAGAGGCTGTGCCGGCTCCCCCCGGAGGTCCCCAGGCCAGGTGAGTCTGCCTCAGCCTGTCCCTCCAAGAGGCCCCGCCCCCATCCCTTCTCAAACTCCTTTGTAGGCAGGAGCAACCTCAGCGCCAAAGGGACAGGTTGCTAAGGGACATTCCTGGCTTTGGGGAGGCTGACTCCAGACCACAGCCACCCTGTATGCCCCTGTGGAGACCTTGGGTTTCCATGGGATTTGGGGGGATCCCCCTTCCATTTTGAGCCTCAGACAGTTCTTCGTGGGAAAGAATGTCACACAGTCCTGGCAAGCAGGACAGAATGAGAAACAAGTTCTGGGTGGGCCGCTGCTTGCCCAGGGGGGATGGAAGCCCCAGGCTGTGAGTCTCTTTCCTCTGCACCCCCAACCTCAGACGGAGGAACAGGCAGGCAGGTGGGCAAGCTGGGTGCCCTGTGACAGAGCTCTGTAGGGGTAGGATGTGCCCAGGATGCTGTGGCACCCCTTCCCTTGATGTCTTGGCCACTGGGGACCAGGGGACACCCTCAGCAGCCATAGTCATTGCCCTGTCCCCAGCCTCCCTCCCAGCCTCTCCCAGGACAGGAGCTGGGGAGGCCATGGCTGAGTCTGTGGCCCTTGGTGGCACCTTCAGGGGATGCCCCATGGAAACAGTGCCCATCACTGTGCCCCTGAGTGCAGAGGAGGCTGGCCTGGACCTCACCCCTGCCCTGGCCACCTCATGCCCCTGCCTCCTGTGTCGACAGCTGGTCCCATCAGGTTCTGATTCTCTGCAGCCCCACATCCCACCCCTGGGTCTGCTGTGGCCCCAGGGAGATCCTCAGCTCCTGCCAGATGACCACATAGACACCCTCCCCTTCCTGGTGGGCCTCAGTTCCCCCAGCTGGTGACAGGCAGCAGAAAACATGCACCATTGTATCCCCAGGACTGGTGACCCAGGACCCCGCCTGTGTGTGGTGGGCTCTGATTGCCATGCAGATCTCTCTCCGGAACCCGCAGGTCCTCGGGGAGACAGGATGCCTAGGCCCCAACAGGCTTCTGTCCTTGGGGATGACCTGTCTGGCTGCCTGAGGGCGGGGGGGCTGAGTACTGCACCTGGCTGAGGGGCTGGCATTCGTCCAGGCAGCAGGGCTGGCCTTGGGGGCCTGGGCTCTAACCCCCACCCCATCCCACTCCGAGCCCCCAGAAGGCCCCCTATCTGCGGCTCTGAGAGCTGCATGTGCAGGGCCCTGGCTGGGACCCTCACAGGGCAGGCAGGAGCATGATGGAGGACTCAGCCACCGGGGTGGGGGTAGTGGTGGGGTTGACTGCTGGGGATGGCAATGGCTTGTACTGGGACAAACGCAGCACTGCCTGTGTGATCGGGCCTGGCCAGGTATGTCCCAGACCATTCCCTGGGCAGTGTGGGAGCCTCCAGGATGCAGGGCAGATCTCTGGCTCTGGGACCCACCTACAACCCTTGCAAGGAATCCCAGCCAGCACTGGCCACTTCCAGGAGGCCACTGAGCCAGGGCGGGCCCTGGGTTCCAGTCCTGCCTGCTGAATCTGGCTGAGCAGCCATGGTTGGATCCCTTTCACCCAGCACACAGAGGTCTGAGAAATCGCTACCCTCCTGGCCTCAGGGTCCCTGTAGGCAGGGCAAGCTTGGACATTAGGGTGCGGCTGCTGAGAGGGTACCCCAAGGTCCCTTGGGTGGTGCCACCACTTCCTAGCTCCCCCATCTACCACTGTGAAGGAATGTGGGGCGGAGTTGCCACATCTTCCACAATTTTCAGTAGAAGCCAAAAATATGGATTTTAAGATGTAAATCCTCCCAACTTTTAAATGTTGGCTCAAATGTTTAAAAAGAAAAAATAAAAAGAGAGAAAGAAAGAAACCTCAAGCAGGCCAAATACAACATGCCAGCAGCCAGATTTAGCGCAGAGAGGCCAGTTTGCAGTCGCTGCCTGGCCTTGCACCATGCACAGTGGGCATAGGAAGGTCCCCCTCCAGTCCCTGGGGACTGGTCAGGACTTGGAAGAGACTGGTCACTTCTGCTGGTCACCCAGCAAGGTGAGGACCTGAGCCCAGTCCCTGAGATCTGGAGGCAGCCCTAAGCCAGGGCCTGGGCTCAGGTCCCCACCTTGCTGGGGGACCTTGAGCAGGTGCTGCCCCCTCCCCATGAATCACTCCAAGATCCCAGCCAAGGTCCTGGTGGAGATACATGGGGACCTAGTAGAATACCTGGGAGATACGAGACCCCCAGTTTTTCTGGGCGCAACACCACTGATCCCTCTGTCTTCCAACCCCCCATGCTGAGGCTTCTCTCTAACATCTGCTCCTCTGTCCCCCTCCTTCTCCCTGAACCCCAACCCCCCATTCCATCCCAGGTGGCTGGAAATGCAGCTTCGGATCCAGCCCCTCCCAGAGTCACATCTCTCTACTTGGCTCTGAATTCCAGACCCACACCCACACCCCAATTCCCATTCCCTCCCAGCCTCCCTCCGGACCCTCAAGCCATGGCCTGCCTTCTTCTGCACCCCTCCAAGCCCCTCCCCATTGACTGGGCCCAAACACTGCCCTCAGGTTGCCCGCCCACAGCACCCAGAGGTGCCTCTCCACCCAGCCCTCCAGGGTAGATGCCAAAATCCCACTGAAGGCTCTCAGGTGGCACTGGGCCTGAGCATCTCTCCCAGCTCTGCCCACGCTCCACCCCAAGCTCCAGCCCCCACCCCCGTCCTTCCCTGGGGACTCCCAGGGGACCTGAAGGATAGGAGGAGCAGTTTAGATGCCTCTGGTGGCCTCTGTCTCCCTACATGAGGGCACCTCAGCTTGGTGAGGATGGAAGATTGATTCATGGAGTCGCCAAGAGGCCTGGGACCAGGACCAAGCAGGCCCCTCCCAGATGTAGTTACTTCCTTCTCCTAGTTCAACAAAGGCAGTGGGGGACGGGCAGGTGGCAGGGCAGGCCAAGTGGGCCCGCAGGGATTTGCAGGGCTGACCCACATCAGCAGGGGGACAGTGGCCAGACAGCTCTGTGAAGAGGCCACGCTGAGTCCCTGTGGACTTTAGGTAGGGCCCCCCAAGAGGAGGACAGTACAGAGCCACTTGGGAGCAACTGCCCTCGTTTGCAAGGTCCCCACCTGCCACGGCCCAGGGCAGAGGCACAGCTGCCCTGCTGTCTGTCGGGTGTCTTAGTTACTTTGCTCTCACTGCTCAGACAAAACTCCCAACACCCAAAGTTAAAGGAGGAAAGGCTTGTGTAGCTCACAGTTTGTAGAGGTTTCTGTCCATGGCTGACTGACTCCACAGCAGAAGGAGGCAAAAGCAAACAGGGACTTTAACAGCTTCTTTGCCCCTTTTATCTCATCCAGGCTCCTTAGGGCGTGAGCGCTCACACCCTTAATCCTGTGCCCTTGAGCTAGCCACACACCATAAATCAGTGCCAGCCTCACACACTCTAGAGGCTGCCACCTCTGAAAAAGCCCCTCCTCTGACCTCATGAGACTAGGGGTAGGGGTCTGTGACAGAGGGTGTCCGCATGTGCAGAGGAGGAAGGTAGAGCTCTGCCAGGCTCCAGGGCAGAGCAGTCCAGTGGGAAGGAAGATATACAAAGGCTTGGGGCAGGAAGGAGCTAGGAGACTATGGGGCCAGCAGGGTGGCCTGGGCAGCATGTGCTAAGCTGTGTGGTGGAGTGGCAAGGCCAGGTCACTAAGACTGGGCTGGCAGCACAGAGTCCCTCCTCTGTCACCTGGTGGGCACCTACTATGCCCAAGTCTGAGCGCCCAGGTGCCCCAGTGAGGACGGTGGCTCTGCTCACAGACAAGCACTCCAGCCCCAAACTTCCTGCTCTTGTGCGTGCACTGCCAGGGTTTGTCCCTTGGGTCCTTTGTTTTTATGTCTGTGAAAAGGCATGATTACAAGACCCCCTCCTCCGGAAGTGTGCAGAGAATAAGGAAAGGATGCAGGTAGCAGGGGCTGAAGGAGGGCTTGCGGCTTGGTCTGGTCTGATTGACAAGTGGAGCTCCCCTGAAGAAATTGGGAAATAGAGGTGGCTGCAGGGCTGGGTCACCCAGAAGGGACAGGGAGTGGGGGGTAGGCAGTGACAAAATCAGGAGGGCGGTACAGGAAACGGCAGTGCCCCAGGGGTGTGGGTTGAGCTGGAGGGGTGGTGCCCAGATGCAGGGCTGGATGGAATCTCTGAGAGCACCTGGCCTCCTCCCCCTACCATGTGCCCACCTTCATCCTTTGCCAGAAGGGAGGTTCAGTTCTGCCCTATCATTGGGGACCCCCTTCTCTCCCTCAGGTCCCAAGGGCCCCTTCTCTAAGCCTGGAATTCCCAGCCCAGCAAGCAGCCTCAGCCACCCTCAGAGTCCCAGGGCCAGGCAGTCACCCTTCACTCCAGCATTAGAGGGACACACCCAAATCCCGTGGGAGGGGATGGCAGAGCCAAGGCTTGGAACCAGGACCCTGGCAGCAATGCCAGCACCACTGCTGAGAGCCAGGTCCTTCCCAGTGCCTGGAGAGCCTCCAGCACAGCCCTTCCTCCACCAGGGGCTGAGGGCCTGTCCCTCTGCTGAGCCCAAGGGCTGGAAAGCAACCTTGAAGGGTGGGGCTGCTCTGGCCTGGGCTCTAAGGCAGAAGAGAATTCAGGAGCCAGCAGAGGAGGGAAGGGAGCTGCTGGGCCATCTCCTGCCACACCCAACCCCCACCCGTGCCTCCCCCAAGGAGGGACTTGGGGTGGGGGATCCCAAAGAGGCCTTCCAGAAGAGCTGAAACATTCCATGTAAATGCCAGATTTTTAAAAATTAAATTTTAATACATTTTTATTAATTTTAGACAAATTCCCAGCAGATCGTTGGCCGTGAGTGATTGAGGCCACCAGAGTTATGAGAGGGGTGGGGTGTCCCCAGCCTCCCCATGGAAAAGGCGTCTGGATGGGGCCCAGGCCCAGCGGTTCTGCAGCTGCGTGGCCCGCAGCAGGTCTCTCTATCCGGAGCTGAGCTCTCTGTGACCTTGTGGGGTGGGAGTGCGGCTGCCTCCATGCTTTTCGCTAGGGTGGACTCCCTCGCCGGGTGGAGTGGTTCTCCACCCTTGGCCTCTGGAGAGCAGGGCTCCCGCATCCATCAGCCTTGCGCCCTCCTGGGGCTGCGGGATGGGTGGGAGGCACGCACAGGAATGCGAGTTTGGACTTGGACTTTGGTTGATCCCGAGCCAGGTCTGAGCCTCCAGCGGCCGGCTCCTCCCACCCTGCGCTGGCTGGTGGGGGCCAATCGTGCTGGGTGCTGGGGTGTCCAACTGAGAGCGCGGGCTCCTACCCAGGAATTGGAGCAGGGGAGGGGAAAAGGCCGGAGGAGCCCGGCTCGCGGGCCGTGGATCCAGGCATGCACTGCCCGTGTTTATTGAGCGCCTGCTGTATGCTGGGACCTGGTGCGACGCGCTGCAATGGGGACCCGGAAAGGTGGGCTTAGGGAAGACGGGTGCGGAGGTTGCGCTGGCTGGCTGCAAACTCCATCCGGCGAACTCTTATTCTCGGAGGAGGAAGATTTATAGGAGGGGTCCGGGCTTGTGGTCTCACAAGTTTTAAAGCATCGGCAGCAAGAGCCGCCGCCACCCGAGCGCCTGCCCTGCTCCAGCCCCTTCACAGCCTGCGGTGCTGAAGGGCGGCCGAGCGCTGGTCCGGCTTCCTCCCGCCTCCCCTCCCCCGCCCCCAGCTTTCAGGTGAGGAAACTGAGGCCCGGAAGCGCCTGGGAGGCCTGCTCGAGTGGCCGGGAAG
>NW_022900933.1:38163292-38166244 GCF_012274545.1 Fukomys damarensis | reverse complement strand
GGGGGCGGGGGTGGCGGATGGCGCCCTCGAGGCCCGCCGAGGTGGCGGCGTTTTGGAGCCATTTTGGGGGAATCCCGCGGCCACGCCTGGGGAGTGCACCGGCCGCGGGCGCTAAGCTTTCAGCCTCGTTGAATACGTCGGGCTCCCTCGGCGGCAGGCCGGGGATGACAGATCACAGTGCTGGCGACTTCCGCGGCTGCCTCGACCCCCACTTGGGAACACCCTCCGCGTTTTCCTTCCAGAGCCCAGGCCGAGGGCTCTGTGGGCAGCGGCTCGCCTGAGCCGCTGGGCTTCAGCACCAACCCCTCCCCCTCCCGCCCGAGGGTCCCGGGACCCCCGCTCTCTCACACCGCCAGAATCGCATCCCTAGCGCGGCTGTGGGTGGCGGGTGTCCCTTGCCCCTGGAAGCCCAGGCTGAACCCAGGGTCGGTGCTGGGAGGGGCCTTCGCCACCGATCTAGTGCCCTGGGGGTGTGGCTTGGAAATGCGCGGGTGGAAACTCACTGAGGCCCGGGTAGGCGGTCTCCTGCCGCCCTGAGCCCTAGGTCCTAGGGCTCAGGGACAGTATGTCCAGGGCTGGGAGGAGGGGTCCATTCTCTTAGTGGGATCTCAGACCCCAAACCTGATGGCAATTGGCTGGGCCCTGTCATGACCTAGGTCCAGGTGGTGGGGGAGGGGCCGGGAGCTGCAGGTGGGCTGTGTCGGACTTGTGGGCTCAGGGCGGGGCCCTCAGGACCGCACATGGGTGGGGCTTGAGGAAGATGGTGGCTGTCCCTAAGCCCTTCTTCCTTTCCTTCTTCGTGCCTGCCGGGCTCCTGTGCACCCACCCCTGTGTGCCAGGCTCTGAGGACGGACCTGACCCAGTGTGGATGACGATATAGGTGGCAGGTGGGCCGGTGTCCATGGGTGGGGCCGTGTTGGGGTCTTGGGGTCAGGACTCAGAGGGCCCTCCTGGCCTGGGGAGGGGTCCTGCCCTCCTCTTCTCACCGGATGCTGCTCCCAATGGGGCCTTCCCTGCCTTTCCCTCCTGGCTGCCATGGGGCTCCCTGTCAGTTTCTGTCCTACATTTAGGGACAGGGGACCAAGACCCTGCAGGCTTAAGGGAAGTCAGCCACGTGCTCTCCCACAAGAAAGGGAACACGGTTTGCAGTCCCACAGACTCTGGCAAGGTCCTGACCATCTCTGGTCTCAGTTTCCCCAGCTGTAAAGTGGGCAACCTCCTCAGCCCAGGATGGGGTCTGGAAGGCTTCCTGCCCCAGGCCTGGCACCAGCAAGGGTCCCGTCCACTAGCTCCCAGCCAAGAGAAGCAGCAGCTAAAGGGACAAAGGGTCTGGGTGGCCAAGGAGCCAACCTGTGCCCATGCTGCCTGCTGCCCCGTGCAGGTCTCTGCATGTGCGCCTTGTCCCCTGGGGGGAAGCAGGCTGACTTGCAGGAGGGCAGTGAGCTGCAGGGCTGTGCCACTGCTGGCACGTGGTCCCACACGGCTCCCTTTGGTGGGCAGGTGTGCAGCTGGGGGCCTCCTTGTCATGCGCCTTCTACGCCACTCCCACAACACCCTGTGGTCCCAGTCCCAAGTCCAGGACAGCTGTCAGCTTTGCATCTACAGGCGTGGCCTTTGCTGTGATGTCCCATCTGCCCAGGATGCCCTTCCTCACATTTCTGTCCACTCAACAAGTTCTTTATGGTCACTGTGGCACTCCAGCCCTCCCCAGGTGAACTCATACCCCCTGGGGGCGCTGAGGCTACACTGGCTCTGCAGAGCAGGGGACATAGGCTCTGCAGAGCAGAGGACATAGGCCCACAGCAGATCCCCAACCCAGCATGACAGTACAGTGGGGTCTGCCCAGAATGCTTTGCAGTCCCAGGATGGAGATGCTGGCCTAGGGCACTGGAAGCAGGGACACCGGACCTGAGGCACAGAGATGAATAGGAGTTTGCTGGGGGTGAGGGGGCAGACCTGGTACCTCCTGACAGGTACAAAGGTCTGGGACCCTCAGAAGCTGGAGCATCAGGGAGACATGGGGCAGGACATGCCCATATGATTCCCTCCCCTCGTCCACCCTCCCCAGTAACACCCAAGGCACCCCTGAGAACAGAGCGTGACTGATGCCCCAGCTTCTGCCAGCCTGTGTCTGAGGCGACAGCTGCACAGTAGGGCTCCCCGGTCCCAGGTGGCAGTGGTAGGTGTGGGGCCACATCCAGCAATGGCCTGGCCACCCCATCATCTGAACTCCCCCCACTCATCCCCACTCAGTTCTCCTGCCTCCCTCCAGCCGCTGGAAAACTGTCCTTGTCAGGATCGGGCATTACCAGCACCTCTCAAATCAGTCCTGTCCCCGACACTGCCCCTTCCCCACAGACCTCAGCTTCTTCTGCACAGGGGAGCAGGAACCCAGGGCACTCAGGATACCCAGAACTGTCCCTGCAGGGTCACCTCCTCCCCCCAAGTGAAGTCACCCCAGTTGTGGGCTGTGACAGTCACAGAGAAGTTGGCATGTGTACATTTCCGCCATTAAGTTAGGGCCACCTGGTGGTCACCAGGCAGACAGTAACCTCAGTGCTGCCACAGGCCCCCAGGAGCCCCCAGGAGCTTTCCAGACACAGCCCTTGTTCCCCAGATGTCACCAGGCCCCGCCTTCCTGAGTCGCCTTCCCTGGGATTTGTCACCAGAGACAGTTCCAGAGCAACAGTTGCCTTGGCCCGGCCAGGACCTGAGCTTTACCAAAAGCACTGTGTCCCTGGGAGTGGCCAGGCTGTCGTAGCGCTGTCCCCTGCTGGCTGTCAGGGTGAGCAGCAGGTCTCCCTGACAGTCTGTATATCCTCGGTGAGCGGTGGGGAGTCAGGTCTGCTGTGGACTCCACACGGGTATTTGGGGGTGCATGCTGCCTTTCTGGGGATGGCACAGGTGTGCGACCATCTGTGGAAGGAGAGGCCAGGACCCCACCCCCTCCCA
>NW_022900933.1:38143643-38163201 GCF_012274545.1 Fukomys damarensis | reverse complement strand
CAAATGAGCCTTGGGAGAACAAGATTTTTTGATTGTTGTTTTTTGTTTTTGCTGCACTAGGGATGAACTCAAGGCCTTCGCACTGAGCCTAATTCCCAACCCTTTTTATTTTTTATTTAGAGACAGGACCTCACCAAGTGGCATTGCCCAGGCTGTGTTTGAACTTTCAATCCTCCTGCCTCAGCTTCCTGGATTTCATTTGTTGACTGTCCCAGACCTTTAAGTTCTTTCTGGTTCACAAATCTGGCGTCCTGTTTAAGGACTCTGATGTCGTGCAGCTGGTGGCCTTGGTCGGCTTGAACTTGGTTGTGTGTGGATCGAGGCTGTTTATTTTTAGGCTTTGGCACATGGGCACCCATACATTTGGGCCACGCTCTGATTTTCTCCAGTGACCACCCAGGCCAAGTGCTGCCCTCCTGGGGACAACAGGAGACCCAGGCAATGCTGTCCTAGCATCCCCTCCTCAGGGCCCCCCTGGTGCCACTGCTAAAGCCCAGGCAGGGCTGAGATGCAGCTCCAGAGCCTCCTCCACCTCTGCCCCCTAAGTCCCCACTGGGTCTGTCCCACCCTGCCTCCCCCTTCAGGTCTTCTGGTTGTGGCTGTTACTTTATGCATTGATCGCACATTTAACACTTATTAAGTAAACAAGTGACAAGTGCTGTGAGGACAGAAAGCAACAAGGGGTGGCATGGCACAGACCCGCTGGGAGGGTGGCCGTGCCCAGGGCCCAAGGCAGGGGCCTGGAGGGGGGCAGAGGCCACACGGTCTCAGCAATAGGGGAGTGAGGGGCTTGAAGGTGACCCAGGTGCTGAGCTGAGCCCCCAGAAGGAGAGGTAAGGTGGGAGGGGTTGGGATACACAGGCTTGGGCGCCCCCTTTGTTTAGCAAGTGCCTGCTGCACACTGCCCTGGGCATTCAGGGGTCTCACTGAGGATCGGGTCTGGCTGGTGTTGAGGTCTGGGACCTGCCGTCTCTGGAAGAGGTGCTGGGAGGTGGCCACCCCTTCCTCCCTGCTGCTGGCTCCCCTATCCTCTGCATCCCTCTTCCACCCCCGCCATCCATGTCAGTAGGCTGAGCCCCTCCCTAAGTGAGGTCCCTCTAGGCTTCCTGCCCACTTCTAAGCCTGAGGCTTTAGAGGGAACCTGGTAACTAATTCTCACTAAGGTGTCAGTGACTACCTCTTAGTAGCCAGGGCATCCTAAAGGGGCCTGTCGTGCTGTGGGAGCTGTTCCTCCTCTCTCCCCACCGTCTGCCTCAGCTCAGTTCCTTCCACTCTAGAAGGAGGGCATGTGCTTTAAGAAGACAGGGTTGTCGTGACATTGCTCACTGGTGAAGGAGAGGACCCAGTGGGACTGCAGGCCAGAGTCTGGGGTCACTCCCGATGTGGGAGCAGGGCTAAGCGCTGGACCCGAGGACATCCTGCCATCCCACTTACACACAGGGAAACTGAGGCTTTGAGTCCTGAGTGACTGGCTTGCATAAGCAGCTCACTCGTGCCTCTGACTGGAGTAAGCACCTGCCCCACAGGGCTATGTGGCCTTCACAGAGCCCCCAGCCCAGCTTCCACGTGGAAGGCGCTCAGATGCTCATAACAGCTGGGGAAATCAAGGCCCAGAAGGGCAGCCTCCTTTCGAAGTCTAGGCCTCCTCCCACCTGCTTGTTGATGTTGAAGTCTGCCACCATTCTGCTGTCTTCAGGACCAGGTTTCAGCTGGCCATGGTGGCTCATGCCTGTCGTTCCAGCATTCTGGGAGGCTGAGGCAGGAGAATCACAGGTTACATCATGGCCTGGGCAACTGAGTGAGACCCTGACTCAAAATAAAAAATAAAAAGTGCTGGGCAGGGCTGGGGATTTAGCTCAGTGGCATTGTGCCTGCCTCAAAAGTGTAAGGTCCTGAGTTTGATCCCTGGTACCACAAAACCAATCAAACAAACAAAAAAATAGTGCTTGGGGTGCAGGTCAGGGTGAAGGCCCAGGTGCAGTCTCCATTACTGAAAAACATAACCCCTCAGGACCCTGAGGGTTTGTGTGTGTGTGCGCGCGCGCGCATGTGTGTGTGTGTGTGTGTGTGTGTGTGTGTGTACACAGGTGCACATTGGTGTGAGCAGGTTGGGGAGGGGAAGCCACAAAACCAATCAAACAAACAAAAAAATAGTGCTTGGGGTACAGGTCAGGGTGAAGGCCCAGGTGCAGTCTCCATTACTGAAAAACATAACCCCTCAGGACCCTGAGGGTTTGTGTGTGTGTGCGCGCGCGCGCATGTGTGTGTGTGTGTGTGTGTGTGTGTGTGTGTACACAGGTGCACATTGGTGTGAGCAGGTTGGGGAGGGGACCATGCCTGCCTAGGACCCAGCATTCTAGAGAGGTGTGGGTGTGGCAGGGACTTGGGGTGCAGTCCAGGTCACAGTGAGTGTCCCGCAGCCCTGACTAGCTTTCTGATCCAGGACCAGTGAAAACAGGCCTCCTGCCGATCCATTTAATAAGTTTGCTGTGTCTGTGTGTGGCAGTGAGCAGGCTGGTATCGTGGTCAAATTAGCAAAACCAGCATGGGCGCCTCGGTGGCTGGTAATGAACCTGATCATCGAGGTGTTGCCCTGCAGCCCCTTCTGCCCCGAGCTTCAAGGAGGTGGCAGGGAGGCTAATTTGGGAGCTGTCACTGGCTGTGAGGACCCGTGTGGCCACCTGTCCCCCATCTTCCCCTGGGTGGGGCTGCTGAGGGATGAGGCTGTGGGTTTGGGCAAGGGAGCCCCAGGACCAGGCAGGGAGAATGGCAGCTGGAGTAGGGAGAGCACATGGAAGGGGCGCAGGGACACCCTGGTGTTAGGAGTTGGAGAGCAGGCTGCAGGGGTAGGGGCAGTGAGAAGCCAGGTGAGGTTGGAGGTGGGGTGGAGGTGGGGGGAAAGAGCCTGGTGGGTGTAGGCTGGGCAGGAAGGGAGTGAGCCGGCAGACACAGGGAGGACAGACAGCACTTGATGGGGCGGGGCCAGAGGTGAGGAGAAGCAGCTCCTCAGTGTGGGAGAAAATGTTCCGGAAGCAGGAAGGGATGTTCCAGAACAAGAGACCAGCCATGGTGACCCTGGGGCCACAGAGGGCTGCCTCATGGGTTGTTTGTGGTAACAGTTGCTACAGATGGGCATGTGGTAGGGACATCTGTGGAAGTCCTCATTGGATGGTGTAGAGCACTGAGGAGGTGGCCTGGTGGTGGAACTTGCCCTGTGTCACTGAAGAGATGTGTCACTGAAGGGTATGAATGAGCCATGGCTGCCAGTGAGGACAGGGCAGGTGAGGAGCTGCACAAGCCATTGTGTTGAAGCAGAAGGGGCATTGGAGGGGAGCCAGGGAGACAGTGTATGGGGGAGGGTACCACAAGTAAGGTTACAGCAGGGTCCACAACGGTGATAGGGAGAGTGGGTGTTAGAAGTGGGGTTACCACAGGGGTTCCCTTTGGTTTGGAGTACAGTGGGTGTGGTAGGTGCAATGATGCAGCAGTCTGTGTTGGTTTGGGGATACCAGGTATCCAAAGTGGAATTACTGCAGGGGTCCATGTTGGCTTGTGGTAAGAGTGGGTATCTGACGTGGGATTACCACAGGGTCCATGTTGGTTTGCGGTGATCAGGTGTCATGCATCCATATTGCTTTGGGGGAAAGTGAGCCTGAATTGGGATTATTGCAGGGTTCTTCATTCGTGGTGGGGATAGTGGGTATCAGAAGTGGGGTTACTGTGGGATCCACATTGGTTTGAGAGTAGGTGACCAAGGTTGGACTACTAAAGGCATCTACATTGGATGGGAGAGAATGGGTGTCAGCAGTAGGATTACTGCGGGGGTCTGCACTGATGTTGAGATGGTGGGAGCCTGTAGTCACTATATTGGGGTTCATATTGATTTGTGGGAGAGTGAGTTCAGAAATGGGGTTAGTGCAGGCATCCATATTAATTTGGGGGAGAGTAGGTGCTGGAAAATGGATTATTGTAGGGTTCGCATTGGTTTGAGGTGATCAGATGAAATTACTATAGGGATCCATACTGGTTAGGGGGAGGATCAGTTGGAAGTTCGATACAGCAGAAGTCCACATTGGTTTGGGGGATAGTGGGTATCCAAAAAGGGTTACTTAAGAGATCTTCATTGGTGATGGAGGAGACTGGATGTTGGGAACAGAGTAACTACAAGGGTCCACGTTGGTTTTGGGGACAGTGGGTGTTGGAAGTGGGATGACTGAAGGGCCCCATATTGTTTGGAGGAGATCAAGTGTTGGAAATGGGATTTCTGCAAGGGTTTATATTGGTTTTGGGAAGAGTGGGGCCAGGAATGAGATTACTGTGGGGGTCTACATTGGTGCTGGGGAGAGTGGGTGTTAGAAGTGGGATGACTGCAAGGGTCCATATTGGTTTGGGGTAGAGTCAGTGTTGGAAGTTGAATTATTACAGGTATCCATATTGGTTTGGGAGAGACTGGGTGTCTGAAGTAGGATTACCACAGGGTCCATATTGGTTTGGAGATTAGGTGTCCAGAGTTGGATTACTATGAGGGTCCATATTGGTTTGGGGGTAGGTGGAGGTCCAAAGTAGGATTACTGCAGGATCCGTGTTGGTTTGGGGGAGACCAGATGTCCAAGGTGGGATTACCATATGGGTCCATATTGACTTGGGGAGATCCGGTGTCCGAAGTGGGATTACTGTGAGAATCCATATTGGTTTGAGGGAGAGAGGAGGTCCAAAGTCGGATTACTGCAGGATCCATGTTGGTTTGGGTGGGACTCGATGTCCAAAGTAGGATTACCATAGGAGTCTGTATTGGTTTGGGGAGATCACATATCTGAAGTGGGGTTACTGTGAGAGCCCACATTGGTTTGGGAGAGAATGGGTGCCTAAAGTGGGACTACTGCAGGATCCATGTTGGTTTGGGAGATCAGGTGTCTGAAATAGGATTACTATAGGGATCCATATTGGTTTGAAGAGATCAGATATCCAAAGTGGGATTACTGTGAGGGTCCATATTGGTTTGGGGGAGAGTGAGGTCCAAAATATGATTACTACAGGATCCATATTGGTTTGGGGGAGACCAGATTCCAGGGTGGGATTACCATAGGGGTCCATATTGGTTTTGGGGGAGAGTGGAGGTCCCAAATGTGATTACTGCAGGATCCATGTTGGTTTGGGGGAGACTGGATGTCCGAAGTGGGATTACCATAGGGGTCCGTATTGGTTTGGGAAGATCAGGTGTCCAAAGTGGGATTACTGTGAGCATCCATATTGGTTTGAGGGGGAGTGGAAGCCTAAAGTGGGATTACTGTGGAATCAAGATTGGTTTGGGAGGGACCAGATGTCCAAGGTGGGATTCCAATAGAGGTCCATAATGGTTGGGGAAGATCACATATCTGAAGTAGGATTACTGTGAGAGTCCATATTGGTTTGGGAGAGAGTGGGTCCCCAAAGTGGGATTACCACAGGATCCATGTTGGTTGGGGGGGGACCAGATGTCTGAAATGGGATTACCATAGGAATCCATATTGGTTTGAGGAGATCAGGTGTCCAAAGTGGATAACTGTGAGGGTCCATATTGGTTTGGGGGAAAGTGGAGAACCAGAGTGGGATTGCTTCAGGATCCATGTTGGTTTAGGGAGATTACATGTCTGAAGTGGGAGTACTACAAGGGTCCATATTGGATTGAGGAGATCCAGTATCTGAAGTGGGATTATTGTGAGGGTCCATATTGGTTTGGCAGAGAGTGGAGGTCCAAAGTGGGATTACCACAGGATCCATGTTGGTTTGAGGGAGACCAGATGTCCGAAGTGGGATTACCACAGGAGTTCATATTGGTTAGGAGAGATCACATATCTGAAGTGGACTTACTGTGAGAGTCCATGTTGGTTTGGGAGAGAGTGGGTATCCCAAGTGGGATTACCAAATGATCCATGTTGATTTAGAGGAGAGAGTCTGAAGTGGAATTACTGCTAGGGTCCATGTTGGTTCGGGGGAGATTAAGTGTCAGAAGTGGGCCCACATTGGTTATGAGAGATTAAGTATCAGAATTGGGACTATTGCAAGATCTGTATTGCTTTAGGGGAGATTGGGTGTGGAAAGTTGGATTACTGTAGGGGTCCACATTGGTTTTGGGGAGGTCAGGTATTGGAAGTGGAATTACTGTAGGGATCTCTGTTGGTTTGGGGGAGACCAAGTTTCAGAAGTGGGATTACTCTGGGTTCCACATTGGTTTGTGGGACAACAGGTATCAGAAATGGTGTCATAGGGCTGGGGATTTAGCTTAGTGGTTCTGCTGCCTGCCTTGAAAGCATAAGGTCCTGAGTTTAATCCCTTGTACCAAAAAAAAAAGAAAAGAAAAGAATAGAAATGGGGTCATTGGTGGAGTCCACTTTGGTCTGGGGAGAGTCGATGAGAAATGGAATTTTGCAGCCTTCCATACATGTGAAGGCTCTGGCGCATTACAGCAGGCCACTTTCCCTCCCTGCCTCAGGCACAGCACTCCTCATTGTCACCCCTTTGCCGCTGCCCTAATGAGGGCTGGGGAGGACCTCTGTATGCCAGGTTCGTGGCCCCACCCCTGATGTCCCGGTTCTCCAGCTCCAGAGCCCCATGCATCTCTGACCTCCCCCTCTCCTGGGGCAGAAGAGGTCAGCTGAGCCCCTCCCTGGGGTTGGGGAGTCCTGGCCTTGTCCCTGACTCATGTTTAAAGTTTTGAATCTTGTGGCTCCATGGGGCCTCAGTTTTTGGTTTGTTGTTTGTTTCTTTTGTCTAAAATCCAGTTCCAGTGAAGACAGGTTGAGGATAGTGGAGTCCATGACCTCTAGGGAGAGGGCACAGACTGGGCACTGTGATAGTGGCCTGCTGTCCTAGGTAGCCCCTGCCTTTTCCTTCCACCCCACCCCACCAGTGCTGCTGGGCTGGTGGTGCTCCCGGAACACCTCCAGTACATGGCCGTCACCTGCCTCGTACCTGGCTCTGCACTGGGACCCTGAGGAGGAGGAGCAGACACAGCCCCTCCACCCAACTCATGGGAGGTCAGGAGGCCTTTCTGGAGGATGAGGATGGAGAGAGCTTAGCAAGGGTCATCATGAGCAGGAGTGGGACCTGTGCCAGGGCTGGTCAGCTCTGCCCGAGCTTGGGTGCCCAGATCTGCCCTCTCCCCGAGGGCTCCCCAGGACACAGTGTGCTGGCTGCTGGCACATGGTTCTCTCTTGGCACAGAGGGGGTAGCAGGGTGGAGCTGCAGCTTCCTGATAAGACGAGGTGGATGACACGCTTCCTGCGGTGTCTCCTGACTCCTGCCTCTGTTGGGGGGAGTGGCACAGCAGCCATGTAGGCTGTGTCTGTGTGCCTACAAGTAGGGAGGGGGCAGGACCAGGGCAGGCATTAAGATCCTGGCATCCATGCTATCCCAGTGAGGGCAGTTCAGTTCTCTCCTGTCTGTGGGCCACAGGGCAGCACTGTGCATAGCACAGGAAGGTGCACACATGGGCAGGCTGGCACACTTACTCTCCAAGGAGCCCAGCAGCCAGGGCAGTGACATTGGCTCCCCCTTCTAGGGCAGATAGATCTGCAGAGTCCGCTCCAGGGCTGTCCAGGGGCTAGGGGGACATTGCAGCCCCAGAGCAGTGCTCACAGTGACAGGCTGTCCTGTCTACCACGGCCCATCGGGCCTGAGGGCAACATGCCCCTGGCTGGCCCTGCACCTCTTATGTGCAGCTGCCACGGCCAGCCATATCCTCACAGGGTAGTGGCCCCGCTGTGGGAGAGGTGAGGAGTATAATAAAGCACCAGGATTAAACCTGGCATCACAAGAATGGTTGGCAGAGATGTACCCAGCCAGGCCCTGGGACCCCGAGCTCCTGAGCACCTGCCTCCTCATCTCATACAGGGGCTGAGGACATGATTGTGCGGGCACCTAGGTGGGTGCTGGGGCACTGGCTGGCTGCTTATGCCCCGCCTGCCCTTGGGAAAAGCCCTCAGCAGGCACAGAGATGGTGTCAGCAAGGTCACAAGGAAGCAGAGAAAGCCCTTCCAGGATGCACAGGAACCGAGCAGAGGACAGCTGCAGGAGGTTCGAGGTGGGGTCTCAGCGGCAGGGCTCCACCCACCCTGGCCTGGTCCCTGTGTTCAACAGTTGGTGCCAGCACCTTCCGTGGTGTCTTTGCAAAGCCATCCTCTGGAGGCCCAAGGGTGGGCAGAGAATTCGGATCCAACGTGGGTTCCCCAAGGAGCCAGCCAGAGGTGCAGCTGAGGGAACAGGCCACGCAGCTTCCTCCAGGCCTGCATCTGTGGTGGAGAGGTGTCTGGGGACAGCTGCTTACTCCCCAGCTCTGCTGTCCACTCAAGATGCTGGGCATTGGTAGCCAGCCAGAAGTAGGAACATACACATGGCCCCAACTGAAGGAGGGCAGTCCCAGGGGGTCTTTGCCAGACTCCTAAAGTAGGCCCAGGTAGAGAAATACATCCAACCTCGCAGCCAGAAGCCCAGAGCAATCTGGCCTTGCCAGTCTTCCCCACCATCACCTTCATGGCTGTCCAGGTCCTAGCTATGCACCAGATACTCTGCTGGGCACTTGAGCCCAAGGGGAGTAAAGCAGGCTGGTCCCTGGACTCGGGCTGGTGGCAGGTCACCATGAGTCCCCTGGAGGAGACCAGGTGGGCTGCCCTGGCAGGTGACATAGGCTGGGGCCTTCAGGAGAACGGGGGCTTGTGTGGAGCAGCCAGGAAAGAATGCCCCAGGCCCAAGGGACTCCAAGGACAGTAGCCCAAGGAAGTCCAGGGAGACCTGAAGGCCAGTGTGCTAGGATGGTGATGGGTCCCAGGCAGCAGGAGTGGACTTCTAGTCTAGGTACAGGTAGGACTCCAGGATTGTGACCAGGGAGGACGTGTTCCAGATGAGTTCTGAGTGCAGACAAGTTGGGGGACCAGCTGGGGCAGGAGAGCCAGGCACCCTTGCACTTGACCATAAATGGGGTGGCAGTGCAGCCCCCAACCCTGGGAGAGCAGGGCTGGGTTCACGGTCCCCCAGTGCTAAGTGGGGAGGAGTTAGTGTGGGGCAGGAGGGAAGGAGCGCTATCCTGGCTGAGGGGACACAGGGACAAAGTCACCAAGATGAAAAACTGGCTGCTGCCTGTGCGGAATGACAAGCAATTTGGCGTTGCTGGAGCATGACCGCTGGGCCCAGGCTGAGTGCAGACTGAAGGAGGCAGAGGCTGTGCCTGCGGGGTGCGAGGCAGGCCCTGTAGAGCCAGCGCCAGGACATGGGGACGTGGGCAGGAACAGGAGCAGCTCGCGGGTCCTGCCTAACCGTGGCAGTGACAGTGCAGCCCAGCCCCGTGGCCATGCCATCCAGCGGGGAGCCAGCAAGCCAAGGCGGGCACAGACCCCCAGCAGGATGGCCCATGGGAGAGATGGGCGGGGCTTGGGGACCATGAGGGTGCCCTGGGGGAGGCAGCATGAGACCAAGCCCCCAAGAGGGAGCAGCACATGGGAGGATGCAGGAAAGGGATGTCAGGTTGTTCCCGGGGAAAGGACAGCTGGACAGTGGTGTAGGGTTGGGCATGGGGCCCCACTCAGGATGGTGGCAGCTGCCCATCTGTGCCAGTGCTGGGGACTGGGCGCTGGAGCCTTTCTTGCCCCTTTACACCACAGAGCGGGCAGAGCACAGGCACAGGGCACCACAGCTTCCTACCCAATGGGACACATGGGGTGGGAGGACCACCAGCAGTGCCGGCCCCTGGTCTGTGCCTGGCGTACCCCCACCTCAAAGACCTCAGCTTCCTCAGAGCTTCTCCCGGGTCCCTAAGCCAGGGTCCCAAGAAGGACAGACCTCTGCTGATGGGCCACCTCTGTCTGAGTGGAAGCCCTCCTCTGATTGCAGATGGGCAGCACATCCAGGCCTCCACAAGCCCACCTCAGGGTTCTGTGTCCACCCAGTGGCCACTCTAGGGGCCCTCTGTCCATCCTTCTGCCCAGCAGAGGCAGGAAGAGAGCCTGTGCACCCAGCTGGGGTGGCACCAGGCTGGGCATCCCAAGCTGCTGCCATGCTGACAGCTGGGAGTGGCAGCAGGCAGGAGGCAGGTGGTCCTCTCCTCACCAGGGGTCCCAGGGAAGGACACTGTGGAGCACAGGCCTGGGTGGACCCATTCTCCTCTGCCACTGCTCTGCCCCTGGGGACTGTGACCAACCTCTCTGGCCACAGTCCTCACACCCTAGGACAGGGTGGTCAGTGGGTTTGGTTGCCAGATCTGGGTCACCTCATGGCCCAGTCGAGCCCCACCCCTTCCCTGGGCCTCAGTTTCCCCCTAGAGCCCACCCTTTGTCAACTCTAAGTTGTGCTACTAAAGCTTGACTAGAGACCGCCCAGCAGAGGGACTCGCAGGTGGGGTTGGTCCTTGGAGAGGAGAGAGGAACACCCAAGGCCATGGCTAGCCTCCTCAGGCCCCTTCTGACTGCTCTGGCCGGAGCATCCTGCTCACCCTCTGTGCCAAGGGGATCCTGGACCAGAACCCTAAGTGCAATCTGGCCAGTGTCCAAGCCATGCCCCACCCCACCCCTGCCCCACAGCGTGCTGCCCTGACTGCATCTCTGCCGGGCAGCGAGGGGCTCCATCCTCCAGATGAGGAAACAGGCTCGAAGCAGGGAAGCAGGGGCTTTCCTTGACCTCTGCTACCTCTCAGCCTGTCAAAACAATGCATGTGGTGACTTCCTTTCTTTCTGGTGCCAAAATGTGATCCTTAGTAATTTTTCCCCCTGCTTTTTCATCCATGGAAAATATGACATATCCTGAAACCTATAAAAATTTTTTCAATTACCCAGCGTCCTACCACCCAGGCATAACAAATGAACATTTCTCTCCTTCCATGCTGGTCCGTGGCAGTTCTAAATGGGATTACACTGCTCGCTCTCCCAACACACACATCTGCCTGTCTTCGGGCGCCTCTGAAAGCCTGGTTCCTGGGCCAGCGTCGGACCTTTGTGAATGGAACCAACCCATCTCAGCTTCATCCCACGTCCATCTCTGCCCCATGGCCAGCAAGGCAGCCCTGGTGTCCCTGCTGCCTGCCCATAGGTCTCCAAGAGCTCTGCAGCTGCCCCTAAGTCTCAGGAAGGGACGTCCCCCAGCACACATCAGGGGCCCTGGAGTGTGTCCAGTTGTCCTCCAGGCTCGTGACCTTTCCTGCACCTGTCTGCTGTCTCGCCCAGAAGGCTTCTGAACTCCCCCAGGTTCCACAGTGCCCAGGATACTGCATGTCCCAATCCCACAGCCCCCTACCTCCCTGACCCATGGGTTTTGCACACCCCAGTGGAGTCAGGGAAGATCCCTCCTCTGGGCTAAGATGGTGGCTCTAGGCCTGTGGGTGGGGACAGGACAGCACAAATGAGCCCCAGTAAGTGACCAGTAAGTAAGGGATCCTTCACAGAGAGACTCAGTGCCACCCATGAGTTCAGCACCTTCAGGGTGCCCACCAGGCACTGACAGGTACCAGGCAGGACCCCTTCTCTGGCTTCTGCAGCCCTGTCTCTGCCACACTACAGGGAACAAGAGCACCCACCTCTCTTGGTCTCAGCTGAGGGCTGCAGCTGGCCACTCGGTGGCGGGCCTGGTGTGGCCCCCACCCCCTCCCCATGTCGCCCACCTGCTCTGAGCAGCTCTGTCCTCTTCACCCACAGGCTGCACAGCCCCTGGGTGCCCTCGTGCCTCGGGCAGCCCCGAGTCCTGCAGGGCCGCCTGGCCAGGTCCTCACCCTCGCTGTGGGACAGGTAAAACACCTGTGTCTCCCTCCATTCCACAGTGTCTGTGTCCATCGCCAGACATCCATCTCATGTGTGCGTCCACCTCCCCAAGACATTAGGGAGCTTGGAGAGGGGAGGGGTCTCTGTCCCGCATCCGCCGTGTCCTGGGGCTCAGGGACCAGTGAGGGTCCCTGGGGAGGAGGTGACCCCAGGACCTGCTGCATTCAGCGTGGCTGTCCAGGGCTCCCCAGGGGCAGGGAGAAGACCAGGACACACTGCCAGTGTGGGACCAGGTCCCACCTTGATTCACAGATCAGAGAGGTGACCACAGCCCCACGCTAGCCCCCCATTTCAGGTAAGGAGCAGCTTCTGGACCCAGGAACCCCAGCGCAGGATATGTGCCAGTCTATACTCTCACCCAAGGCCCAAAACCTTGGGCCCAGTAACTTCCCCATTCCCACAGTGCCACCTCCAAGGTAAACCTTTGTGCTCGGCAGCTGTGGTACCCAGTAGCACAGGGACCAGTGGCAGCCTCCTCCCCATGCATGGGTGTGCCACTCCATGTTGCAGGTGGACAGTGAGGCCACAGGCAGGTGGGGCTTGGTTAGTGCCCTGGAGGGAAGCGTGCTGGACTCAGGTGACCTCCCAGTGCACTCCTGTCTACAGCTTCTGACAAGCTGAGCCCCAGGACTTTGTGACCCGCTTTGAGGGGACGGGGCAGTCTAGCTTTGGGGAAGGGGTGCTGTGGGCACACAGGGTCTGCTGGGGCATGGACCTGGGATCTAGAGTGGGCGTGGCCCTGTGGGTTATGGGTGTGGTCATGGGCTCAGTTGAGCATGAAGAGGAGACCATCAAGTGGCCAGGGTGACAGTTGGACGTGAGGCTGAGAGAGGCTGCAGCTGGTGTTGAGGCCTGAGCAGGGGTCCCTGTGTGGCTGGGTGTGGAGGAGGCTTGGCCTTTGAGATGACAGGAGAGGTGCTGGGGCAAAACCAGGCGGGAGAGGGCTGGGGGCTGTATCTGAAGCCTGGTGAAGCGGTGTGTCTGAAAGGGTAAACTGAGGCCTGGAGCTGGTGTCCCTCAGAGTCCTTGCCGGCAGGCCCAGCGAGGGGGTTCCTCCCCACTCTCAGCTGTTGGCTGCCCAGGTCGGTTGGGGGTCCCAGTCCTGCTGTGAGGACATAGGAACAGAGCAGGCAGGTGGGGAAGGTAGGGGTGGCAATGGACGCACTGTGGATGAGGCAGGTGGAAGGGGTCCCTGGATGGACAGGGCTGGGGAGGAGCTGCAGGCAAAAGGCTGAGAGGCCCAGGCTGTGGATCGGGGAGCCCAAGGGGTGGGGGACATGGGGGGACAGAGGGCTGCCTGGAGGGGAGCGGAGCTCCCTGCCGGGCCAACTGGGCTTCCCTTGCAGATCTGCATCCTCTTTTGGGAAATGACTCTTGGGAGGACCCGCCTCGCCCTTCCCGAGATTCCCAAAAGACGTGTGCGACTCTTTATTTTTATTTATTTTTAAAAATATAGACCCGGGCAGGAATCCAAGAATACTTGGTTGAGGCTTGCTGGGAGGGTGCCCGCGGTGCCATGCGTCATTGCTCACGGGGCCTCAGCCCAGGGCACCTCTGACAGAGGGAAGGAAGCCCTCACCCGTGTGCGCCAGACCCCACAGCACATGCGAGGGTCTCCAGTGGGGCGCTCTGCAGGCCTCCTGCCTGCCCAGTCCGAGTGGGCGCTCTGCACCCCACATCCCTTGTCCATGGCAAACCCACCAGAAACCAGCAGCCAGGGGGTCCCCACCCTGACCCAGATTCAGTTCTCAGCCCCTCTGCCCTGTGCCCAGTTCCAGTTCAAGAGAGTCAGGGTGAAGGAGCCCCCTGTGGGAGATACTGGAAAGCTTCCAGAGGAAAGGGGAGCAGAGCTGGCCGAGTGAGTCTCCTGACTCAGGGGGACCCACTACCCAATAGAGAGGCGGCACCTTGTGCTGTGACCTCTGGCCAGCTCAGGAGGGGTGCTTGCTGTGTACAGGGCCTGGTCTGAAAAGGAACAAAGCTGGGGTCCTCTGGCCTCGGAGTGCACCTTCTACCACGTGGTGGCAGGGTTCTGAGGCCAGTGTCCCCCAAGGGGACCGCGCAGGAAGGACACTGGTGCAGGGTGGACCTGGGCACACTGACTCAGCATCAGAGGCCCTGCCTCCTGGGGGGCCATCTGTCCGGAGTGCCGCGGCCTCGAAAGGAAAGGAGTGTGTGTGTGTGTGTGTGTGTGTGTGTGAGAGAGAGAGATAGAGAGAGAGAATACGCGCATACAAGTGTGTGTCAGTGCGCCTGGCGGTTTGCGGGGTGCCCAGGTGACCCACACGGGCAAGGGGTTCCCCATACTCAGCGCCCCTGTCCGGGCCGCCACGCGTGTCGTTGCAGTGCGCTGCAGGAGCAGAAGGGCGAGCTGCGCAAGCGGCTGTCCTACACCACACACAAGCTGGAGAAGCTGGAGACCGAGTTCGACTCCACACGCCACTACCTGGAGATTGAGCTGCGGCGCGCGCAGGAGGAGCTGGAGAAGGTCACAGAGAAGCTGCGCCGGTGAGGGCCAGGCGCCTACTTGGCTGTGACCCTGCTTGCAGACAGGGACCTCACAGTCACTTAATGCCTCTAAGGCGGGAGCCCAGGGCCCCAGGCACCCCTCAGGGCAGCCCCATGCCCTGCTCTCATGTTCACTGTGGCAGGGGTGAGCCATCTAGGTGGTCCACCAGGGTCCCGCCTCTGTGCCCGGCCCAGGCTAGAAAGTGCTGTCCAGCCCTCCAGATGAGCTACATTCGCAGCTGCCCTTGGAGGGCCACGGAGGCTAACGAAGCCTTGAAGGACAAGATTATCTTAAACAGCAGAGTTTTCTAAAATAATCTTTTTCTTCACATGTAAGATGGTTATTTTTCTAAAACATATTACATGCTTTCCTGTCTTCTTAAACAGAGAATGCAGAAGAGAATGCAAATTTTGCTGTTGATTTTGTTCCTGTCAAATATTTATAGAGTACCAGCTGGTGCGGCCCAGAGGAGGACTTGCCAGGGGCTCTGCCCCTCCCTGAGCACTCCAGCCTGTGGGCCCTTGTGTGTGTTACCACCAGACTGTGTGCAGCCCATGCCCGGGCCACACACTGGACCTCGGTCGGGTCCCGCACTGCCACATCCGGCCACAAGCACCTTTTTGAGTTTCTCTCTACTAGCAAGAGGGGATGGCAGCAGGACACCAAGGCTGTCCAGTGGACAGACGCTGGCCCCAGCATGGAGTCCCACCCAATGGGGAGGTCCGTCTCTGTCCCTGTTAGGTCTCTGGCATCTCCCTGCTAATGTGCGGGGCTTTTCAGAGCTTCATGTGAGGTGGGAGTGACCAGGCAGCGAGGAGAGCCCGGCAGTGTCTTGCAAACAAAAAAGCTAGCTTTCCGAGTCACCTGTAAGGTGCCCCGCTGGGTGTGGGGAGGACAGCATGGCCTTGAACCTTGGCCTGGGGAGCCTGGAGGAGTTAGCCCATGTCAGGAGTACCTGTGCAGGCCCAGGCTGGGCTGGGGGCCCAGGGTGCTGGGGTCCTGCACCCCCCACTCAGACAGTGTGGCCCCAAGGGTTGTGGGAAGGTCAGCTGTGCTCAGCAGACCCCACTGCCTCCTGCTGCAGGATTCAGACCAACTACATGGCGCTGCAGAGGATCAACCAGGAGCTGGAGGACAAGCTGTACCGCATGGTGAGGCCGCCCTTAATCCACCAGCACGGTATTCCTAGGTACCAGCACAACACAGGCCTCAGCCGGCAGCTGGGCCCTGACTCTGACCACCTCCTTCCGCTGCCCCCGTCCTCCAGGGTCAGCACTACGAGGAAGAGAAGCGTGCGCTGAGCCACGAGATCGTCGCCCTCAACAGCCACCTGCTGGAGGCCAAGGTGACCATTGACAAGCTGTCAGAGGACAACGTGAGTGCCAAGGCGTTCGCCCACGGAGGGCACAGGCATATGCTGGGAATTGGGCAGGCAGGCCGGCGTCTTCAAGGTGATGCTGCCAGGGCTCCAGCAGATGGGCTGGAAGGACTTGAGCCAGAGACACAAGGCTTGACCCCAGGGTACGGCGTGGCCACTCAGGCCTCCTGCCCTGGGCCAGCCCCTGGGTCACCTGGGATCTCAGGGACCCCCATGAGGTGGCCCAGCTACACTCCAGGGACCCTGGCAGCTGAAGATGCTTCCCTAAGAACCCATCCACCCTGCCAGACCTACATGGCTCCAAGAGTATGGTGTGACCAACGCCTGCCCAAACAATAAAGAACCCTGCTCACATGAGTTTACATCTGAGTGGGGAAAACAGTAAAGCAGATGACCACACAAAGAGCAGTGTGTTAGAAAGCCAGCTAGGCAACAGTAAAGCAAGGAGCAGCACCAGGGGGTTTCTGGCCACGGGGTCTGCAAGTTCCACCAGGGCATCTCAGAAGAGGCTGAAGGCCAAGGGAACCTGGCTACGTGATGTCTGGAGCGGAGTGTTTCTTCCAGGCTGGAAGGACTGAGGTACCCAGGGCTGCCTGGGAAGCTTAGAGAGTAGCAAAGAGGCCACGAGAAACCCCAAAGCCCCGATGCCATGCTGTGCAGGCTCCTGTCAGGAAGCTGGCTTCATTCCGAGGGAAACGAGGCCCTGGTGGGTCCTGAGCAGGGAGGCGTGTGAGTGATTGCACTCATAGTTTTACTGGCTGCCGTACTGTGTGCAGAAAGACTGCAGGGGCATGGGGGCAGGGCCGTAGTCGAGTGCAAGACGATGGCAGGGTGGTGGCTACAGAGGCTAGGAGAAGCTTGAGGATTCAGGTTGTGCTTCCTCCCTAGGCTATGGACAGTCCAGGGGCTCTGGCACCAGCCCAGGGCCTTGGTCACTGTGGCATCTTCCCCTGGGGCCGTGTACAGAATGGAAACTGTCCAGGGCCACCCACTCCGCCCAGTGGCATCCCCTACTGGCTATGGCCGGCTGGGCAGTGCCCACAGCCCTCTGGTGCCTGTGATCAGTTTACTGTAAGCAAGCTGTGCTCTTCCTGAAAGGCCTAGGATCCCAGTTCCTTCCACCCTGCTGGACAGTGCAAGGGGGGGGGCAGAAAGGAGCCACAGGACCCGTCAAGCTGGCACCATGGCACAGCCCCAAGCTGGGAGCACTCGCAGGGTGATGCAGGTGGCCCCAGGGCTGCCTGTGGGGCTCCCTGGAGCAGGTGCAAGCCCTGCACAACCACAGGCACATGCAACAGAGATTTTCAAAGACCAATCCAAAGCCCCTTGATGGATCCTACTGTTTGCATCTGTTTTCAGCTCAGAGGCTGAGCCAGTCCTTGCCTGCACCCAGAGTCACACACTTGCTGCCCCTACCCAGCCCCAATGCCAGGCCACCCAGTGTGAGTGGGAGTAGGACTGGGTGGCAGGGGCTGGGGCTCATCCCTGACCCTCTTGGGTGCCCTTTGGAAGGACTCCTGGAGGCCCAGGAACAGGAAGCCCAGACCAGGTGGGCAAGCCAGGATCTTTCTTCCACCGCAGCGCCCCCACCCAGTGGCCAGTCCCAGGGAACACCTGGGCAGCCCCAGGACCAGCTACCTGGCAGTTCCAGCTCCAGGGCGGAACAGACCCTCACCTGTGGGCAGTGCAAAGCCAGAAAGGAACAGGCCACTTATTGCACAGTCCTGCCAGACAAGCAGCAGGTTCCGCCCTGCCGGGCCCTGGGCATTGGCCGGGCGGGGGACCCAACGCCTTCTCTTTCTTCCAGGAGCTCTATAGGAAGGACTGCAATCTAGCGGCCCAGCTGCTGCAATGCAGCCAGACCTACGGCAGGGTCCATAAGGTGTCCGAGGTAACGTGACCCCACCCCACTTATTGCACAGTCCTGCCAGACAAGCAGCAGGTTCCGCCCTGCCGGGCCCTGGGCATTGGCCGGGCGGGGGACCCAACGCCTTCTCTTTCTTCCAGGAGCTCTATAGGAAGGACTGCAATCTAGCGGCCCAGCTGCTGCAATGCAGCCAGACCTACGGCAGGGTCCATAAGGTGTCCGAGGTAACGTGACCCCACCCCCCACCCCACAACAACTGGCCCGGACAGCCACTGGCCTCCTTGCTAGGAGCCCCTGTCACCTGCCCAAGCTGCCCATGCCCCTGCGTTTCCCCATTGACCCTGGAGTGCCCTCACAGCAGCCTGAGGTCTGGGCACAGTTACAGATGGTCCCATTTCTGAGAAGTGGACTTCAGGAAAAGGGGCTTGGCCCTGGACAGGCAGGCCACACAGCCTGGTGCCAGAGCAGGACCCACCCGCCCAACTGCGCTCACCTTAGTAGCTGGCCCAGGAGGCCCTTCTGGCCAGGCCTACCCCACACAGCCACAGACCCCAACCCTGTCCCCGGTCCCCTTTCCTGGGCGTGGGCCGTCCCTGAGATACAAAATAGATCAAACAGTAGCGCGATGAGCCCCGTGCGGCGCCGGGGGCCCTCAATCTTTGTTGCATCTGTTTCTGAGTCTGCCTCTTTCAGTGGTGGGACCGGGTGGGGAAGCTGGGCTGGGACAGCAGGTGAGTCCCCGCGGGGCAGCAGCTGGGACAGGTGGCTCGGCCGGCCCTGTCGGCGTGGGGTGGAGTGGGTCAAGGTGTCTGGGGTCCCCAGGAGCCGACAGCACCCGCAGGTGTGCCAGGACCACCCGGGAGCCCCTCGCCTGTCTCGCCTCCCGCTGACTGTGGCCTCCCCTTGCCCTGCACCCCTTGCAGCTGCCCTCGGACTTCCAGGAGCGCATGAGCCTGCACCTGGAGAAGCACGGCCGCAGCCTGCCATCCCCGCTCTGCCGCCCGGCCTATGCCGACAGCGTCCCCACCTGCGTCATCGCCAAGGTGCTGGAGAAGCCCGACCCCGCCAGCCTGTCCTCCCACTTGTCTGACGCCTCGGCCCGCGACCTGGCCTTCCGCGACAGCGTGGATGCTTCGGGCCCGGGGTCCCCCTACAAGGAGGACCTCTGCTGCGGCGACTCGGCCCTCTACCACCCCGAGGAGCCAGAGCTCGACCAGCGGCCCGGCATGGACGCACCCGTGGCCGACGTGGGCTTCCTGCAGGCCCAGAATTCCACCGACAGCACGGCCGAGGAGGAGGAGGAGGCCGAGGCGGCAGCCTTCCCCGCCAGCTTCCGCCATGACGCCTTCCCCGGCTACGCGGGCTCACTGCCCACATCCAGCTCCTACTCCAGCTTCAGCGCCACGTCCGAGGAGAAGGAGCACGCGCAGGCCAGCACGCTCACCGCCTCGCAGCAGGCCATCTACCTGAGCAGCCGTGACGAGCTCTTCAGCCGAAAGCTGCCCACCTATGAGAGCAGCCCCCACTTCGCCAAGGCCGCAGCTGCGGTCGCCTCCCCACTCGAGGCCGAGGTGGCCCAGGGGTTCTCCCGGACAATGTCTCCGTACCCGGCCGAGTCCTACCGTTTCCCAGCCTCCCCAGGCCCTCAGCAGGCACTGATGCCCCCGAACCTGTGGAGCCTGCGTGCCAAGCCGGGGTCCGCCCGGCTCTCCAGGGACGACATGCGGGGCCACTGGCGGCCTCTGAGCGTCGAGGACATCGGTGCCTACTCCTACCCGGCCGCCACCATGGGCCGCGGCCCACCCCGCAGCTTCTCCGAACGCTACTACGGTGGCAGCATGGGAAGCCCAGGCCGGAAGCCTGAAGGCCGCGCCAGCCCCCTCTATGCCAGCTACAAAGCTGACAGCTTCTCTGAGGGGGACGACCTCTCCCAGGGCCACCTGGGGGAGCCCTGCTTTCTCCGGGCGGGTGGCGGTGGTGGCCTGAGCCTCAGCCCCAGCCGCTCAGCCGACCCCGTGCCCGAC
>NW_022900933.1:38104833-38143396 GCF_012274545.1 Fukomys damarensis | reverse complement strand
CGCAGCTCTACGGAACCCTGCTCAACTGAGCGCTCGCCCACCACGCCCAGCAGGTGGCACCCAGGGGCGACCTCCCCCCCACACCCAGCCCCGCCACAGGGTTTCCCCGGACACCCCCATGCACCCAGCCCGTGTAGCCGAGAGGAGGCCCCCGTGCCGTCTGTCCCCAGCCCTGTCTGGCAGACCCACGCAGTACCTTCCCCTGTCCCTGTGCCCCCGCCTGAGGTGAGCAACCCTTTTATAACGTGAAACTATTTTTATAGAGACAAAGGGTCTTTCTTAACGCCCTCGGCCTCCAGCTCCCTGGATGGCAGCCTTGGCGTTTTCAACACAAAGCTTCTTTCTTTTTCCGGTGAGGGTACGTGGGGCCTGACCCCAGGAAGGGACATACTGGACTCCACAGTGGTGGGGAGACACTGGGCGAGCCAGCGGCAAGGGGACCCTGAAGCTCTGTCCACAGAGGGGAAACAAACCCCAGTAGGGTATAGGAAATGTTTTAAAACCCATCTCTCCCCGTGCAGCCAGCACACCCCGCCCTCCTCCGTGGCCCTTATCCGAGTGGGGCCCCTTACAGCCGGTGCTCACCCCCAAACCCGCCGATCCCACTGTACTCTACCTCAGATGTATGAGGCCCCCGCCCCCGCCCTCCTCTCTGTGATGCATGCCCGTCCAGTCAGTGTTGTGTTTTGCACTCAATAAAAGGCACCAGTGGAAAGAATCTGCCTTTGGGTTGTTTCTGCTCCCCGCACCACGGGTCCCAGGAGGGGTGGCAACTGGGGTCCCACCACCCCCGACCAGCACTGGAGCCCCTGCCTGGGTCTGAGCCCTCCTGTCCTCTCAGCCCACTGGGCAGGACCTGTCCCTTGTGCCGCCCACCTGCTGGGCCACCCCTCATTCTTGCATCCCGGACTCCCTTTCCACCCCAAGCACATCCCTTAGATTTCTCCATGTGGGTCTGTTGGCCACAAGCTCTCGTTTTGACCTTTGTCAACCCTGCTCCCATGCAGCTGGGGGGCAGAATGGCACGTCTTTCCCCAGCACCCCAGCTTCCTGCAGGCATGGGTGCTGCCCTTCCTCCAGGGTCCTGTCTTTTCCTCTGGCTGTCTCAAGCTTTGCTTTGACTTAGTTTTCCGCAGTGTCCCCAAAGTGTCTGGGTATGGGGTCCCCTTTTAGGGCTCACAGGGAATCTTCTATCTGTGGTTGGTAGATTTCATCTGTCCTGGAAAATCTTCAGCTATTACTTTTCAAGAACATTTCTCTGCCCGTCAGACCTGTGATGGACCCTCGAGCTGTGGCCTCCTCTTCAGCATCTCCCTGACTTCGTCTTACCCCACTTCTGTGGCATGACCTGTCTTACAGTTCACCAACTCTCTGCTGCTGCATTCATTCCGCTGCCAAACCCAGCCACAGAGGATTTGTGCTTTGGCTGTTAACATTTTCCACTTCTAGCGCTGCTCCTGTGGCTTCCTGTTTGCCGGAGCTCTCTTTCCCAGCTCCTGTCTGACTTCTGGGAAGATGGGCACAGCCTGGGTCCTGGCCTACCCTGGTGTGAAGTCTGGGGCTGCTCCCTCAGTTCCCACTGGTGTCACCACCTTCTCTGTGTGCCTGGTTCTCTCAGACACATGAGTGCCAGGGAAACACATTTGTGGGTTCTGCAAAGCCTGGGACAGAGCCCCTCCTCCAGGGGGCCTTACACCTGCTCCCTCCAGGCACCCTGGGGACCACCCGGCCCTGGTTCATGCCCTGAAGCTTGCCGGTGGCATCCAAAAAGAGGTGGGTCCTCGCTATTCCAGGAGAAAGGGACAGGTCAGAGGGAGAGGCTGTGCTGGGTGTTGAAGGATGAATAGGAGTTTATCAAGTGATTCAGGCAACGGGAACAGAGGAGTTCCAGAAATTGTTCAGGGCTCCCAGGTGCCTCCTAGGACTCAGCCCTCATTTTCCCTCCGGATCAGCCTCAGATGTCTTGGACCTGTTACAGTTGCCCTGCTGCTGGACAGTTGTCCTGGCAGCCCCTCTACCCTAGTGAGCCCCTGCTGGGCATTTGCTATTCCCATTCATCCCCAGCCACCTCTCCTCAGCCCCCAGGTGGCCATGTCCCCCTAGGAAGTGCTAGGGGCTCCTGTGGGCCAGTTTCCCCTTGTGGGGAGCACAGCCACCCTGCAGGGGCTGTAAGCACAAGTGCCACTCAGAGTAAAAGTTGCAGCTACGCCTGGCGCACGAGACACAGTCAGCACACAGAGCCTGTGTGGAACCGCGCAAGGAAGCTATCTTTCTCCCGCAGCAGGCTCGGCTGTGGCATTTCAGATTCTAAAGGTAGGATGAAGGTAAGCATGGCCCAGGAAGGTGGGTGGAGGGGGAGCCCATACTTTTCCATTCCTGCTCCACGTTTTCTAAGTTTAGCCTCCTTATTTAAAAATTGCACATGGTGAACTCCCCAACACCTTGCCAAGGATCAGAGTCAGTCTTTACGAACACTCTGGAAGAAAGCTTTGGCAAGAGGCAGGTGAGACACAGCAACCAGCCATGCTTCCTGGGAGGACAGCCCGGTGCAGGGCGGTGGCTCCCTCGGCTGAGAAATCACATCCAGCACTAAGGAGCAGCCAGAATGGGGCCCTGGGAGCCTAGGGGTCAGGGACACAGGTCACTGGGAAGAAATGGGCCTCAGAGGCAGGGATCTGGGTGGCGCCTGCCCCAAGGGAAGGTCACAGGGTAACAACCTACAGTGCCCTCCGCATCATCTCCCTGTGGGGCCCCACTGCACAGATGAGAAAGCTGAGGCCGGGAGAAGCAATGCCCCAGGCACACAGGGCTGGGCCTGGAAGCTGAGCTGGCAGCGGGAACAGAGGAGCCAGCCCAGGGGACAGGCAGCCATCCACACCTTGTCCTCACCTGACTGAGGACAGCTACAAAGGATGCTTAGCCGCTCAGTGGTGACACTGCAGGCGGGGTGGGGGACATCAGCAGTGACACTCCTGGGAAGCAGGGGACACTGGGCTGGTGCAGGGGGAAGCAGGGCACCTGCTAGAGCTGGCTGAAAGGCTCTCACACGGCTCTCATTCCTTCAAGAGACGCGCGTGCAATGGGCCACCCTCCTCCAAGTGGGGCCCCGGTAGAGCCCCCAGGCTTTGGGTGGCCCCCAGATTTCAGTCCTGGGCTCTGGGCTGTGATGGCTTCCTCCCGGCACGGTTCCACGTGGCTCCTTTCCGGGACAGGCACTGTGCAGGGCAGCAGGGACAGCCCGGGGAAGCAGGCACGAGGCCATCCGAGGAGTGCATCACTCCATCCTGCAGCACCATAAATCTCAGGTCCCAATGGTCACACTGCACTGGGAAGGGGGCTTGGACCAGTGAGACCAGGGGACCCTTGGGATCGGCAGGCGACTGCTCCCCTCAAGCTCCCTCCATCCCAGCCGAGGCAGAGGAAGCCGCTTCTTCACACTGTGGCTGAGACAAGCTAAGAAAAAACATCATACACATTTGCTGGGCCACACAGCCTCCTGGCAGGTGTTTTCATTCACATGACCCTCAAAACCCTGAGACAAACACGCTCCTGTCCCGTTTACAGATGAGGAAACTGAGGCAGCCTATGCCCAGGTCTGACACGAAGTTCTCTGTGGTGCCAACTTGCGCTCCCTCCTAGCCAAGCCAGGACATGCCAGCCATCAGTGCCAGATCTTGATGTCACCTCCCCAGGAGCAGGTGCCAAGGACAGAGGGCAGCACAGGGTGGTAGGTGGTGCCCACGCAGGCCTGCATGTGTCCCTGCAGTGTGCATGCCCGGCTGGCGGTGCGGAAACTGAACATCAGGACCCGGCCGTCGGCGCTGCCTGTCACCAGCAGGTCACCACAGGGGGAGCACTCACAGCCCACGGCATAGCCTTCCACCTGCAAGGGACATGGGTGGTGAGCAAGCCCCACGTCTTCCTCAAGGCCTTGTGGACACGGGGCCAGGCCCAGTACAGCGACAGTCACCGGGTCCCAACCCCTTCTGCCTGGCAAGGCAGACCTCAAGCCAGAAAGGGCGGGTGTAGAACTGGCCCCTGCCATTCTGGCCTGCTCCCATCCCCACCCGTGGCTCAACTGCCTGAGGTGGCCCCACGTTCTCTTGCCCAGCAGCTGGGCACAGGATGTGTCCAGGCCTTGGGCAAACAAAAGCCAACATAGCTTGCAGTTGCCAGGACAGAAAGCAGAGACCACCCAGACAGAGTCCGTGAGCTGGGGTCCCACCCCATTACCTGCACCACCAGACCTACATGGCTCTGAAGCAGGGCTCCATGTTTGTCCTGGGGACAGGACGGTACCTTGTGCCCTTCGTAGCGCCGCCGTCTGCTCATCCGGTAGGGCCACACGGCAGAGAAGAGGGCCAGGTAGTTGCCGTTGGTCTGCGCAAGGAACACAGGCTCCCGTGGGTGCAGGGTGAGGCTGGGGCAGGTATACCTCTCCTGGGGGACACAGGGAACAGGG
This sequence comes from Fukomys damarensis, assembly GCF_012274545.1. Classification (NCBI taxonomy): domain Eukaryota; kingdom Metazoa; phylum Chordata; class Mammalia; order Rodentia; family Bathyergidae; genus Fukomys; species Fukomys damarensis. The sequence continues at coordinate 38,138,934 of NW_022900933.1, read as the reverse complement.
GGTCAGAGAAGGTTCTACTGGGGGTGTCTCCTTCCACAGGCATCCAGCCCACACTCTGCACTTCGCCTTAGGGTTTCTGTGAGTTTCCATGGCCACCGGAAGTCAATTCCCACACACTTTGAGGCTCAAAGCAGCACACAATCATCATCACACAGCTCTGGAGGTCAGAAGTCTGACACGGGTCTTGCTGCACTAAAATCAGGACATCAGCAGAGATGGGGTCTTGATTCCGTGCCCTTTTCTAGACTCCAGAAGTCACCTGCAATCCTCATTGGAGGCTACAAAACGGTCCCCAAAATATATCTGTGTCCTAGTCCTGTGACCTGTGAATGTGACCTATTAATGCCAAAAAAAGGGGAACCCAGATAGGATTAACTAAAGGACCTTGGGAAGAGATGACCCTGTGTTACAGCCCCAAACACAATCCCAGGCACCCCTAAAGTGGGGAGCAGATGCCCTGGCACACACAGCCAAGGCCGCGTGCACAGGAAACTTGGTGTGGATGTGCTGGCCGTGAAGGTCAGAGCAGTGTAGCCCCCAGCGAGAACATGGTAGCCCCAGGGAGATGGAGGAAGGAAGGCTCCTCCCTGGGCTCCACGCAGAACACACAGGATTTATCCAGGCCTGTGAGAGATGAGTCTGGTCATCTGACACCCAGGGACAGAGGCTGATCCACACGCCCGTACCACCCCTCACAGGGCCCGTAACCAAGGCCTGGCCAGGGGTGTGCTGTCCAGTTTCGAAATTAACCAAGCTCAGGGCAGTGGGAGCAGGTGAACTACATGGACATTAGAAGCCTTGGGCTGGACTTCAACGTACTCATCAGCCTCAGCCCCTGCTCCGTGGGACCCAGCAGCAGGCAGGACGCCCTCAGAGGCCAGATATGCCCCTTCTGGACCACACCAGAAACCCAGCATAAAGTCTGGAAGTGTCTCTGCCGGGCTCACTTGGGGCCCTCGGAGGACAGCAGGTGGAAGGCAGGAGTGCACACATGTACTTTTCCACTCGGGCTGGGGCACCAGACATTAGCTGTGGCAGATTAGAAAACTCAAACAATGGTGCTAGTGATAATGATGGTGGTGTGGAGATGAGGGCGATCATCATGGTGATAATGACGGTGATGCTGAACGTGTTAGTGGTGATGATTCTGGTGACGGTAGTGAGAGTGATGGCGGGATAGTAATGGATGCTGATGGTGATGATGGTGATGGCGGTGGTGGCCATAACTGGCGGTGATGGTGATGGTGGTGATAGTGGAGGTGACAGAAGTAATAGTGATGGTGGTGGTGGTGGTAGTGTTGGTGATGACAGGTGAAGCACAAAGAAGCGCTCTGTGCCTAGGCCCGCACTACTCCCTTTATGACCATTTTCTTTCTCTTAATTTTCAAAATCACTCTGTGAGGTAATACCATGTTCAATTTTCTTTCCCCTTTCATTGGTTTTGTTGTTGCTTTTTAAGATGGGGGTTTTGCTAGGTTGCCCAAGCTGGACTTCAGCTCCTGGGCTCAGGTAATCATCCTGTCTCAGCCTCCTAAGAAGCTGGGACTACAGGTGTGTACCACAACACCTGGCTTTCATTCTGTTTTCTAATAGGAATCAAGGAGAGAAACACTGGTCCCAGGGTCCCCACCTTGCAAGTGGTGAAGCTAGGACTCTAACGTGGGTGCTCTTAACTTCATGGCCCCTGCAGCACATTGCCCACCAAAGACTCTGAGCAAGGAAGGGTCAGACACCCTTTTGCTCAGGTGGCTGGGAGTGGGAATCAGGCTGCATGGCCCTCTGCCCCTTCCATCTGATCAGGGCTGCCAGCCCCATGGGATGGCGGCAGGAGTGGGAAAGCACTGGGAGCTGTAGAAGGTTCCCCACACCTGCAGAGTGCCAGGACCTGATCGCAACCTACCCGGTCCTGGGGGCCTCGGGCAGCTGAACCCTGACTCACAGGAAGGGACTGGGCCCCAGGTAGGCCAGGGTGACAGGAATGCATCCTAAGGCTGAAGCTGAGGTTAGGAACAAATTGGGCTTCTCACATGGAAAATCTGGTTGGAGATTTTGGCAGAGGTCCGGAAGTCCCAGGCAATAATGGTGCGATCTGCAGAGTCCCGGGTGGAAGCGTCAGTGCTGCTCAATGGAAAATCTTTGGAGATTTTGGCAGAGGTCCGGAAGTCCCAGGCAATAATGGTGCGATCTGCAGAGTCCCGGGTGGAAGCGTCAGTGCTGCTCAGGAACTCGGAGCCCTCCTGCAGGAAGAGGATGTCCAGGGTCTGCTGGATGGTCGCCTTGTAGCCTCTCACCACCTGCAGGAGGGGACACCCATCACTGGCAGGCCCAGGGAAGGTGCTAAGGAAAGGCCCACCTCGCCCGCAGCCCGGGGAAGCAGAGCTCCATCACGGGCAGCACATGGGTGAAAGGGGTTGACGTCAATGTTAACTCACGGCTCACAGAGTCCGGACTGTTGTCCCTGGAGGAGTGACAGGGAGCAACATTCTTGGAGACAAGCCGTAAAGCCAGAATCACAGCATATACTTTGGAGTTAAAGATACTTTTTGTTTTTGAGCAACGGGGCCAGTGTTTCACCACTTCCTGTCTCCTAAGCCACCAGCAGAAAGTGGACAGCCATTGCTCACCTTCTTCAGGGCCACTGGTCGCCAATGGCTTCTGCTCTGAAACACCTGGTTTGGGCAGGGAGTGGGCACTAACAGTGGCTCCAGTTAACAAACTCACAGGTGACATGGGATCCGACGGCAGTGCTGTGCCCACTGCAGCGGTGACACAAGTGATGACCCGCTGAACCCCCACCCACAGGGCTCCCAGCTCCCAGGGCACCACCACGTGGCCACAGCAGGTCCCTGACCCCACCAGCGAGGACATGAGCCCTCTGGAAAAATTGTAAAAAGTCAAATAAAAAGGTATTTACATCTTTCAGATTCTCAGACTAATATTTCCTATAGCCTCTTTGAAATATGTTGCCAGAGCTGCATGAAATATAGTGGTCCACAGACCTCATTGGGACCCAGTCACCAGATGAGGTACACTGAGCTTGGAGACAGGAAGCAATTTGTCAAGATCACACGGCAGCCAGGATGTGGTGAAGCCTCTCCCTGCCCGCCTCCCTGCCTGGGCCCCACAGTCAAACTACTGCTGGTCACTTCCTGCCTCTGCCAACTCTTGGACCAAACCCCTGGGCAAGGGTGGGCAGCAATGAGCACTCATCTGTGAGCCTCTTCACAGGCCAGGGAAGAAAAGAAAGCCAGCCCTGCAGACCCCTGAACACAGGACAGGAGCTGGCAGCTGCCGCCAGGCCCCTTACCTGACACAGCACCAGGCAGCATAGGGCAGCCTGGGGGAAAGGGCATGGAGCCACTGCACCTCTGAGGGCAGTGTCACCCCAAGGCAGCACCTGTCATCTGCTTAGGAGGAAGGGAAGCTAAGGAGCAAGACCCTGCAAAATCAGGTCCCAGCTCAAGTTCCATGTGCCCCTCTGACCCCAGAGCTCATCCCGTGTCATCTTGCTTCACCTCCACTTCCCAGGCCACATCAGTCAGGCTTACCTCCCTGCCTCCCAAGCCTTCCCCATCGACCCTCACACACGGGGCTGGGGTACCCAGTGCCAAGAGGAGTAAGTGTAGCCCAGTACACGGCCCTGGATGTGCCCGAGCACTGAGGCACCAGTCCGAGGGGAGGTAAAGCAGCCCCCCGAGCACAGCCATACCAGGCAGTGCCCAGCTTTCCCTCAGGACCATGAGCTTCTGTGTGGCCTTAATGCCACAGCCCCTCAGCTGGGCACCTCGGCCCCACAGTGCCTGGTCCAGGAAAGGACAAAGAGAACTGGCGGCCTTCCTGCCCCTCCATGCATTAGATCAGCAGCCCTGGGGTGGCCTTCCCCACAGGACGTGGGGAAGTCCAAGAGAAGCAGCATCCCAGGGTCCCCAGCCTGATGACAGCACAACTACCTGCCAGCCCCCAGACAGACAAAGCCTGGCCCTGTTCCGTAAACTTCCTGAGGACAGATGAAGATGGCCCAGTTCGTGAGGGTGCCGTAAAAGTGAATGGCATGGAAATGAGCCACATGATGGGCCATAACATGGCCAGAGCAGACGGCTGGCCTTGGTATGATCGTCTGACAGAGTGGCCTCCACACTGCTGCCTGGGGGAGCAGAGGAACTGGGGCTAGTTCATCCAGCAGTGGGGATTCAGTGACCTGATTACCTGATGGCCACACTTCCCATCCAGGGCTGGAATGGCACCACTGTGCCTCACCAGCTGGATCCAGAAGAGAGCCTTGCTCAGCCTCTCTGGCAGCCACGGCCTGGTCTGACAAGTGGGTACTTGGCCTTGGGGAGGTGAAGGATGGATTAGGAAGCGCTCAGGGGTGATGGAGACCACCAGATGCCCGCCGCTCAGCCTGCCAGAAACCCAGGCACCTCTGGCCTGCTGATGACTTGTGGAAAGGTCCAGCTTATCCAGCCTAGTCACAGACTGACCTCATACCAGGGAGGGCCTCAGGAAGAGCGAGGAAGGGGTGGGGTGGTCTCAGCACCAAGCCTGGAGGGGAGCAGGAAGGTGCTGCCCCAGGCTCCCACAGGACACCAAGCTCCCTCCACTGCCCACCTTGGCTCCTGCTCAATCTCAGGACCAGGAGCCCCAGGACAGATGCCCAGCTGCCCACAGCTTGGAGTCACCCCAGGCAAGCACCAAGTCTGCCCACATTGGGCACCACACAGCAAGCTGAGGTAGTGGCTGGGTGAGGGAATGGACAAAGGATGACCGCAGGATCAAAAGGGTAATAATTTGATGTGGCAGACACTCCTGCCCAGTACAAGCAGGCTGAAGTGGCACAAGCTTCTTGCCCTTCCATAATTTGGCTGTATTGTATTAGGGATCGTACCAAAGCCTTATGTGACTCAAATGGGCAGTCAGATAGCAGAGCTGAGTGAGTATAGCCCCTCAGTGATGGCTGCTACTGAGACTAAGTCCTAGTCTGTAAAGCAGCGGGGCCCTGCTGAGTTCACTTCCAGCTGGACTCCAACTAAATCTTCCCCTCTGAATTAACTGTCTGTTCCCTTCAACAAGATTCACTGCATTGCTTTACAGCCCTGCCTGCGATACCTGCTATCACCAGGCGTCCTCCTTCCCTCCTTCCCACACTTATGATAAACCCACACTGGATGTCTTCAGTGCCTTTTGTCTTTGCTGCCCAGAGGAGCTTAGATCAGCCAAAGACCCAGCCAAGGTCATAAGCTCAAGGCCTGTGGTTCCCAGCAACATCACAGCACGGGGTCTGAGGCCACACCTGGGGCCTTGGACTTGGGCTCCCCCAGGACCCCAGGAGATGATGTTCAGTCACAAGTCCCTGCCCAGGACATGGAGACAGAGACAGCTGCTACAAGGCCACTCGGATGGGAGCAAAGCAGAGGGACATACTTAAGGCAGCATCACCAGAGGGCCCAGAAGAATGAGGGTGCCAGGTCAGGTGCCCAAGGGCTCAGGGTGCCCAGGAGTAACAGGCTTCCTGCCCTCTGGTCTCTGAGCCTGTAAGGGTGACAAGAGACCTCCAGGTGAGGGTGGAGGGAGTCACTCAGGTTCCTTTCCCCCAGTTTCAATTCCTCTCCCTGAAAATAAGCTTACCCACTGGAGCGAGAGCACAAGCTAGTCTCTGAGGTTTACACTCACACAAGAAGGAGCCAATCACACAGGAGAATGACTATCAAAATGCTGTGGAGACACTAACAAAGGAACAAAAATGTGCATTTCAAAAGAAAAGAACCATTAAAAATGAGAAGAAACCATGAGTAAGTTTCTCTACAACCTGAGACTTGCAGAAACTTCCCCAACTATGGCTCTAATGGCAGAAGCAATGAGAAAAGAAGACTAGATCTGACTACATAAAAACAATAACTTAAAAGAGTGCCTGCTTGGCAGAAAATAAGTAAATAAATAGTAAATAAGTACAGTGAAAAAAGACAAATATTAAAAATATTGGCAACTTGTATTTGCAAACTGTACTACAGTTTCAAAAAGAGATGAAAGGAAAAACAGCTCTATAGAAACATGGGCAGCACTAAATTAAAATCCAAATGGATTAAAGATCTAAATATTAAAACAGAAACATTAAACTTGCTGGAAAGTAAGTTAGGTAGAACTCTGGAAGACATTGGTATAGGAAAAGACTTTATGAACAAATCCTCAGTAGCACGGGAACTAGCAGAAAGAATCAACAACTGGGATCTCATCTTACTAAAAAGCTTCTGTACTTCAAAAGAAACCATTAGCAGAACTAAGAGACAATCTACAATGTGGGAAAAAATTTTTACCAGCTGTACCTCAGACAAAGGACTATTATCAAGGATATATAAAGAACTCAAAACAATCAGTCCCCCCAAATATAAAGACCCGATCCAAAAATGGGCATCCGAAATGAACAGACATTTCTCATACAAAGAAGTGAAAGCAGCAAGAAAATATATGAAAAAATGTTCCACATCACTGGTCATTCGAGAGATGCAGATGAAAACAACACTAAGATTCCACCTCACCCCACAAAGAATGGCTGCTATCAAGAAATCACACAATAACAAATGTTGGCGGGGTTGTGGGGAGAAAGGAACCCTCCTCCATTGTTGGTGGGAGTGCAGACTAGTGCAACCACTATGGAAATCAATATGGAGATACCTCAAAGAGCTTGGACTGGAGGTTCCATTTGACCCAGCCATCCCTCTGTTGGGTATCTTTCCAAGAGAACTAAAAGAATCATATCACAGAGAAGTATGTGCACCCATGTTTATAGCGGCACAGTTTCTAATAGCTAAATCCTGGAAACAACCTATTTGCCCATCCGTTGGAAACTGGATAAAGAAGATGTGGTTTTTCTATAAAATGGAATATTACTCAGCCATAAAGAGCGAGAGAATAGATTCATTCATAGGAAAATGGATACATATTGAAGATATACTCCTGAGTGAAATAAATAAGTCCCACATGTGTAAATACCAAATAGTTTCCCTGGTGTGAATATTCTGCAACAATGCATAAGATTCTAATAAGATTACTGACCTTTAGAAATGGGAGGAAAGGAGCTAAAGGTGTAGGGAAGGTGTGATACGTAGGGGAAGAACAAAAAGGGAAAAGAAAAAAATGTGAGAGAATGAAAAGATGAAAATAAAGTGTTTGTAGATGGGGAGGGGAGGAGGGGGGGAAGGGAGGGCAGAGGTAAGGGGAAAAAAATGAGAATCAAGATTTGCCATGTAAAGGTACATGATCCCAACAATGAATGTAACTGTACTGTATCCCTAAATGTACCAATAAACTCAATAAAAAAAAAAAAAAAAAAAAAAAAAAAAAAAAAAAAAAAAAAAAAAAAAAAAAAAAAGAAACATGGGCAAGGAGACAGCTCCTAAAATAGGAAATGGTCCCTTCACCTTGTTCATGAGAGCGATTCACTCTTAACTTTCTTAGTTACGTTCCTCACCACTGGAACCACAATTTAAAGGAGGAGAGGTTTACTTTGGCTTGTGCCTCTGAAATTTTAGTCCCCAAGTGACCGCACAGCTCCAGGCAAAAGCAAAATGGCATGGAGGAAGGGGCTGGTGGAGGACAGCAGCTCAACTCATGGTGTCTAGGAAGCAGAGACAGCAGGGAGGAGCTGGGAAGGGAGGCCCAGCATCGAAGGTCCCCCTCAGTGAGTGCCTCTTCTGATCAGAGCCCAGCTCCTGGCGACCGTCACTCCTCCATAATCCACTGCCTTCTAAAAGCCATCCATAGATGGCTATGAGGCTATGAGTCTATGAGGCTCCTGGCGGAAATCTAGACATAAATCATAACATTGAGACACCACTCCTCACCTATCAAACCAGCAAAACCCCAAAGTCTGGCCACACACTCCAGGAGGTAGCCATGGGGGCCCTGGACAACTCTACCCTGTTGCCAGAAGGCAAACAAATAATCCCCATGGGGAGAGTATGAGCAACTCTGAGCAGGCTGTTACACAGCCGCATGCAACGACCTAGCACCCCACTCCTAGGAACTGACCCCAAAGTTACACCAGCAAAATCCCAAGGAGACACAGGCACAGTACCACTGAGAGCTGCACCCTGTAAAAAGGCAGAGCTGGAACAAGCCCGTGTCCATGGAGCTGAGGAGAGAGTGCTCAGTCAGACATCCACACTCTGGAACCTGAGAGGAGGCAGCCCCTGCCTGCCCTGTGGGGCCCTTTTCAGGATATGCTATCTAGGGGACAACCACAGCAGGAGAAAGGCATGAGCAGCAGGGATACATCAAAAGACAACAGAAAGTTAAATCTGAAACAAAGGCAAGTGAATGCAAGACTACCTCAGAAAAGAGGGCGTGCGCAGAACCAGGGATAGGTTTTAGGCAGAACTATCAAGATTTCTCTAATCTACGGCGGTTCGCAGGTTTCACTCAAGAATTAGGGAATGCAGACGACTTTTCCTGAAAAGAGCTAGACTGTACATACAGTACTTTTAATTTTGTGGGCTACACACAGTCACTGTTGCACTGTTGGTGGGGAGTGATCAAAGCTGGTTAAAATGCAAAATCGGCCAGGCGTGGTAGACTCATCTGCAGGCTCAGCATTTGGGAGGCTGAGGCAGGATCACAGGGAGTTCAAGGCCAGCCTGGACTACAAAGCGAGACTGTCTCAAAAATGCAAAAAGGAAAACACCACTCTGAGGTCACAGGCCATATAAAAGCAGATCATAGACCAAATTTAGCCCGTAAGTTGTACCTTGCTGATCTTCTAGATTTATGAACATATTTCATTAAATTCAGTTATACAACACATCTAACTTAAAAAGCAATCTCTAAAATGTAAAGCAAAATTAACCTAGTATGGATTTGGTAGTTTGACACTCAAACAGGATTTCTTTTAAGAGAATTTATAGCCCCATAACTTAATGGAGGGTCTGTAGTTGGATACACATTATTAACAGAAAACAAGTAACTTGATAAGAGAACCTAGTCAGATATGCATTGTGGGCTAGAGAACCTCAAGCAAGCTAAAGCTGTCTTCAGTCATTCGTTGCTCATGCCAGTATGTGCTAAGGTAAATGGGGAAAAAGATCCAGTGAAACCAATGTGCACCCACAGCACCAGCTACGTGGGAAACAGGTAGGATTTTTTAGTAGTCTGAGGCCAGCCCAGCCAGCACAGCGAGACCTAGCCTTAAAAGTAAATAAATAAAACTAAGAAGACAACAGTCTCGTCTATAAGAGAGCCACTTTAAATATAATGAACTAGATAGAGCGTAAGTAAAAGCATGAAAAATATTCCATGTTAAGACTGATCAAATGAAAGTTAGAGTGGCATATTAATATCAGGCAAAGTAGACTTCAGAACAGGGCACACTGCCAGGAGCAAGAAGGATTTTAGGAAAACATAAAAGTGTCAACTTACCTAGAAGACATAACCATCCCAAATATGTACATACCTAAAATAGGCTTTCAAAATACACCGTGCACAAACTGAAAGAACTGAAGAGGAGGGGACCAGGCCCATCTGCATCTGGAGATCTTAATGTTCCTCTTTCTGTGATCTGTAACACAAAGCACGAGTGGTGCTTTCTTCCTGTGAGAAAACTGCAAAGGCCAGAAAAGAATCCCTAACAGGGACAGGCGAAACAAGTTCAGGGTTTTGCATGGGGCCAGGAACCATTCACGGTCCCACGAATCACAGGGGGAGACCCCTGCAACACAGCAAGGCAGGGGAAGGCGACTAAGCAGTAAGGTGAGGTTAGCTCTAGAGTCGGGCTGCTTCAGTTCCACCAGGCAAAGCCTAAAAGCAAACCTCAAAGAGAAAGCTTCCAAGCGATACAATTGCATCCAAGGAAAAGATCTCAAGAATATGTAAAGCAGCCACAAAAGTATTGAGCACCACAAGTAAAATTCACAATGTCTGGCATCCCTCAAAAGTCATCAGACATGATCCAGGTATGAAGACTCATACCTGCAGACCTGAGCTCTTCGGGAGGCTGAGGCAGGGGTACTGCAAGTTCAAGGCCAGCCTGGACAACTTACTGAGACCGTGTCTCAAAACAAAACACACAATCTGGGAATGTAGCTCAGTAGCAGCAACATTCAACCTCAACACAGACAAGACCCTAGGTTGCATCCCCGGCACCACAATAAAAAAAAATTATCAGACCTCGAAAGAAATAGGAAGACACCTCCCGTCATGAAGAAAATCAGAAAGAGACCCCTGGTGATGCAGGTGATGGAATGAACACAGGACAACAAAACAGCTATAACTGCGCAGTGTGACCAAGAAGCAAGAGAGAAGCAAAGACAATATCAGTGGAAGGTCTTTCTGAGAGACCCAAGCCAGACAGGTAGCAGTGAAAGAAAACAACATCTGCTAACCACAGAAGATTAGAAACTGCAGAGGAGGTGACTGGTAACCACAAGGAGGAGGACACTGCCACTAAGCTGAGGAACAAATCCAAAACCCTGACAGAGTGAAGTCAGAAAAGGGCAGCAAGACTGAGGAAAAACAAAATCAAAGAAATAATTGAAATAATTGTTTTTAATTTCAGTTAAACAGTAAACCCACAGATTTTAAAAAAATTAAACAACGTATAAGACACAGTGAAAACTACACCAAGGCACATTATTTAGACTGCTTGGAACCTATAACAAAAAAAAAAAAAACTAAACTAAAAGACAGGAAAATTACATACAGAGGACAAGACCAGCAGCCAGCTCCGAACAAGGCAAGCTAGAGAAAGTGAACGACACACTTAAGGTAGAAGGGAAAAGCAATGCCCAGCCTAAATCCTTCACCCACTCAGTGTAAATGTCTTTTAGATAAAGACATTTTTTCCAAACAAAAGCTGATATAATTTATAACTAGCAGACCAAAATACATGGCATGTTTAAAGAAAGTCCTTACAGCACAAAGAAAATTACAGCAAATCGGAATTTACACACACTCAAATGAAAAGCAATAAAATAGTATTTATTCAAGAAAATACACAATGCTTTTTATTATCAAAATAGTTTTTCAATAGCTATTTCCAGCAAAAATAATGGTATATTATGGGGACTGCAGCATATGGAGAAGTAAAATGTGTAGAAGGGGAGGAACTGAAAATCTGTAGATTGCTGTAAGGTTCTTCTAGAAGAACAGATACGATATTACTCGAAGGTAAATGACCATTAAAAACCCACAGTGCAAAGCCACAGATAATAAAGTAACAAAAAACGATAAGATGAAATCATTAAAAGACTAAATTAATCCAGGAGAGGAAAGGGAAGGTGAAAGAGACATGGAACAAATAGTACACAACAGCAAGATGACAGGTCTCAGACAACCACACCCATAATCCCATTCAATTAAAACCGGGTAAATTCCCTGGAGTCCCAAGGAGGCGCCTTAGATAGGATTCAATTGAGAAAGCAAAGACCCAGCTAGAGGCTACCTCAAAGAAACCAACTATCAATACAGACACAAGTAGGTGAAAGGAGAAGAATGAACCATGGTCCTAACAACCAGGGAATGCGCATGTGAAGACCAGGCAAGGTAGGCTTCAGTGCACAGGGCATTGGAGAGGAGAGTCCTCTATTGAGGATGGGAGAGTTCATTCTATGAAGAGATCACAGCAAGCCAAAGCGTTTGTGCAGCTAACAGCGACACCCAGAACAAGTGCGGGAAAACTAATAGAACTAAAAGAGGGAATGGATCCACTCACACTCACAAATTTCAACCAGCTCGTTTTTAGTTCCCGCTGCCATAACAAAATAGTGTGGGCGGGATGACTGATAAATAATAGAAATGCATTTCTCATGGTTCTGGAGGCTGGGAAAGCTGAGATCAAGGCGGCAGCAGCCTGAGGGGACTTGCACCTGCTTGCTGTCCTCGAGAAGAGGCACAGAGACAAAGGCGCCTTCTAAGGACACTAATCCCACTCAGAAGGGCACAGCCATCGAGACCCCATCACCTCCCACTGCTGCTTCATCATCTCATGGCTTAAGCTCTAATGCTGGGATCTGGGGAGAGCATGACACTGGAGCCATAGGACAGCTGCTCTTCTATGACAGACAGAAAAACCAGAAAGGGTCCAGAAGAGTTCAGCAATGCTTTAGCCAGCCTGATACATCAACATAATGGGTGCTTACAAACCACCACATACAACAACACAGTGTACTCAATGCACATAAAACATTTATCACGACAGACCATTCCCCAGAGCATATGTATCAATGAATTTAAAAGGATCCAAATATACAATGTAATCTCACCACTCGGAAGGCTGAGGCAGGAGGATCGCCATGAGTTTGGGGCCATCCTGGGATACATAGTGAGTTCAAGACCAGTCTGAACTACATAATGAGACCCTGCCTCAAAAAACAAAACAAAATCCCCAAATCAAATACACAATATATATTCTTTTCTTGTTTTGTTGTTGTTGTTGTTGTTGTTGTTTTGGTACCAGGGATCGAACCTTGAGCTTGCAAGGCAGGCGGTTGAACCACTGAGGTAAATCCCTGGCCCTACAATATATATTCTAATGCCCACTATGGAATTATATTAAAAATAACAAAGATATTTGGAAAGTGTTCAAGCATTTGGAATCTACATAGAACACTTCTAAATAATCCATGGATTAAGAATCAATCAAAAAGAAAATTAGAAAGTATTTTGAGCTGAATGAGAATAAAAACACAATACAGTGGACCCTCAAATTACAATTGGCCTGACACTCGGACAAATCAAGTTAATGGGAGAGTCATCTGTCTCTTGTTATCTATAGCATGTATCCAGGTAAACATCCAGAACTCGGCTGTATTGACTTACACTTAACTCGAGTTACAACCAGTTACAACCTCAGGAAATGATCGAGTTCATAAGTCAAGGGTCTACTGTACAACACCAGCTGCGGGGGTACAGCTGTGACGCCAAGAGGAAAATGAACAGCAATGAGCAACCAGCCAAAGTGTGAAAGTCTCAGGACAATGACCTCCACTTCCACTGAAACAAACCAGAAAAAGAAGATAAGCTAAGCTCCACATTTAAGTGGAAGAAAGGAAATAATTAAAATAGGGGGTGGGGGAAATGCCAGAAAAAAAACAAAATCTAGTACTTTTAAAAGATTGGGGTTTTTTTTGTTTTTTTTGTTTGTTTGTTTGTTTGTTTGTTTTTGGTACCAGGGATTGAACTCAGGTCCTTGCGCTTGCAAGGCAGGCCACCGAACCACTGAGCTAAATCCCCGGCCCAACTTTTAAAAGATTAATAAAATTCATAAAATCCTTTAGCTGGACTGGCCAGGGAGGAAAATAGAAAAGACACATCCCCCAATACCAGGAATGCACAGAATGAGTTGCAATCACTAATTATACATATACCCAAAGTAATACTATAAAACAACTTTATGCTGAACAATTAATCAACTCTGGTGATACAGAGAAATTTCTTTCCATTCCTTTGCTATCCTCTTTCCCCCCGAGTAATGTGGATGGAGCTCAGGGCCTCACATGCTAGGCAAGCATTCTATCACTGAGCTGCATCCTAAGCCCTGCAAGAATTTCTTGAAAGACAAAAACTACCAAGTGTCACACAAAGATAAGCAGAAAATGGAAACACTCCTTTATTAACTAAATAAACTTTATTTAAAGTTTAAAACTTTCACACATACACACAAAAGAATTCAGGCCTAGATGGCTTCACTGGTAGATTCTAGAAAATATTTAAGGAAGAAATGGTATCACTTGCACACAAACTCTTTCAGAAAATCGATGAGAGAGAAACACATCCCAATTCATTCCACAACACATGATTTTCTGAGGTCTAAACCCATACAAAAATTTTATGGGAAAAATTCTGACCAATAACCCTCATGAACACAGATGCAAAAACTGCTAAGATAATTTTAGCTGACAGAATCTCAAATTATAAAAATGGGGTATCACGATCAAGGGGGCCTAACTCAGAAATGCAAGGTAGTTCTAATATTTGAAAAACCAGGGCCACAGATTTAGCTCAGTGGTTCCACTGCCTGCCTTGCAAGCCCAAGGACCCAAGTTTGATCCCCAATACCCAAAAATTTTATAATAATAATAATATTTGAAAATCCAATATTTGACATAATTGACAAAATGTACCATCTGAACATAATAAGAACAAAAATCATACGATCACCTCAACAGAAGCAAAAAAGGCATATGACAGAATTCAACATTCACTCATGATTTAATAAATAAACAAAGCTCTCAGCAAGCCAGCTGGGCACATGCCCCTAACCCAAGGTAGTTAAGAGGCTGATGCAGGAAGATCCTAAGTTTGAGGCCAGCCTGGGAAAATCAAAAGGGCTCAGGATGTAGTTTAGTGTTCCCTGGGTTCAGTCTCCAATTCCAATAAAAACAATAAGTAAATTCTCTTGGCAAACTTGGAGTAAATGAGGGTCCTCAAACTCACACAGACAATAACAGGTCATGTCGCGTGTCAGTGTGAAAGAGAATGGATGCTTCTCCTCTATAATCAGAAAAAAAGGTAAGGATGTCCACTCACTACTTCTAGGCAACATTGTTCTGGTGGTTTGAGCCAGTACAATAAGAAAAACAGGGAAGAAAACAAAAAAATGGAAACAAAGTCTTTGTAAATAGGGAAGGGTGGAGGGAGTGAAGGGAGGGCAGGGGCATGGGGAAAAGATCTGTCATGCAAAGGTACAAGATCTGAACAATAAATGTAACTGTACTGTATACTTAAAAAGTACCAATAAACTCAATAAGAACAAAATCTATGAATGCGAAAGTTTATCCATCACTAAGACCTCAATACCAATCAAGAAATTATAAGGAAATAAAGAATGTATAGCACAAAAGAAAGAAAAACAGGGAGGAGCCCAGCATGGTGGCACACACCTGCAATCCAAGTATGCGGAAGGCTGAGGCAAGAGGATCGCCACAAGTTCAAGGCCAGCCTGAACTGCAAGAATAAAATAAAATAAAATTTAAAAAGGAAAGAAAGGAGATGGACAGACGAAGAAATGGCATCCAGACTGTAAAAGAATCACAACCACCTTTATTCACAGATAACGTGATCATGTATGTAAAAATCTAACAGAATCTACAAAGAAGCAACCAGAAATAAGGAGTCTGGCAGAGTTACAGAACGCAAGATAAATATTCAAATGTCTATTCTTTAGATTGCTATATACCAAAATGACAACCGGAAACTGAAATTTTAAAATGCTACTTACAATAGCACCGACAGTATAAATACACAGAAATGGCTCTGACCAGGAAAGGTGACAGACTTGTACTGTGAACACTATAAAACATTAGTGATACAAATTAAAGATTAAAATAAATGGAGAAGTTCATTATGCTTGTAGATCAGAAGACTCAAATTGTTAAGAGAGCAATTTTCAAATTACAGACTAGCTACAATATCATTCAAAGTTCAAGTAGGTTTTTGTTTTGCTGTGTTTTTAGAAATTGGCAAAGTGATTGTAAAATTGAAATGTGAATACAAAAAAGACTAGATTACCCAAAACAACTTTGCAAAAGGACAAAATTGAAAGACACTAGCTGATTTCAAGACTCATTATAAGATTGCAGTAATAAACACAACAGTATATAGACAAAGAAACTAGCAGAATGGAAGAGAAAATACAAAAATAGACCTACACGTATTTACCAATTGATTTTTCACAGAGGTATAAGGAATAGACGTTTTCAACAAATGTTGAAGAGTACCAAACACCCTGTCAAAAAATAGAAAATGCCACCTGCAGCTTGCACCACGCAACAATTACCACTAATTGGCTCACCCTTTAATAGGAAGCCCCAAACTATGCGATTCCTAGCAGTAAACAGAGGGGCACAGATGCTCCTGCAGGTGATGGGCACGCGACTTACGTTGATTGCAGTGACAGTTTCACGGAGACAGTGGGCCCTTGACTTAAGAACCCAACTCATTCCCGAGGGCTAGTTGCAACTCAAGTTGGTCAGTGAAGGCTCAGGCTCCTCTGCACAGCCTTCAGAGTCCCTCTCCTGCACACAGGCAGACCTCAGTGTCCTCAGAGAGACGCTGGCCCAGGATTCCTCAATCAAGCCCACACAGGAGAGGATGCTGTCCTGTCCCTTCCAGTGCTCTTTCAGGCTTAAATCTGTACCTGAGACCATCTGCAACCACAAGCACACCTGAGCATTTGGGTCATAACTCAAGACTTTGTAAGTTAAAGCTAAAATTCTGGTTGTAACCCAAGCTGTTTGTATGCCAGGCGAGTTGTAATTCGAGGCTCCACTGTATATGCCTATTTAATTATACTCCCCAAAAGCATAAAGGAAAAGGGCAGTACTGCAAGAATGAAAGCAAGACGGAGATTTTTCTGATAAACAAAAACTGAGAGGATTCACCCGCCTCGATCCTGTTCTACCAGAGATGTGTGGGTGGAGAAGTCACGGTGCCACGTGGGCTGACAGCAAGCAATGAGGGTCCCACAGCCACTAAAAGACAAGAAGCAACCAGAACAACTATGGGGCAACAGACTTGATAATTCAGGTAACAGAAAAATCCCTGCAAAGGAAAAAAGGATAGAAAAACCACTGAAAAAGAAATAGAAGGTCTGACAAGCCCTACATACACTTGTAAATCTTTTGTGATTAATCGTCTTCCTACAAAGACAACTGGTGGCTAGACAGCATACTGGTGCATTTTATCAAGCATGAAGAAGAAGAACACCAATCCCACACAGGTAGGAAATCCAAGTATAGGACATTCTCAATTCACTTTTTTGAGGACAATATTCACTTCACATCAAAACCAAAGAAACCAAGGACTAAAGACTAACAATCCTTATAGGTATAAAACAGTTACATCATTAGCCATTGCAAACTAAACCATATATAAAAAGAATAAACATCATGACTGAGTCAGGACTGTCCCAGAAATGCATGGCTGAGCATAGTTTAATAACATAATTGAACATACTAACAGAATATAGGAAAAATGTAGATGCAGTAAAAATCATTTTGACAAAATTCAACACCAATATATAATAAATATGTTCAGAAAACTAAGAATAAGGGGCCGGGGATTTAGCTCAGTGGTTCCACTGCCTACCTCGCAAGCACAAGGTCCCAAGTTTGATCCCCGGTACCAAAAGAAAAAGAAAACTAAGAATATAAGGTAACACTCTTAACCTGACTTTAAGAGTAAATACTTAATTGTACAAGTCTGACTTCTTTCCCCGTACGTAAGAATCAACACACGGATATCCACTCTCACTCCTATTAAACGCTGTGCTGGAGGTTCTGGCCATTGTAATACAACAAGAAAAAGAAATAGCTGCACACATATCTGAAAGAAGTTATACAACCATTATTAGTCACAGACAACATGATTACATAAATTGAAATTCCTAGGTAGTCTATGAAAACTCAGAGGTAAATTTAATAAAACTTGTGTGATACATAGTACAAGGAAGTTATTATGTCTATATACTAGCAACGAGAAATTGGAAAATGAAATAAAAATAAAATTCCACTCACATTAGTGTCCAGAAACACTAAACTCTAAGTAGTAAGTATGACAATATATAAAACATCTAAAGGCAAGGATCCGAGAAATGCTGGTGAGAGAAACTAAAAATCTACATAGACAGATGTACTGTCACCATGGGTCACAAGAGCAGACAGAATTAAGATGTCTTTTCTCCCAACACCGACCTTCAGGTTGGAAATTATCCCAGTTAAACTGTCAGCTGGCTTTTTTTGTAGAAGACGGTTGACTGGCAAATCTAAGTGGGAAAGTCAAGAACTAAAAGTAGCTAGAATACTCTTGAAAAGGAAAAGCAAAACTACAGGGCTTATATTTCCCAGCTTTAAGAATTATAAAGCTACTGAAAATATGTACTATACTAACCACTTTTTAAAAATAATAATAAAGGTACAGTGACCAAGAGAGAGCACAAATGACAGACCACTCACCAAAACAGGATAGAACCAGAAAGAGGGCCCACTTACATGGTACATTTTATTTTCACCAAAGCTGCAAAAACAATCATTGGGAAAGGACTCTTTCACAAATGGCCCTTAAAACCACTTAAAAAAAATCAACCTCACCTTCCACTGTATAGAAAAATTAAATTAAGATAAACCATCAACTTAACTGTATAAGCAGGAACTATGAAACACCTAGAAAAAAACAGAGGAGAAAATCTTTCCAGCCTTTGGGTAGAGGTAGCAGAATGTGAGAAAACAATTGCAGATGACATGAAGACTCTCAGAATTCAGTAATAATTGTAACACACTGAAATAGGCAAAGGATCTACCCATATGCTTCACACAGGTCAATGTTCGGTGGTCAGTAATTCACAAGCCAATGCTCTGCACCATCAGCAGGGAAAGACATTTAGCCACAGTCAGACAGGACAACATGCCCACTAGAATAGCTGGAATGAAACAGACTGAAAATGCCCAGTGCTGGTTAGCACTCGAGGCAACTGAAACCCTGCATCCTCCTACTGGAAAGAGAAATGGTCCACCCACTTGGGAAATCACTTAGCAACTTATTACAAGTTTAAACGTACACCCAGGATACTACTTAGAAATTCTCCCACTTACCCCATGAAATGAAATCTATATCTACACCAAGACTTGTCGGTGAATGTTCACAGGAGCCTTACTCATAATAGCCTTAAACTGGAGACAATCCCAAATGTCCATCAGAGGTAATCAAGTAATGAAACTGAATTATCGATACAGCAGATGGGCTCAGTGGTCACAAGAGGGTTAAGACAGCAGCCCCCACTATCTGGAGGATGTGGTCCAACATCCACAGTGTTGTCTGGTACAGAGAACAGGACCAAACCCTCTATATACTGGTTGTTCCCATTCACACACACAGTATTGGTCCATTTTCCATTACTATGACAGAATGTCTGAGGCCAGCTAACATATAAAGAAAGGAGGTTTATTTGACTCACTGATTGGAGGTCCAAGAGTATGACTCCAACATATTCTCAGCTATGGTGGGAGCCCCTTTGGCTAAAGTGTATCACAGTAGATGGCATCATGGCAGGAGTAGGTACAAGAGGAACCACACAGTAATACCGGAAGCCAGTGAGTAACCTGGAGCCACGCTTCCTGTTTTTAACAACTCACTCTCAAGTCCAGCATTAAACCCTTCCTAGGGCAATGCCCCCAGCTCCCACTAGGCCCCACTTCTCAACCACAAGAACCACATTTACAGTGCACAAATCCTCAAGGGACAAACTACATCTAAACCATTGTGCAGCACACACCTACAATACAGTGTCATTTATAAATCAGAGCATGAGATCAGCAACAACAACTAATAATAAAATAGAATATCTTAATATGCCATAATAAAATGTGACTATGTCTCTCTCAAAATAGCTTACTATACTATAAAGCGTAGCAACCTAAGCATATGATTTTTTTTTCTTTCCTTATTAAGAACTTTTACCTTTTCACATAAAGGAAGAACTTTACAGCTTCTCTTTGGCAGACCTGCCTGAACTACCAGCATCACTATTCCTACACTTGAGGCCATAGAGTAAAATAACAGCTCCTTGAACACAAGTAGTGTGGTAACACAAAAGTTAATCTAATACCCAAGACAGCTGCCAAGTAACTATCAGGAGGGTCATGCATACACAGTTGATATGCTGGGCGAAGGGACTGTGCACATCCCACTGGATAGAGGCGGGCAGTGCAACTGCTCGTTGCACTATTCAGAACAGAGGCAGTAGAAAGCTCATGAATCAATGACTTCTGGGATTTTCCACTTAATACTCTGGAGCCACGACTGACAGTGGGCATCTGGGGCCATGGAAAGTGAGTAGACGGATCAGGGGGACCACAGTACACATTACACCTCAGATGAGCATCAAAAACTGATACAGGAGCAAAACACAAGCCTGAGGCAGCTTGTGGGCAGCAACAGTATTAGGGACTGCTCAGGACGAAGCCATCAATGAGGTCTACAGGAACAGAGGGATGTGTGAAATGACACCAAGGGGATTAGATGCAATCAGGAAAATAAAGAACAAGCAACTGATTTACTGCCCAATAAATAAGTTCGAAAGGAGACAAAGGAGAGAAATCTATAGATTAACCAAGACTTAAGAGGCTTATCAGTCAAATGTTTGGATTGTGATTTGAATATGGCAACTATTTAAAGCAAATTATGGGGCAACCAGGGAAATTTGAACACAAATCTGATGTCGATAGTATTAAGGAATTACCACTACATTGTTAGAAGGGATAATGGTATTAGAAGCATTTCCAAATCTTTACCTTGTAAAGAAACAAAAGTATTGATAAATGAAATGACAGGATGTCTGAGAGTTGCTCCAAAATAACCCAGTGGTGAGGTGGCAGTGGTGGGGAGATGGGTGGGATTACAGGTGAAACAAAGTTCCTAACAGTGGAATCAGAATGCTGGGTGCACAGGAAGTTCATTAAACACTCACACTACTTTGGTATATATTTAAATTTTTCAATAACAAAGTTTCTTTAAAGTGCTCTGTGGGGAGGAATTAGCTCTGCAAATGTTCATTCTTTCTCCCATCAGCTGGGCCTGAAATAACAGGCAGAGCAGGGACTGGCTGAACTCAAGCAGGGTGTACAGAGCGGACGCAACAGAAACAGCAGTACAGCTGTGGCAACATTTGTCTGTCCCGCTCTGCCCAGAGCCCTCTTCCCAGGCCGGGGCTGACGCTGCATTGTATAAGTGAAACCCTGGAGCTCGGCAATTTTCCTACCTAGGTGCCAGTGGTTTCTATAGAAACCACCAGAGAAATGATATTTCCGAGCGCACAGAGCGTCTCGCTGGCCTCCACCGGCTTTGTTCACACTCACCCATCAGCATCTGGGAGGCAGCCTATCAAAGCGGCCCTCGCGGCTCACTTTTAAAATAGGTACAGCTCATTATAAGGCACCTGCTCTCAAATGTTGCCAAGGAAACAGAGGCCCCCCAGACACCCCTCTCTAAATTCATTAGCATTTAACACTCCTTAATGAGGCTTAAAGATGGCGCAGTTTAATGGCCATATGCTGGGGTAGGACACGGCCCTCACGGCTGGAGGGACTGATGAGCCGCCACAGCTCCCAGAGGACCAGCCGAAGGCGATGGCAAGAGGGGCCTGGGCATCCCCCGGGAGGTGGCCCATGTCTCCAGCCCTTCCCCGAGGCGCTGAGCCCTGGGTCACAACCTGAACCCGAGCGGGGTGAGGCCCTGCCCTGGCCAGCTCAGACCACCAGGCTGCCCTCCCTCCGAACCACACACTCTGGGGACACCTTGCTGTGCACACCTTACTGTTCCCCTCAGTGTCACGCCCTGCTGAGCCTACGTGTCTTTTACCTTTCTCATGCCTAAAATATCCCAGCTTTACTCACTACCTGGAAGACTCTTACGCATCCTTTAAAACCCTCTACCGTCCCAGCTTTCCAAACATGCCACTCAGAATCGCCAGTGGGCCTCCACAGCAGCTCCCACCTCACTGCACCCTAACTGTCCACACCGTTGCCCCTCAGACAGGCCTCATCATCCTCCCCCTCGGGAGGTGTCCGAGCCCCCAAAGAGGGAATCTCAAGGGACAGCTCAGGACATCGGTAGGACTGGGGTCAGCCACGGAGAGGAGCCCGCACAACACAGCAGCAGCACCTCAGGAGGGGGCGGACGCCCGGCAGGGGCCCAGGGCAGTGCCTTCCGGCTCAGGCCAGGCTCGGCTGCATATGGCGGGCTTCCAGGGCAGCCTTCCTTCCGGGTGAGCACCAGAAATGGCTTTCCCAGGAGGGACAAGCACCCTGAGAGGGCAGCGCCACATGCCAGGAGGAACAGTTGCGCTCTCCCTGAGCAACCCCAGGACAGCCTGATGCCTTGGCCCCACCCACAGCCTGGAGCTGCTCCAGGCCACAGGGGACACAATAAAGCAGCCAACATCACTCCTGCCCTGGGAGTCCGGGATGCCCAGGGGTCCTGAGCCCCTCACTGGCCTTGTCCAGGAAGGCAGGTACTGGCCAGTGTCCCACGTGGGAAGACCCTCACGCTGCTCTAGGGCACCTGGGGCTGGGGTTCCATGACCCCTAAGTGCCTGTTTTTGGTTCCTGCCCTGCATTCTGAGCTCCCGCACTTATTCAGCAATAATTAATTCAGTTTTCTCTTTTAAAAATTAATCAAGGACACGAGAGCATGTCTCTCTGGGCTCCAGATCGGCCTGAGATGCCCATGTCTCGGCACGGGGTCAGGATGTCTTCTGGTGAGAGTGCTAGCACTGACCTGTCGGGCAGAGGTGCAGCCTTGCATGGAGGAGATGCACCCCACTCAGCCTTGGCTCAGTGCCAGTCACCACCAGCCTGCAGAGAGCAGACTGTGCTGTGACCACTGTTGGGAGCAAGCCAGGAGGGTGAGCGGCACAATGGAGTACCCATGCTGTCCGGGGCACCACATGAGGTCCCCACCTGGTCCCTACAGCCACCCGGGAAGTCCAGATGGCCAGGGCCACTGCAGGAGGGGCCCATTGGGCTTCAGAGAGTGCAGGGTCCTACCCGGAACTGCTGAGGCAGCCACAGGCACTGCCACGGCCACACACATCAGCAGTTCCACACGGCCCGATCCTCCTGCGCCTACCCAGGCCAGGCGGCCCAGTGAGAGGCACAGAGTAGCTGCTCAGTTAGCACTTGCTGAGCCTGGAGCGCAGCCGAACAAACCCACAGAGAAACCAACCATCACGGTGGAGACTGTGAAATTTTAAATGACGGAAACAGGACGTGAGGGAAGGAAGAAAGGCAGAAATAGACAATTACACGTGTATCTATGTTGCTGATCCGCTCAACTGAAAAATTGGTTCTCCT
Organism: Fukomys damarensis; assembly: GCF_012274545.1. Taxonomy (NCBI): domain Eukaryota; kingdom Metazoa; phylum Chordata; class Mammalia; order Rodentia; family Bathyergidae; genus Fukomys; species Fukomys damarensis. Next base: position 38,116,102 of record NW_022900933.1, on the reverse strand, counting down.
CACTTTACAATGGAGCCAGGCATTAAAACTGGGTTCTAACAATGAGGCGCACCACTCCCCGGCAGCCTGGTTCTGAGGAGCCTCAGCAGGCTGCTGGCTCTCCCTCAGTAACCCCAAAGCTGCAGAAGCAATGGGGAGATGTGTGCATGACGGAAGGGGTGGGCCCCATACTCCTCACCCCAAAATACCTGACCCCACCCAGCCACTTGGCTCTCTGGGCCCCAAGGAGGGGGTCCATTTCTCTGAGGAACCGAAGCAGGCTACTTGGGGGTGCCCTTGGGAGGACCGCCAGGGATGCTCTGTGCCCAGGACCCTCTGGGCAACAGCACCCTGCCCCAGCCTCGTGCCCTGCAAAGCCTGGGCTGCTGGAAGAAAGAGCCCCGGAAGGAGGAGACAGCCAGGCCTGCCTGGCTCTCAGACCACGGAGATAGGCAGCGGGAAGAGTGAGGTAGCCACCCCTCACCCCAGGACACCAGCATCCCCACAGCCACGCTGATGGGCATGTGTGGAACCCCGTCAGGGCACAGAAGCCAGGCCAGAACCTCTGATAAGCACAGGGCCAGCAGGACACAGGTCCCACTTCCTGCGCCTCTGCCCCCGGGGCTCCAGCCCGCCCCTCAGCCTGCACCTCCCCTCCCCTGTGAAGGAAGGGTGCTGACAGAGGCCCCCGGGGATCTGAGCACCCTCTCAGAAGCCAGCGAGCAGTGGTCCCCAGAACCTCAAGCCCACACGAGCCCTTTGATCAACCCAACATCTAGGAAATTAGATGTCTGCTGCGATGCTGTAATAAAGAAGGCACTAGAAATATCATAAATAATCAATAATAAAGGACTGGTTAAATACACTGTGGCATATGGATAATTATTAAAAATTATAGCATCCAAAACCTTTCTAACAATATGGGAAATGCTAATGATATAATATTAAGCTGGGGGAAAATTATATAAAAATCTAAATATATATGCATTCAAACACTGGAATAACAGATACCAACTGTTAGCGGTGGCCAGGGCCAGGCTGAAATTCATAGGTTATTTCCTCTTCCTAGCCTTCTGCCATCCAGGCAGCTGAAAGAGTGTTTACTGATTTTATAGTCACAATGAAGTCATGGGGGGCACTTGGGTCTCCAGGGCCCTTTTGTGCGCCTACCCCTGAACCTTCCTTGCACCCCAAGCCCTGAGCAGACCCCACCACAGGCTTCTCATTAGATATTGGTCCCTCCTGCACCACATACAGCCAGAATGGGAAGGGACAGGGCTGCTGCCAGGACAGACAGCACCCTACAAGGTGGCAGCCACCCCATACAAGGGCAGAGGGTGAATTCCAGCCCCAACTCCCCCACCTCAGCCAGATATCTGTGTGCAGTATCCAACCTGCATGACCTCACATGTCAGCCCCAGAAGAGGAAAGCACAGGGCTTAGGGGCAGCGTACTCCTCCAGGTGCCACGCAGGGCTGTGGCTCAGGCCAGCAACAGCGCAATAAGGGTGCTGCTCCCCAGCAGGAAGCACTTCCTGCAGCCTGGGAGCCAGAGCAATGTCCCCATATGGCAGGCGCCCAGCAAGTGTTTAATGATCAAATGAACGAGGTGAAGCAGATAACCAGATCTTTTCATAAAAATATTAAGTCAAAGCTGTAATGGAAAGCAGAGAAATCTGCTTGATGCCGGGGCATGCAGCAGATGGGGAAAGATGTCCAACCTCTCCTTTCCACCCTGAACGTGGCACAGTGAGTGGACTGCTTGGCGTGGCTAATCATGGCATGCACCACGCGGCTTCTCCCAGCCTGCAGGCCAGCCCTGCCAGGACACACCACCCAGTCTCTGCAGGTGTGAGAAGGGCTGTGGCTGCCAGAAGAGGTGCCCATGACAGGGGCACAGGCCTGGGCTGCCCACGCTCTGCCGCCTGCACCGAGGTCCTGGGCCGGTTCATGGAGGTTGGTGCCATCTTTCATTCAAGACTAGCTGAGCGAGCAACTCACCAGGCTGGAAAAGACCACAGCCCTCCCATCCCAGTGGGGGCGGGCAAGTCTCCAGACAGGGACAGGCCAGGGAGGGCCCAGGAGCTGCAGGGGGTGGGGTGGGAAAACACTGCCCTGGGGAGGGGACATCAGTGGAGACCTTAAGTCACGTGCATCTGGCCGAAGGGGTAGAGAGGGGTAGAGATCGAGGCTAAGAAGAAAGTATGCTCAGACCAACCTGAGCCGAGCCAGGATAAGCTCACTGAAGCACTCCAGCACTCTCTCCATGGATCCCCATGAAAACGAGACCAAATACACAAAGAGCTTCCAAGGACTCTGAAAGTGAACAGAGCTCTGGCCGGGAGAGGGACAAAAGCCTGCAGAAGTGAGCAGTACAGAGGTGCCTGTCTTTCTCTCCTTCCTTTTCACTTTTCTTATTTCCTCCGTGAGCACTAGTCTCAGATCAGGACCCAGATGGACCTGCAGGGGCAGCTTCCAAGGATACAAAGAAAGAAGTGAAAAGAACCAAAAGAGAAACACATACACTCACAATTACAGTGGGGGCTGTCCACAGTCCTCCCTCGACAACCACAAGGACACGCAAGGATGACCGTGTGGTCACCTAGGGGACAGGCACCCAGTGGCAATGGGCACCTTCTTCCCAAGAGCGCACGGATGGCCCCATTGAGTTTAGTATGTTCTGGACAATAAAACCTACCTCAAATCGTAAAACTGAAGCCAGACAAGCAACATATGCTTGGGGTTGAAACTGAATGAGGGCTTAATAACACAAAGCCATCTGGAAAATCCCTACATATTTGAAAATTAAACAGTGTCCTTCTAAACCCATGTATCAGCCAAAAAGATGAACAGAGAGTCTGAGACACACCTACGTATCGGAGAAGTTGAAATAAATGGGGGGGGGACTCAATTAAAATTAAAACAGCCCATCAATGTCTGTAAGATGCAGACAAAGCAGTCCTCAGAGGAAAATGTGTAACGTGAAATTGTTTATATTAAAAAAGAAGACCTCAAGTTAATATCCTAACTTGGCTTCTTCAGAAATTAGACAATACTCCAAAATAAAACACATCCAAACAAAAACTATAAGTGAGCCAGGTATTTAGCTCAGTGGTGTCGCCGCCTGCCTCGCAAGCACAAGGTCCCAGGTTTAATCCCTGGTACCAAAAAAAAAAAAAATTTGTAAGTGAACATTCATAACAGCATTGTTCAAAACAACCAAAGAGCAGAGACAATACAAGCATCCATCTGGTGGTGAATGGACAAATAAAACAGTATTTGAGCACGAGATAGCGTGGCCATAAAGTGGGAGACTTCAAGTTAGCAGTCCGCATGTGAGGCACTGAGAAATCAACACTGCTGTCTGGATGCTGTAAAGACTGGAGAGCTTTTCCTAGACCTGTGAAAGAAGTAAGGCCACGGGCAAACCCCTGCCCTGGAACTGGGGCACAGAGCACAAAGCCACCACTGACAAGAGAAACACCTACCACAACCAGTGCCAGGGAAATGGAGTTGTGACGGATGGCAGTGAAAGCTCATTGGAGAAAAAAAGGGGGACTGAGCATCAGGGGCCTCAGAATATTCCAGGAACCTCACCTCCAGGAGCTCTACCAGCTGTCACAGTGAAGACTGGCGAGGTCCTCTCATGTTTCTGGCAGAAGAAAGAGAAAAGGAACCAGGGCAACTAGTAGAAAGTTTTTTAAAGTAGCATAATTGATATGCTAAGGGAGGGGAGAAAATTGAGTCATATAAAATGCTCAGTTAAAATTATCAGAGGGGGCCCAGTATGGCACACACCTGTAGTCCCAGCACTCGGGAGGCTGAGGCAAGAGAATTGCTACAAGTTCAAGGCCGGCTTGGGCTACATAGTGAGTTCAAGGCCAGCCTCGACTACATGGCAATATGCTGACTGAAGAAAAAATTAAAATAAAATAACTCGGTTGGGGGTGTGGTTCAGTGGTAGAGTGCTTGCTGAGCATACATTAAGGTCCTAGGTTTAATGTTGAATCCTTAGCACAAAAAAAGAGTGAGGGACAAAAATAGGAACAAATAGAAAAGAACGAAAAAAAAAAAAGAAACAAAGAACAAATGTTACAAATACAAAATAGTAACAAATATGATGGACATTAAGCCAACTATATTAATAATTATCTTGACTTAAATGCACCAATTAAAGCATAGAGACTGTCAGAGTAAGTGAAAAACAGCACCTAAATATACACAGTATTCCTGAGAGCTACTATAAATGCAAAGATGGATGGAGGGAGGGGGTGGGAAGGGGATGAGAAAGGAATGAAGATGTGTGATGTACAGGTACCAACTCCACACAAGGGACATAAACGTCTACAATAAACATGGGCTCACAGATAAACAAAAATTTTAAGAATAATGGGAAAATAAATGGATGGAGAAAGATGTGTTGAAAGAAAGCAGAAATAGCTACCTTAATTTGAGACAAAACTGAGCTCAAGGCAAGGGAAGCTATCAGGAATTAAGAAAGTATCACACAGCTAAGTCCTGGGCGCAGCCTGTGTGCCCATCCACAGACTGGACAGAAAAAGTGTGGTATCTACATGACGGAATACAAAATGACACATCTGAGACAGGTACAGGAGAATGGGTGCACGTGGAGAACAGAATGTTGTGTGAAATAAACCAGACACACAAGCTTAAGTGCCACAGGGTATCTCTCATCTGAGCGAGGCAAAGCAGAAATAAAGAAAATGGTAAGGGACGGATGGAAGGAGACAAGGGGACAGAGTCCCTGCAACAGGGAAGTGGACCAAGGAATGAGGGAGAGGGGTGAGGAGGAGGGGAAGGGGAAAGAAGATGCACCACATACAGGAGCCCAATTAATGTACACACTGTGCCATACATGGGGAACCGGTGGGGGAGCCTTAAAAACAGAAAGCATCGCGCTGTAATCTGTACACACAACCACACCCCCACGTGACTGCAAACTGCAGAACTGCAAACATGCACAAATGAGATTAAAAATTTTTTAAAAGAGGGCTATTACATAATGATGAAGGGATCAATTCTCTAAGAATATATGACACTATACGTCTTAACAAGAAAACATCAAAACACACGAGGCAAAGAACCCACAGAGCAGCAAGGAAATCGGGTAACCTGTTGTTGTATCTGGAGACTTGAATATGTTTCCATCAGAAATGAAGAGATTCAGCAGGCAGAAAATCTGTAGGGACACAGCTAAGCCCAACACCACCACCCATCACGCGGGCATAACCACACACCACTGCCACCCACCGACCGCTTTATCCAAGTAACAGAGCACACTTTCCTGTTGAGTTACATGGTGCTTTCTCCATGACAGACAGGTCTCGGGCCCTAAAGCTCACACCTTAGCAAGGGTCAAAGAGCAGAAATCCCACAAGGCTCAGATCACAACAGAACCAAACTAGAAGTTAGTAACAGCCCAACAGCCGGAAAACCCCTAAATACATGAAGACTAAAGGACACACTCCTAAAAAACACCACAGCAGAGGGAGAAATCTCAAGAGAAAGTTTAGAATAGTTTGAATTAAATAAAAATGGAAATACAGTTTACCAGTATTTGTGGGACGCAGTAAAAACAGTGTTCACAGGGACATTTAAAGCATCAAATGCTTTCATAAGAAAAGATGAAAGATCTGAAATAAATAATCTAAGCTTCCCACCTTGGGAAACTTAAAACAGAAGAGCAAATTAAATCAAGGCGAGGGAAGAAGGAAGAGGAGGAAAAGGAGGAGGAGGAGAGGAAGAAGAAATAATATAAAATTAGAGCAGAAATCAATATAATTGAGAATAAGAAACTAATGGAGAAAAATCAATGGAAAAAAAAAAGCTGATTCTTTGTTAAAATCAAGAGAATCGATTATGTCAGTAGCCAAGCTAACTAAGAAACAAAGATAGGACACAAATCAGTAACATGAGAGATGAGAGAGGAGACCTCACTGTGGCTAAATGGCCATTAAAAGAGTAGCAAAGGAATAATATGGATATTACACCCACAGATTTGAAAATTTAGATTAAAAGGACTGATCCTTTGAGACACAAATCCAAGGCCAAGGTGGTGTGGTCCACACCTGTAAGAGGCCGAGGCAGGACAATCACTGCAAATTTGAGGCTAGCCTGGGCTACATAGTGAGTTCAAGGCCAGCCTGAACTACACAGCAAGACCCAGGCTCAAAAAACAAAAAGAAAAGAAAAGAGAATGAAAGATACTGTATGATTCCATTTATACAACATATGTCCATAATAAACAAATCTATGAAGATGGAAAGTGGATTAGAGATTAGAGGTTGCTAGGGGATCAGGGGTTGCTAAGGGCATAAGGTTTCTTTCTGAAGTGGCACTAATGTTCTAAACTGACTGTGGTGATCTCTGCATTCCTTTGGGAACCTACCAAAAACTAATGAATGGTGTATTTCAAATGATTGGATTGCGTGGTATGTGAATAAACGTGTTATCCAAAAACACACAGTAACTATTTAAAACTTATTTTAAGACAAAAAAAATGACTTGGGCATCAAGCCCAATATTTTTTTTTTGGACACTATTAGCTATGGCAAATCTAAAATCAGTTTTCAAGTAAAAGAACTGTGAAACAATATTTTTTTAATTAAAAATTTAAAAACCTCAAGAAAAGCAGCATTCAGTGTAGCACAGACTAAGTCAGTGGCAGACTGTACCGTGCAGGGCTCCTCCGTTAAATTCACACAAACGCTATTTACAGCGTCGTGACAGGGTTAGACCTTGTGCAGACAAAGTCCCTGCAAGGACTGGACTCTCTCTATCCCTGGGCCACAAGACAAAGCCGGGGGTGGGGCGGGGGGCCCTCATCAAATGTTTGCAACATAAAGCAATGTGCTCTTCCTGTGTCCGGGAGAGGGAGACTTTAGAACTCGACCTGGGTGCGGAATGAACGATCTCAAGAACCTTCGAGAGTCTTTGAGACTTGAGCCCACTGCCCCCCAGCTGTGCGCTTGCAGCGAGGGGCAGCCCCTGAGCCCGGGTGCCCTGAAGGGAGAGACAGGGCTCCCAGCGGCGCCCCCACGTGGCAGTGGGTGGTCAGCGCCGAATGCAAATGAGTCCAGAGGCTGGGCGCCGGCCCACTCCGCAGAGCACATGGGTGTCTTGGCACTGCCGGAGTTCTCAGAGCGCCCTCTCCCTCCCCGCTAATCTAGCTCCCTTAGCCTTCTGGTCTCAGAGACTTAAAAAGTTTACTCTGCAGCAAAGCTTAGTCGGAACTGTACAAAGTACAAGAAGTCCAAATGAAAAGGCGTTTTAATATAAAACAGATGAAAGAGACAAATGGGGAGCAATCAAAACCTCGTTAGGGCAAATAAGCAACCTGCCTACAGTGCCACAGAAACAGACTGCACTTGGAGCCAGGTAGGCGAAGCTGAGCCTTCCAGGCAGCTGAGATCAGGGGTGCAGACCCCAAGGGTGCCCGCGCCCATGGTGCAGACGCGAAAAGGCACTCGGGACCCTCACCTGGGCAACCAGCCCTGTGGCTGTCGGCTGGCACATGCTGGACTCACCTGGAGTCTTCACCAGGGGGGCAGGACAGGCCTGCCCAGGGAGGCTCTGACCAGGGCTGAGGCCAGGCCAGCTCCTCTGCGTCTGCTCCTGCCCAGGGAACAGGCCCCACGTGTGGGGGGGGGACACACACTCACAGTCAGGGCCCACAACAAGCAGGTTAATGAATTGTGCTCTGTTCTACTTCAATGGGGTAGGTTAATTACTTGGGGTTTTTTAAATTGGTCTTGATTAGAGCTATTAGTCATTCTCACAAATTTTTCTCCCCAGGGCCTACTATGCATTCAGCACTGTGCTGGGTGGTAGGAGGACACCAGGGAAGGAGCCAAAATCTCTGTCCCAGGGAGGGGGGGGTCACAGTCCACCAGGACAGGACAGCTGTGGGCAAGCAAGGGCCTGTGGTCACCTCCGGGGAGGACAATTGTCTGGAATCTCACACAGGGTCTGGGCTGAAGCGCCAGAAGGTCAAGAAACCAACTTGAGATCCGGACATCAAGATGTCCCTCTCAACACTTTTTAGAAAGAAAAGATGTAAAACAAGCATGTAATATTGATGATTCGTGTCAGAGCAACTCCAGGGTGTTCGGGAGCAAGCAAGCCACCCATCAGAGGCAGTTTTACTGCAAGGCTCCTGGGGTGCATGTGGGGGAGCGGAGGCTTCAGAGGTCCAGCAGGGGGCTGGAAGCAATGGCAGCTGCCAGTCTCCAGGGCAGAGCAGGAGGCAGACATCAAAATCACACTGGGCTCCCTGCCACAGGGTATCAACCCCACAGCTGGGGAGGGAGAGGAACTGGGGCACAGTGCAGGTTCCCCAGCTCCTGGAGCCAGCGTCCTAGATTTCCAGGGCTGCTCCAGTTTGCAGGGCCCGACTTGCCCCCACTCAGAGGTATCCACTGAGGCCGGGGTTCCACAACTCTGACTTGTGGGGAGGGTGATTTGCTGAACACAAAATGTGACTTTTAAGCCTTCATGTGAGCTTTCTTAACAAATGTGATTCGCCATCCAAGGCAGGTGGACTGCTTTATTACCTACACTAACTTTTGGCCCAGAAGTGAAGTTGAAGTTGGCCACCATGGACATTCTCCAGGATGGGGATGCTGGTGGGCCCCCGGGGGCGGGGTCCATGTCCCAACCTTCCATCCACCCTGCAGCTCCAGGCTGTGCTGGGCACAGTCAGTGTGGATGGAGGAGCTCACAGGCAGAAAGGTGCTTGGGGGCTGTCGCATGGCTGAGGTGGGTCACAGACAGTGATGTCCCCGGAGGATGAAGGCCAAGGGAGCCCACAGCAGATAGGAAGAGGCTCCTAGGTGCAGAGCCCTCCCAGCCCGGCCTTCTCCAAGAAGAGCCCACGCAGATTTCCCTCATGGCTCCAAGCCTGCGAGAAAGGCAGGGTCTCCCTGACACCCAGAACTGCTGAGACAGAACCTGCATGCTAGCGAGAGCCCATGTGCTTTCCTACATCATGTGAGTTGGAGAACTGGCTGTAGAGATGACCTGGTAGCACCCTGAGCCATTGCAGTGGGGAAGCCACACAGGTTTGCCTGTGGTTTTCACCTCAGATCACCCAGCTGTGCCAGTGGGAGAAGAAGGACACAAGCCCACTCTCCTGGAGCTCAGCCCACTGAGCTGGGGATGGGGTGGGTGAGTCTGGAGAGAGGGGCCCCACAACACCAGAAAAATCGGGCCGCAGACAGACATCCTGGCTGCCAGCCAACAGACACCCAAGTCCAAGCGTGCCTCCAGGAGGAAGCAGGCGCAAAGCCCACTGGCAACAGTGCTGGGCCAGCTGTGAGAAAGCGTGCTTAGCTGGCTCTCTCAGAACACACCCCACTGACCTACTAGAAATGAAGTCAGGCCCTGTACAGTGATGAGATGCGCTCCTCTCATCAAACTTGAGGCAGAGATCAGCCAGGAGAAGAAGAAAGGGGAGCCAAGCAGCCCATTTGCTGTAATGAATTGGGCTGGGCTGGAGAAGACCAGAATCTGACATTCGTCATCTGGCTAAGTCCAAGGAATCATAAAATCTCATGACTTGGATATAGCTTAAAAGTCATCTCTTTCAACAACTCATCAGACCCTGAATCCCAAGATCCCAGTGAGGGGCTGTGTGGCCTCTGCAGCCGTCCTGCAGGGTGGGGACCCACTAGCCTCTGTCCTGTTGGCAGAAAGCTACTCCTTGCCATGAAAACATTGGCTTGCTTTGGCTCAGCAATTAGAGTTCTTGGATTCAAGCTTAAGGAAGTAAGTCCCAAATATGGAAAAAGCTAGCTGCACAAAGATGTGTCTTCTAGTGGAATATACAATACAATAAACTTGATTTGCTTGGAGATTATAAGAAGAGAGAAGGGATTTAGACACCCCAGTGACAAGCAGTTCCCTGCCATCTAGAAAAGTCAGTGCCTGAGCACAGTTTCTGCAGGGAGCCTTGAATAGGGTAAGGTGCAGGGGCACCCACCATGTCAGCCAGCAGGATGACAGAGGGTCCCATGCCACGGCCACCCAGACTGTATTTTTGGCTTTGCAGGCCATGTGGTCTCAACTCTGCCACCACAGTGTGAAAGCAACTACAGATGGTACATAAAGGAATGAGTTCTAATAAAACTTTATTGACAAAACAGGTGGCAAGCTAGATTTCGCTTTAGGCTGCAATTTGCTGACCCTTGAGGTCTACTTTCACATATATGAGTTTTAAAAGCCAAAAAAAAAAAAAAAAAAAAAAAAGGTTTTGGACTCTCCTACTTGTCAAGCAAGATGAGATATCGCACACACAAAAAAAAAAATACAATGCATGTTTGAACTTTTTAAAATGTATTACTGTAAAGGGCACATTGCCATTAATCCTCCTCACTTTGGACAACTTCTCCCACTGCTGTTGCTGCTTTCTGAAGCCTCATTCATGAGTGACTTTCTGAGGTGTGATCAAAACTGCCGTGAATGGTGCTGCCAAGCGCCGTCCGATGGAAAGATGGCCCGCAGAAACAACAGAGGACCTCTTCCTCCTGATCCGCTAGATAGGACACCATGCAACTTCCAGCTCTTCGCCTAAACCAAAGGCGACGAAAGGGAAAAGGGAAATGTTCTGAATGGATTCAGGACATCGAGGAGGCTATTACAGTGTACTAAAGACACTCAGGAAACAGCCCTCCAGAGCATCCTCAGAAAGTGCCAAGAGGGATGGGATGAGTGTGTTCAAGTGAGAAGGGCATTCAGAGTAGGATTCACAGCAAGGCATCTCTTTTTTTGGTACCGGGAACTGAACTCAGGTCTTTGCGCTTGCAAGGCAGGCCACCGAACCACTGAGCTAAATCCCCGGCCCAAGGCATCTCTTTTAAAAGTAAACATTCACTGTATATTTTTATAATACATATAGGGAACTAGTTTAAGAAGTTAAAGAAGTTGGAGTCATTCTATCCACAGTGATCTACACAAAATCCAAAAGCGTGTATAAGAGTAAGCCCAAACCATTTTTTACTAAAAAAAAAAGAAACCACGGGGGTAAAGAACAATGAAAGAAATTTATCACAGTGTCCCCAGTTGTTTCCCTTTGACTGGCTGAACCACGCCTCCCCTCTGTCTTTCCCTGAATTTCCCAGTTCTGCTGTATGAGTACAGGTGACAGGTACAGCACACGCCTCTCCCAGGGGAGCCGGAGGGGAAGCTCTCCTCCCCCTCTCCTTCCCTGGCCTCCCTTCCCAGTCTTCTGTAAACTCAGGCCCGCGGCCTCCTGCTCCCTCTACAGGGCGCTC
>NW_022900933.1:38096719-38104772 GCF_012274545.1 Fukomys damarensis | reverse complement strand
GGACAGAGGCAGGGCCGGCTCTGCTCGGAGCCCAGGTTGGGGCGCTGGGGGCAGGCAGTTTGTGGAGTCCCTTCTGAGGCGCAGGCAGCACTTGTCAAAGTGGGGAGGTCAAAGTGGGGAGGAGTGGTGTCATTGTCGTCGTAGTCCCCAGCGGAGGCAAATGGAGCTACCACCCCCTATCCGTGTGACCCGGCAGGGGAGGATTGTTGGTAAAAAAGAAAGTAAAAACAAATGCCGCGCAGATCCCGTTACCCACATCATTAGCTTGGGAGAGACTCGCAAACATGCCAATGCCAGTCACAGCAACATCTGCTTCTAACCGCTTCCCCAGCGTTTCAGGGCCTGTCAGCCGGCGTCTGCCCTCTGAGAAGATGCGGTATTTTTAACAAGCTCTTAAATCAGAAGGCATCCACGGGGAGTGATTTCTTACATGTTCAGTCTTGGAGGCTAAAAACAGTGCGTGCACCTTCAGGGACGGCCGTCAGGAGGGCCCGGGGGACCAGGTGGCCCCACTTCAAATGCCTCAGCTAAGAGTTTCTGATTCACACCAGCGTTCAAATGTTTTCTTTCACTTTTTATGCATTCACACCCTAAACATATAAAGTGTTCTGGTGTGTTGTTGTTGTTTTTAATTCCACTATGTCCACTTCTTCCCGGGTAATTTTCCTCTCTTCTCCAACATCAGAATGTACCTGGGTGGCCTCTGCTGCCAGGAGCGCTCACCTTCCATCTCCCCATGAGGTGCCCCTATCAGTTTCCCTTAAGACACGAACAGGAAGGGCCCCCTGGACGCCTGCCCCGGACCCCGGCGACTTCCAACTCAGACTGCGCAGCTGCAGAACCCAAGGGCTCGGAGACCCCGAGGCCACTGCTGCAGAAACGTAGGGGCGTGGCCCCACCCGGCCCCAAACAGACCACACTGATCTCTGCACCCTCTTCCCGGAGCCAGCGTCAGTGCACGCAGCGCAGGGTGTCGGGCTGCTGTGAGACGGAGGCACCTTCAGGGGCTTCTCAGACCTGACCTGGGCTCCGAAACCAGGGAGCCCAGAGCGGCCACACCAGAGCTTTCTGCCTGCCCCACTTTCCATCTCCTCCACCCTCCAGCCGCCCACAGCCCTCCCGCAGCTCTGCTCAGAAACCTCCATGGCTCCCACCGTGGACCCAAAGCACAGCACTGAAAGCCTCTGCCCAGGCAGAGCCAGGCTGGCCAGTTGTCCCGCACACCTCACTCTCCCGCCTCCCAAGGCCCGCGCTCTGTGACCGCTGTCCTCTTCCATCGCTCTCCTCCCTGAGAACCTGCACATGCCTAGCACTGTTCTAAAAGTCAGATGTGCGCCGCACACAAAACTCCTGCCTCTGAGCGCTTATATTTGAGTGGAGGGAGATGAGCAAATAAACCAACGTGAAGAATGCCCAGTAAACTGGGCACAGTGCTACACACCTGTAATCCTAGAACTCTGGGAGGATGAAGCAGGAGGATCACAAATTCAAGCCCAGCCTGGGCAACTCAGTAACTTGCTGAAATCCCGCCTTGAAATAAAAAATGTGAGATATACCCCCAGTATGGAAAAAAAATCACAGTATACCAGATAAAAGCTACAGAGAGAAACAATGTAGCAAAGGGGACTAATGAATGCCAAGGAGTGGTGGGTATGAATGGCCTCACCAAAATGGGGTATCTGAGCAACATCCTGTAGAAGGGAGGAAGGTAACTCTGCAGAGAAAATTGGGAAAAGAGTTCTTCAGGTAGAAGGAGCAACAAGTGCAAAGGCCCTGTGGCAGGAATGTTTGGGACTAATCCAGGAAAGGCAGGCAGGCTAGCAGAACTAGAGAGGAGAAGAAGGGGGACACGGAGGTCATTTAGGCCTTGCGGGCCATTGTAAGGATGCAGGCTCTTACTGCGATTGAGATGGGAACCTGGATCACTAACAATCTAACTGGGGCTCCAACAGACCACTCTGGCTACTGTAAGGGGCTGGGGGACAAGAGAGACCAGAGAGGAAACTACAGCAGCCACCTCAGCCAGAGACTACCAACAGCCTAGGCCACAGCTCCAGCAGAGGGTGTGGGGGGAAGTGGTCAGGACCTCGGGGTCTGGCTGACGGGGACAGCACAGCGTGGGGTGCGGCAGGCAGAGGGCAGAGGCAGTGGGGACGCGGATGCTTTGTACCTGAACAGGAGAGGGGCAGCTGTCTTAAATGGTACAGTGGCGCAAGCAGCAGGTGGCAGCCCAGGGTGCGATGGAAATCCGAACAGCTCTGACCCCTAAAGAGGCAGGCTGTACCCGAAAGCCCTCAGGCCCCTCACACGCGTGCACACAGAGCCCTTCCATGCACCAGGCCTCCGCGTCCACGCGTCACCTCCCTGAGGCTGACCCCCTTCACACCCTCAGAAAGTCCTGGTGCAGCGGCGAGCAACAGCAATGTATGGCACCTATGATGTTTCCATGGCTCGACAATCCAAGAATGTTCTTTCAAAACACCCAGGAATACGCTAGGAGGGTAGTTATTACCTTGCCGGTCCTGATGTCCCAAGCCTTGATTTCGGAGCTGAAACCGCCACATAAAAAAATGTTGTGGTCTTTCGGATAAAATTTCAAGGTAGTGATTCTGAATTCACTTCGACCACTGAACAGCTGGGTTCCTAGAACACCAACAGAGAAGAGGGAGTTAGAAAATGTTTAGATCACAAAATAAATACCATAAAACTAAGATGTCACTTGATATGGAGCCCGTGGGCCAACAGCGTTCCCCAGGCTGGATCAGACTTCTGGAACATTCCCCCCCTTCCTCAGGACCACACTGAAGCCTGGATCATGTTTCCCACAAGTGTTATGGTTTTAGCTCATTCAGGCCACAGGAGACCCTAAGCCCACTTGCCAGCCAAGACCAGGGCCTGGTAACATCCACACAGCAGGCTGCGTGCCTGGAGTCTGACCCTGCCCTAAGGAGTGGCACTCAACATCGCCCATCTACAGCCGTGCCACCTAATAACACACATGCTGTGCCACAAAGCCAGTGGCAGGAGTGTTTGCCACTGTGGGTGACAGTGAGGGGCCCTCACAGCAGCCAGAGCCACAGAAGGATACCAGGTTGAACTGCTGGGGACTCACGTGGCCCCCCGGAGATGGGACAGCAGCCCCGGTCCAGCACAACTGTCATGAGCTGTCACTGAGTACTCGCGGCATTGTGGTGTTTATAAGCACGTACACACACAAGGTGTGGGGAACAGCCTCAGAAAGGTCGTCGGAGCTCTTCCTGCTCCCTGCAGCTCCGACCTTGCTTTTCCCTTCTCACACCAAAGCCTGGGGATTCTCTCACAGAGAGCCCTGTGCCACCCAGGGGCTGTCCCCCGGGGCTGGACGGACACCAGCCACGGGAGAAGGCTTCTCTCCTGGATGGCACCAGGGCTGCCATAGCCCGGCAAGCAAATCCTGGACGGCCTCCAGCCTCAGGGAGTCTTCCTGGGATGGGGCAGTGGCAGGCCCGGAACACAAGAAGCCAGTGGCCAAGAAGGAGATGCGATGAGATGCCAAGGCCTCTGGATCGTGTACCTCCGTGGGCTCTGGGAAGCAGTGTCTGTTACCCCACTTTGTGACCGTGACCCACACACACTGAGTACAAGCCTGGCAGCTCCCTGGGAAAAGAAATGAAAGTCATCCATCAGTGCCCACAATGGTCACAGAGGTGACACTGGAGACCCAGCCTTTCCACAGCTGAAGTCTCACATCTGCCTGGTCACCCCGCCAGGCAGCGCATCCAGCCGCCGCTGCCACAGGGCCACTCACCGCGCAAGTCTCAGAATGTGCACATCTAAAAGACACCCAAACAGAACAACTGATGGCAAGAGCAAAACAACGAATAATTTAAACTATTTTCCTGTGCTGCTCACAAGGATGGTACTGAGAATCAGCTGATTTCTTTGAAACCATTACAGTGAAGGGTTATGATAGTTTTAGAGAGAACAACAGAGCTGAATATACTTTCACTGGTTTAAACTTTCTGCATCTCAGGAATCTGAGAGCAATCTGGTGGTTGCCTCAGTTTCCCCACCGAATCGTGGACCAGTGGAGCAAGGTGCTCCCCGCAGCCAAGGGCTCACTTCCACCTCCACCTGCCGGGGCGAGGGCTTGGAGAACCTTTTCCCAGGGAAGCTCTTTCCCCCGCAGTGATGCTACAGCTTCTGGTATCAATCAGAGGCATCACTCTCTCATCTCCTGTTCTTAACCACCCAGCTCAAAATCCACAGCAATTTTCATAAAAGGATTTTTAAAAGCTTCAAAAAACACTGATCCCAAATTAAGGGCGTAGGTATTCATGATAGATTTTTAACAAGTGACACTCTTAACAACCTTTTTTTGTTTTTTTTTTTGGCAACAAAAAAAAATCAAAACAATAGAAATGATTACAATGATCTGTTTTCTGTGGGCCACTGAGAGGCTCCGTGGGAGAAGTTGAGCTTGCCGCACCCGAGCTCCTGGGTCCCATCCCCAGCGCCAAAAGAAAGAAATCTGCTTTCAAGATGTTCCCCCTGTAGTACACGCTTTTTGGAAAGCAGCTACTCTTACCCTTTGTTAAAGTGTCACTCTCACCCTGACGATTGGTTAAGTGTGTTGGTGTTTTCTTCCCCAATATCATCTAGGGACGTACAACTGGCAGTCACTTTGTCATCAGAGAAAACTTTGGAAACAGTTGACTTTTTTTGTAAAGGAAAAATCTCTCCCTCCCTAAACTGCACAAGGCTCTCAACTACTTTGCTTCAAGGTGCGGGTGGCACAAAAGGAGGCCACGGGCGCCCTGCATAGTCGGGCGCAGATCCCTCCATGTCACGCAGTCCCGGGGCAGAGGCCGCCACGCAGAGACGCGGGTACAGCAGACGCGGCCCTCTGCCTGATGGGACACTGCAGGGACTCAAAACTGGGGTCACGGGCCGGGGCTTCAGCGACCTTTGGGCTGGAACTGGGGCAGCTGTGAACAGGGCTCCATGTGGACAAAGCCTGGACCCACACACATCCCTGCGGACCCCAGCAGATCTCAGGACACTCAACGAAGCCAAGTGCCGGGGTCCTGCATGAGGCAGTGGACGGTGACCATGAACCTCTCCAAGGAGGAGAAGGGTACCCTGCCACTGCACCCCACAGCAGCGAAGGGGCCCAGCAGGGCCACAGGCATTGTGCAAACAACTTGCACCCACTGCTGCTGGCGCTCAGGGGTCGGCCCCCTGCCAGCCCTCAGACCAGAAGGAAAGAAACTCAGCCCGTCTGGAGAAAATGTTTCCCTTGTTTCCTGGGCCGGAGCGTATAACCATATGCTTAACTTCAGAGACGGCAGTGAGTTCTTATATGTTTTTTCAAAAAGTGCAATGACACAACCTTGCCAACGAGGGGGAAGAAGATGAGAAGAAAAATTGGGTTGCTAAAAGATCATGATTGAAATTCTTCTGTTTAAAAGAAAATTGTATTCCTGAATGTTATGTTTCCTCAACTCCCAAAGAGACTGAGAATCTGTCTTTTAACTATGAAAATTTTCCATTTAGAAGACAAGCTGTAGTATTTTTTTTCCTACTTTTAATAATTGGGTCTTTACTATTTTTCTGTGCTAACAGGGCACAAAAGCAAAAGATTTTTTAAATGTTTTAAGAAGCTGCCGGGTATCTCGTGTGAAACACCAGGGCAGATTTCGGCTAAGTAAAGAGGTCTCTAACAAGGCTCCAGTTTAGAAATCTTGAGCACAGCTCTCCTCACAGGCAGGTGTGGCAGCTGAGGAGTGAGAGCCACAAGGACCCAGGACCCAGCCCAGCACTGTGCTTCCAGGGGAGGGCCCTGGGGCCAGTCCCTGCCCGCTGCGGCTGGCTGTGGACATTGGAAGCTAAGCGGCTCAGAAAGCACTCTATGGGGCTGGGGAATTTAGCTCTGTGGTTCCAGTGCCTGCCTCACAAGCGCAAGGGCCCAAGTTCAATCCCCGGAACGGGGGAAAAAAAAAGCATTTTGTGGAGCGATCAACAGAGCAGAGTTGTTAGAGTTTGAAAAATTAACCCCAACTTATTGAATTCATCCTTGGTTAAATTAAAAGCAAAAACCAAAGCATAGCCTTTTTAACAGCAGGAACCCGGAGGGACTAATGACCGCTGGGCCCCCGTGGGGGCTCTGGACACAGGATGCTCCCGCCCGCCTCTGTGGTTGCGGAAGGTCAAAGCTGAACACTCGACTGCAAGCGTGGGCCACAGGGGCAGCGAAGGTCTCTCCGGAGAGCTGATGCTGCCGCCTCCCTCCATTGCGCCCACACCTCGGTATCGTGGGCAGGGGCTGTCACAGAACCTTTAACCTTGCTACTGTCTCGCTTGTTTGTCTGTTAGCTACAGGAAATTCTGTTTATTTGCTGTATGCTTATTACAGGAAATTGAGCTTAAAAACATTTCATCCTCTGGAACTGGCTTTATTGATCTCATTATAATGAGCTCAACCAATATAAAGACCGTTTGGATCTTCTTGGAGTTCAGAAAAATTACATCTTTTCCTCCTTGAATCAATGATCCAGCACAGGATAAATTATCAGACGGGGGTGTGGCTCTGTGGTAGAGCATTTGCATAGCATCTGTGAGGCCCTGAGATCCATCCCCAGCCTCACAAAGTACCACAAAAATGTGCTTAAAATGCAATGCAGAAATCCAATGTTTTCCCGAGACCCTCATTCCTGCCAATGCTCCATCCCCAGGCCCCTTATCCCTTCTTCCTCTCTCCCGAGGCCCCGAGTAAGCTGGGGCAGCACCATCCGCCCTGGGGGAACTTCCTTCCGCTCAGCCTGTCTGGCCCTGGCCCAGGCCCAGGTCCTAACACAGAACTGGTATTCCAGGTCAGTCAAAACCCAAGTGCAGGGCCAGGGATTAGCTCAGTGGCATGGGCACCTGCTGGTAAGTGCGAGGTCCTAAATTCAATCCTGGTACAAAAAACAAAAAAACCCAAGTGCAGGGCCCCAGGAAAGAGGGGGCTTTCACATCCTGCTCACCTTGGCTAATGACTCAGTTCCTGTCTGCCGCTTGCATGTGTCACCCTGGAGCCCCAGGGGTGGGGGACACAAACCCACCCCTCACAGCTGGGGAACCGGAAGCCAGCCGTGTGAGGTAGCGCAGGGATGGACCCACACACCCCAATGCAGAACCCTCTGCGCCCCCCACCTCCACACCCGCCAGTTAGCGGTGACCATTTCCTCTCCTCAGCTCTCTGTGCACAACACGGAGAAAATGTTGACAAGGGAAAGCTTATGCTGCCAGCTCACGGTAATTGAGCCTGTGTTCCCAGGCAGTAGGTATATGACT
Source organism: Fukomys damarensis (assembly GCF_012274545.1). Lineage (NCBI taxonomy): Eukaryota > Metazoa > Chordata > Mammalia > Rodentia > Bathyergidae > Fukomys > Fukomys damarensis. The sequence continues at coordinate 38,097,458 of NW_022900933.1, read as the reverse complement.
CATTTCGCTAAAATCAATATCATTACACTCATCCTCCGGGAAGTATTCAGCCAGCTGTAAATTTAACCATCCTGACTCGAAGTTAACGAGGAAAAAAAAAAGCTTTTACTAACTTCCAAATCAAACTCCGCGCATCAGAAACCAGGGCCGTCCTGGCAGGCGTGCAGGGGGCCTGGAAGGTGTGGGCCAGGACCAGGAGCCACGGGCCGTCCCAGAGCCTGGATCCACACCGCAGTCAGGATCAGCAGCCCCTCAAAGTGGCTGTGAGACTGAGACATAAAGCACAGAAGAGGAACCAGCTGGAAGGCAGGGGCGGTCACCAGAGCCCAACGGTGGCCGTAGCTAAAGTGGGCACCATCGGGCAGCACAGCACATGACACAGCTTAACACTTTTCCCACCCCGTCCCCTCCATTCCATCCCCACCTCCTTCCATCTCTCAGTCCCCTTCCCTGTCTTCCTGTTTTCTGTTCACTGCGTCTTTTATACCAAGTTCAGCCTCCGCTTTTCATTATCTGGACAAGACTGAATTTTCCAAAAGTGAAGGAGGGGGAAAAAAAAGGACTAGGAAGAAGTACAAAGGCCCAATACATTCATGAAAAGACGCTCAACACCTCGCCAAAGAGATGCAAATTTGAAAATGCAAATTAAAACCACACTGAGATTCTGCCTTACTCCAGAAAGAATGACCATCATCAAGAAATCAAATAACAACAAACGTTGGTGAGGCTGTGGGGTGGG
>NW_022900933.1:38071688-38096404 GCF_012274545.1 Fukomys damarensis | reverse complement strand
GTGGGTGGGAAAGGCCCTTCTACACTGTAGGTGAGAGTGTAAACCGGTATAACCACTATGGAGATTCGTGTGGGGATTTCTCAAAAACCTCAAACTAGAAACTCCATTTGAGCCAGCTAGTCCCTTTTGAGGTGTCTTCCCAAAAGAGTTAAAGACATCAGATTACAGTGAACCATGCACACCCGTGTTTATAGCAGCACAGTTCATAACAGCTCAATCTTAGGAGCAGGCTGTGTGTCCATCAACTGATGGATGGATGAAGAAAATGTATTTACACACAGTGGGGTACTACTCAGCCATAAAGAGGAATACATTGAATCATTCGTAGGAAAATGGATGCACTCTGAGACCATAATGTTAAGTGAAATAAATCAGGCACACGAGTTTAATATCACATGACTTCTCTTAGACAGGAAGTCCAAAGAACAAATAATTCATGAAAACAAAATAAAATAGGCAAACAGGGAGGTAGATGTTTTGCAAACAAGAAGGGAAACCAGACGTGGAAGGAGGGGAGAGGGAGTAGAGAGGAAGGGGAATAAAAAGATTTAGAATATGACCAGGTGTAGTAGCACACTCCTGCAATCATAGCACTCAGGGGGCGGAGACAGGAGGATCACTGTGAGCTAGAGGCCAGCCTGGGCTACATAGTGAGTTCAGGTCCAGCCTAAATTACATAATGAGACCCTGTCTCAAAAAAAAAAAAAGAAAGAAAAAAAAGAGAAAGATATAAAAAAAATACAAACATTATATATTGCAAACATAAATACTTCTTAAAAAGAGCTCTCAACTTGTAAGCCAGGTGTGTCCCAGTAGTTGACTTAGGTGGGTTTTCTGGAACCCAGAACCAAGCAAGCTTCTTTGACTGGGGTTGGGCTCCAGCCCCAGTCGGCAAAGGTGGCCCACCTCCAAAGGAGGTACAACCACAGCCCAGGCACACCCAGGGGTCACACAGCCACGTGGCTACAAGTAAGACAGCACTGTGGCCCAGAAGCCCCCTGGCCGAACTTTCTCCAAGAAGGATGCCAAGCTGGAGTTTGCTGAGAGGCAGGAAAACCATGAACACCCGCAAGGCAGTCAGCTCCTCCCTCCAGGGTTATGTGGAAAGAGAGGTATGCTTGGCTGAGGGAGGAGAGCTTGGCTGACCTCCTCACTGTTGCAGACCCCAGGAAGGAGATCTGGGAGGTTCCGGAGCCCTCTGGGCCCCCCTTCTGGGGCGGCGACCACAAAGGACTCAAGGAGCAAAGCCAGGAAAGGTGTAGGGCGCTCCACAAGGCCCTGGGCCGGTGCCAGCTCCTGAAGGACACCTGGCCAAGTGCGGCCTGCTGAGCCGGATGGGAGACAAGAGGCGTGGTGGTGGCTTGCACGGTGCTCACAGCAGGGGGACCAGCAGGCGCAGGCTGCTTCTGGGCCGGGCACCCTTCACGTGGCCCCTTCTGGTGCAGAGCCAGTGAGCAATCGGCAGTGGTCCTGGCCAACTTCAGCCAGTCAGGAAATCAGAGGCATCATCAGGTCCCTCTGCAGAGGCCCCTGGTTGTCCAGTTGGGCCACCGTGGGGAGGGGGTACACTGCAGCTCTGTCACCCCTGGTGGGGGCCTTGCAGGCCGGCAGGACCCGACCATGGCACCCACATCACCAAGGGTGCAGCACACAGCAGCAACAGGCCCTGGGGGCCCCAGCAGCAGAGCACAGCCAGGCAGCCAGAGCCCAGGATGCGGACCCAGGCCATGGCCTTCTCCCTTCCACAGAATCTCTGTGACTGCTGGGTACAGAATCCAGGAAACCCTGAGCCCAGGATGGGGATCTGAGCAGATGGGCTGATTCCGCACTTGGGATGGACTCCCAAGGCCAGTGACACTCAGGGCCCCGAGAGCGCCGGCCAGTGCTCACTGAGGCCACCTCAACTGCAGATGCTGGAGATGTCTGTTAGGAAGATTGCAGGCAGAAATGGGAGCACCAGAAATAATTAATCTGCGAGCAGGTTTTACTAAGTGTTGATTCATGGTTGCCCCATAAGCCAATGGGCTGTCTGAACTATAAATTAAGGAGATAAAACGTTGCCGGCCCTCCATCCTTCAGGCTGGGTATTGACATTTCGGGGGTCCACAGATTTCCAACTGTATTGACTGAGGACACAAGGATGAATAGCCCTGGCACCACATTCCCATTAAGGACAATGGGCACCGTGTGACAAATTCCCACAGCGCTGTGGCGAGAACACCTGTGCTGCCTGATCCAGGCAGGGAGCTCTAATTAGATTGAAATGAAAAAGCCAAATCACCAGGGGTGGGAAAAGGCAAGTGAAATGGGGATCAGACTTGGCATGGGGACAGCACAGGTGCAAGCTGGAAGAGAGCTACATGAGTCCCCAGCCTCGGCGTGGTAAGAGCGGGTTGGGCAACGTGGGGCCTTCACCCCAGGACCCCTGGCGGCCCCAGCTCTGTCTCTTCTGCCCACACCTGGCCAGCTAACAGAGGTACAAAGACCACTAAGGCTGCTCCACAGAGCTCCTGCAGGGCCAGGAGATGGACAGAAGCCCAGTGCCACCCTCAGCAAGACCGGCCATCCGGACCCAAGCCACCCATACCTGGGCATGCAGGACACCCAGCACGCCCTCCCAGAGCACCAGCACTGGCCCTGCACAGAGCAGGTGCCTGGTAAGTCACACGTAATGAATAAAATGGTACCCTCATAGTGCCCAAGGACCTGGGGCAGCAGCCATTCCTAGCAGGCCAGCAGAGGAGGACACATGGACCAGCCCGGCATGCTGGCCTCCACAGTGGGACAGGGCTGCAGGCACATGGGACACCTGCCCCAAGCACAAACCAAGCCACGCTCTCCAGGCCCACTCAGCAGTGGGCCCCACTGCCACCTGCTGCCCTGTTGTGGTAGTGCCAGACTGGCTAGGCAGGAGCACCCAGGCACGTCCAAGAATCTCAGTGTACCCCTCTCAACACACACAGGCATGCACACACAGTGGCTTGTGCATAACATCACAGAGAAAACAGACAATGGCAAAGAGCCATTGTGAACCTGCTAATGCCATCAGGTGGATCTGCTGTCACCCACATCCGAGAAGTGCCGCACTGGTGCAAGGGGCACAGTGGCACCGCATGTACTCACTGATCACAGGCCGGAGATGCCCACCCCATCCCACAGGGTCCCCACACATACCACTGGGTTTCCACTCTGTGCAGCGCTGGCCTCCTTCTGTCTGCTGAGAAGCCACCTGGCTCCCCTTGAGCAAACCTCCTCCACTTAATTCCTGGCTCTGCTCAAGTTCACTTCTTCCAGGGTCTTCCCTGACTGTCCAAGCTCAGTGCCCTGCATCTGGCCCCATCACTGCAGCCTGCGGTCATCTCCGTACCTTGGGGCCTAAAGGCGACCATGTGTATGGCTGCGAACAGATGCTTGTCACCAGCACAGTTGTCACCATCATTGAGTGCTGCCAAACTCCCTGAGCCCTGGAGACCTCACAGCATTGAGAAGGTCCACAAGACCACACAGCCAGGGAACGCACCGAGGTGAAGGAGGCCCCGTCCACTGGGCACTTTGGGGAGTCCCAGGACCTGCAACTACCCACACAGCTCTGGCCTTTGCCAGCCATGCAGCACGAGGAAGCCCTGAGTGGTTGCTTCACCTCTGGAAGCCTCAGTCTCCTCACTGTAAGATGGAAATAATCTCTGCCAGTAGAGAGGTGAGAATTTAACAAACTGTGGGCAAAGCCCAGACATACTCCGTGGCACCCCAGGGTCCTCATGACCATCAGCCTTATCAGCCTGCTCCTGAAGTACCTGGGGTGCAGAGAAGCTAGCTGCGAGGCACCTCAGTGGCCCAGGAGGAGAAGAGGACATAGGGGGTGGCCCCTACGCCCGCAGTTACCCCCCACACATGTCCAGTGTGTGCCTACTCAGAGCTGCGGCAGATCATTGCAGGGTCAGACCTGGGGGTCAGCACCACTGTCTCCCTAGATCCTGGGAGAGGCAGCCCCAGAGCTGCCATCATAGGACCAGCAGGCAGGAGGCACTGGGGGACACTGGTGTGGATACCAGCCCTGCCTGCTGCCCTTGGATGTGCCCGGCAGCAAAGTGACCCAGGAGAGCCCAGGAGCAGAAGGCCATGTGGGCACTGAGAGGAGGTAAGAGGGAGGCTGGGGGCATCATGCTCCCCAGTTCCCCTGTCCTATTTGGGCCCCACCGTCCCTGGGACAGGGCAGCTCTGGGCCTGGGCTGCAGACCCAGGAGCCAAACCTGGTGCACCGGACACTGGCGAGGTGAGAGCTCCTTCTGTGACTTCTCTCTCCTTCTCGGCTGCTTGCCCAGGGTCCTTAGGACTCACCCGGCACAAATCCACCTTACCCAGACGCCTTTTCCGCATGGCCATTAAGGCAGAACTCGTCTGAGGACTTTCCTGGTGAGCTGCAATCATCCTTACAGCTTTCGTGGATAATGAATTGACAAGAATTCTAAACAGACTCCAACCAAAAACATGGTGATAAAGTTAAATCTATTCCAGTACAAACTGCATGTCAGAAGTTGATTAAAAAGCCACTTCTTTATCCAGCCTCACATCCTGGTAATGAGACAACCTTGGGCTCTGTCCTCTGTGCCAGCTGGCAGCGGCCACCTCGATCCTCTGGGAGCCACAGTTCCAACAGCAAACATCCAGAAACCCCTCAGAGGTGGGCTTGTCCTAGGGCCCTCCCAGCGCCGAAGCACCACACGTGCCTTGTGGCCCGGGACCCTCCGGAGAACCTTCCTGGTGCGGGTGAGGACGGGAACCCACCTGTTTCAAGGTCTGTCAGGTGCAAGGCGAAGTCAAAGCCACCACTGAGGACGCGCCGGCCGCAGGGAGACCATCGGGCAGCCCGCACTGCCTCGCTGTGCAGGTTGTAGGTCTGCAGGCATCGCCCGGAGTCCACGGCGTCCCACACCTACAAGGAAAAGCGGACAGACAGACACACGCTTGTGAGGCCGGCAAGCACAGGCAGCACAGACCCACTGGCCCACGCCACCCTCCACATGGGGAAAGGGGCATGCCTTAGTTCACCAGCAAACCTTACTCCATGTTACAGCTTTCCTTACAGGCATGTGGAGACCCACTTTGCCTGGGGTTAAGAAAAGGCATTTCCTGTCTGGTCGCTAACCCAGCCACCTGTTGGCCATCGGAGCCCAGCTCCTCCAGCACACATGGTCCTGTCCCCATCTGGCCTGCAACCCTGTCATCTGTCCCACAGGGGACATGGCACATGCCCAGGCGATACTCGCGGGCTCTGTTTAACACTGGGATGGATCCAGAAAGAAGCCTGCCACACCTGCTCAACAGCTGGCAAACAGCAAGCGTCTGCCTTAGGCCACTGAGCTCCCATAGGAGAGAGCACGCTGCCCTTGTCCCCAGGGGGGCACACAGAATGACTTCTGAAAGTGACTTAACAAGACACGTTACAGAACCACACGTTCCGACTGGCAGGGCCACAGGTGTGTGCAGACTGGCTCAGTGGCCCCCAGCCCACAGCAGCCCCAGCCACCTCCACCCCCACGCAGCTGGCAGGAATGGCACAGTTGGCCAGGCCTGGCAGGCAGGGTAGTCACAGCACCCGGCCCCTTCTACGCTCTCACTGTGGGACAAGGGCTGACGCTGCCACCTGCCCATCCAAGCCAAGCCCAGTAGTGTTAGGATCTGGGCCCACCTCCTTCTGCACGAAGTGGAACCAATTAATTAATCAAAGCATCACGCAGGGTGGCAGTGAGGCCAGAGGAGGTGAGGGCTGCAAAGCACACAGCCAGGGCTCACAGAGGCCATGTCTGACCAGCAGCATTCCCTGAGCTCCCCGCCACGACTTCCGGAAAACCAAGACTCGTCTTCCTTAATAAGAGAAAGAAAGAAACCCAAACAAAGCCCACGTGCACACTTCAACAAACCCAGTCCTCAGGGAAACCTGCCAGCTAAAGATGAGAAAAAAAATCTGCCAAGCCCCGAAGTTCTCCAAACACAAAGGATCAGAGTCCTGTGAGCAGGTTTCCTGGGAATATGTAAATGTCTAAGCTTAAGAAAACAAGGGCGAAGCACAGCCTGCACAGAATGTAGAGTGAGCTCCGTTCCTTTCTTTCGTACCACAGGTCAACAGCAAGAGCTCACACTGGAAAATCAAGAAGTAGCAGTATTCACTTAGAAACACGGACAGAAATAATAAAAGAAATGGCCACAAGACTTCACAGTGGAGTGCAAATTCATGGAAGTGAAGCAGAGAGCAGTTTTTTCAAAACTATGTGTAAGCATGACATTAATAGAAAAAATAAAGGAAAATGAACTAGATCTATAGGGCTAACATGGTTAAACAGTAACAAAATACTGAGGACAAAAGGCAAGCTGCTTGTAAAGTATGATGCCATTTTACTTTTTTAAAAACACACAAAATAAGGACCGGAATTTAGCTCAGTGGTTCTGCCACCTGCCTCATAAGGGCAAGGTCCTGAGTCCTATCTCTGGGTACCAAACACACACAAACACACACACACACACACACACACACACACACAACACCACTTCATACCTACAGTAGAACCTCAGTTCACGCACTTAATTCTTTCCGTAATTCTGGTCACAAACCAAATTGGATGAGAATCGGATCAAATTTCTCTGTAAAGTCAATATTGAACATAACCATTCAATTTGATTCGGTTCTCATCCAATTCACTATGTGACCAGAGTCGTGGAAAGAACTAAATGCGTGAACCAAAGTACCACTGTATTAGCATAGGTACTATCGAAAGAACACAAAATAAAAGTATAGCCAAAGATGGTAACTGGGATGCTTGGGTCGTGCTGGTGGGAAGGCAAAATACTGCAGCCATTACAGAAAACACCATGGCGGTCCCTCAAAAAGTCAAAGACAGAACCGCCGTGTGAGCCAGCAGTTCCATTTCTAGATATATAACCCCAAAATGGAAAGCAGGATCTCAAGAGGTGCTGCGCACCCAGGCTCGCAGCAGCATTATTTACAACCAGCAAAAGGAGGGAGCCACATAAGTGGGGCATGGCCAGACGAGGAGAGGACCAGTATGGCGCACCCATCCCCAGCGCTCAGTCTGCAAAAGGAAGGCACTCCTGCGGCCGGCGGCAGCGTGGACAAAACCTGGAGCCGTCCCCCTATGAGACAGAGCAGTCACATGAGCCCTTGCGGGGGTCAAAGTCACACAGACAGGAAGCAGAACAGTTGCTGCCAGACAGCAGGAGAGGGGAGATGGGAATTGTGTGGATGGAAATGGTTCTGGAGGCAGATGATGGTGCTGGCAACACCCCCATACGAATGTACTTAACGCCACTGGGCTGCATGCTTAAAGGTGGGTAAGAGTAAATTTCACCTCGTATTTTACTACTGTTTTTGGTACTGGGGATTGAACCCAGGGCTTTCTCACTGAACTACACCCATGGCCCTTTTCTATTTTTCATTTTGAAATTAAGTCTAGCTAAGTTACCCATGCTGGCTAACTTGGAATTTACCTGCCTTGGCCTCCTAGAGTGCTGGGATTTCAGGCATGTACCACCCTGCAGCTTCACCACAATTTTTTAACATATGCATACAAACAAAGCCCTATCACATGTGTTCATGCATTTTTAGTAAGACTATAAAAACATGCACAGGATAGTTGTCATTTCTGGGACTGGAGGGAGAGGGTTGGGGCCGGAAGGAAGGAGCTGTGATCACTGAGCAATATTTCTTCTACAGAAAGAAGCTAAGACAGGAGGAGAGGGAGAGGGGCAAGGGAGAAAAGATGCTCAAAAGCTTCCATATGTGATGTCCTCTCACCATTTCAGTCACCCAGCAAGTACTGCCTGAGTGCCTGCTACAGTGGACCCTAGACTTACAAACTCAATTCATTCTCCAGGGCTGGCTGTAATTCAAGTCGGTCAACTGAAGGCTCAGGCTCCCCTACACAGCCTTCAAAGTCTCTGTCCTGTACACAGGCAGATCTCAGTGTCCATAGGGAGCCACTGGCCCGGGATTTCTCCGTAAACTCCACACAGGAAAGGATGCTGCAACATTCCTTCCAGAACTCTTTAAGGGTTCAATCTGTATCTGAGACCATCTGGAAGCACAAGCAGCCAGCATTCAGGTCATAACTCAAGACTTCAGTCGTAGGTTAAAACTAAAATTATGGTCATAACCCAAGTTGTTTGTATGTCAGGCCAGTCATAACTCAATGACTGATTGCATTAGCCAAGTACTGATCAACAGTAAACAAAGAAGACCAAAGTCCAAAACTTCAGAGTCTGAACGCAGGTGAGGGAGACAGGCACTAAATACACACCATCTAGAGGCCACAGGGCAGTGATAATGACAGGTCTTAAAAAGTAATAAAGAAAGGGCTTCACGAGGTCTGGGGAAGGTGCTAGAATGGTGGCCAGGTGGGTGAGAGGGACAGGCGGGGAAGGGTCACAAGGAGCACACGCCAGGCTCTCTGGAGGCAGAAGGCAGGGAAGGGCTGGCTCCAGCGTCACAGGGAGCAGAGTGGGGCCGACGGGAACCCAGGGAGCTGCTGGACAGCTTCTCTGAGAATGTGGGCCAGGATGGAGGATGGCTCCAACCCACCAGAGGCTGTGGAGAAGGAGCCACAGAGGGAGGAGAACCAGCAGGGATCCCTGGGTCTGTTGGGGGCAGGGGAGGGCAAGCAGGGCATTCCCGACAACTCTGAGTCTCGGCAAGGCAGCTGCAGGGTGGTCAGCCTCCTGGAGGAGCTAGCGGGACGGGGAGGAGGCCAGAGAGGGGTAGCGGGGCAGATGAGGATGTTCAGGAGAGAGAGGTCCAGGGAGGCTGAGCTTTGGAGGTCAGTGTCACAACAAGTGACTCAGTCACAAGAGGGCTGAGCTCTCTCCAAGGGGATGAGTGTGGACAGTGGTGCAGAGAGGGCTCCCAGGAGAGATAAGAAGCCAGAAGACAGGTCTGAGAAGAGCCAGGAGGGGGAGAGACGGGGGTCCTCGAAGGTGAGAGGAGGGGTATCTTGGGAAGGCTTGGTTCATGTGTTCCACGCTGCCAGAGGCTGAGTCAGACCCAGGGACAGAACCGGGATTGAATCGTCTGTGCCGCAGGCACACAGATGTCCGCAAAGTGGCTTTCTACGCTTTTGCTTGACAGATACACACAGTTTGTAATTTAAAATAAAATGTGAAATTAATAAGTGGAAGAGGAGAAGGGAAAGGAGGAAGGAGAGAGGAGGAAGGGAGAGAAGAATCTGCAAAGGAAGAGAAAGGAGGGGTGAGGAGGAAGAGGAGAAAGGGCAGGAAGGAGCAGAGGAGGGAAGAAGAGAAGAGAGGATCAGAAGCCGGAGGACCACGGTGGCAATGAAAGAACCACAGAGCTCAAGGCCAAGAGCAGCGAATTCCATGGCAGGGCCCTCCCAATGAGCCCGACACAGCCTGAGTGCCAGGGGGTACATCCACCTGGGAGCACACCCTAAGCCCCGGGAAGTGAAAAGCACACACAGCATCATGGAAATCGGGGTGGCTATTGTGCCCCTACTCCAAGCTACCCAGGGCAGAGGGGCGGTGAATCTCTGCCCGTTGCTCTAATTGAATTGAATGTTCACTGTCAGGTTTTAAAGATTAATTCCCAAACACTGCGGCAATCTGAAGTGTCTGCCCTCTTTCAATGAAGTAATGAGATTCCCAAACTGTCTTCATAGAATTAAGGAGTTAAGTCTTCTGTCCAATGGTATGCGATGACTGGATGCATTAACTACAGCCGTTCCGCGTGTCCACCCAGACGAGCAGAGGTCAGAAGAATGTGACATGCAAAACGTGGGCAACCGCTCACCTGGCCCCAAGCACCATGGTGCCACATGACAGCCGCTGAGAAACAGCCCCACCGCGGGCTGCTCGCGCTCCCCTGCGCCTGGGAACCCGGCTGCTGCTCCAGCCACAGGTCATGGTCTCCTTGCCCTCCTGCCTTTTGTTTTTGATTCTAAGAGAAGTACAATCTTCCTGTAAAATATTCGAACTGGAGGGAAGTGCAAAAACAAAATCCCACAGGAATCCGCCAGGGAATTGTTGTTTCTCTGATTACATTGGAAATAAGTGCTCTGCAGAAAAATATTTGTCAAAAACAGAAAAACACAAAGAAAAGCAGTAAAAGTGATCCCTAACTCCACCGCCTTGGAGATAATGGATGTCAAACTTCGGATCCTTGCCTCCTTCACCACCCCACACACCAGCCCCTGCCTCAGGGCCCCCTCCTCCTTCGGCCCTAGCTCCCAGCAGCCCCTCTGCTTCTTGGCAGCTCCTGTTACCCTGGAAAATGATTCTAGAGATCATTCCCAAGCTCCCATCGCTCAGCACAAGGCTGTGCCACCCACAGTGCCCTACCCTCGGCCCAAGGAATAGGACCGCCCATTCACTTCCAAAAGCTTGGGGAATCCTCCATGGTGCGTGTGCTCAAGGGCTGGAACTGCCTTGAACCTACAGCTTGATGTAGGGAGACACTTTAACAAGACCGCATCTTCCGACCCTAGGAACAGAATATAGGTCTCTTACTTAGATCTTCTTTACTTCCTCTACACAAGGGTTTGTAGTCTTTAAATGAAAATACCTGGCACATCTTTCGGCAAATGTATCCCTCACATTGATGATGTCATATTGGGTTTTTGAATTTCAGATTGCTCATTCTTAGTAGGCTGAAATGTGAGTAGGTTTTGTATATTGACTTTCAATTTTGCAAACTTACTGACCTCACATTTTAGTTCTAGATGTTTTTCAGTTACTGAGGCTTTCTGTCCACTGGCTTTAGGTCCACCTTCCCAATACAGATGCTTTGCTTTTCCGACTTTATCTCTGCGGCTGCCATCTCTGGCACAACGCTGAATGGCCCTGGAGGGTGGACGCCCGCCTTGCTCCTGACGTGTGCAGAAGGCAGGGGTCTCTCACACCAGAGCTAAGCTTCTCACAGATGCCCCTTAGATGCAAGTTGTTTGTTTTTTTTTTAACCAGGAATGAATGCTGGGTATTGTCAAAATCCATGTGTTACCAGGATCATGTGGTTTTCAAGTTAATGGTTAATGTAGTTTGGCCATTAATGTTGAATTACGCTCACCGGTCTTCAACTGTGAAGCAGAGCTTGCACCCCTCGGACAAATCCTACCTGATCTTGATATTACATGTGAATTCATTTGCTAAGTTGTTATTTTAAAATTCTATATCTATATTTCCAACAGATACCGATCTGTTGCTTTCTTCTCTTGTTTTTTCTTGGGTTGTTACCATGATAACAGTGGCAGTGTCCCCACCTCTTTCATATCCTAGGGTAGTCTGTGTAAAGTTACACACTTGTTTATGAGGGCTGCTGGAATAAAGCACCACAGCTGGGGTGGCCTGGATGACAGAAATGTGTGACCTTGCACTCTAGGAGCTGACCATCCGAATTCTCTGAGGCTATGGAGGAAGGACCTGTCCGTGCCTCTCTGTGACGTGGGAACTGCTGTCCCCCTGTCTCCACAGCATTCTCCTCCCATGAGATCCATCTCATCTCTAGATTGCTCCTTTCTGGTCCCAGTCACTCGAGACAGGGCCCCATGACCCATCCCACTGAACCCCCGTGCAACGGCTCTGCTCCGATTAAGGCCACGTTCTGAAGGACTGGGGGTTAGGACTTCAAAAACCAAATCTGGAGGTGATGAGGGGCAGGCTACAATTCACACACAACTCAGGTGTTGTTTCTTGGTTGTTTGGTAGAATTTATTAGTGAATCCATTTGGACCTGTAGTTTCCTCAATTAAATTTTAAACTATAAATTTAATTTCTTTAATAGACGTAAAGATACACACACAGCACTGGAGATCAAACCCAGGGCCTTTACACTAGCTACACCCCAAGCCCCTAACTTTTTTAGACAGGGTCTTGATAAGATGTCCAGGTGGGACTCAAACCTGAGATCTGCCTGCCTTTGTTTCCTTCCCAGGTACTGGGCTCATGGGAGTGCCTCAACTAAGCTTTTACTACGTAGGCTGTCATGGGATTTATTCGTGTCACCTAAATCAGAGTTCACTGGCATGAAGTTGATTGCAACTGACCTCAGTGTCCCCTCAATATCAGTGGGATATGTACTTCAATTTTACCATTCCCAATATTGGTAATTTGGGGCCGGGGATTTAGCTCAGCGGTTCGGTGGCCTGCCTCGCAAGCGCAAGGACCCAAGTTCGATCCCCGGTACCAAAAAAAAAAAACGAAACCAATATTGGTAATTTGTATCTTTTCTTTTTCACTCCACAGTCAGGCTAAAGGTTTTTAACTTTCACTGGTCTCAAAGAACCAGCTTTTTGATTCACTTATATTTATTGTTTTTCTGTTTGCTATTTCAATTATTTCTAGTCATTTCCTTTCTTTTGCTTAAGCTAATTTGCTCTCCTTTTTCTAGTGTTTCAAGGTAGAAAATGAGATCGCAGACTTGAAAATTTCCTCTCCATAATACAAGCATTTAAGTGCAATAAATATTCCCTGGGACTGTTCTAACTACACTCTTTTAATTTTTTTTTTTTTTCCTGGTACCAGGGATTTAACTGAGGACCTTGTGCTTTCAAGGCAGATGTGACACCATTGAGCTAAATCCCAGTCCCATTTTCCTTTGATTTTTTTTTTCAACCCTAAAGTAATTCTATATATTGTCTTCCATTCAGAAAACTTCTGCAATCCCTATCCATTTCATCTTTGGCCCATGCACTATTGGGATTGTACTATCTAGTTTCCAAATATTTGGGCATTTTCCAGACAACTTCGTTACTGATTCCCAATTCAACTGCACTGCAGTTTGAATGCCAGACTTGTGCCGTGGCCTTGAAAGTGGCCTCTCTTGGTGAACAAAGAGGCTCACTCTGCAGGTGTCACACAGACGGCCCCACATGTGTCACTCAGGCCGAGAGGGTGACGATGTCATTCAGTCCTCTCTTCTCAGCTGACTTTCTGTCTACTTGATCTACTGACCACTGAGAAAGTAGAGTCAGAGTCTCCAGCAATGCTTGCGGGCTCTAGTTCTTCATTCTACTCTGTTGGTCTTGCTTCATGTATGTATCCCGAGGCTGTTTTACTACTACACATGTACATAAATGCTTACACACCTAATGTTCACACGCCGGCTGCCATCCAACCACAAGCGGGGTCCTCTGATGCATGGACCCCTTTGCTGTGCTAATTCCTTTATCCCTGCTCTGAAATCTGCTCTGTCTGATCCTATAGTCACCTTAGGTTGCTTTTATTACTGTTGCTACAATACTGGTTCTCTTTTTACATCCTGTTACATTTAATCTTTTTGTGTCTTTATATTTAAGTGTGTTGCTTCTAGGCATTGTGTAATTGTGTATCTTTTATTCAACCTAAACAATCTTTGTCTTTTAAAGGGTGTATTGAGGCTTTGCCACCCATTGTTACTAGGGTTGGAGTGTTACCATCTGTCTTCGATCTAGCCCATCTCTTTGTTCTTTCTTCCCCTTTGTTTTTTGGGGTAGGGGCTTCTTCTGGATTTTTTGTTTTTTCAATTTACTTCGCACTGTCAGACCTATAACCATAAATCTTTTTTGTTTGTCTTATTACAAGTTGCTTCAAGGTTTACAGCATACATCTTTATCTTATCACAGTCTCCTCTCAAGTAATATTGCCACTTCCCTTATAATGCAAGAACCATAAAACAATATACAGCATTTCCCCCATTATAGCCTTTGTGCTTTTATCATATTTTTATATCTCCACATGTTATAAGCTGCACAATAAATTTTTGTTTTTACTTTAAACAGTCAATCATCATTGAAAGTGATTTTTAAATGAGAACAAGAAGTACTTTCCATTTACCCACACATTCCCACCCGGAGCTCTTCACTCCTCTGTGTAGATGCAGATTTCTATCTGCTATCATTTTCCTCCTGCTTCAAGGACACCTTTTATTAACATTTCTTATAATGTAAATTTGCTGCTGATGAATCACTTCAGCTTTTAAACGTCTGAAAAAGTGTTCTGCCTTTCCTTTTTAAAGGGTGTGTTACTAGGTATTAAGTGTTAGGTTGGCAGTGGTTCGGTTTCGGTTTTTCCTTTAATACTCTACAGGTAATTTTGCCGTCTGCTGCCATCTCCTAACAGGAACAGTTTGGGGCTGCTCCTCCTTGCTTCACCCCTCCTTATACAATGTGCCTTTTCCCCTCCTCTGATTCATTTTTTTTTTTTTTTTTTTTGTACTGGAGATTGAACTCAGGACCTTGCACGACTAAGGCAGGCACAGTGCCACTGAGCTAAATCCCCGGCCCCACCACTGGTTACTTTTCAGTTTCCCCTATCACTGATAATAACAGACTTCATCATGATGCACTTTGGTGAACTTTTTTATCGTGTTCTTTGTGCCAGGAATTCACTGAGGTTCCTGAATCTGAGGGTTTCCAACTTTTGTCAAATAGAAAACTTCCCGAGCTTCGTGAACCTTTTTTTCCTTCTTGGAGGGCTTCTCTCCAGGTACACAGAGAGGATGCACAGCTGTCCCAGATGTGTGGAGCTCCCTGGCACTCTGATTAAGCCTCCTCTTTCTGTTCATCTTGGACAGCTTCTAGTTTTCAAGTTCACGGATGTGTTGTGCTGTTGTTTCCAGTCTGCCATTCATCTCAGGCCGTGCTTTTTTCAATGAAGACTTTCTTCAGCCCCAGAGGTTGGATCTTTTTATATCAGTGTCTTCCCTTAACATGCCATGCTTTTCTCTACCTTTCTGCATCTATGGAGTATATTTATAACAGCTGGTTTAATGTTCCTGACTAGTTATTATATCTCTGTGACATTTCTGGGTCTGTACCTACTGCCTGATTCTTCTTCTCCTCAGGTTCATATTTTTTCTACTTCTTTGAATGCCTTGTAATCTTTATCTGGATGCCAGACACAATGCATTTTACTGGATGTTTTATATTTTCGTATTCCTGCAGCTACTCTTCTGGGACAGAGTTAAATTGCTTGGAAACAGGATGCTACTTGCCAGGGTGGTTCCTAGCTTAATGACGAGACCAAAGTAGCAGTTAGTTTAGGATTAATTTTGCCCCACTACAAAGGCAATCCCTTTGCAAGTTATGGGGTACAGAAACATGAACTCTTCCTGGTGCATCAGCTTTAGGGATTTTTCTCACTGCTCATTCGGGGTGGCTCTTTTCCTACCTGGAGGAGTTCTGAACCCCCTCTCGTTCTCTCTTTTCCCTCCTGTCTTCCTCCTCCTCTTCTTCCTTTCCCTACTCCCTCCCTCCCATATTCCTGGACTCCCAACTGCATCTCCTCCTCTACCTATGGGATCTGGACTTCTCCTGAGCTCATGGCAGGAGCAATTGCAAGACTCACTTCTTTTTGTTTCCTGTGGCCCGGAGACCTTTATCGGCACTGCTTGGTGTCGCATCTGAAAACCACTCCTCCTGTCTAGTTTTTTGGCTGCTTAAGATTGAAGCACAAATCTGGACCACATTCATCCATCTTAACCAAAGGCGTAAGTCCTGTAAAGTTATTTAGAAGCAACCAGTTTCATTACTAAAGATTTAGAGCTTTTCTTTTTCTTGAATCTTATTTATCACAAGTTTAATTCTGTTATGATAAGAAACTAGACTGTTACCACTAACCTTTTAAACACACTGAGATTTACTTTATGGCCTGTCTTAGTGAAGCACTACCTGAAACTGAAAAGTATATGTACTTTTCCTACATGTGTGCTATAAACACCAGTTAAGGCGGTAGAGTACCAGTCTGACCCTCTATTGACCCATCTAGTTGTTCATTCTATCAACTGCATAGAAAAAGGTGTTAAAATCTTCAACTTTGGGGGCCATGGATTTAGCTCAGTGGTGATGCCGCCGGGCCCGAGTTCGATCCCGACCACCAAACAAAACAAAACAAAATATCTAAAAAATTCTTCAACTTTGATTATGGACTTATTCTGCCTTTAATTCTGTGAAAAAACTTTGCAGGCATTTAGACACTTTGTTATCAGATAGATACAGATAGAGATATGGTTCATTTCCAAATAAACTGATCTATCATTATGAAACATCTGTTTACCTGTTAATACCCTTCCTCCCAAAGTGTATTTTACTGCTTAGTATTACAACGCTTCTTATAATTACTATTCTGACACTTCTACCTCTTTATTTAATTTGCTTTTAGCCTACTTTTTCTAAGTTGCACTACTTTTCAACAGCTCATAGTTTAATCTTGCTTTTGAATCCATTCTGACAATCTCTTTTCATTGCAATATTCAGTCTACTTACTTTAAATGTAGTTGTTGGTATGATCAGATTTATAGTTACCTGCTATTTTTTTCCTGATGTGTCTCTTTATTCCTCTTCCTCCTTCGCTGCTTTCTTTTGAAATAACTGGATATTTATTAACTACATCTCCTGACATTATTCTTTTTGTGGATGTACTAGACACTACAGTATACATTCTAAGATTTTAGTCTTATTATAGTTAATACTATGCCAATTTGCATTAAAAATTTTGCAATTATAAATGTCCTTTCATCAACCCCACCCATTACTTGTAGGTGACACATATGTTACACTTACATATGTGCTAAAACACAATGAACCTATATTTTTGCTTTAGCTCACAGTCTTTTGTTTTGCTTTTTTGGTACCCGGGATTGAACTTGGAACATTGTGCTTATGAGGCAGGGGGCAAAGCCACTGAGCTAAATCCTCAGCCCTGTTTTTTGGCTTTAAACACTGTACATGTTTTTTGACCTGCTCCTTTTCCAATCTGGGCCGGTTCACCCCTCCTTAGGCAACCTGGTGGTCCCCCGCTCCTGGGAGGTCACCATATTGACGCCAAACTTAGTGCGGACACCCGATCGGCATAGCGCATTGCAGCCCAGAACTCCTGGACTCAAGCGATCCTCCCACCTCAGCCTCCGGGTAGCTGGGATTACAGGCGCGTGCCACCACGCCCGGGCTGTACATGTTTTTTAATTTAAGATGAAAAACAGCTTTACATTTTCCTGTGCATTTACCACCTCCAGTGCTCTTCATTCCCCATGAAGATCTGAGTTGCTCTGTGGCAAACTTTTCCCTTAATCTGCAGTTTTCATTTCTCCAAAATATCTTTACTTCACCTTCATTCTTGGGTACAGAATCACAGGCTGATGTGGTTTTGATTTTCTGTCACTATTTTAAAGATACTGCTGCACCATCTCTGGACTCCATTATTCTGGGTGAAATGTCAGTGATTTTTCACATCATTATTCTCCTTCATCTGAAATTCATTTTTCTCTGATTAAATTCAAGATTTTTTTTTTAATCTTTGATTTCCAGAAGTTTGACTACAATATGCCTAGGTGTGGTTTTCCTTGTATTCGTCCTGTTCAAACTTAAAACAGCATTTTTTTCCTTTTGAACCTGTAGGTGTATATACAGTAATGCCTCAGTTCACGAATGCTTTTGTCTGTGAACCATTTGGTTCTCAAACAGAAGCATTTGGCAAAATTCTGTCTTCATTTGTGAATGCTGCATCATGTGACAAAACACAAGTCCGGGCATCTTCCACACAGGAATACAGAGAGGGCCATCTTTTCCAGAATTGTGGAGGAAATTAAGTTCATGACCAAGGTACACTGCATTACCAAATTTGGGGAATTTTCTGGTGTT
Organism: Fukomys damarensis; assembly: GCF_012274545.1. Taxonomy (NCBI): domain Eukaryota; kingdom Metazoa; phylum Chordata; class Mammalia; order Rodentia; family Bathyergidae; genus Fukomys; species Fukomys damarensis. The sequence goes on along the minus strand of NW_022900933.1, from coordinate 38,078,771 downwards.
ATTTATTCAAAATATTTTTCTCTCCCTTTCTCTCCTCTGAGCTCCAATTACTTATAGAACAGATCTCCAGGACCCTGAGCATCTGTTCCCTTTCTGTTTTTGGGTTGACTGGTTTCAATTGACCCATCCCCAGGCTTACTGACTCCCTGTCCTGTCATCTCCATCTTGTTAAGTAGTCTAAGTGGTTAATTCTGAATTTCATATACGCACTGTTTTTCAATTCTAGAATCTCTGTTTTCCTTCTAGTTCTTATTTCTCAGTGGAGATTTCCCGTTCATTGTGTTGACATCTTCCTCGAGCCCTAGAGCACCGCTGTGATGGCTGTTTTCAGATACTTGTCTGCAATTTCACCATCTGGATAATCACAGGGACAGGGCTGCCTTTCCCTTGAACACACGTCGCCCTTTCCTGTTTCTTGCTTTATCTAGTAATTTGGGCTAGAACACTGCACATATAAAGTGCACCCTGTGCATGCTACCTCTGGATTCTGCTATGTTCCTTTAAAGAATATTGATTTAAACAAACCCGGCAGCTAACCAGCTAATCTACTGAGATTGCAAGCTCTGTCCCCCACTGTGGAGTCCTCCCCACACAGGAGTGTCCAGAACTCTATTTGGGGAGAAGTTATTCACAGAATCTGGGGCTCTACTGCTCTCTTTCCATTCTAAAAATTTCCCTCCTTGCTCTTCCAGATGCTGTAGTTTCCTCAAACTCTGCCCTACAGGTCAACCTAGTAACCCTGCCATTTTTCTACCCAACTTTCACCACCCTGCTCCACAAGGATTGAGCTACCCTGGGGCAGAAAATACATGAAAGTGGGAACTTTGCCCAGTACCATCTCCTTCTAAGAGAGTAAACTTCTGTCTCGCTTCTGTCTCCTTTTCGTTGCTCCCCAATACCCTCCAGTGTTGTCGTTGTTGTTGTACAGGGTGTGCAGCCATTGCCTGCAGGAGGGTTAGTGTGACAGGCTGACTGCTTCCCTCTGGGAAGCTACACCCCATTTCCAACATTCAGCATCTGTTTTGCAGTCAGTGAGAGTAGCGCTTCACCCCAGCTCCTCACCTCCTCCCTCACACCTGCCAGACACACAATCCACCCCTCACTACTTCAGTAAACATCTCCCCCACACCACACCTTCCAGTAGGGATGTTTAGGAACGAGGAGATGGATTTGTACCGCCATGTCACAGATAACAAGAAGGACCAGCAGGAGCTGCAAACCTATCTCATTTGCTGCAGGCCTGAACTCAGAGCCAGGAATGAATCGAGGAGATGATCCCTCCCATGCTGCTCCCCTTTCCCCACCAGCTTCACAAAACCCTGCAGAGAACCCTGGGCAGATGGCAGGTTTCTAACACAAATGGCATAGGAGTTTTAACCAATTTTATTTCATTGCTGAGGAGGGAAGGTCCCCCGGCTGATATCAAGGATGGGGGCTCACACTTGCAGAAATAGCAAGAGCAAAAGCAAGGTCTTCATTTCACATTATCCTCCTAAGCGTTTCCTAAAATGTTTTTCAGGCCAAAAGATGCAAGGTCTCTCTCTAAGCAAAGGTTGAGAAGAAACTCGAATGGAATCTGTAAGTACATGAACATTCATTATACAGAGAATTCCAAGAAATTATTCTCTCTATTCAATAAGGTCAGAACAAAGAGAAGGAGTTTTAAATGTCAACAGAAGATGTAAAAGGGCAAAGAAGAGGTTTCTTAGAGTACATAGGATTAGGAGCAAGACATCACAGAGAAGTAAGAGTGGGTGGAGAGCTGGAGGGGGATGGGTCAGGTAAGCGATCCCCCAGAGTGGGGGGCTGGGAGCTCAGAGCCCAGGTCCCCATGGGGGAGGAGCCTGATCAGGGTGGGGACCGTATTGTGCAAACTCTGCTCGCTTGCTTCCTGCCTCTAAGCAGCAGTGATCACACAACAAGCTTCACAGTGTCCCATCTTGAATGAAGAACATTACAAGAATTAACTCAGTCCTCGCAGGACTCTGTGAAGTCAGGAACATCAGCTCCCCGGAGCAGAGGAGGGAAGGGAGCACAGAGGTCATACAGCTCGGGTCACCCTGCAAGGGCTACAACAGGAATGCAGGCCAGGCAGACCCTGGTTCCAGAGCTGGCAGAAGCAGCCACCAATGCTCTTCTCCCACCACCTGCGTTGCCCTAGGTCCCAGGCTCCCATGAGGGACAGGACCTAGAGGCGGGTGATGATGGCTGTCCACCATCAGGAATGTTTGTGGAATCACTAACTGGATGCTTAGGAGTGGTCAGTGGTGAAGAGTCCCTGCATTTTTTCACAATAAAAAATGTTTGAAAAAAAAAAAAAAACCCTTTTCCACTTTCACCCCACAACCTACTGCCAAATAGCAAGCAGAGTGGTCCCCTGAGCCCCAGTCAGGTTGCATCCCACACAGCTGAAAACCCCCTGGCAGTTTCCCGTCACACCCAAATGAATCTCATGCCGGCCACACCAGCAGCACCAGCTACCCCCACACACGCATCCACCACCTGCCACCCTCGGGGCCATGCATCTGCTGTCCTCCCCTGAAAACTCAGAGACATACCCTGCCTGCCCCCAGGGCCCTCCCCACATCATCTGCCTTCATATTAGCCAGCATCACACTTCCTCGAGCAGGTATCACTTCCTAACATACTTCTCTGTTAACCTGCCCATGTGCTTATTGTCTGTTTCTTGCACTAAAAGGTAATCTCCATAAGGTAAGGACACCATCTACCCAGTGTTGGGTTTATTCACATCCCAGGGTCTTGAACAGTGTCTGACACACAAGAAGCTCAACAAATGTCCGAGGGAATAAGTGAAGGCATAGACAGCATGAATGGATGATGGATGGGTGGATGGGTAGATGGGTGATGGATGATGGATGGGTGGATGGATGGGTGGATAGGACGGATGGATGGGTGGATGGGTGGATGGAAATATGTAGAGATGGAGGGAAGGATAGAAGGGAAGATGGAGGAAGGGAAGGGAGATATAGAGGAATACATGATGAATGGGTGGACGGGTAGATGGGTGGTTAGACAAATGGGTGAAGTACTTTTAGGGACCACTCCAGGTTGAATGTCACATGTGGTTTTGGGCCACAGGCCTGTGCTCTGTGATGTGCTTGCCAAGAATACAGATAATAAAAGGGGTTCTGGATGCCTGTATGCCTTTATCCTAAGAAGTACTCTCATCTTCAATAACTGTGGGCGGGGGGGTGACCTGGTCAGGAGGAGCAGTAAAAATATTACACCTTTGTTTCTGTGTTCAACAGAACTTCTTCAAATTGCAAATATCATGCAGTCCTCACACAGACTCGTGAGGTGGCCTGCAAAGCTATTCGTTTTTATTTTTCATTTTAGTTGTTTATTTAAATTGACTCATGATTGTACAAATTGATGGGTTACAATGTTGTTTTGATACCTGTAAACACAGTATAATGATTCAATCCCTATTGTTTCAAGCATTTATCACTTCTTTGTAGGAGAAACATTTGAAATCTTCTAGTTATTTGAAATAATTTAACTAGAGGCACCCTACTGTGCAAAGTTAGAGAAGGAAATACAGCGAAGACCAGCAGAGTCCTCTCTGCATTACAGATGTGGTAACAGACTTAAGAGGATGGCGGACTCACCTTCACTTAAACAGATGTTTACTTGGGGTACGTTTACTTGGGGCCCACCTGTGCTGAGGGCTCCCCTCAGGGCTGGAATGGTGGGGAACCCAGGGTTCAGGGGAGTCTCCGGGGAGCGCCAGGTGCAAAGGCCTCACAGCAGATGTGTGCTGTGGGAAAACCCCACAGGGATTGGGGCAACCTGGAGGGTGAACCGGATCCACCTTGATTCTGGCTGGGGGTAGGCAGGGCCCTCCTGAGGGACTGTGTGGACAGAGACTGTGGAGGGGACAGCCAGACAGGCTGGGGGACGGCCAGAGCCCTAGGTGAAGTGGCAGGGGAACAGGAGTGGGCGAAACGCAGGCCACGCAGGCTGGCAGACACTGGCACAAATGTGGAATTTCATCCTGCCACATAAAATGGGAGGCTACTGGAGGGCTTTTTAGCCAAGCACAAAGCGATAATCGTTTTCACTTGTAGAGAGCACTCGGGGTGCAGTAGAAGAGGCCAGGGAAACAGGTAGACTAAGAAGGGTGAGCAGTGGGGATCGGGCAGCGGTGCTCATGTGGCTGCAGCCAGCCATGGAGCCCTGGGCACCCCCGGCACCCTTGGGAGATGAGCCAGGGGCTGGCGTAGCCAGGAGAGCCACAGGGCGAGAGGCACCACAGCATGCGAGGAACAGTGGGTTGGAGGGACGTTTCTGCCCACGCAGGAGCAGAGGCAGGGACAGCAACAGCCACAGGACACGGGCTCATTCTAAGGACAAAGTCAGGGACCCGCCTCCACCCGCAATGGCAGATGTCCACATAGGCGGGCACAGGACTTGGCTTCACAGCCAGCTGTCTCGGTGTCCTCCCTGCATAGGGACCAGCACTGCCCAGAGGAGGCTCTCGGAGCACAGTCTGCTGGGGCGGGGCCCAGGATGGAGCCGAACACCTCTACCACACTCTGCACCCAGGCTGGGGCCACAGCTAGCAGTGTCTCCAGCCTAATTCCTCCTGGAGGCCAGGCTGGGTCCCAGTGTCTCACACAGCCACATCCTAGGGAATAACCTCTGGCTTCGGCTTCCGCAGAGAACCAGCTGAGACCTCCTCCGCCGCACGACAGCCAGCCAGGGCAGGCCCCAGGTGGAGGAGACCACACTCAGAAAGTCAGGTTGCTCAGGCCCCACTGCCATGGCAACCGCCACAGGCCAGGCCTGGCTGTCTTTGCTCCCCAAGGAAGCCTCCAGGGCAGCACCGCGGGCAGCTCCAACAGGCATCTCTCTTCGCTGGCCCAGCTCGGCTTGGGAAGGAAGCAGTCCCAGTCACCAAGACTTCTTCGAAATGAGCACCACCCCTCAGCCCAAAGTTCCCCCAGAAGCCCAGGATGGAGGCGACCTGTTCACACAGCCTCCTCTAGCTGCGGGCTTCACCAAGTGCATCCCGGCTCTGTGGGGGCTGCAAACGGAGCCCAGGCCAGGCAGCCTTCCTGAGAGGGAGCCGACCCTGTCCAGCCTCTCCTCTGGGCTCCGTCTTCCTTGCACACCACTTTTCCGCTGTGTTCACCTCCAGCCCAGCCCTCCACAGCCCCTCCTGTCTTTCTGAAGTACACCCCCACCCGTACCACCCGCTTGGCCCAACTCCCCCTTCCAGTCTCAGATGCAATGCTCCCTCCTGCAGGATGCCCTCCTGACTCCCCCAGGGTGGCTTGAGGCCTGATGGACATCCATCCCCACAGCGTTCCCCACGTGCCCACTGGGAGGGCCCGTGCTCCATCGGATGAGGACCTGGTGACCACCTGCCCTCCCCCGGCCCAAGTCCTGTGCGGTCAACACCGGGTACTCAGTGGGGCCACGTGCTGGGTGGGTGCAGTTTCTCAGTCTCAGCCGCTACTCTCACCCCTTCTACTATTTGTCCTGTTTTCCAAATGCAAAGGAACATGTGCATTTTTATAATAATCCCACTGTCACCGTGAGGGCTTTAGACTTCCACACGCCTGCCTGCAAAGTGTTCACACAGACAATGGAGCCCTTGTGCCCCCTCTGAGACAGGAATAACTGGGCAGGCTTCACAGATAGAGACAGAGGCTCCGAGCAGGAGGAAGCTGTCCAAGGCTGCACAGCAACCCAGGAGCAGTCCAGGACTTGGGGTCAGAATCCATGTACTTCTCACCTGGGGCCAGCTGTCACCACCTAGGCAAATAGGAAGGTAACGAAAGGGGACTAAAGGTAACACTGGGTCTGATCTTCATGCTCAATCACAGGTTAAGTGCTGTGATCCGGCTGGCAGTTTCCACACAGCAATTTTCTGTGCATACAGTGCTTTTCCACAGATTCTACTGAATATAAAATTTGGCATTCTATTTTCTTCACTTAACATTTCCTAATGTTCTTAAAAACTTCATCTTTCAAAAGCATAGTCACGCATCAATTCCAGAAGGGGAGAGCACAGATATGGCAGGAGACTTGAACTTGGCCATTTTCCCTGCTGCCAACAGCGACATGCACACAGCAAGGGGATTTAACAGCCTGATTCGGCACGGTAGGAAGGAGGAAATTGCCTGAGTCTGGGAATACATTACCTCAATCTTGCAAATGGTTTCTGAAAATCATTAGGCCACAGAAATGCCATCCTGCAGGCCCAGCTTTTGCTGCTTCCCCCACCCCGCTCCATGCCACCCACAGCACTACGTCAGGTGGCACCAAACTCAGAACTCTCAACACTGGGATGGGAGCCAGCTGAGCCCATCGGACCTGACTGAGCACCCCAAAACCTCTCCTGACAGACCAGCAGAAAGTCCTCTCCGCCTCCTGACCTGCTCGGCTCCAAAATAGCTGTAGACAGTTAGCAAGGAATAAGCCTGTCCCCCAGAGGCCAGCACACACATGCCACCATGCCACCTCCTCTGGCTCCCAGGGCTGCTGCCCACGTGCCAGAAATGATCTCTCTAGGCTCCAGGTTGCTGCCCCAAACTAAAATCAAAGTAATTTATGGGTCTCTAGTTCACCCCTAAAACTAATCAAATTCACCAACATTCCCCAGCGCCCAGGCTCACTTGAGGTTCCCTTGGGTTAAATGTGAACTGTTCCCTAACAAACTGCACTTTGAACATATCAGGTAGTGTTAGGAATGCAGCCCCAAATTTCTAATAGAGTTGAATTAGTCCATATAATTACACTATCTCAATGGGCACAAAGTTGTTTTTCTTACAAAAGTTTAACGAGCGATTCCGAAGGATTAAGGAGAATTACATAATGGGTTAATAACTCTCTTGCACCAAAGCCAATGAGTTCTGCGGTGGCACAGCCTGCAGCTGACAGAGGCGGCTGGGCTGTGGGTGGCATATTCTCACACAAGAGCCACAGCTGCGGCCCGAGGCCAGGCACACTCAGCTCCTTCTGCCCCAGCCCCAGCGAAGGCCCAGCCATGGGTACCTCCTCTGCTCACAGCTTACATAGGCAACCTGCAGCTTCGTCTTTTTTTTTTTTTTTTAA
>NW_022900933.1:38066019-38071583 GCF_012274545.1 Fukomys damarensis | reverse complement strand
TTTTTTTTTTTTTTTAAAGCCTGAACAGTATGGCTGCCAGTTAATTTTTAAGCTGCTGGTTGTGAAATGACTTGTCACCAGCCTGGTGCCACTTGCCAGTTGTCATTTACTCAGCTCCTGATTCCAACCATCGATGTTCACAACACACCTATCATGGCTCTGTCACTTAGGGACAGCTCTCGGGACCCCAGGAACAGGCACTCACCAAGCCCATGGCTTGCCTCTGCTCTGATGGCCTCACAGATGTCCCTGACTACCCCACCAGGTACAGGTGGGCACCGTGCCCCTAGTCCCTTGGCCTCAGAAGGTCCGGGCCAAACACTGACCTGAAATCCCCAAGGAACTCGGCACACGCAGGGCCCACGTCAACGGAGGGAAACAGTGTGGAGTTGGAATCCTGGGGCAGCCGTGCTCAGGTTAGGGTGAACAAAGCCCCCCATGGTCACCCCCTCAAGGGCTCTGTGCCAACTCGCCCCAGTGAGGCAGCCAGGAGCCCAGAACAAAGGGCTCCCTGTTAATCCAGAAATGAGACACCCACAACCTCCGGTCCTCCTTTCAGCTTTACACACCCAAGTCCCCTGTGCATAAGCTTCTGCGGGAGCTTCCAATCCCTTCAGGATGTCACAACGACACACATAGACCCACAAGCTGAGGCTCCGAGACAAAACTGCATTACCACCTTGAAGGGGTTTCATATCATTTCTCTTCTAGCAGATATGTAAATCCGCAGTCCAAAGCAATACAAGTTGCTTTATTCTGTGGCTTATTTGCATGACTTATACTGACAAACAACAATAAAGTGTAACAGGATCCTCTAATCTTAAATCCATCAGCCTCTGCCGCAGAGAAATGCATTAACAAAGTTCTACAGAGGAACTCAGGGGCAGAACTCCAGAGACTGCTGGGGGATGAGAACAGCATGAGCCTAAGGATCGCTGAGGGGAACACAGAGTAACATCCAGGAGGGCACGGAAGCCCCTTTCCCCCAAACTACCCACCCATGTGGCTATGACCACGGCTCTGGGTCTCTACTCCCACAGCTAGAAAGCAGGGCCGGTATGATACTGGCCAAGAAACAGACTCTAGGATCAGTGGAACAGACTAGAAGATGCAGAAACAACTCCAGACACACTCAGCCACCTCATCATTGACAAAGGAGCCAACAATCCTCACTGGAGGAATAATAGCCTCTCTAATAAATGGTGCTTGGAAAACTGGCTTTCCACCTGCCGAAGATTAAAACTAGACCTATATCTCACCATGCACTAAACTAAAATAAAAAATGGACCAAAGATCTAAATATTAAGACAGAAACACTAAACCTCCTGGAAGAGAAGTTAGGTAGAACTCTTGAAGAAATTGGCATAGGAAAAGACGTTATGAACAAAACCTCAGTCGCACAGTAACTAGCATAAAAAATCAACAACTAGGACTTCATCTTATTAAAAAGCTTCTGCACAGCAAGAGAAACCAGTAAAAGAGTGGGGAAAAAAATTTACCAGCTTTTCCTCAGACAAAGGCCTACTATCTAGAATATATAAAGAACTTTAAAAAATCAGACCCCCCCAAATTTAGAGATCCAATCCAAAAATGGGCATCTGAAATGAACAGACATTTCTCAGACAAAGAAGTAGAAGCAGCAAATAAACATATGAAAAAATGTTCAGCATCACTGGTCATTCGAGAGATGCAGATGAAAACAACACTGAGATTCCACCTCACCCCAGAAAGAATGGCTGCTATCAAGAAATCAGCCAATAACAAATGCTGGAGGGGCTGTGGGGAGAAAGGACCTGTGGAAATCAGTGTGGAGAGTCCTTAAAAAACTAAGATTAGAGGGCTGGGATTTGGCTCAGTGGCTCCACGCCTGCCTTGCAAGCACAAGATCCTGAGTTTGATCCCTGGTACCAAAAAAAAAAGGAAAAAAACAAAAAAAAGGCTCCCGTATTGCTTACTGCTACTGCTGCTTGTCTTCTCCGCTGGGATGGCCCTCTGCCTTGGTGCCAGCTGACTATGAACTGAAACCTCTACAGACTTCTGAAGATGATAAAAGACAATTAAAGATAAAAAAAAAAAAACAACTAGGATTAGCAGCCCCACTTGGGCCAGCTATTCTCCTTCTGAGTGTCTTCCCGAAAGAATGAAACACATCACACCACAGTGATATATGCTCACCCATGTTTACAGCAGCACGGTTTGTAACGACTAAATCTGAGAAACAGCCCAAATGCCCATCCAGAGATGACTGGATAAAGATGTGGGGTTTTTCTAAACGGAGTGCTACTCTGCCATAAAGAAAGATAAACTAGAGACATTTATAGCTAAATGGATGCACACTGAGGCCATACTCTTAAGTGAAACAAATAGGACACACATGTAAATACTGAATGGTTTCTCTGATATGAGAGACTGAAAGTGCAAATAAGAATCAAAATGTATAATATATATTGTGAAACAGGAAGAAAAGGTCCAAAGGGGAAGGGGAAGTGGGGGGAGAAAAAAAGGGAAAAAATGGAAACAAAGTCTTTGTAAATAAGGACGGGTGGAGGGGTTGGAGGGCAGGGGAACAGGGAAAATAAGACACAAGATGTTTCATGTACAGGTACAAATGCCCAATAATGAATGTGAACCTAATGTACACCTGAAATAAACTTAATAAAATAAAATAGTGTTTTAAAAGAGAAAGACCTAAGGAAAAAAGCCAGGGCTGACGTCACACCTCCCAGGGCTGTGGGACGCTGCAGGTGCCCTACAGTGGCAAAGGGAAGGTGCGCAGTGCGGGAGGACAGGCACTCTGCCGCCTGCGCAGACGCCACCCACGGATGCACAGGATGCCCCTGGGTTCAGTCCCAGGCCCAACACCAAAGCCCCAGCCCGGGGCCAACACAGTCCATGGCACAGAGGCTCCTGGACACAGAGGTCCTGGAAGGGCACTGCCCTGCACAGGTCTTCGGGGCAGGGGTAGCCCCGCCTGGCACCATGCTCCCAGCACCCTCAGTATCCCCAAGTCTCCTGGAGGGAGAAACTGGCACCGCAAAGGGGCAAAAAACTGCCACCGGCGTCATGAAGCACTGGACCCTCCCAGTCCTTTGGCTGTAACGGGGTCACAGCCAGTCGAGCTGCTGCTTCCCATCCTGCAACAGCCACTCTGTAGAGTTCCAGGGCCAGCTCTGGTGGCCGTGGTCCCACTGGCTGGACACCCGGTGCCAGGCCTGGCTCACCCTCAGGCTGACCGCATGGCCTTCTCTCTGCGGGTTCAGCTCCCAGAGCAACGTGAAAGACGGAGAAAGCACTCTTGTCATCCGGTTCACCAGGAGGGTAAACTGAGGACACGCATCCAGTCCAGCACCTGAGCCAAGCACTGGCAGTCACCTATCACTCACACACCACGCAGCCAACAGACTCCTCCTCCTGCCTCCCAAACACACTCTCCGGATCAGCCCCGAGCGCTCCCAATTAATGAGAGAACAAATTAAACTGTCATTACTTTGGTTTAATTCTGTAATTAAAGAACTTCAAGAGGCGACAGGCTCTAAATAATGCACACTTTTGTCAGAGAAATGTTGAGTTCTAGGCTGAGAGGGGGGAGAGCTTTGGGAGAAAGAGAGGAAAGAGAGAGGAGATGGGAGCGACGAGCCATACCCCAAAGATCGGAGGGAACAACCAAGTGACAGCTGAAGGACTCGGTCTGGTTTGGAATTAAGGCTTCAACTATCAGGGAGAACACAGGACGGCCCCGCCCCCTCGCCCGCATCTGCCGTGACAGAAGCCGCGTCGGGAGTCATTTCTCTCCGTACCTTTTCCAGTTGATGAGGCAAAGCGCAGAAGTCATTTTGACATCTGCTTGTGTGCGCCTCTCCTTTTTATGTCAGTTCGGGGGAAAGAGAAAGAAAGAGAGGGAAAAGCGTGTGGCACGTAAATGTTTTTAAATGTGCGCCCCTTACCCAGCTGATCACGCAGCCGCCAAACACGTTACAAACCTAACAAGGTTGTTATGAGTGGCGGAGGAGAGAGAGGCTGGCCGGAATTCAAACCCAGCTCCAGCTGCGGCTCCGGGACGTCCCACCCCCGCGTGAGAAGAACGCCAGGGCTTGAGCAGGGCTGGGCATGGCTCAAGGACACAGCAGCAGTGAGCTCTCGGTGGCAGGGGCCACCTGACCTCGCAGCCAGCAGCCAGGCTCCAATTCCAAATTAAATAACTGAGAGAGATGTTTTCTTCTCGTCAGGCATTTATGTTTTCATGAATCCCATACATGGTGTAATTGCTGTGTCCTCATTCTCTGAATCACATAAAGAAATGGCTTTCAGACATAGCCTGCATTTATGCCTCTATTAGCCACAGAACCCAAAGATGAAATATTATTAAATATAACTTTTTTTCCCCCTGCAATATTGCTAAGTTCCAAGAACAGCTTGGAGGTTTCCCTGAAAAGGTTGGCAATGTGCTTAGTACACAGAAAAGCAGCTGCTTAACAAACTGCGCCCTTTTATTAAATTACTACCCCTGCAACATCCTGCCAGCCTCGGGATTAAAAAAGAAAAGAAATTAAATTGATCGGAAAGACACCAGAGCAACAGGTCTGAGACCGGGGATTGAGCTCCCTGCAGATCATCACCATCACCATCGCCATCGGGGACAACAGAGGCGGCGGGTGTGACTTGGGCCCCACTTGGGAAGTCAGGTTCCTAACACGCTTGTTTATCCACACTGCCAAGAAAGTGACAATTTCTTCTCTCTGCCAGCCTGGGAGCCCCCACAGGGTGACATCCCTGTCTCTGGTCCACGGCCACCTACCTGGCACTGGTAGACCACCCGGCCTAGAGTAGGTGGTTACTAAACACTGGCTCAGGGGCCGAGCAAATGTGCGTAGCCACAGCCCTGTAACAGGTGGATGATGCTTGGGGCACTTGGGGAGACGAAGCGGGTACAGGAGGGTGCCTCTTCCATGTCACTGCTGGGTGCCGCCGTGTTCTGGAAACCTTAGCCGGGAAGGAGAGCCTTATCTGTCTGGTGTGGTTTCAAGACCAAATCAGCCAGGGCTCTGTCTGCCTTGCTTGATTAAAGTGATGAACAGGAAGTAAACAAAGCCTGTTTATTGGCGCCAAACCGAATCCTTGCTCAAAATGCCAGGGACACGGTACTCTGACACAAACTCAGCAGCAGCGTCTTTAATCATTTCAGGGTTAATAAAAAATGTCAGTGACATTTGTCATCATGACTATCCTGGGGGAACAATCCCACCGCAGACAATCTCTGGCCAAATGACAGTCTGGTCTGTTCGCCACACATCCCTCCAGCTGCCTCGCTGACGAATTAATCGAGTCGGTTACCTCCCTCTGGCCTGTCCCTTCGTAAATAATCACAAGTAATATGGATCTCTCAAATAATTCTGACTGAAGGATTGCCACTCTGACTCTCCCTAAATAAGAAAGAGGAATAAAACCAGGAGGGAGACTCCAGAACCCACCAGAAGGTGACAATGGCCCGGGAAGGAGGGTATGGGGGGCCCAGAAGGGTGCACACACACACACACACACACACACACACACACACACACACACGC
>NW_022900933.1:38029108-38065856 GCF_012274545.1 Fukomys damarensis | reverse complement strand
CACACCCCCACTGCCCGCCACCGGGCACACGGCACCAGGCCGGCCGGCTCCTCCCTGCCCTGCAGCCCCACCAGGGGTCCCCTCTACAGCCTCATCCTGCAAGAGAGCACACAGGAGCATGTGCCTCCACGAGGACCCAAAGCTAGTGTCTGGCGCCACCCTGCTGCCTGTGGCCAAAGGGCACCATGAGCTGGCTGCCTGTCTGCATTCTGAGAGCAGATATTTTGCAACCAAGGAATACCTGCCCATTCAAATCACCAGGTGCAAATGCATCTGAGAGGAAAACACTCCTGAAATGGTCAATTCTGCCTCCCTTGTGCATTCTGTCTATCAGAGGACGACCGGAAAGTGACTACGCTCCTGTAAGGGTCCTTCCCAGTTTCCCACCTCATCTTCCCACAGCCAGCCCCTCCACGGGCTCTGGACTTGGACACCCAGGGGACTCTCCCCCTTGCCCTCAGCTCTGCCCCCGTCACCCCGGCGTGCTTTACAAACAGGGGTGTTTATGCTACAACACCCGCAGGTGTCCAGAACCATTTTTATTTCCCAAGAAAACATGTGTGCAGAACTCCGACTATTTCCAGGACTGGTTTCAGAGCCACAGCAACTCAAAGGGTTACGCTGAGCACAGCCTGGACCACTGCTAATTCCTCTGGCTCACTGTCACGTAAGAAGCGTCCGCCCCCACACAGCACTCAGCTGCCAATTGTCCTTCCAGAGATTTCTCTCTCTGGTGAGAAATCCTGATGACATTTCCGACAGCCCAACAGTCATTAGGTTTGCAAGTTCATTTCCATGAGACATGCAAAGCCTCTTATCGTGACGGCTTCTCTCCGTCTCACCAATCTTACTGTCTTCATAAACACTAACGGCTCCTGAATACCTGCTGGGGCGGGGGGACTCGGCTTTGCAGTGCCACACGAAATGCCACGGGATGAGTCAGCATCCCCACTGACAATCAGCACCTGAGGCACAGTAGTCCAGAGGCTGAGGTGGGCACTTTGGCCGCACTGTGACCAGCCAGGGACAGCAAGGACAGGGCCGTCTGCTCCCTGCGTGCCCACTACAAGTGCCCGCTGCCCCCTGGAACCTGACACATGTCATCTAACACCCCAGCAGCACCACACGGCAGCACTGTGCCACTTGCTCACCAAGAGTAAAGGGAAGGTCTGGAGGAAAGGGCACTTGCCTGGCAGACTCAGAAAGCGCCCAAGACAAGGAAGCTTGGCCCCAACTTCTCCTGCCCTTCCCCTCTGCCCAGAAGACGGTGCCCCAGCAACCAGGCTGGGCCACATTCACAGCAGGCACCCAATCATCAGTGCCCCAGAGGGACTCCCGGGGTCAATCCAGCTGTGACACCACACTGTTCTGAGTTCAAATCCCAGCTACCTCTTACCACTGCATGACCCTGAGTACACTGCCACACCTCTCTGAACCCTGCTCTGCTCAGATAATAAAACACAACGAACCTTACAGGCTGAGTGAAAAGATTAAGCACAATTAAACAAAATCACAAGCAAAGCCACTCAACCTAGCCCTTCTTAATCAACGCTGCCAATAATCAGCTCCAGAGGAAAGAGAAGAGAAAGCAGACCTTGCTCCAGACCCCACTTCCTGGGTCCACCAGCTGGATGCCCAAGGGCCAGGCAGAAGCTGCCAGGGACCCTGAGCTGGGCCCACAGCCAGCACACAGGACAGCGCAAGGGTTAAGGAGCCGGGATCTGGCATGGAGTGGGCGTTCAATAAACGCTCATTCAATTCAATTTGACTTAATTAAAAAACCTTACTCATAGCCTCAAGAACGGCAGGAGCACAGAGGGATAAAACTCCAAGCTGAAATCCATTTGAAGTACATAAATTCTATATCCTGCCAATGAATGCATTTTCTTATTAAGCGACAATATTATAAACCTCTTCTGAATTCCTGGCAATGTTTAAGAGTCATATCTTCATCAGGCTGAAAGCTGTTGTCAAATCACAAAGAACTTGAGGAGGCTCAAAAAACAACTGATGAAAAGGAGTAACTGAAACCAAGTTTACCGAACAAATCAAATTATTTCACTGCTGTGCCTGTCTTTGCAAAGCTTCTCCAAATTACACTTCATTATGAGACTCGGAAATTAGACACCAGTAACAAAATGAGAACGCCAGGACACATAAATATTTACATAATCGTCAGAATAATATCCGTCTCCTGTGCAAATCGACCCTACTACTTTGTTTATTCTTATTAACTCAAGTTTAGAAATAGGACAATCATGTGAAACGGGCCCCTGAGGGTTTCTTTCCTCACTCAAACCATTCCCTTCCTTCTTTTGAGAAAGCAGTGAGGTAGAGGAGAGGACAGGATGAAAAAGTGAGGAGGTGCCCCGGGGCCCTGGGGCACGGGGTGGGGGACAGTGGAGGGCCATGGGGTGGGCAGCAGCATCAGCACGGTCACAGTGACTCCCTGAGCACTGGGTGCCGTCATCCCACACCCTCAGAGCACCCCGGGCAGGCTAGAGTGTGGCCCCCACTTCACAGTAAGGAAACTGAGGCGGACAGATGTTAGGGAGCCCCTGTCCAGGCCACACAGCTGGCAAGGGCCAAGCCAGGTCATGCCCAGCGCCGGTGGCCTTTGCTGTGCCGAAACACTCTGTCGCCATGAGGCTCAACCCCCAGTGGGTCTCTTGGGGAGAAGGTGGGGCAGCGGCTGGGACCTGCACTTCTGGGAGCAAGGCAGACAGGAGGTGTCTGGCCACATGGAGCAGGCACCTGTACACTGGCCTCGCTGTGGCTCCAGCCCACTGCCAACCCGGGAGGGAACAGGAGGGCCAGCACGGCCCCGGAGCCAAAAGGCCTTCCATGCTCCACCAGGCAAGACTCTAAGTGTTGTGCCACATTTTCCAAAAAAAACGGCGGGACAGATGGCTCAGCATATGGTGTGGCACAGGCACGGGATGACAACTGAAAGCGGCTGGCCCAGCACTCCCTAGGTGCTCCCAGGAAGCTCCCAGGGCTTCCGCTTCCGGGAGGCCAGGTCCCTTCCTCGGCTGGACAGGCTTGAAAGAAGTAGCTCAGGCTGTCCCTTCTGCACACTGGGTGCCCAGCCAGATGTTGCCAGGTGGCAAACAACCCTAGAAGGACCCGACGGCATGGCGCTGTGAAGCCCAGTCACGCAGGGGACTTTCGCTTGGCCTCGGTGCATGGAGGTCTCCACATCCAAGGGACACCAAACATCTGACTTGGAAGCACCTTGGCGTGTGAGGGTCACAGACCACAGGTCATGGCCACAATGGCACAAGGCAACACCGCGCAGGGAAGTCAGCATGACAAAAGCATTCGCTGTGGGTCCACGGAGACACCATTAAGGTGCCGTTAAAACATCATTAAAATATGTGAGTCTGATGTAAAATTATTTCACTGCAAATTATACTGCTGTAAAATAAACAAAGGAAATGAATCCCAAAAAAGCATTAATGTAACATTTAAACAAACTGAGCCCCCTTCTCAAGTATCATCAAACTCTAAGATGAGTTCCCAGTACTCGGAGGCTGAGGCAGGAGGATCCCCACCAGCCTGGGCTACATAGTGAGCTCAGAGCCAGCCTGGAGAGAAACCCTGCCTCAAAAAAATAAAAATAAAAAAAGAGGGGCACACAGCAAAAGTGGAGGCCAGACCTGGCAGTCGGCCTGCCATGCCAGCTGCACCTTGGACTCCACCACCGGGACCCCCACAGCACCGGTCCCTCTGGGCTGCTCAAGGTGGTGGGCGTCTGGGGCTCGGACAGGGCTCAGATGAGGGCTTGGGGTGGCGGTGGTAGAGCACTTCCCCACTGTGCACCAGACCTGGTTTCCATTCCCAGTGTGGCAAAAAGAGGCAGAGAGAGAAGGTGAGAGCCAGAAAGGCTGCAACACATCCGGAGGACCGGCGCGTAGCCAGACGGCAGAACAGAGGACTGCGGCGCCCCCTTCTGGCGGGTGCGGCGCGTTCCAGCAGACATCCTTCCCCTTGGTGGGGAAGATGACTGAGCCTGGCAAGCTTGATTACTCCCGCTCCCTACCGCCTCTTCAGCTCCTCCAACCCCACACCGGAAGCCTCACACACGCCCAGGGCGTCCCCCGACTCTCCCCGGAAGTCACATCCAAAACCCACATCTCGCTCCCAGGAAGGCCACAGCACACATTCTGCCCCAGCCCTGCCTGCCCCTCAGCCACAGGGGTCACCGCCTGGACAGAAGCCACTCCCTGGGGTCCCAGCAGCACCCTCCTGCCAAGCCCCAGGGCTTACTGATGTATGGATAAATCAAACAATGAACCAAAGGATGCCTGCTGGCCTACGGGGCAGTACCAGCCAGCATCACCAGCCCTCACCTGCACCTAAGGCCAGGTCAGGGCTCCTCTGTCCCAAGACTGCTGGAAGCACCCTTTCATGGTCTCCAAATACTGCGATCACAAATCACTATGGCTGGAAAAGTGTGTCGTGAGCACATACCTACACGTGCACACATACTATTCTGCTGATACAGTACACACTTTGCAGAACAGACACACACACATTTCAGAAGCATGAAGAAAAAAGCAGTTAGGAGATCCTCCCCCAGACCCCTCTGCACAGGACCCAGGCTGGTGAGACCCTGCTCTGGGCCTTTCGGGTAGGTAATGAACCCGGGTGGGAGGGTGCAAGTGCACCTTCCTCCTGGAGTCTGAGCCCTGGCACCAAACTCCAGGACCCAACCTGCGCCTGTGTAACGCATGGCCACGCTGAGCCTCAGTTTCCCTCCCCAAGCACGTGCCGCTCTTCGGATGAAGAGCGGAGACCCAGGAAGACCTGTGCTGTTGTCGGCCCCTGCAGATGTACAGCAGCAGCCTCCTGCATCTAAGCCACAGCCAACAGCAGACAGAGGACAGGGATGACTGCATCATGGGAAGGATCCAGGAGCGCAGGGACTGGCATGGCCTGATTGGACGTATTGTTAAGCAAAGAAAAGCAAAGTGCAGATGAGGGTCTATTCCACAATGTTCTACTTTTTATGAAGGAGGAAGAGAAAATAACAGACTACTCATTGGAGAAAAAAGCAAAGGCTAATGAGCCTGGCTACCTACTGTGCAGGAGTGGGAGGGGACAATGCCTCCCTGAATGGAACTTTTTGTTCAGACCTAACTTGTGGACATGTCAGTGGTTGGCATGGAAGGAAGAAGGCAGGGAAGGAGGGAAAAATTCTATGGGAAGTCCTAAAACAGAATGCAAGTAGAAACAAAAGAGCCAAATTACATTTCAGGGAATAACACAACCACAATGAAGGGGTAAAGGAAAAGAAAAAGCAAAAAGAACTCACTCACTCAAGAAACACCTAAAATTTGGACTGTGCGCCCTCAGGCTAAACCCGAGAAGAAAGCCAGCCTTCGTGGAGTTCTAATTAGTGGGCTCCTCTTTCACAGAGGCTGCAGCTCAGAAACAACATCTGGATGTGCAGACATCGAGCACATCTGCAAATACACTGCTGGAGAAGGCAGTGACGAACCCAGAAATGGAAAGGGGCAGAGGCTGCAAAACCGGCCTGGAACCACAGACACCTATGCAAACTCAGGGCTTTCACAGACGGAGGTGTGCATGGGTGTGTGCAGGTGCATACTGTGAGTATGCGCATCAAAGCAGACTTCCAGCATTGACTGGGTCTGTCTGCCAAGGGGCCATGACACCCTCATAGCACAAGCAAAGCAAGCACCCAAAGCTCGGCTTCCAGGTGCCTTACTCTGCTGAAAGGATTGGGGGCTCCTTGCAGGACTGGGGCAGGGAAGCCACAAGGGCGCTTGGAACAACCTGCTGAACCAAAAAGGAAGGAAACATGCAAAAAACGATGGCAACGCCTCAACCAGACACAGGTGCCAGGGGGCTTCGGTGAGTCAAACAATTAAAAAAGGACCAAGTTTATTATTAAACTAAGAGTGCATGAGTCTACATGGATACACAATAAATGAGTAGATTAATGGGAAAAGGAAAAACTCTTTAGAGTCAGATAGAATTAGAAATCACCATTGCACATCATCATCATCATCATCAAAATGATTAATGCACAGTGTCCGCGATGTAGCTCAGCAGCACCGCACCTGCCTAGCAAGCACAAGGTCCCGAATTCAATCCCCAGTACAAAAAAAAATTGAGAGATCTGTCCATGAGGGTAACATGGTCTTGAATTCTCCTGGGAGTGCTGAAAAATCTCCTAAGGTATATAGAGTAAATTATATAACCGTGCTTCTCTATTGATAATCATACACCGGTGAAGAGAGAGAATTTCTTGTTTTAGGAGACGCCTACCAAGTTATTTGTAAAGTATCATCCTTCTTAAGCGGTCCAGGATAAAAAAAATATATGTGGGGTCTAAAATGATGTTAATATTTAGAGTATATGGGGAAATGATGTCTGGGAATTCTCTGTACTATTTCTGCAACTTTTCTATACATCTGAAATAGGTCAGTATTTTTCAAAAAAGAAAAGGAGAGGAGATAGATTTCTGTAGGGTTATAAATTTGGCGGCGTTATTTGTAAAGTCTCCTTTGGCAGGAGGTAACAGTTTTGAACAATTCAGGCATTGTGACAGTAGGCTTTCTAAAAATGATGAGAGGAGTTGACCCCTACCAGCGGGATAATAACGGCTGACTGACTACACTTTCACAGTGCGTGGTTCTGCAAGATACTTTCCTTTCCTTTTCTCTTTATTTTGTTTCATTTCTTTCCTTTCAAACTGCCAGCTCCGGCAGGCTTCCCAACCTAAGTGTGATGAGAAGGAGACACCTAAATCCTTCGCCACACTGCCATTTCAGCCACTGCCATAATTCACAACTTGCTGACACTGAAATCAGGATGCGTAAGGGTAACACGTAGTTAACTGTGCACAGAAGAAACTCAAAGGAGAAAAGCACTCATCTCTGAGGAAGAACGGCAAGGACCTTAGCAGCAGAAATGCACGGCTATTTCTCAGCCAAATAGCTCTCCAACTGTCCTATTCTCCTCATTCAGCTTCAAAATTAATTCAGCTCTTACGGATTTTTTCCCAATATATAAAGAGGGAAACTTTAATAAATAATCTTTTAACTGCCTTTATCAAATGTATATTACTTTTAATTTGTATTAAGCAAAACCAAATGAAAAACCAATTTCTTTCAGTTAACTCGGGAATTGAAGTACCTTGGCAGGCAGTTATATGATTCTAGACCTTTTAGAAAATATAATTAAGTCTAAATGTTCTAAAACCACTAGACTTATCAAAAGTTATTTTATTAACTGAAGGTCTGAGGATACAGATACTCAAATCAATCCACATCAATACTTGAAAGTCATGCATTAATTAGCCACACTAATAAAATCAGAATGCACCTAATAATAACCGTCAGGGGCCACAGAGAGCGACAGGTTAACTAGCCGAGTGGCTGTGCGGCTAACGTGTCCTTTCATTGACACATGCAGTGTGCCTACTGCAGGCTGGCCCCGTGGGACCCCAGACAAGCTTGGGGAAAGTGCTGGTCCGACCCTGCAGGCCAAGGCTCCCAAGGAGGGGCAGGGGCAAAAAGGAACCAGCTCAGGGAGCCCGGAGCAAGCCCGGTCTGTGTGGTTCCAGCCCACAGGGGCATCCTGAGCCCCAGCACCTGCTCCCAAGCCCAGAGGGACACAGCTCCCTTCCTGCGTTGTCTAGACCAAGACACCAGGCCCCTCCACACTTCCATGTCCTCATCTGCCAATGAGGCCAGTTCCGTCTGGCATGAGCCACGAGGTGCTTAGCGAAGGTAGCCAGGACCAGCAGCTAGGACTGTCACTGAGCAGCACCCGTGGGGGAGCAGCTGCGGTTCCGGCACTGTTTGACACGCACTGACAGGTAGAAGAGCTCAGCTCCCTGCTTTCACGCAGCTAATGACTCAAAACACACTGAAGCTCTGAATACAATGTGGCTGCACTTGGAGATGGGTCTAAGGAAGTGAGTGAGGTTTAACGAAGCCACGAGTGGGCCCCTGCCCCACAGGGGTTAGTGTCCTTAGCAGAAAAGCCATGTGAAGGAGAAGTGAGCGCACATCCCCACCCAGCGTGCACGCCCAGGAAACAGCGAGCAAGGGGTCATCTGCGGCCTCAGGGAGGACTCTCAGCAGACGACGACCTTGCTGGCACCTCGATCTTGGACACGGCTTTGTGTAGCACCCAAGCAGTTCAGAAACAGCAGCAAAGGACTGGGTTAGAACCTTGGTTTTCTGGGACACTCAGGATTGTTGTGTGCAGGACGCCAAGACCCAGCTTACTAAAGCCTCTGGAGAGACAGCAGACTCGTGCAGAGGGACAGACGTGTGGCCTGAGCCACCTGAGTTCCCAAGACCAAAAGAGGTGGCTCGTTGTCCTTTACTCCTGGCCTCGCCTGCTGGCAGGCAGGTAGTAGGTCTCCTGGCAGCCGCACTCCAGCCTTGGAGGGAAGGAGGAGCTGGCAAGGAGCTGAGGTGGGGCCTACAGAAGGTGGGTGGGTACCTAGGCCAGAGGGAACAGGGAGGGGCACGCCCCACTGTGTGGCCAGGCAAGCCGGGACCCAAGCGAGCGACTGATGGCCCTGAAGTCTTGCAAAGCACTACCTGAGGCCAGGTGGAAAGTTCCCAGTGACGGCAGCGTGTGCTGATTCACTGAGTGCAGGATCTGAGGCGGCTGACATGAAGCGGGGCTGACACGCTCGAGAAGAGAAAACCATATTAGATGAGTCAGAGCGGCTGGGGGATGTGAGGAGGCCGACTCGGGAGAAGGCCCAGGGGATATTGCTTCGTGAGAGGTGACAAGGCAAGCAAACCAATATCGTGAAATTAATTCTTATGAGATTTTAAATATGAATGCGCAACTAAATTAAAGTCATATGCAAAGAATAAAAGCAGAAGTGCAGGACTTTTGAAAGAAAGCACTGGAGTTTTAAAAAGGCACACGTTGGTAACAAAAGCCCAAGGGCTCCTCACAGGGGCGGCTCTCGACAGGGCACTGGGGACGGAGGCTGGCAAGGTGACAAGACCGCCACACGCCACGCTGGTCAGAGAACACGCAGATGTTTGCGCAGAAGGGAGAACCAACCTTTCATGAGGGAAAGGGGAAGGAAGGAAAAAATGGGGAGGGAAGTGAAGAGAAGGAAGATGTGTGCTGTACCCGTACCAGCTCCCCACAAGGAAAGTACTCATTGCATACTGCAAATGTGCTCAAATAAAAATAAATCTGGGGAAAATGGAAGGGAAAAATGCTGGGTTTTCTGAGGAAGAAGCCCCCAGCCCAGGTGAAGGAGCTCGGGAGGTGGAGACAGAACAGCAAAGTGGCTGCAAGCTGGCTGTCCCAGGCAGAGGACCCGGTGAGCACCCTGTGCCTGCCCTTCTTCCCACCCAGAGAGAGAGTGAGGTGGGGGAGGCAGAGGCAGGGCTCCAGCCTCAGTGTCCCCACCAGCATGGCAGGGCGGTGGTGGGAGAAGCCCCCTGCCCAGCATCCTGCACAGGCCATTTCCCTCACAGCTGCGCTCATCCCCAGGAATGGGGCAGGTCTCAAGGGCATCACTAATCAAAGTGACCACGGAGACTCTGAGTGCACCTCCAGCTCCAGCCACGTGACCACAGGAGAGCACCTCCCCCACAGGTGTTTACAAAGCACCCACTGGTGCTGCCCACTGCCATCACACACCAGCTGGCAGGGGCCCCGGGACTTGGGTCTCTAATTGAGGCAGGGCAGCGCCCTCACCAGGGAGCCCTGCTGGGACAGGGTGCCTGGCCCTAGCAGGTTCTCGGTAAGCCAGGCCAGGGCACCTCCTCCCGTGGACAGAGGGCCTGGGCACTCAGGGCTCCACAGACCAAACTCAAGGACAACCGCGAGGCTCAGGAAGCTGTGTCCCTCAACAGAGAGCATGGAGAGCACTTGACAAACTCCAGCCAGGTGACAGCAGGCGTCTGAGGGCTTTATTGGCTTCTGACAGCTCTCTGGCCTGCCTGAAACACAGCATCAAGGCGCCATCGGCTGAGATTCATGCTCTCTTCAGAGAACTTGGAGCGCACATCTATACCTTGTCGTCAAGCAGATGCCCACTGCTCTCTGGAAAGGCAATCATATTTGGGGAAAATGGCCAATAACACTTCCGAGTTCGAAGCCTATTCTCCCGTTGATTTACCAAAGCACAAAAGCAAAGAAAATTGTATTCACAGAAAACAACAACCCGAGGACACCTCCCAGCATACAGTCATTATCTTCTCTGCCCTTACTTTTCCATAATTTTGTGATGGATTTTCCCAGAAAGCTTAATTTGTACTTTTAACCATAAGAGTTAGTGGGCCAGGAAAGAATGAACTCCAAGCTCTGACACATGAGAGAGAGATAAAGGAGGAGACTACCTATTAATTTTTAAGCTGCCCCTGGTGAAGCAGTAGCCTTGCCCCTCCTCCTGCACGCATGCAAATCTGATCTGGGGTGGAAATATCACAAAGGAGCCCTGGGAAGACCAGGGTCCAGCCCGCCCACCTGAGCACCCCAAGGTTCGGGGCTCGGGTCAGCTTCCCGGGGGCCTCTCTGCCTGCGTATCTGTGCCCCGTACAAAGGCAAATTATTTTAATTCTGTCTTTAGCTCATCAAATGCGCCAGAGCTTTAATAGAAAAGTCCACAATTTCAGCTAGGGAACACTATTAGATTAACAAAGCCCCTTGAAATGAAGCCTGTCATTTTCAAGAACTCCTTCAACACAAAATCGTGACAGGGCCTAGGAAAACAGGCTGCCTGTGCGTCAGTGCAGAGCCTCACCTCCATCCCCAGCGCCACCTAGTGGGTTTGTGCGTAGGAGAGCTGAGGGATGTTTACAGTGACGCACAAGCAGGCTCGGCCTGAGCATCTATCTGCCTTTGTCGGACTTTTTTAGTAATGCGTGGGGAAAGGTGGGGTGGGCAAAGGCTTTGGAAACTAACAGACTAGGGACAAATCCCGGCCTCCCTATTTCCACTGCATATGTCCATCCCACAGCTACCCCCAGGATCTGCACACACCTGCCCTGCACTGGGGTGCACACAAGCAGATGGGACGGACACTGAGCTCCCAGGGTCCAGACCCACCTCAGAGGGCAGACTGCACTTTGGGCCTAGTGAGCTGGGAGGCCAGAGAGCCACTCTGGGCATACATTTGCTTTGTTTGTTTTTTTAGAACAATTCTGGTGGGTAGAGAGGGACAGAAAACATTTCTGAACACTTGTGCTGCACTAGACCAGGACAGAAAGGAGATGACCTGGACCACGGGTGTGGGACAGAAGGAGACAGTTCCAGGGCTCCTCAGAGAAGCCGCAGGTGTGTGACTGCCAGGCACCAGGACCATGCTCCAGAAGGGCAGGACAGGAGAAGCTCGCACGTATGGGGAGAGCAATGGGACGACCCAACTCCCACCTGCGAGACCCTCAGGGGCCTGGCCCAGCCTGGTTCTCACTAGGTTACAGCTGCGATGGCTGGAAGGGTCGCTGGCCTCAGTTCACCCCTCAGCCCCACCAAGGAGGAAACCAACATAGCAGGCCCAGAAGGGCTGGACCCAGAACAAGGTCCCAGACCATGGTCCCTCTAGTCAAGTGCCAGGCAGGTGGCAGGTCCCGGCCCTCAGGACTCCTGAAACGTTGGGGCCCCCTACCTGATCACACGCAGGTCACACTTGGCACAGGGCCTGCCCCAAGGCTCCAACCTGGGACCGTGTTGTTCCCAACAGCAAAGACACACCCTGCTAGCTTTCAGCTGTAAACAGGTCCTGAGCAGGATAACAGGCACGGGCAGCCTGGAAGAGCCCCCTCGGAAGTGGAGGCGCACATCCTGCCCATCTGACCTGCAGGCATCTGGACTGCAGTCTGAAAGCATCAGCAGCCCTCGCCTCGCCAAGCCAGGAGCCCCACCTCACATGCGTGTGCCCAGGCCAACCTGGTGTCGCACAGAGCAGCAGTAAACAGCCCTGAAGCATCCCCTTGACATGACAGGGCTCCTTGTCTACACCCGCTCCGGCCAGTATAGTGAGGCCGAGGCCCAGGAGACAGCCAGGCACCTGGCCAGCTCCGTCCCCTGCAGGGCCAGCACCAGCCGACCCCGGCAGCTGTGCCACCTGGGATTCCCAAGGGGCTACGGCTCCAGAGTCCCACCAGGAGGCTGCCTCCCGCCCGTCGCGACTCCACTACTGGCTCGGGCTGCTTCCTGAGAGCGTCGCAGAGCAGGGGATCCAGTGTGCAGACAGAGTCTCATTTCCACATCCGGGCTCCAGGTCCCACAGATCAGGAGTGACACCCCTCAGGAGGGAAGCAGAACAGATAATGTTCTCTCGCAAGCCGCCAGCAACGTTCAGAGTGTTCAGACGGAACCAGGTTAAATTAAAAGGTAACCAAAAGTTCACTTTTTGAGGAAAGCTTAGGGATTCATCAAAGAACTCTTGACCAGACTTGGCTATTATCCAGAGTGTTTTTTTTTTTTTCTTTTTTGTGGTGGTTGTGGTACTGGGGATTGAATCGAAGGCCTTCACACTGAGCTACATCCCCAACCCCCTTTCATATTTTTCTTTTGGAGACAGGGTCACACACTACATCGCTAAGTTTCCCATGCTGGGCTCAAACTTCTGATCTTCCTGCCTCAGCCTCCAAGGGTGCTGGTATTATAGTCGTGTGTCACAGTTCTGGGCTCAAGATATTTTTGAGAGAGGCCAGAAAGTCATACTGATTAGTTCAATAACAGAGCATTCTGAATTATTTAGGTCAAGGTGTATTTCCTGAATATGCACTCCCCCCAGGTGCCAGGTTTTGTGCCAGGATCTAAAGGGTGCAGACTCCCCTGTGCCCGACAGGGAGGGTCATCTGAACAAGGTGTCTGTGCAGCCCAGGGAGGAAGCCCCAGCCCAGCCCATACTCCGGGTGCAGCCACACAGGGCCCAGTGAGCCCCACAGGGGCAGGGGCCACTCCCTGGAGGGCCTCACACACACGCAAAGACAGCAGAGAAGCCAGCATGCAGAAAACCTGTAGCAGCGGTGATTAAATGGTCACAGAGAGAGCAGGAACCAGAGAAGACACATACTGGCACCATTCCTTATTCCCATTACTGTGACAGCACATACTAAGAACAGGGCTCCCAGACACAGAGAAAGCAAGCTTCAGGGCATTTTTAAATTGGGCAAATTACAGGAAGGTGAAAGATTAAATGAAAATCTATCGCATTACAAACACAGCCTGCGGTTACTGGAATCCTATTTTTTTTCATAAGTGAGTCATACAATAGCAACTCCAAGGTCTTCATAATAGTTTGCAATAAACTCTGTGGGGTACTCACCATTTCTTCCTTGAAAAATTGACATCTAAGCCAAAAAACAGCACATTGACGTCTCTTCTCCTTCAGAGCCACCAGCTGGGGAAGAGAACACAAAGCCATCCCCACGAGGCTTGGCCTCACCAGTGGGGCAGGCAAATTAAATCAACAAGATCCAATTCCACGCCCACCAGAGGGGCAAAACTTGAGGTCCCTACCAGCAAGAGCAGGAGAGGGTGTGCAGGAGCAAGAAGGCTCAGTACTCTGGCGGGAGTCAGAGGAACAAACAGGCGAGCAACACAGGTCGGGCTGCAGGGGCGACATGTGGGGTCCACCCCACAGGCAGTGGCTCTCCAGGGTGCTGAGGCTCTGAAGCAGTCCGCCCATGCTGTGAGGCTGAACCCCCATCCAGTGGGGGCAACGTCAGTGACTTACTCCCAGAGACCAGGAGCAGCAAGCAGGGCCCCTCCTTACTTCCCAGCCAAGATCTGTGTCCACCTGGCTCTCTCTCAGGTCAATGGCCCCCAGACCCCATGAAGAGGGCCGGGACATGGAGAAAAGCCATGTACAGTGTCCATCCAACAGCAAGGCCAAGGTCCCCACTGGCAGCCAGCATCAATGGCCCCAGGTGAGCCAGACTGCGAGAGCCACCACACCAGCCCTGGCGCCGTTCCACATGCCCCGCCCAAACTGCAGACTCATAAGCAGGAAGAGCACACCATATTATGCTGCTGAATTTAGAGGTGGCTTATTACAGAGGAACAGATAACTGGACAAGTACTCACTGCAACACTGTGGGTGAGAGATAAGAAGTAGCAACAATGTAACCGGAATAGTCTCTAGCTCATTCATAAAGTGGAATACTCACAGCAATTAAAAATGAATGAACCAGGGGGCTGGGGCTGTAACTCAGTGGTGGAGCACTTGCCTAACGTGCACAAGCCCCTGGGGTCCATCCCGAGTCACAAAACAAAAAAGAGGCAAATGGATAGATGGATGGATAACAGGAAACATAATGCTGAATGTTTTATAATCTGAAAAAGGACACTGAGTGTGGTAACATTTATATAAACTTTAAAGTGCAAAAACAGCTGGGCGTGGTGGCACACACCTGTAATCCCAGTACCCAGAGGCTGAAGCAGGGGGATCGCTTTGAGTTTGAGGCCAGCCTGGGCTACAGAGACAAACCCTGTCTCAAAAAAAAAAAAGCAAAAACAATAGTATATACTGTTTAAGGATAAATAACAGTAGGAAGCCTAAAAATCATGTCCCCCCAAATCAGGACAGCAGTCACTTCTGCAAGAGAGGTGCAGCTGGAGCTGTGTTGGCTCTATCGTGCCTTTCCAAAGCAAAAAGAGGGGCCCGGTGTAACCATGGCAAAATGCTAATGCCTGTGAAACTCGGTGGTGGGCACATGGGAGGATTATCACATCTTTCCGCTTCCCATAGGATCTAAGTCACAAGTCACCCCCTTCTCCTCCGCCAAACCCTGCCGGTTTACATGCGGAGAGCATGTGACCAGGCACAGGGTGTCCCTGTCCTCGGAACTCCCTGAAGGTCACGGCTGGGGCTCACACAGTAGACACTCAACACAACTGGCCCAAGGAACCACCAAGCCCAGGAAGACTCCACCCACCGCTTTGCCTCTTAGGAACCATCAAGCAGAGAGCAAAGGGTATTTTCTAGCCAGAGGGACTTTGCAGACTTAGACCACAAGGATGAGAGACAATCGCTAGGAAGAAAGATGAGCTCCCCCTGGTCCTGGGGCGAGCTCTCCTCTCTGTGCACACAGTTCAGTCTCCAGCTTCCGCCAAATGGGATGTCCCACACCCCAGCGACAACCAGGAAAAACAAGGCACAATCTGATTACACAGCCCAAACGCAGGACACTGATGGCCAAAAGCAGGCGCAAGTAAAAAGATTCATCCAGCTCACAGGGAGAGGCTCTCAAGACAGAGGAAAGCTACAAATACCACAGCAAGACTGAGATGGAAGGAAGCTTGGGGCAGATGAAGGCCAGCAGCAGCAAAGGACAGGAAAGATGTGAACAGCCAGCTGGGCTTCCCTGGGGAACAGCCCTGGGCTCCCCCAAACCTCCTGCTCCCTGAGACAAACAAGCCCCTTGGATTGGCTCCCTGTGGCTCACAGCTGAGAGCATCCCTTGTTGATGCAGCTGTGAACAGGGGCTGCTGGGGCAGCTGGACATCTTTGTTTACCTTTTCCTACCTCTTCCTATTTTACAAATGTCATTATATTAACAGAATCTTTAATCTTAAAAAAAAAACAGCCAGACGTGGTAGCGCCTGCCTGTAATCCCAGCACTCAGGAGGCAGAGGCAGAAGGATCGCTGTGAGTTCAAGACCAACCCAGGCTACAGTGAGTTCCAGGTCAGTCTCAACTACACAGTAAGACCCTGTCTCAAAAAAACAAACAAACAATACAAATGTCATTATATTAACAGAATCTTTAATCTTAAAAAAAAAACAGCCAGACGTGGTAGCGCCTGCCTGTAATCCCAGCACTCAGGAGGCAGAGGCAGAAGGATCGCTGTGAGTTCAAGACCAACCCAGGCTACAGTGAGTTCCAGGTCAGTCTCAACTACACAGTAAGACCCTGTCTCAAAAAAACAAACAAACAAAAAAAACCAAAAACCAAAAACACCCTTACTCTCGGCCAGTTTATTTCAGCTCTCGGAATCAAGCCTAAGAAAGCCACCATACAGGTTGGTACCCGAGTATATACACAAGAAGGACCAGGGCAGCCAACAGAGACACAGAGCAGACGGTTCTGGCACTAGCATAGGTACCCCCACCAGTCAGGGGCGAGGAGGGGGGCACCAGGTCCCACACTGCATGAGGGCCAGGCACTTCAGTCCGTCCATACCTCAAGTCTGGGCAACGGAGGGGATCTGGAGTGGGAGCTGTGCCTCAGTTACAGACTGGCCACCCCGGGGAGCCCCGTGGGGACTGTCACCCCCAGGTCATTACTCCAACCCCCACACAGGGCAAAGAACCCAACAGAAATGGCAGGGCCTGGTCTTGCATATGACAAATTCTTCTGAAAAGAAAATTCCCCATTAATTTCAAATATGTATATTCTGGGAGGCTTTCGTACAGGAGACGGTTCTGAGCATTTCTATCCCTGGCCTTTGATTCAAAGTCTGGGCCAGAGGCACAAACTGCCAGGGCTGACAGTACCAGCTCATTTATGGAAGATTAGACATGAGGTTCCGCCTCCTTACCTGTGATCCTCCAGCTACAGAAACAACTTTTGATGTCAGTGTTTGAAATTACTTGCTTAAAATTATAATTATTATATTAATGTAGATGACTGTAAAACCATATTCCAGCTTCTAAATGAAAACACTAGGCTGCCAAACCTTCCAAAAGAAATTAAACTGTTAATGTGTTGAAGACTATTACATCTCCAAAGACATTACCATAGAATTTTCCCCCATTACAGCAACGAGAGATGCTGGCCAATATTGGAAGCCTCGGTGAATTGCCTAATTATAGTTAATAAGGTCATCATCTTCCCACAAACTAGCCTTTCTGTTTTCCAACAGAGCTCTCAACAGTTCTCCCAACTTCATCTGAAGGCTCCCAGAGAAGGCATTAGAGGGCAGGCAGCAGGAGCCGGGGGCAGGAGGTGGGCCGGAGAGATGCCCGTGTGCAGAGGACATGGAACTTCCTGAGGGCTGGCATTCCAAGGCCGGAGCAAACCGAGAGGCCACGGGGTTCCTGGGAATTGGGGCGGCAGCCACCTCACAACGCTGTCCTGAGACCAGGTCCCTCCTGAGGTGAGCATAACGAGTGTGACCCTGCCCTCCCCTGGGGAATTGACAGGTGTGTCAGTTAACGTTCTGTTGCTGTAACAAAATGCCTGGGAAAAATCAACTTAAAGGAAAGGGTGGTTTGGTTTTTGGTGCTGGGGCTTGACCTCAGAGCCTCTTGCACGTGCACGCTGGAAGAGCACACCCTACCACACAGCTACACCCACAGCCCTCTCTTTCCTTCTTCTTTCCATTATGGGGGGAAGGGGTCAAGGTCTTGCTAAATTGCTCAAGCTGGAATCAAACTTGTAATCCTCCTGCCTCAGCCTTCTAAGTACCTGAGATCGTACACCTGTGCCGCCACACCAGGCGTGAAGAAAGATTTAATCCTGTCTCATGGTTCCAGGAGTCTCAGTCCATGGTAAGTGGCTCCATCCATTGTCTGAAGGCTTGGTCCCCAGAGGGCATCAGGAATGAACTGAAGCCCTCACATTTGCACAGATGCACTACATCCCCAGCCCTGACAATGCAACAATGTTGCAAGGTGACTGGATCAGGGCACTCTAACTTCACAGTACATCCCCCAGTAAGATAGCACACATGCCGGGGGGAAAAGGGGCTCCACACAAGCAGGATAGGAGGCAGAGAGGAAGGGGACGGATGATCCCTGGATAGCCCCGCCCACTCCATTCCCTCCCTTCCCCGCCCCTCAGTTTCTGGGCTGCCGGAGTACATCAGATTACGGCAGTGACGTTCCAGCCTCGCCATCCAATCACCACGCAGGAGCCCCGCATCTGAACACCGCTGTGCTGTAGACCAAGCCTTTGCAGCACTGGCCTTTGGGGGCAGGCCAGAGCCAGGCCATAGCACCTGGGCTGCCCCTGCCCAGTACCGGGCAGCTGAGGTGGGCAGACCACGCTACTCTGCCCACCCAGACTTGCTCCCATTCTTAACAGTTGGTGGGAAGTCAGACAGGCCAGGGCTGGATGCCCCTTTAGATATCTGCTGGGAAGAGTTAAAGGCATCGTACCACAGCGATCCATGCACACCTGTGTTTATAGCAGCACGATTTATAATAGCTAAATCCTGGAAATAAGCCATATGCCTATCGACAGATGAGTGGATAAAGAATGTGGTATTTATATACAGTGGAGTACTATTCTGCCTTAAAGAAGGATAAACTTGAGTCATTTTTAGGTAAACAGATGCACCTTGAGACCATAATGTTAAGTGAAATAAATCAAACACGTGGGTTTAAATATTTTGGGGCTTCCCTTGTGTGAGAAATCTAAAAGGCTAATAAGGAGGATGATGGAAGATAGATATTGGGAAATAAAACATGTTCAAATGGGAAAGTAAAAAAGGGGGAAGGGAAGGATAGGAAAAGGGATTTTTTAAAAGAAAATGAAAGGAAAAAATTGAACAGCTTTTATAAATGGAGAGGGGAACAAGGGCTGAAGGGAGGAGAGAGGAATGGGAAACAGAAGAATTAAACATATTAAATACAGGTGCAAATTCCCTATGATGAATGTGATCTTTGTGTATGGCAAACATGTACTAATAAAAACAATTTTTAGAAAGAAAGCAGAGCTGGGGTCTCACTGAGTGCTATAAAATCCTCGGAAGTGTGACAGTAAGACACGGGGCATGAGAACAGCCTCTGCGTGCACGCTAGGTCCACGCCCAGGAGCCAGGGCTGCAGGTCAGGTCGCCTCACAAGGCCGTCGGTGCGGACGTGGCAGCAGGTCGGGGTCAACGCCATAGTGGAGGGATGGGGCAGCAAGCGCTCAGCCCTGCGCCCCGTGGGTGGGCCGAACCTGCTATCCAGGTAAATGCTTTTGTGGGCGCTCAGTGCTCTCCAGCCAGGCCTGCAGCTACAGCAGGAAGAGCCTCGGTCTCCAGCGCCCCCATCCGTGGAAGAAGTAAATGCGCAGGCAGCTCTCCCGGCCGCAGGGAAGATGGCTCACCGGAGCTCTGCACAGAAAGGGGACCCTGAGCTGACCACGGGGACAAAGCCTCGCTGAGAAGAGCAGGCACAGCAGGCGAAGGCAGGAGAGGGTGCGTTATGATTGGGAATCAGCAGGAAAGAACGCGAGGCACACAGTGGGCAGCAGGAATGGGCGGGCGTGCAGGGTACCATCTGGGCTGCATCCGGGAAGTCATCTGGGGCAAACAGCGGTGAAGGCGCCGATCAGAGCTCCCGGTAGTGGACAACAGGAGTCACAGCCGCTGCCCTCACCTGCTCCCACACCAACCATAAAACGCACTTCCTGCACAGGGAACAAATGGCAGAAGGGCACGGTGGGTGCGAGTGAGACTGTGGGAAGATGGGTCACGACTGGGAAAGTGGCTGCCAGCAGAAAAGATGCCACTCTTCCAGGGCTGGGACCACAACTGCCTCATCCTCTCTGCAGCTCCCAGGCTGGACCTGCCCCCTGGGAGCCGCTGGTCAACAGAAGACAGCTGCAGAACAGGGCAGAGCAGGTGACTGCCAGCTGTCACCCTACTAGTAAGTGGGCAGCTAGGTCGTGGTTTATGACACTGCTGCCAGGTGTGGTGGCATCCATCTGTGATCCCAGCACTCAGGAGGCTGAGGCAGGAGTATCACTGTGAATTTGAGGACAGCCTGGGCTGCACAGTGAGTTAAAGGCCAGGCTGAACTACATAGCAAGAACCTGTCTTACAAAATTTTTAAGAACAGCAAACCTTGCTGAGCGAGTTCCCCCATCCTACGGGTGAGCTGGTGAGGGGGAATGAATGCACAGCGTGGAGGAACCCAGTGATGAGAACCCTGCTCTTCTCTAAGAGCCAGCTCGATCTCTGCTCCAGAGAGAGACTCCGTCTCAACTCTCCAAGCTGCACGCTACAGAAGCACCCTTGAAATAAACTGCTCTGGCATTTTATCAGAAGGCTGTGAGAGCAGAGAGGACTGAGGCCCGACAGGCCTTGTGCACAGAAGCCCAGCATGGCTGCACAGACACACACCTTTCACTGCCCACTGCCTGCCTGCCTGAGCCATTGCCTCCCCTCCCCTCATTTACCAGAGTTAAAACTAACATTAATTTGCCAGCCTTATCGGCCAGAAGAGACACGTACCTTGGAGAAAGTAGGAACACACCCAAAGCTGGCTGGGTCTTCCCATTTCCATACATAGTATCTTTGGTCTGCTTTGTGTAGGTATAGTAAAATACCTAATGTTGTGTTTTTGTTTTTTGTTTTGTTTGTTTGTTTGTTTTTGGTACTAGGGATCGAACTCAGGCCCTTGCACTTGCGAGGCAGGGGGCAGCACCACTGAGCCAAATCCCTGGCCCCAATAATAAAATACCTGCAGCTGGGACATTGATATAGAAAAGAGACTCATTGAGCCCAGTCTGTTAATCCAAGCACATGGTGCCAACATCTGCTGGGCTCTGCAGAGGGCCTTCTAGCTACGTCACAATGTGCTGGACAGCACAGGGCAAGAGGGCACAAGTAGTCAGACAGGGCAGCGAGACAGGAAGCAAGAGGCCAGGAGGGTCTGGCTTCTCCCTTTTATCACAACCCTTTCTCACGGGAACGTGTGAGCTCCCAAGAGATCAGAGCTGTGCTTGGAGACCCAGCCACCTTCCACCACCCTGCCAGGGCCACACCGCCTCAGCAGCACCGACTAGGCACAGCTTCTGGCCCAAGAACCTTTGGGCATAAATCCTATCCAAACCATAGAGTGCCATTTTATTCCTGCTAACTTAACACAAAATCTGGCATTGCCCTGACTACCCACATCATCCAGTGTCACCCAAGCCTGTCATCCTGTTCCCAAGCCACCCCATGTCTTCAACTGGACACCTGCAGGTGCCCTCCGTACCCTCTCTGCCAGTCAGCTCTATCACCCGGATACACTGGGTGTCCTACAGCGCTGGACCTAAGTACAGCGTGGTCACTCCCTGCTCGAAACAGGTTGTTTCTGGCTGGGCATGGTGACACACGCCTACCGTGTTTCCCCCAAAATAAGACCTAACTGGAAAATGAGCCCTAGCATGATTTCTTCAAAATGCGTGAAATATAAACCCCACCATAAAAATAAGCCCCAGTTAAGATCATCAGCCAGATGGACGCGTGTAGTACGCCCACTGCAACACAATGGATGTGCTGACTTATAAAATAATAACATTAACATACAATTAAATATAAATAATATTAATACTGAAAACAAATGATAATATAAATCATAAGTAAATCTTTGTAAATACCCAAGCAGGCACCTTTGGACAGGAGGCAAGGCCTCTGTGAACAGATGAACTGAGACTACTGCCGAGGGACAATCAGAGCACCCAGCACACAGTAATGTGCACACTCGACAGGAGCGGCTCGCTTGTGTCCATGAATCTCCGTGATTCAGGACATCGTGTGTGGTAACAACAGACCTACTGCACTCGCATGAAATAAAGAGACGTCCTGAGTTTTGGTGCCTGCAGCTTTTCGCTTTCTTCGGACGTCACTCTGAGCTGTCACCATTTTTGTTGCCACTCCTGTCCCGGAAGTGTCCAATTAACACTTGGTTTAATGGAAACTTCAGGAGAGGCTGTGAGGTGGGTGAAGAGCTAGCGGGATGAAATCCGGGACAGCCGCGTTGAGCAGACGAGCAGGCTGCATGGAGAAGCAGCGCCCACTTAAGGAGGGCTCCGTTGCTGGGCACGAGAGCTGAGACCAGTGGTTCTACAGGAAATGGAGTCGCAAGAAATTCAGGCCGGAATTCGGGGTCTGGAGAGTTACTGTGATGGTGCCAGAAGTTGATGGCATGACTGCATTTGGATAAATGGAGATTTCTGTATGTGAGTAAACGTAGATTGCTGTACATGAAAATAAAACACCTCCTGAAAATAAGCTCTATTTTGTCTTTTAGAGCCAAATTTCCAGGGAACTTCAATACAATCCCAGCACTCAGGAGGCTGAGGTAAGCGGATCACTGTAAGTTTGAGGCCATCTGGTGCAACACAGTGAGTTCAAGGGCAGCCTGAACTACATAGTAAGACCCTGTCTCAAAAAACCGAAAACAGGTAGTTTCATATAAAGTTAAATATACAACTACCCTACAACTTCAGAGTTCCACTCCTACATATTCACCTGAGAGAAATGAAGACATGTAAACACAAATCTTCATGACAGTACAATCTGATGGCCCCAGACTAGAAACAAGCCAAATGTCTGCCCACAGAAGAATGAATAAACAAATACCAGCATTTCCATACAGGGAAATATCACTCAGCAATAAAAAGGACTGCAATCCTGAGCAACATAGATGAGTCTCAAAACAGTTTGCTACATGACAGAAGCCAGACACGAGAGGCTATATATGTGGCACAATTCGGTTAATCGAAATTCTAAGATGGGACCAGCTAATCCGCAGAGACAGGAAGCAGGTCTGTGGTGCATGGGACAGCCCGGGAGGAAGCTGACTGCTGATGGACGGCGCTGGGCCATCCTGGGCAGCAGCGGAAAGGTTTCACTGGCTGGTGGGGGTGATGTTACAGAGTGTGGAGCCTCGGCCAAACGCACCTAACAGTGCCCTGAGAATGGGTGCATCCCACCTAGATATATTAGACCTCCAGAAAGCTGACCCACTCTCTTTACGTTACAGACCTGCAGTAGCTCTCCACTTCATTCTGAATAAACCCTAAGGTTCTGGGATCCCATGGGGGCCTCTCCTAATCCGGGCACACACAGCATCAACCCCCTGTCCAACTGCTCTCCCCAGCTGACAGCCCATGAACAAGGTGAACCCAGAGATCTCATTATCTCCAGGAAAAGATTAAAAACAATACCAAAAGGTCAGGAGCACACACTCGAAAACTTACACTTACAGAGATATTGAAAAAATAATTGAATACTCTATTTACATTTAACTTAGTAACCTACACGAGTGTATCTCAAACCATCTACTGAGCTGAGGATGTAGATCAGTGATACAGCTCTTGCCCAGTATATTTGGGGACCTGGCCTCAATTGCCAGCATCAAAAAAATAAATAAATAAATAAAACAAAACTGAATGACAAATGCAGAAATTCTGTGTTTTTCTTGCACATCTCAAGCGAGCATATGCACATCTTCCTGGGAATCCTGAGAGCAGTGTCTTCGTCACACCCCAAACTCATGTTTAGCACAGCCAAAGGGGGCCCTTGGCCTGGGCACTTTCTAAGGACCATTTCATTTAATCTTCACAAAGCTACCCAGGAGCCACATAGGGTGCCAAGGACATTGTAACTTCTATAAGGGAAACACATCCACTTCTGCAGGACCACATGTGGACCGTAGCAGAGCGAAAATAGGTGCTGAACAGGAAGCAGGAGTGGCAGTGTCCAACCTGCTTCCTGTATCTGAGAGCCAACAGGTGTGAAGAAGTTAGGACGTGGATATTTGTTAGGCTGTGGGGTCAACCTTGACCGATGAGCTGGGAAGATAGATAGGACTGGGAGTCAGAGCTTTTCCTCAACACCCGGA
Source organism: Fukomys damarensis (assembly GCF_012274545.1). NCBI lineage: Eukaryota > Metazoa > Chordata > Mammalia > Rodentia > Bathyergidae > Fukomys > Fukomys damarensis. Next base: position 38,042,333 of record NW_022900933.1, on the reverse strand, counting down.
CTCACAGCAGGGTGTGGGCCTGAGAATAAACTTTCTCTGGCCTGCAGGGTGCCTCAGAAGAAAGTGACTGTGACCTGAAGACACTGGGATCTGGGATCAGTTGAGACCCTTCACTATCTTCTCTTCTCTAGTTCACAGATAGGGAAATAGGATTCTTCACCACCATGGGACGAGGAAGCTGGGCAGCAATGTCACAAGGCAACCCAGCCTTCAGAAACTCACTCACCACTGCATGGTTTCCTGGAGACAATCTCTGGGATGGGTAAACACCAGAAACAAACCAGGTCACGGACAAGAGTATCACAGAGGCTTTGCACCTGCTGTTCCCTCTGCCTGGAGCGCCCTGCTCCTCCACGCACCCCGCCCAACTCCTCCTCATCTGTCCAATCTGGGCATGCGTGTGATCATCTCCAAGGCTTCTCCTCCACCTCCCCGGCCATTCTTCCCTACTTCCTAGCATCTGGGAGCCACCTCATCATGACCAAGTTGACCAGGTCATGAGCCAGGGACTCCTGGACCTCGAGGGGTGCCCGGTCTGCAGCAGCACCTCACCGGTGGCCACAGTGTCCAGTGATGTTCCCTCCCTGGGCCTCCTCCTTGCTCCTGAGTGTGGCCAAACCGGAAGGAGGGTCTCAGGCGCTCCCTGAGGCCAGGCACCTGCCGCACAGGTGTGAGAAGGGGGCTCTTGCTCCTCCTAAGCTCCTCCCAGGCCACTACACACAAGTTTGACCGTCTCCTCTGGAAACTCCAAAGGGCTCTGGCCCAGGGTATTCTTATTTTTAAGCACTTGTTTTCTCAAATGACAAGCTTTTTGTGGCTACTGCAAACAATAACAAGAGAGACCCACGGAGAGATGGAAGGGGGAAGGGTAATTATTATCAACAAAACCAATGAGAGGGAACAAATGTATTGGGCCAAAAATCTAATAAAATAAGTATGCGGATTCTGGAGCAGCTCCGCAGGAAGCAAATTACTCTTCTGCATCTTCACAGACAATACGCAGGAGAGGCAATTTATTACCTTGCGCCAAGTTGGCCTCAACATTAACCTGTCTCCCTAACGTGCTAAACTCTTAGCCGGCAAACTGCTTACTTAACTTGCATTAAGACACACAGGGCCAGTGTAGGTTTGCTATTCACAGCCTCAAATTCAATTTCAAGGGATCCTTGTTCCAATTTCCTGGAGAAAGTTACTCCATGTTCTAATACATCAGTGTCAGGAAACACAGCCTTTACTTAATTTCTTCTCATTATTCATACAACCAGGGATCACCCAGGGCAATTTCTCCGCTTTTGTGCACCTAACAACAATGATGGGGCTTTTACTTTTCATCTCTTCAAGCCTCAGCTGCTCTGCATTCTCTTCTGTTCTCCCTCGCAGGTCCTTTAGGAGACCCTTGTGCGGCTTCCTGGGGCCATCTCGTCTTGGGATGATGGCATTTGAGCTGAACTTTCGATATTTCTGACTGTTTCATATTCAAAAGGCAACACAGTCAGAGATGCCCCGACATCCTGGGCCAGCCACTTCTCCACCTGGCCTAGGGCTCCTCCTCGCTGTAACCACCTGTCAGTCTCCAACTTGACCAGACACAGAGCTGCTGCCCAGAAGCAGCCATGAGCAGGCCCGGGCATGAGACAGATCATGAGGAGGGCTCCTTGGGGTGGCTCCGAGCTCCCCTTCCCTGGAAGCCACCCCCGAAGACTTCCATGGAGCTCTTGGGGACCCAAACATGGGCTGCAACCTGCCCATCTCAATAAGCCCCTCAAAAATAATGAGTCCAGGGATCCGTATTTGCTTTGCAAAACATACTTTTAATAAGACTGTAATAGAAAAACGATTCATGCATTTTATCTCCTGTTTAATGCACTTAGGTATTTTTCTACACTGAGCATACATTGTTTTAATAACCAGAAGAAAACAAACATTATTAAAGAGAAAATCATTCACATAGATTTTTTTTTTAAACAAAACACCTCAGGCACAGAAAAGATAAGCCGGAAACGTTTGCGTAGTCTTCTGGCGTCATCTGCTATCGTTAGCTGGTAATTACTTTTGTCCCTTCAGAGGAGCGAAATATCACAAGTGTTTGGAAAAGGTCTGATGAGTCACCCAGCACTACGTGGCTCTCAGCTGCGTCACTCAGCTCTGAGCTGCCTGCGTAAATACTCATAACCTCCCTGCTCACCTCCAGCTTTGGAGATGGAGCGGGGGTGGCACGGGGGATCTGGGGGGAACGAGCTGAGGGGTGGGGGCTCCCCACCAGCCTCCATCAGAACATGACCTTTCTGAATCTCAGCTTTACTCCACGCTAACGCCCACCACACTGGCTGAGTAATATTGAAATCCAATAATCAGTATGCAAAATGAAATGAGTTTTCAGTCAATAGACGAGGTTCTAAGTCCCTAAATCTTAACTACCTCTATACTCAGATCTGAGGGCTCTACAAGGAAGGCGGGGAGCAGTGGCAGGGCTGTCCGAAAACAGGACCATGAACCCCATCGCACCTGTCTGTCTTAGAGGTCCCTCCCGACCTTTCTCTTCAGGTCCACATGCACCATCCATGAACTTCCTGAGGCTCCCAGTTCCCCTAGGAAAATCTCCAGCTCAAGCCCCAGCTTCCCTGCAGGCTGCCAACCCACCCCCAGCCCCTCCAGTCCAGCTCAGTGTCTTGACTTGTGTCTGGGAAGCCCAAGGCCCTGGAAGGCAACTGGCCACACCTCCATCCATACCTGCTGCAATCTCTGGCACAGCCTAGCACAGCCAGATACCAGGGCCTGCTGGAGCACCAGAGTGTGGACCTGTGGCCTCTGCTTTTAATACTTCTGTGCTCTAGGAGGCAGCTGCAGAAAACACACCCAAAGCTCCCAGGGAACGGGTGGTCCAAATCTTAGGGTTTTCTTTGCATGTACTAAGTTGTCACTAGCAGCAAGGACCCCTGAAGAAGGCAGAGGAAGATCCAGAGCCCTCCATCAACCCCGCCTGGCCGCCAGCCCTGCGTAGAGCCCAGCCACCACCACGCAGAAGGCCCACACCGGCTGATCTCCACCAGACAGCTTCCCTGTCCCCATCTCACCTGAGCTGAGAAGATGGATGGGGCTCTGCATTAAAAAGCCTTTCCTCGCCTGGACTTGCCTGAGAGTAAACCGGGGGGTTATTAATGTCAGAGGAGGACAATTATCCCCAAAAATGTGAGCACATCAATAAGTATCTGAGAGCAACTTTGCAGCAATACGGGATGCAATGCAAATTAAATGTCTGAGCACCAGAATATATCTTTACCTAATCTCTCAGAAACTCTCCAGTTACTATTTTTGCTGCAGGCTTAAGCCAGGCATCGATCTTCTTCCTCTGGAAGGACTTCAGCAAACTCTCTGCTTTGTGCAAAACTTGCTTCTCACAGAGCCACTGCGGGACCTACAGGCCCCTCCCCACCCACCCACCCCACACCTCTCTTCCCCGAATGATGATCACAGTGGGACCGGGAATGGGGAGAAGGAAGAAGAAAGACTGCTAGGATTTACCACTGGGGCAAACTCAAGCATCCCTTCTGCTCAGTGGCCTGCCCTTCTCACTGCCCCCATGGCGCCCACAGCCCAGACGTCTACCTGGCCCTGTTCTGTCAGGCAGGTAGCACCGCTGCTCTGATCCGTGCATGTGCTGCATGAGGCCCTGCAGCCTCGCCCACCACCCCGCCCTGCCCACACCACCTGCACACCTGAGCCAGGCCAGGCCACACATCCGCCTGCATCATCACTTTGTGCCCCATCTGAGCACCTAAGGAACTGGCAAGCCTGCACACTCTGGGGCCTATCCCACAGGGCCAACACAGCAGCAACATCCAGGTGGGTTTTCAGGGCAGCCACTCCTCTTCAGCGTTCCCATCGGCCCCATACTACAAAGTAAAGTGAGGTACCTTGTAGCCTGATGCCCAGGAGGGGCTGCCACACCCACCCACAAAGCAAAGAGCTTGGCCCCAGAGTCCTTAAAGACAGGCCGGGGGCATTTGGCTTTGTCCGAGACTTAAGTTCCTGCTCAAAAGCTCAAAAACTATAAAGAGTAGTGGCGAGCAGACCCCAACTCGGCCGGCAGAGGAAAGCCAGGGCAGCAGGAGGAAGCAGGTCAGGAGGGTGAGGGGAGCTGCCCGAGCTAGGGGCTGCAGGGCGGAGCCAGGAACGCCAGAGCCTTGGTGAACAGGTCAAGGTAAAAACAGAAATGACCCTGTTGGAGGTAAACTCGGCTCTTGTGGACCAGCCCTCCCGGCCCGACCGCAGGAGAGCAGGCGTCTGGGTCCCCAAGCTCTGACCGTGTGGCAGCAGTCCCATCATACCACACCGGGCCCCCCTCCACCCTGGGCACTCCGTCGAGCAGGCCAAACACCAGCCAACGGGATTAACTTAATGCTCCGTTTGGCAGCGCTTCCCTGGGTCCATCATCCATCCATACTCCCTGAAGCTGCCAGCCAGGCACACTGGAATATTGATCACCACAATCATCTCAATGCAAGTCTGAGGGCCAAGCATTTTATGTGCGTTTCAACTAGGAGAGTGGGCTTGCCATCCTAATTCCCTCAGCCCAGCCACTCTGGGCAACACATGGGCTCCTAAAAAGTGGAGTTAATTATCAATCTATTAATGGAATCACACCTCCACATTGATTTTACATTGTCGTTTCAAAATGATACCTATTCATTTTCCATCTTCAATTTTAAGCACAGGAAAGGTACTGGCAGCGGCTGTGCCTGTGCTTGGCTCCAGGCACTGCTCAGCGCTGCCCCCTTGCTGATACAGTCCGGCTGCACAGGCATCAACCGGGGAGAGGCAAGGCCAGGCAGGCTCCGAACCAAGGCCCAGCTCCTCCAGAATCCCGGAGACCCCATAATTCTGAAGGCTTTTGCCTCCCATTCGCTGCCCTGCCACTTGGCCAGCAGGAAAGGTGTCTGGCCCTCAAACTGAAGGTGGCCTTCAGGGCACACCACATCCTTCAGCTGGTCGGGGCACCCCCTAGACACAAGGGTGAGGTGGATGGGATATGTGGCCTCCCGGAACCAGGGCAAGTAAGACATCTTTCTTTGTATATTCTCTTGTCATCTCTTTGGAATATTTGTACTATAGAAATTTTAATTCACCCTGACAACCATTTATTGGGCGCTTCTGATGCAAAAGCTGGACTGGGCAGGGCCGGTCACAAGTGTAAGCAGGCTCGCTGTTCGTTTCTCAGAGACAGACCCTTCAGACCCGAAGTGTCCTCTCGTCGGGTCTTCTGGCCGACAGGAGAGATGTCACCCTCGTGGCATCTACTTATTTATTTTTTAACAAAGCATGGCTTCATTAAGACAGAAAGCAAGACTGCCCTTTATCACAGACAAATCATCCAGCAAAACAAAGCTCTCAGATTCATCATCACGTCAAAGGCAGCGCTGATGTTTAAAGAACAGAATGGGACATAAGGTATAAGTAAACTATGAAGATGCACGCTCACACAGATGGATTAATATGGACACACAGCCAGCATCCAGCAAGGGCCAGCGTGTCCTGGCCACTGCTGCCTCCCCTGACACTGCAGGTGGCCGGCACCGTGTTTCTCATAGGCCTCGGCCCGCAGCATTTCCTGTGAGGCCCACAGCTCTGTTCCACAGGGGTTGCAAGCTGTTAAGGACTTCTCTGCTCGCTTATTGACTTCCTCCGGAGGTCACACGGAGAGAAAATCAATTCGGAATCGTGAATGCTCATTGCAACTACTCCTCAGGAAAGGCCCAGGCCACCTGTACCCTTCTCATTACCTCACTGTACTACAGCAGTTTGGAGATCACAGAACGACTCCATCTTAAAAGGGCCTCAGAGAGCATGGGCAAACCTCTGCGTTTGGCAAAAGGGGGACCCAGCGCCCAGAGGCTGCCTGGCCTGCCGGGGCCTCAGCTGAGCCAGGTGTGGAGGCCTGGCCAGCAGCCAGTTCATCACTATGTCCAGGCCCCACATCCTCATCTCGCCCCTGTCCACGGGGATAACCATGCAAAGAAAGGAGCCACTGTTCACCAGATCATGCCTGTAAAGTCAGGAGGTTGCTCTTTTAGGAGAAAGTAATAACAAAGGGAAGAGGGGAAGCGTCTTAAATAAAGGTTGTCTTCCGACATGATGGATGGTAGAGCTCTAGGGCGCAGGATGGAGCGGAGTGTGATTATACCAAGGTAATAATGGCTGTCACATGTCACTACCTTTTGACAGAGGGCACTTGGGAAGAAGTCGCAAATAGAAAGCTTTCCCTCCACCTTCTGAGGGCCGGAATGATAATTCACCTGAATTGTCAAGATCTGTTCTGGGCGGGCATTTGTGCAATAAAGCGAGGTTTAGAAACCCTCCCGTGCCATTATGGGCATTCTCAGGAGGAGCAGTAATAACTGGGTTTTAAAAGCCTCGCACGATTGAGCCAAAGTACTTTCGGCACTTTACTCCTCCTTCATCAGCACCTACCGATGCCAGCCATACCCCAGGGGGCCACTGAGGAGAACCAGAAGAAACTGTCCCCTCCCGGGCGCCCCCGCCGTGAGTGACACCCAAGCCCTGAACTCAGGAGAAGATGATGTGCACAGCAGGTGAAAAGCAGCTCTGTGCCCTGTTGCGCCCCCCTTCCTATACCCTCCAGTACTTTTCCACTCCTCTAGGCTGTCATGTTTTTCCTCAAGAAACAAAGTAAAAAGAAATTCCCTAAAATTTAAACAAAAATTTTTTAAAAGACCACAGAACGCGCTGGGGTGCGGGAATGGGGGCTTTCAGCTGGGGGTGGGGGGGCGGATCCCAGAGAACCAGCTGGAGTCAGGCCTAAGGACAGGGACCCATCTAGAGATCCGGGCTGGGTACTCAGGGTCACCAGCGCCAGGAAGCCCAGGACACTGATTCACGGGGGCGGGGAACCGGCCCCTGCAGGCAGGATTAGGGGCGCAGGTGTGGGATGCAGATCCCTTGCTGGCCGGCTCTCTGCACCCTCCGGAGAGGCAGGGCCCCAGCACCCCGGGAGTGGGCGAGCAGCCGCCACAGCCGCCAACGCACCCCGGAGGCCCAGAGGAAATATTATTGCGAGACAAAAACTGAATTATGAAATCCGCAAGCAATAATTAGTTTAAATTACTACTTCTACTTGAATAATTAAACACACTTATTTTCACTCACTGATGTTTTATTCATTACCATACGTCTTTCCTGAAAGTTGTTTTTAACGTGAATATTCTTTTATTTGCAAAGATCCTCCAGAGATTTACTATGCTAATTTCAAACCTTTCCTCTAAAATAAAAACAATAACAAAACACTCCCTGATTATCACCCATTAGTGGCGGCTGCGTGGGGCCCATTATCAACGTAAGTCCCAGCAACTGGCTGGAAAGACTGCGGGTAGTTGTAAAGTTATTCACACGCCATAGCTTCCTCCCTGGAAAATTCACTACTGAAAGGCCGACATTTAAATACGCTGGAAGTGATTATGAAAATGAAAAGACCCAAGTGCAGAAAGAGCATTTAGGCACAGATGGAAAGTGCCTGAGCTTTTTATCACACCCTCTATTAATGAAAATGTTTTTGCATTTCCACAAATAATGTTTGAATTTTATAAGTCTTATTTTTATACCCCGGAGCCAGGATACACATAAGCACAGGAATAAAGGCTTAAGGTTTTCATTAAACAAAGCTACCTCTGGGAATAAGGACCAACTTAAATATAATCCATGAGCTAACTCTTCCCTGCTGGGCTATTAGCTGGTGCTGGCTGGATGGCAAAACTCCAAATCCCAGCTAATGCCAACAAGCTGGGCCTGAGTCAAGCCCGGAACGGACCGGCTGCCACCGTCCCAAGCCAGCGGCCCTCTGAGGAGGCCACAGAGCCTCGTCAATGTTCAGCCTGGTTCCTGGCAGAGTGACAGCAGCTAGACCCTCTGGGCCACTGTGATAAGCAGCCAGAGTGCGCACACATGGCAAGCACGAAGCCCTGAACATGGAGGGCTTCACACCTCCCGGCTGGCCTGGCCTGCAACCAACCAGCAGGCCCTCCTTGGCCATCTGTTAGATGAGTTTCTGAATGAAGGCCCCAACCAGACTTCTCTTTCCCCGACACCCTTTAAAGGCAACCCTTCCTTCTTCATAGTAACTTAACAGAGACATGCAACCCTCCCGACATGGCCACAGTCACAGGGACACCTGGCACCCACCTCCCTTGGCCTGGTATTTTCCCTCAGTTGATAGAAACAAACTCCCCACTCCCTGCCCCGCCCCAAACAGGTTGTAAACAGTCCTGTACAAAGACAAAACTGTTGAAATGACCATTGCTCTGGTTTGTCTTCTTAAATTATTATGCTGAGTTAAGTGCATTCTTTTCTGGGCTCAAGAATATCATTTTTAAGTGTCATCTAAAACAGAAGCTATTACATTTTTATGAGTATTTGATTATATATCTACAAACCTTCTTAGCAGATTATAAACCTCTGGAGAAATAAGTCTTAAATTTTGAAGTTTGCAAGTGAAAAATGACCATCTCCTGAACAGAATTATGAGCTGTGGCGTCGGTTTGACCTTTGGAAGATGAGGGGCCTCCAGAGGCCACAGGCCAGGGCCGAGATGCATCCAGAACTCAACGTGATCTACGTCATTAACCTCAGAAGCATCAGGAAAGCACAGCTTCTGCTAGGCTTCTGTTTCCGTGGCAACAGCTTCACTGGCCCACTGCAGGGGAAGGAGTGGGAAAGGGGAATTGGAAATGGAGAGGAGGGAAAAAGGAGCAGGAAAGGAAGAAAGCAAGGAAGAGGAGGGCAGAGGGCAAGGAGAAGGTAAAGAGTAAAGGAAAGAGAAAAGCTGAGAGGGAAGAGACTGGTGAGGAGGTGGGGGTGGGAAGATGCAGGGAGGAAAATCATCTACACGTGTCTATCTGTAAGCAAAGAATACTCTAGTTTCACTCATTCCCAGTAACACATTGCAACTTAGTGACTGCCTCAGGACACACTCAATTATCCAATAAACCAGGGAAAGCTATGTGCAAACATCCATGTGGTGAGCAGCTAAATCCAAACTCTCTACAGTAGCCCAAGAGGCTGGCTGGGATCAACCCAGAAGGAAGAAGTGAAAAAGAAGGAAAAGGCAGGCGAAAGCTGTTATCAGTGAACAGCTACCACTCAGGACCAGGCGCTGTGGGCAGGTGTCAGCAAGCACCCTTTCAGCCTCATGAGGGTGCAGACCCACTGGTCCTGTTCAGGACTTCCAGGGGAAATGTCTCTTGGAAACTCAAAGGTGTCCAGTCTGAGGCTGGCTGGGACATCACGGTTCTTGTCCCTTGGAACAGCACGCAGCTAGGGGCCAGGTGGGGCCTGGCATGGCACAGAGAAATCAGAGTAAGGGGAAGAGTGCACCCCAGTCCTTCCTCCCAATACCCCTGAATGAATCACCCATTCAAGTAACAGGAGCCCTTGCACTGAGCCCTGATACCCTGAATGGGACCTGGAAGACGGAAGAGCTGGTGAAATCTGCATCAAATACACAGTCAGTCCATTTGACAAGAGTTCTGCTGATGTCAAATTCTTCGCTTTGCAGTTGCACCAGGATTATGTAAGGTGGCAACATGGGAGAAGTCGGGCACAGGGTACAGAAGAACTCTCTGTATTATTTTTACAGCATTTCTATAAGCCTGGAACTTTTTTTAAGTTTTATAAGAAAAACAACAAGGGTGGTTTGAAAGTACGAGTCTCATTTTTCTAACAATGATTTATCTTTCTCATATAAAACCAATGCCCTTGACAGGGCTTAACTACCATCAAGTTTTACTGCAGTGCTGGCTGAGGGGACACGGTGAGGCTGCGCTCCTGTGGCCAAAGTGAATTATTAAAGTCCAAACATGTTAGCAGTGTCCCTTCCCGCTGAAGTTGGGGCGGGAGCGATGGGGCGCACACCTCAGGGAGTGAGGGCTGTGTGCCTGGCAGCAGGATGAGCTGGCCCAGAGCTGCTCCAGGCCGCAGGCCCTCCTGAGGGCTCTTCACGCCCAGCCTTCTGAGCAGTCCCCAGGCCCTTCCGCCGCCACGCTCATCTCTCCTCCATCCAAGGCTACAACCCCGCAATGCCCTCCATACCCCACTCCTGTCCAGGCACTGAGCTCCACGACAGATCCCGAGTGAATGGAATACTATGAGTCAAGTATGAGCACAAGTCTTCGAAAAGATAAAATACCAGTAAAAGAGAAAAAAAACAACTTTCAGCTTCTATGAAAAGGTCAGAAAGATTCTATTTGTGAGAAGTGAAGAAAGTAAGTCCTTCTAAAAGAAAGAGATTCTGTCACAGAAGGACAGATCCATTCCCACAGACAATATAAACGCGGTACAAGTATCCTCTTCTGACCGGGAAGCTGAAAAGCTTTTCAAAGGTTTTGGTTTCCTTGACAACAGCATTGCTGGAGACAAGCAGAGAAATAATTAAAAAGTATGTTCCCTTTGCTTCAAACTCCGTAAGTGTTTTTAAACAATAATCAACAGGCCACATCCAGCAAGGTCTGTGCAGACGGAGCTGAGGGGGTTCGGGGAGACTCCTTCCTGCCTCTGGCCCCCTCTGCTATGCCCCGACCTCAGAGCCTGAGTGAAGGGCTGGAGTCCTGTGCCGGGTACAACATTCACCCCAGGAACCATAGCTCGCGCAGGTAAATTAGTAACAAAGGCGCCACCCAAGGGCCAGTTCCCTGGACAAACACTGCATTTACTCTCCCAACAGGTCTTTGAGCTAAGTATTCTTAGTGCCATTTGGCAGGAAAGAACCCGAGGCTCAGAAGCGAGAACAGGCCACAACCCGGCCATGTGCCCTCGGGAGGCCAAGACCCAAAGAAGGCCAGCCCCAAGGGTGCCCATGCTCATAGGGCAGCCCATGAACAATGCCCAAGATGGCCACAGCCACAGCCCAGGGTCCACTCGCGCTGGCTCCTTGGGCACCAGGCCCTCTGCCCTCTGCCCCAGGCCAACGCTCACAGAGAGAGCCAGGTGGGCTCCATGCTTAACTTACTGCCTTCCTTCGCCTTTCAGGGGGCTTTTAAGGCCTGTTTTGTTTCAACAGCTCTACTGTGTTGTATTTTTAATTGTAAGCTTCCTCGAGTCCTTTGTGGACTTATAAATAAGTAAAAAATAAACAACAGGAGCTGTGGGCACCAGCCCTAGACCGCTACCTGGGAACACGAATGCAGATGTTTCCAAAGACGGAGCCCATCCCCTCCCTCTTCAGCTCCTAGCCGTTTCCAAGGCCCTCTTACAATCCCGGCCACGCAGCACAACCGACCCCCGCCCTTGGGACGCTTCCTGCGTGGGCTGGAAGTGAGCGACAGGGTCAGTGTGTGTGACTGAGACCACCCTAGCGTCCCCCACGGTCCTGGGGATGGGGTTCCAGGGCAGGAACGCAGGCCGAGTGGCCTCTGCTCCTTTGTTCCCAGGGGTCCTGAAGCCCCTACCAGGTGCTGCTCTCCTCGGGGAACTAGAGACATAACCAGGGGCAAAACAAGTGCCCACGGGCACAGGTGCGCTCCCTGAAACGCGGAAAGACCGAAGGCCCTGCCAGTCACGTGAGTGCCCTTTGGCACCGCAAGCAGATAGCCCCAGAAAGCAGAGGCAGGAAGGCCTCGCTTCACAGGCCAGCTCTCTGCCCCTCTCTGGTCCTCATTTTTCTCATCTGGAAAGTGGGCCTCAGGGGGCTCCTGCATAAGAGCAGCCACCTAGCTCCAGCCTCCCACGGGGACCTTTCTCTAGCCCCACAAAACTGAGATGGAAACGGTTCCCGGTTTACTGATGGGAAAACAAAACCCTAACACAAGGCCTGAGGAGCTCATGTGGGAGCCAGGCTGGGGGTGGCTTCCAGAGGCTCAGCTGAAACCCCCGAGGGCAGGGCAGCGAGGCAGCAGCACCAGCAGCACCAGCAGCCGCCAGTCCCTGCTGACCTGGAAAGTGAAACGCCCAGCCCGGACCTGCTGGAGCCGCAGGGCGCGGATTACACCGGCCTCAGGTTCAGGCAATCGGGGAAAATTAGATCTCGGCCTTGAGCGCCCTGGACCGCAGCTTAGGAGGCAATTACATAGTAAGCCCCTGATCATTCCTTCCGTTCGTTAGGGCTTTCTAGTTTACGGAGTGGCTTCACACTTCTAACTCTGTCCGAGCTGCACAGCCCCGAGAGGTAAAGATTTCACAGAGAATACGGCCAAAGCCTGGAGAACCCAGGAGGGGACGGCCCAACTCAGGAGCGGGCGTTGCGCTGCGCTAGGCTGGACAAGGGTGCCGGCACTGCACCTGCGCCGGGCTCAGATGCTCCCCAGGGGAGCACACGGCCACCATAGTGGCCTCTCGGCAGGCAAGGCCTGATGCCGCCAGCTTCCCCCCGGCCCCATCGAGGGTACCCTGCTTGAGCGGTCCGGTTTGGAGTGCGAATTCGGCGCCCCTGCCCCCACCCCTACTACCCGTATGTGGCAGGGCTCCAAGCTGCCAGCATGTTTGGGAAGAGCGAAAGAACGGGCAGGAGAGGCCCAGATGAAAACAAACAACTTTCCTAACCAAAGGTTACAAGGAAAACGTGTTTTAATTTGTGTTTTTGTCCCTTACAAAATAACACTTCAGCCAGTTCGGAGAGAGACCACTTGTGTTTGTAAAAGCTCTCTAGTTTCCTACAGTGGTCGGAGCCCTATAAACACACTGTGAGGTGGGAGAGAGAAATTGCTACTTGGGAAACTTTTAATACCAGCATGTATGCGAATTAGAATTCTAAACCCAGCAGGTTAAAAATGTTCTGAAAGCAATTTTAGTGTTAGTCTAAATAATTATAGATCGAGCTCACTCAGATGAGGGCCTCTGCCCCCTCCAGGCTCCAAGGGGAAATTGTGGGCATGGTAGTTAAGCAAAATAGTTGGTTATTACACGGGCTTTAGCGTAGCAGTGCAAATTGGTATAATCTTTTTGGAAAGCAATCTGACGGGAGACATATCTGGGCCCGGGAAAATGTACAACCCTTTGACCCCGCAGTCCCACTTCTGGGAATCAATCCGAAAGAAATAATCCCACAGAAAAGGGTTTCATGCATGAAGATAACCACTTCAGCATTATCTATAATAGCAAAAATTAGAAACCACCTAAGTGTCCGAAGGGCGGCTAAGTAAATTACAGTTAATCAACTCGATAGAGCGTCATGGAGCCGGGGAAAATTGACAGCCCTCAACAGGCAGAGGCGGCTGGGGGTGCG
>NW_022900933.1:38026549-38027625 GCF_012274545.1 Fukomys damarensis | reverse complement strand
GAGCTGCACAGCCCCGAGAGGTAAAGATTTCACAGAGAATACGGCCAAAGCCTGGAGAACCCAGGAGGGGACGGCCCAACTCAGGAGCGGGCGTTGCACTGCGCTAGGCTGGACAAGGGTGCCGGCACTGCACCTGCGCCGGGCTCAGATGCTCCCCAGGGGAGCACACGGCCACCATAGTGGCCTCTCGGCAGGCAAGGCCTGATGCCGCCAGCTTCCCCCCGGCCCCATCGAGGGTACCCTGCTTGAGCGGTCCGGTTTGGAGTGCGAATTCGGCGCCCCTGCCCCCACCCCTACTACCCGTATGTGGCAGGGCTCCAAGCTGCCAGCATGTTTGGGAAGAGCGAAAGAACGGGCAGGAGAGGCCCAGATGAAAACAAACAACTTTCCTAACCAAAGGTTACAAGGAAAACGTGTTTTAATTTGTGTTTTTGTCCCTTACAAAATAACACTTCAGCCAGTTCGGAGAGAGACCACTTGTGTTTGTAAAAGCTCTCTAGTTTCCTACAGTGGTCGGAGCCCTATAAACACACTGTGAGGTGGGAGAGAGAAATTGCTACTTGGGAAACTTTTAATACCAGCATGTATGCGAATTAGAATTCTAAACCCAGCAGGTTAAAAATGTTCTGAAAGCAATTTTAGTGTTAGTCTAAATAATTATAGATCGAGCTCACTCAGATGAGGGCCTCTGCCCCCTCCAGGCTCCAAGGGGAAATTGTGGGCATGGTAGTTAAGCAAAATAGTTGGTTATTACACGGGCTTTAGCGTAGCAGTGCAAATTGGTATAATCTTTTTGGAAAGCAATCTGACGGGAGACATATCTGGGCCCGGGAAAATGTACAACCCTTTGACCCCGCAGTCCCACTTCTGGGAATCAATCCGAAAGAAATAATCCCACAGAAAAGGGTTTCATGCATGAAGATAACCACTTCAGCATTATCTATAATAGCAAAAATTAGAAACCACCTAAGTGTCCGAAGGGCGGCTAAGTAAATTACAGTTAATCAACTCGATAGAGCGTCATGGAGCCGGGGAAAATTGACAGCCCTCAACAGGCAGAGGCGGCTGGGGGTGCG
>NW_022900933.1:38016306-38026212 GCF_012274545.1 Fukomys damarensis | reverse complement strand
GATTCTGATTTGAGTGTATGCTGGGGGAGATTTTCCCACCAGCTGTGATGCTGCTAAATTATCTCCAGGAAGGGCAGGAGAAAGGGGCACAGGGCGCAGGAAGGCGCAGAACCCCCCATCATGTTTTGGTTAATAGTTTATTCTTTGCTTATCTCCATTCTCATCTATCTGTCCAAGTACTTTGAATGCTCCAATTTAGGAGCTGCAAACTGTCTTGAGTAACTTAACTATTAGTTTTGGGTAATTTAATTATTAGGTTTTTGTTTTTTTGGTACTGGGGATCGAACTCAGGACCTTTCACTTGTGAGGCCGGCGGTGGAACCACTGAACTAAATCCCAGGCCAACTTCCCCCATCACTTTTTATCACGTAGTCTGGAGCTCTAACCAAGCAGAAGGAGGCTGGGGTGAAACTTCCCCCCGCCCAGAGCTGCCATTCGACGCTGTTTTCACCCATCTCTTAGTTCGGTACCAGAAAATGGGATTCCAGGCATAAAGCAGGGGTCCCCCAACCTTCTTAGATGACAGAGACCCCCAGGGCTGTGTGCATCCCAGCTATGATGTGGAGTACCTCCAGAATGCAAACCAATGACATTTAAAAATACCTAACTTGGGGCAGAGGATTTTGCTCAGTGGCTCCACTGCCTTCCTCGAAAGCACAAGGTCCCAAGTTCAATCCCCAGTACCAAAAAACAACAAACACACACACAGAAATACTTAACTTGTGCAGAAGTAATGATAAATCCACTGCGTGTTAACATAAATAGCACATTTCTTATCAAAATAACTAGATTTTCCAAGATAAAAAAATTAAGAGAGAAGACACTGTTTACATTTTTGCAGCTCTCCTTCCTGTAGGGCTTAACACAAGATAGCTGGGGTCTCCTAGCTGCTTCTGTGTTTAATCTACTGCAACACGTGCCATAGCCTCTGGAAAACCATCCACACCCAGGAGAATGATCCAGAAAAGGCAAATAACTGCTAGGTGCTATTATGAAAATAGTTTCGACCCTCTGACCCAGGGGTTGCAGACCACGCTGACAACCACTGCACAGATTACAGCATTAAAAATGCCTGGCGCAGGGGGACCCAGGGCCAGATGCATGGCGGCCGCTGAACTGTGCTGAATTGGTTTTGTTTTTAAGACTGGACAGAAATGCACCCAGAAGTCTGCAGTCATTGCCTCTGGGTGCAGAGGCGACAGGCCTATTTTCTCTTCTTTATACCTCTGTTTTTTCCACAGAATTACATGCATTTCTTTTATGGTCAAAAACATTTCTCTCTCCAGGAAAGGTTTGCTTAGCCATGGTGTGCTCGAGCCCTGCGGAACACACCGGGTGGGCAGAAGGTCACTCTCCACCCTTAGGAGCCGGCGAAGGTACGGGGCAGAGGGGGGACGCAGGGCCTCCCGTTAATGTGCAGATCAAGGCTGGCATCCGCACGCATTCGTCACTGTGGCACCTGCCTGCCGAGGACCCAGTGACACGGCCATGGAGGTCAAATATAGGTGACTATCAGGTCGCGGGACCTGCACGAGAGGTTGGGTTTCCCGGCTCATAAAATTAATCGTGAAATAGGAAAATGCAAAGGGTGGAACGCAAGGAAGGGTCAATTTCGTCGGTACCGCGAGGTGCCAGGCAGGGCCTGAGAGCGCTGGGAAAGGCGCCAGCACTGCCACAAGGCGCACTACGCACTGGGGCTGAATGATGTGGTGTCCAGGCCCTAGGCCCCAGCATCCTCCCCAGCTCATGTGGGAGCCCCGGGGGAGCAGCAGGGTCTCCTCCGAAGGGACAAGGCTGAGACAGTCACGTCCAGGAACCACAGTGAGCTCATCCAGCCACCTGCTGACCCCAAGGCGAGACAATGCAGAAGAGCCTGCCGCGTGGACGCGGACACGCGCACGCACATGCGCGCAGGCGCAGTCAGACAGCTGAGGCGGCGCCTCTGGGAACAACTTGAGAATGTTATGCTACATTTCCAGAAAGGGATGTCCGGGAAGTAAGTAACAGCTCTTGGAATGTGCAAGTGCAACAGAACAACTCGTTCTGAGTATCAGAGTATACGCTGAGTATAAATTTCATTAAGAAATGTAAGTATAGCATCAAAAGCATCAAAAAAAATAAAAAACAGGACTGAAATATAAGGTGAGAGAAAATGTCACTGAAGAATAAAACAGAAAGGCAGAAAGAGGCAGAAAATAAGAGAAAATCCGCAACTCAATCCAGGGATATGCAGAGCTTCCAGGTAACTGAAGGCCCGGAATCAAGGTGGGTGCCCTGCCCTGTGGACGTTCTTCGGGGAGACACAGCCAGAGAAGGAACCGGGAGGAATCCAGGCCCAGGCACAGCAGATCATCAGGCCCCTTTGATTCTGATTTCTTTTTTTTTTTTTATTCGGATTTCTAAAGCTATGTCCATCAACAGATAAATGGATAAAGAAAGTCTGGTGTTTAAATACAATGGAGTATTACACTGCCATAAAGACGGTTAAACTTGAGTCATTTCTAGGAAAACGGATGCACCTTGAGACCATATTGTTAAGTGAAATAAATTAGACACACAAGCTTAAATGTGGCATGATTTCTCTTATGTGAGAAACCGAAAATATAAACAAAGAACAAAATTAAAGATAAACAATAGGAAACAGGGAGACGATAAATTTTTTGCAAATGGGAGGGGACCAAGAGCTGGAGGGGGGGGCGGAAGGAAGAGGCGAGGAAGGGGATATAAAAAGAATTAAGATGTCTTTTGTGCAGAGAAATGTAATTGTCACACACTGTAAATATGGACTGTGTAAATATGGTAGAGGTAAAATAAAATAAGACAAAGGGCATACTCACTGTTCTTCTTTTCAAGGAAAAATACTGGCAACTCAGGGGCAAATGGCCCTTCTGACTATTGGGGGGGATACCGGGGATCAAACTGAGGACCTTGTACTTGGGAGGCACCGCTGAGCTCCATCCCCGGCAGAGTGGAGGGGTGAGGTTAGAACTTGGGGACACATGCAGGGTGGGGGTCTGGCAGGAAAGGCTGTGTACAAAATGCTCCCTATCATTTCACTACAGTGGGGGGGTCTATGGTTCATCCTTTCTCTTCTGCCATTTACTTTCATTTCTGTCCTAAAATTCTATCACTTTTATGATAAAACACATTAAATCTACAACAACTCATTTTTTCAGAAGGAAAAGGACATCGCCACGCTGGGCACTGGGCAGGCTCCTTTAAGAGTCTTCCACGTCCAAGTTTTAAAAGCAGCACGAAATAATTTGCCAATCTGCATTTTTCATTTACATTAAAAGCATTTTTCCAAATTGCTCCATTCTTCCCTTAATGATGCGGGATGAGACTGGACGAGCTACTGCGCTTCCCAGGGACGGGACCTGCACCCCCGCGCCGCCAGAAGGGGTGGCCTGGGAGGGGAGGGCCAGGTCCCCTCCCTCTGGGCCATGTCCTCCAGGACACAGCCGGGCCACCTCTGCACAGCTCCCTGCCTGCTCTCCCTGTCCGTCGTCTCCCCGTTCCCCTCGACGCGCACTTCCTGAGCCTGCCGTCTCCAGTGGCTTTGCCGCATGCTGGGACTAAATGGCCAGGTGTCCGTGTGATGTTCCACCAGCCTTACCCTGCACACCACCTCATTTCTCCGTCTCGTTTTCTAAAACCTATCAAGAATGATGCTTTCATAACCAACCTGAACCTCACTCAGACCCTCAGGTCCATTAATCCCGTGTTTCTGCATAGAAGCATAGGACACAGATTGCTCTCCACATCGCCCTCCCCAGACACCCTAAGACCAGCCCATGTACTGACAATGACAAACCAGCAACATCCTGTCATAAATAAAAATTCCAATCCCAAGCACAGAAATCTGGTCACCCCACAGGCCCCAGCCAGAGCCAGCCCGGGCTTCTCCTCCTGGACTTCAGAGGAGGGAGCGAGGCGGGTGGGAGCTCTGCAGTCCTATAGCCACCAGCATTCACAAGCCCCTTAACCTCTCTGTGCCTCAACTCCCTCACCTGTAAAATGGGAGTGAGAAAGAACAGCCCTGGCCTCTGCAGCCTGTGACTGCTGGTGATCCACCTTCTCTCCCATAGTTCTTGCCCAAGCACAGGGAAACCAGGCACAAGGTTTTTCAGCTCTTGCTGGGTGTGCACGCAGCAGCCTTCGCTGAAAGCCGGGCTGTGAATCAGCGGCCCTCCTCTTCCCAGCAAGGCAGCAAAAAAGGCCGCGTTTACCTCTAGCCATGATCACAGCAGCATTGATTACCCCAAAAATGAAAACAGTAAATTACAGGCAACAACATGGAAATGGCAGAGTTGGGAATTTGAGAAAGTCACAAAAAACATGTATGGGGAAATTTTTTTTCTTTTTCTGTGTTTGTTTTGTTTTTCTGGGACTAGGAATGAAACCTACAGCCTTGCACACATCTGGACAGAGCAGCACTCCCAGGCCTGTGAGTTTTCACTGAATGGAAAAATGCCCGCTACACCGGCAGGGGTGGGCACAGTGCAGTGCTGTGCGCAGGGACGCCATGGGGTCCTTCGGAAGACAGGGTGGGGATGCACCACAATGCCTGTCCTTCATTCTTCATTTTTCTTCATCTTCAAAGGCTTTTACAATAAGCATCTATTACATTCCCTATCAAAACTGAAAAGGTTTTTACAAATACTTTAAGGGAGCAGTGCTCACCTGTGATCCCAGCACTCGGGAAGCCGAGGCAGAAGGATCACTGTGAGTTCAAGGCCAGCCTGGGCTTCATGGCCAGTTCAAGTCTAGGACGAACTACATAGCAAATCCCTGTCTCACAAAATCAGCACAAATAAAGTACTCTCAGGAAACTTGTTATTGAAAAACCACCCCTAGAGAAAATCGTTCCATAAAGCAAAGCATTTCATTGGGCTGAACGACCCTGCGTGTGTCAGAGGCACAAGGTGGCTCTGTCGCCCAGTGTCCCCGAGGGCGAAGCCTCCCCACCTGGCACAGAGCCCACGCAAAACCAAGGAGGAGGGTCGGCTGTGTCTGGGCGAAGGGGATCATGTTTGGCTTTTTTGCTTTAAAAGAGGCATCGGAGTCCGAATTCTGCCTCTGTGTGTGGCGTGCAAAGATGCAAAGCCGGGTCAGTTGGCTGGGAAGGAAGAGCACGTGCAAGAGGGGCTCGAGCACAGCCAGCCAGGGAGGCTCCTCAGGCAAGAAAGCGGAGCGGTGGGGCGGAAACATGAGTCATTGTTTTATTTTACTTAATTGCTCAGTCTGTAAATTTTTCAAAACTAATATAAGCATAGTTTACAGCTCACAGAACATTTACAGCGTATTAAAATAAATATCTTTCCACTGCAATATGCCCGATTGAAATTTATGAATTCCAAGGCTACCCTTCAGGAGAGGAGGAACTGGCACTTCACGTTCTGTAGATTAATCAGGTGCTTTGTGTTGTTTTTCTCGCGGTCAGAAGAGAAATCATCCCTCCGTAAATTTTACCCTAAGAGGGCCTTCTCCCTTCTAGAAGCTCAGGCAGCCGCCGATGCGAAGGCCTACAGTGCCCCCCAGCGGTACACGGGAGCTGTGCAGGCAAACTCAATCCCTTCCCAAAGCCTGGCAGCAAAACCCAGACAGTGTTTAGTTCTTTATTGATCATTTAACGTGTACAAAATTTTGTGCCAGGTGCTACGGAGGATCTAAAAATGGGCCTGGCATGGTTCCCCTAGTCAGGAAACGCGGAGCCTAGCAGCTACTCCCGTGGCAAGGAGGTCTGACTTGGAGGTGGGAAGGGGGCAGCACCGGGTGCCAGCCACGCACCTGACACCGCCCCGGGGAACCCACAGCCGTTTGTTCCCCAAAACCAAAGCCATGTGTAATCATCTCCACTTCACAAACACAGTTGGGCATGCCCGCACACTGGAGGATGAGGCAGGAGGGTCACCTTCAATTTGAAGCCAGCTTGAACTACATGGCCAGACCCTGTCAAAAAAAATTCCACAAACCGGGGGAGGGTCCAAACTGAATTCTTGGTGTCCACGTTGCCCAAAGCCTATTTGCCAAAGAACCCTGGGCACTGGAAACTAGACTGGCTCAAAGCACGGAGAACTCCAGCCCACACCCCGCCTCTGTGGCTCATGAGAGCCTTGATTTTCGTGACACCCCCGAAGAAAACGGTCAGGAGGCTCAGCCCCAGCCCACGTGACGGGTTTGCTCTGTACGCGGTCACCTCCAGCGCCTCCCCGAGGTGGCCCCCAGAGCTGGACAGGGGTAGGCAAGCCACTCCACACAAACCCCACTCGGATCCTAGGGCCAGCCTGGAACTGCCCAAGCGGGGCCGGCTTCCCGCTCCACTCCTCCAGGCAGAGCCCGCACGGTCCTCGCTGCCTGGGGGCAGTGCTGAGCTCAGACACCAGGATGTGCTCCGCGCTCAGCAGGCTTTAGACCCCGCGCCCTGGGCTCCCTCGGGTCGGAAGGAGGGACAGCGCCCTCGGCTGGGCCCCCCCCCCGCAGGGAGAACTCTGATCTGGACAGGACGAGGGAGGGAGGCACCAGAGCCCCAGGGAGGGAATGTCAGCAAGGAGACAATCGGGGACAACAGCAACCCCTCAGGTGGCTCTGCCCCCTGCTGGCCCCGGGCTGAAAGACCAGGACCTCAGTTCAGCAAGCAGGTAGAGACCCAGCCCTGGAGAAAACCAGGTACAACCCGGAAGTCGTAAGCCAGGGGGCTTTCTCCACGGAACCCCAGCTGCACAAAACATCACAAACATCTGAATGGGAACGGGATCACAGCAAATTAACAAGCTTCTGCACGCAAAGGAAGCCAGCTGAGTGAAGAGAGCCTACAGAACGGGAAAGTTTCGCAAGCTATTCCTCAGACAGGAGGCTTGTGCCTAGAATAAAATACTAAAAAGAAGTACAACCCCCCCCAAAAAATACAAGACCCAAACAAAAAACAGGCATCTCAAATGAATCTCAGAAGAAGCAGAGCAATTGGGTAATAAACACATGAAGAAATGTTCAACAGGGCCAGGGATTTAGCTCAATGGTGCCTCCAATGGCCTCACAAGCGCAAAGACACGAGTTTGATCCCTGGTACCAAAAAACAAACAAAAGAAATGCTCAACATCACAGCCACTAGAGAAATGCAAATTAAAACAACACTGAGATTCCACCTTACTCCAGAAAGAATGTCCACCACAGAGAAATCAAACAATAACAAATGCTGGCGAGGTCATGGGGGAAAAGGACCCTTCTATATTGGTGGTGGGAACACAGACCGGTACAACCACTATGGACATCAGTGTGGCAATTCCTCAAAAAACTGAAATGAAATCCTGTTCACCCAGCTGTTCCCCTTCTAGGTGTCTTCCCAAAACAGTTAAAGACATCACATCACAGCCGGGTAGGGTGGTGCACGCCTGTAATCCCAGCACTTGGGAGGCTGAGGCAGGAGGATCGCTGTGAGTTCGAGACCAGCCTGGGCTACATAGTGAGTTCCAGGTCAGTCTCAACCACATAGTGAGACCCTGTCTGAAAAAACAAAAACAAAAGACATCACGTCACTGTGACCCAAGCACACCCATGTTTATAGCAGCACAACACATAATAGCTAAATCTTGGAAGTGACCTGTATGTCCGTCAACAGATGGATAGATAAATGGAGGCTGGGATGTAGCTCAGTGGCACTGCACCTGCCTCACAAGCGCAAGATCCTGAGTTCGATCCCCAGTATGGAAAAATTAATTAATTAATTAATTAATTTTAAAAAACAGGTGACTAGATAAAGAAAATGTGGTATTTATACACAATGGAGTACTACTCTACCATAAAGAAGGATAATCACTTCTCAGCCTTTTGGCTAAGCTCAAGGGCATAAAGAATGGACTGGAGTCTTTGGTGGGAAAATGGGTGCACCCTGAGACCATAATGTTAAATGAAACAACTCAGAAGACAAAGTTAAATAGCGCACAGTTCCCTTACATAAGAAACCCAAAATATAAAATAAAAAGTATAATAAAAAATAGGTAACCAGAAACAGGAAGATAGATTTTTGCAAAAGAGAAGGGACCAAGGGATGAAGGAAGGAACAAAGATGGGGAGGGGAGGGGACCTGAGGGAACAAAGATGCATCATGCACGTGTGCCACCTCCCCACAAGGAAGGTGATCATCCTGGGCTGCAGGCGTGGACTAAAGAAAATTAAATCTAAAAAGAAAAGGCTCCACCCCAGGGTGGGCTCCTGGGCAGCCGTCAGAGCCCAGCGTCAGAGATGCCCAGGAGCACAGCTTGCCTGGA
The DNA here is from genome assembly GCF_012274545.1 of Fukomys damarensis. Classification (NCBI taxonomy): domain Eukaryota; kingdom Metazoa; phylum Chordata; class Mammalia; order Rodentia; family Bathyergidae; genus Fukomys; species Fukomys damarensis. Next base: position 38,017,945 of record NW_022900933.1, on the reverse strand, counting down.
CACCTAACAGCCAGTCAAAGCCCCGGAGCAGGGGGGAGGATGCGGGAGCTCTGCTGGGACCTGTCCCGGTGGGCACAGCACACCGGCCGAGAGGCTGACGGGGACAGCAGCGGGAAGGCCAGGCCACGCCACCCCAGAGCTGATGCGAAGCCAGGTCTGGGAGCCACTCCACAAACACTCCTATTTGCCTCCCGGCCGGCTTCTCTGTTTACAGAGTTGCGCTGCTCAGACCACCCTTTTATTGACTTTGCTGCCAGTATCACCAAGCACGGGACACAGAACACGGACACTGCCTCTCCTTTGTTAAGTGTTTACTTTGAGACAGGGTCTCACTAAGTTGCCAGGGCTGGGTTCAAACTTGCAATCCTCCTTCCTCAGCCTCCCAGAATGCTGGGATCACAGGCATGCGCCACCGCACCTGCCTTGAAGCTGCATTTCTTGAAAACAAATGTCAGGCTCCGCAGGTGTGGAATTCAACAGAACAACCCTCCTCCCACCCTTTTTCCAAACACTTATCAGAACCTCCTTGCTGAGTCTCCCTCGGCCCCGCACGATCAAGACGGAGAGACAACAGTCTCTGGTCTGAGCGCGGGGCAGGTTGAGGCAGGTTCTCTTCCCCTTTTCTGATACTTTTTGCTTGCACTAGCAATGGACGCCATGCTACAGGCAAGTGTGTGCGCTTTTTTGTTTCAGGTCCCAGTAGCAGCCCAGGCTGGCCTCAAACTCATGTCCCTCCTGCCTCCTGAGGAGCAGGGATTAACCAGACTGCAGGTGGGGTCCCAGGACTCAGGACACTACCAAACCCCAGGCCTCCAGCCCCTGGGGATCCTAAAGAAATATCAGGCACAGGAAGGGAAATAAAAATGTACACAGCAGCAATACAAGAGTGTGAAGTCAGAAACTATTAACGGTGACAATAGGGAAGCAGGGACACCAATTCGGAACAATCCAATGATAAAACGACATAGCACCACTGCCGGGTGTGGGGCTGCACCTCTGTGATCCCAGCACTCGGGAGGCTAAGGCAAGAGGATCCCTACATGGTCAAGGCTGGGCTGAACTACCTAGTGGAGACCTGTCACCAAAACCACAAAGCCAATAACAATAACGGGATTAGGAAGGAAGATTCCGTCCCCTGGCTCTACTCCGGTGACTGGAGGAGCCAGGGTCAGGAAAGGCTGGGCTCCACAAGCCGGACCCTCAAGGGGCAGCCCTCTCTGGAATGGCAGTCACTCCCAGCACCACACAGGGCCCTACCTTGAAGGTCTTGTCCATGGAGGCCGACAGGAGCAGCTGGCTGCTGGCAGGCACTGGGCACCACTGGATGCCATTGACCGGGCCCTTGTGACCCCACAGGTGGCTGCGCACGGTCCTGGGCACGTGGGTCTCCCGGCGTGGACTGCTCAGGTGCGGCAGGATGGACTCAGAGGTGCCGGGGGACAGGCAGAGTGGAGCCGGGGCACTGGGCGTGGAGGCCCCCTCCGGCTCTGGGCTGGGCGGGCACTGCCTCAGCCTCCTGGGGGTGTAGGGAACCACAGGGTCCTCGGCTCCCCGGCTCTGCGGACCTCGACTTCTGCAAGCAGCTGCTGCTGCCCAGGCCCCCGGGGGTGGCATGGGGCTAAGAGGGGGTCGAGGCTGC
>NW_022900933.1:38011205-38016108 GCF_012274545.1 Fukomys damarensis | reverse complement strand
GCGCTGCCCGGGGCCCTGCACCTCCTCTGCCCCGGGAACAACCCCTGGCCCCGACACCCCGGGGGCATCGCCCACCCTCTCCACAGCGCTCCTGCCTCCACCCGGCTCCTCAGCCTCCTCCGAATCTGAGTCTTCGTAAGCCACCAGCGAGGCCATGCAGCATACGGCGTCGTCCTGCAACCTGGGACAGAGCGAAACCCAGAGTCAGAAATATGCGGGGCAGGAGGGGCAGACTTCTTGGATCCCAACATGGGAGGCTCAGGCCAGAGGGTTGCATGTTCAAGGCCAGGCGGGACAACTTAATGACACCTTGTCTGAAAATAAAACAGCTCAGTGGTAGCGTGTCCTTATGTTTAATCACCAGTACAGCGAAAAAGAAAAAAGAAAGAAAAGAATAAACATCAGAAATCCAAACCTTCAAAACAAAAATTTTTATAAACACAAAAACTAAAGGCTTTTCACTGGGTGTGGTGCCTCTGCCTCTAATCCTAGCACTCTGGGAGTCACCCAATTTAACAGTTTAGCTACTAAATAAACAAAACAGATAGACACCTGTAATCCCAGCACTGGGGAGGCTGAGGCAGGAGGATCACCTCAAGTATAAGGCCAGCCTAAACTACATAGTGAGACCTTATCTCAAGAAAACAAAAATAAAATAAAACAGGCTTGGGATGTAGTTCAGTGCAAAGGCCCTGGGTTCACCAGGTAGAGAGGACCTTTTTTTCAAAAAGCTAAAAGAAAGAATTTTAAGTGTTTTGAACATAAAGAAATGATAAATGTTTGAGGAAATAATGGTGTTTACCTTGACTTAAACATTACATAATACCTTTAAAAATTAATTTTTAAAATACTTTCCTGTACAACATACTTAATTAGATGACGTAATTTTTAAAATGAAGATTACAGAATACCTGAAAACAAATCTTCAAAACATATGCAAGCCCTACATGAAGAAAATGAAATTTTTACTAAATGACATAAACAGATAACCTAGCTAGCCAGGCATGGGAGTGCACACCTGTAATCCCAGCTATACAAGAAAATAAGACAGGAATGCAAATTAGCCAAACAAATCAGCAAAATAAAATTATCTTTTTCTTCTTCTTTTTGAGACAGGGCTAACTCACTATGTAGGCTGGCCTTGAACTTGAAGGGATTCTCCTGCTTCAGCCTCTCAAGGGCTAGAATCACAGGCGTGCGCCACCACACCTGTCTCACACCAGGCTTATTAAAATAAAAACTCTGGGGCCAGGGATTTAGCTCAGTGGTGCCGCACCTGCCTCACAAGCACAAGGTCATGAGTTCAATCCCCGGTACCAAAACATAAAAACTTAAACAAAAAATGAAAGAATTCTTTGTTTTTTGAGGCCGGGTCTCACTGTGCAGCCTAGGCTGGCCTTGTGCAGGAGGATATCCTCCTGCCTCAACTTCCCAAATGCTGGGATTACAGGCATGTGCCACCCACCACTCCTGGCTTAAAATTCAAAAATTTTAAAGGGCTGAGGATGTAGCTTAGTGGCACAGCACCCATCTAACAGGCCCGAGACCTAGGTTCAATCTCCAGCACCAAAAGGAAGGAGGGGAGTAAGGAGGAGGAGACACAACACATGCAGTCATGGGACATGAAGATGCCCATGGAAGGTCAGTGCAGGCAACGTGACCATGACTTCAAACCCATTCTGTTCCCGCTCCAACGCCCACCCTTCACACCGCCCTCCCTAGCATGTCTGCCAGGTGCAGATGCCCAAAAGGGTGAACGTCTGAAGGAAGCTTACAGTGCTGTTCCTCAGCAATAAGGACACAGGATACCCACTTGTCAACATGAATCAGGTGAGGGCTGAAAACTGCAACGGGTCAGGGTGAGTTACCAACTAGTTCCCAGTAAGAAGTACTTGGGTCTGGAGTTGAACAGTACTTGAAAGTACCACACAAGGATGCTGGGTGCACCTGGCCAGCAGAGGGCGCGCTGGAGACAAGGATGCTGGGCGCATCTGGCCAGCAGAGGGCACAATGGAGCAGCAGGGCGAACGATCTTAAATCCGAGGAAGCCCAGAGAGCTGCGGGGCGGGGTCACCCTGGGTCAGCATCTGTCCTCAGTCTCCTGAGGATGCTTCTCTCCCTCCCAGCCTAATCCACAAAAGGAACAGTGCACTTGGCCAAAGCCGTTGTCTAAACAAAATTTCTGGATAGACCAGGAAGCAGCAAGTTGGATCTTTTGCAAACGGGAAGGGGACAAGAGATGAAGGGGGGCAGAAGGGAATGGAAGGGGATAAAAAGAAGAAAGATGAGTTCCGTTCCTGTATTATGGACAGCCATGTTAGTCAAAATACTTTAGGCAGTCAGACAGGCTGGGCCCCGAAGAAGTCAGTACTGAAGATAAGGACACTTCCCAACTGTGCCTGGCAGGCGTTCATGAAAGGCCAGGTTTCAAAAGAAAATCGCCTACACCTACCACTTCCCCTAGGGATGAAGGGCAGTGGCTGACATTCCAAAAAGGCCTCAAGCACCTGGGTGGGGACCAAAACCTCAAATCATCCCTTCCAAGAAAAGTCCCTGGCCCAGAAATTCCCCGTTCTTCCCCCTTCGATCCCCATTTAGTCAGTCACCTAAGCGACTTTACTTGTTGTACTCTTACTGGGTGGCCCTAGCTTTGTCCCACTTCATACCCATCTTGGGACTTCCACTGGATCAAAGGTACCTAAGCAACACATTTTCAATCTTATTAAAAGAGGGCCAGGGCCAGGGATTTAGCTCAGTGGTTCTGCGGTCTGCCTCAAAAGCCCAAGGGCTGGAGTTTGATCCCCGGCACCAAAAAAAAAAAAAAATCCTAGTAAAAGAAACCCCTCCTCACCTTGTGGTTTTGTTGTATAAAACTCCCTTAAAGGGCAGGGTCTGCGGGTAACCCACTTTCCAGGCCCCCTTCTGTCTCTCTTAGACAGAAGCTATCCTTCTCTCAATAAATATTTCCTACTCTTTAACTCTGTCGTTCCTAGATTTCATCCTTTGATTTTAGAGAACATGAACTAGGTGAGTCAGGCATCTAGCAGGTTGGGTGTTGTTTCCTTATATTATGAGGAGGCCCACAGATCGTATGTCCAGAGTCTCATGAACCAGCAATCGCTCAGGGAATGCAATCATGATGCACCTCAAACCTGTACTCATAAAAATTGAAAGTAAAGCCCAGGGAGGTGGTGCACACCTGTCATCCCAGCACTGGGGAGGCAGAGACAGGAGGATCACTGGGAGTTTGAGGTCAGCCTGAGCTACATAGCAAGACCCTGTGTCCAAAAAAAATTTTTAAAGAGGGCTGGGAACGTAGCTCAGCGGCACCTTGCCTGCCTCAGGACTGCAAGGTCCTGAGTTTGACCCCTGCTACCAGAAAAAAAAATTAAAAAGGAAAAGCCTCTAAAGCCAGCCTGCCTCAACTGGGCGTGGTAGCGCACGCCTGTAATCCCAGCACTCAGGAGGCCGAGGCAGGAGAATCGCTGAGTTCGAGACCAGCCTGGGCTACACAGGGAGTTCCAGGTCAGTCTCACTACATAGTGAGGCCCTGTCTCAAAAACCAAACAAACAAACAAATAAAGCCAGCCAGCCTCACCAGGAGCCACAGCAGCAAACTGATGAGGCTGCTCAACCAGTGACCTGATCCCACCCGGCTGAGACCTGTGCCTTCCTGCCAAAGGGAGACATTGCCCGGCTCTGCACACAGGCAGGAGGGTGGATTCGCACCAGCCCACCACCCACAGCCTGGCACAAGTTTTGTGGCCCCTTAGCTCCACTCCCTGACAAGGCCCAGAGCCCAGGGCTGAGAGAGAGAGGGCAGCAGGGTTTCTGATCAGCTCAACATACGTTTTGTTATTCACTCAACAAATACCATGGGTGCAATGGCTGGCTGCTCACCACACCTCAAAGTAGGTATAAGGAACACACAGGGGTAAGAAGGTAATGCGCTGGCCACACACTCACATGCTGTGGGGAAGCATGGACCTCAGATGGAGAGAAGCAGGGGGTATCAGGCAGCAAGGAGGCAAAAGAAAAAAAGCAAAGGGGAGAGTCCCCCACCAGCTGGGCCTGGCCTTGCAGTGCAACAGGGAGGCTGAGGCAGTCAGGGCCCAGACAGAAGACATCTGGGCAGTGCCCCGAGGAGGGAAGGAGGGGCTAGAGACTGAAGGGTTGGGTGTGAGGGGAAAACACAGAACTGGAGAATTCTGGAGCTGACCCAGACAGCAGTAATTTAAAATGGGGTTGGAGCCTTCTGTTTCCTAAGATGAAAGAAATTTTTTCATGCAAAAAGGACAGTGATTGAAGCAAGAGAGAAAGCTGGGTGTGGTGCTGCACTATGTGATTCCAACAGTTGGGAGGCTGAGGCAGGAGGATGGAAGGGCTCTATGGCCAGCCTGAACTAGTTAAGACCCTGTCCCCCCCCAAAAAAAAAAAAACAAGCTAAATAGACAAACCTAAAGAAAGAAATCCAGGTGAGAACTAATAGAAAAAACTCTAGAAATATTTGGGAACTTAAAGCTGGCCGATGGAGGTGCAGGGCAAGTAAAAGAAATGGGATGTTCTTCGACAAACATTTTCTGATCACCTACTCTGTGTCAAGCCCTATGCTGGGTCTGATGTGGGCGAAAACTAAAACCTATCCTGCCCCAAAAGTCACAGGCTGGTGAAAGATAAAAGCAAGATACGCCAGCGATGGGTTTTGAAGGATGAATAGGAGTTAGCACGCTGTCCACAGTATGCCAGAAGGGCCGTAGGAGCGCGGCGCTCTCAGAGGAACGGAAGGGAAAGGGAAGGAGGCGATCAGCGGTGAGGACTCGCGCCCGGAGAGCGCTCGGGCGCTGCCCGGTCCGGCTCCCTCCCGCCCGGGGCCCGCAGCTCACCACACGCACCGGAAGCACTC
>NW_022900933.1:38001405-38011062 GCF_012274545.1 Fukomys damarensis | reverse complement strand
TTCAAATCATTGTTATGTTTTTAATTGAGATATAATTACCACACCACCAACTTTACTCTTTGAAGTGTACAGTTCAGTGTTTTTAGTGTGTTCACAGGCTCTTCCCTGTTATCCTTAGGCATCCACAGACCTGCTTTTGTCCCAGTAGATTTGTCTGTTCTGGTCATTTCGTTTAAATGGAATCATGTGACATGTGGTCTTTCATATCTGACGCACGGTGACCCCGGGGCCGGGGTGGGGCCGGCGCACCGAGGGGAATCGCCCGGCTTCCCGAAACCCTCGAGGGCTTGGCCGGAGGAGGGGCCGGAGGCCGAGACGTTTAAAGGAACTGGGATGAGTTCTTAGAAACCCCAGTGCGCGCAGCTGGAGGGGTGGGGTGAGCAGGAGAAACACTAGAGCCTGGCTGCAAGGAACCCGACGGAAAGCCGGAAGAGCGTTACAGGGCGCTCCGCGCGGGCCGACGCCGCCAGCGCCCGGTGCCTGCTGCCTCTCGCCCGGCTGCCTGCTGGTTGCTGTCGGAGTCTCTGTGCCTTTCGCCGGAGTGCTGGACACCTCGGTGTAGAGGGTAAGGCGTCGTCTCTCCCGGGGTTACAAGGCTGTGCATCTTGTTCCATCCCAGAGCTCGGCTGCTTGCCTTCTTCTGTAGGGAATGGAGGGGGCGCCGAGCCTTGCCCACTTGGATTCGCAGCTGCCCTCCCAGCGCCCTCTGATCAGGTGTATTTTTCACGGCCGCGACCTCCCTGCACAGTCGGTGTCCGAGGATGCCCATTAAGTCACGTCTGCCTTCATAGAAATTAGCGTCTCCTGTGCCTTCGAGATAATGTCCATTTTATTGTGGGGAGGGACGGAGCCCTTCCTTCTGGTGTTCAAAGGACAGCAGGACCTAATGCTTTTGGAAATCCGGGCGTGGAGGGTCTGGGGCCTTGCAAGCCCGCCGCCATCAGTACAGGTGCTCCTGGGACCTCCGCCTAACCTGGTTTCCCGGCCCCAGGACCCCCCCCCCCAGGGCAGCTGCTCCCGAGGGAGCCATCTGGACGACGCCCTCTCCCTGGGCGTCTTACCTGTGAGTGTCGCAAGTCTTCTTCCTCTCCTTTCCTTAAGGCGGCCTTACAAGCCATGGGTTACCTCTTGGCTGACTGCATTCCCTTCCTCTAGAGTGCAGTACTTGTGAGAACAGGGGAATCAGGCTGCCCTCAGCGGAGTTCAGAGCCCTGTTTGCAGTTTATGCGGTAAACACTTGATACAGTGCTCCTGACCTGTTAGCATCTCAGACCAAGGTTTCGCTACTCCTGTGAATATGCATATGCAAACTTTGGTGTAGGTTGGGAGGCCAGGAACCCTAGGCTGAAAGCCTCTGGAATAAACTTAATCCTCACAGCTAACAAGCTGGGCACAGTCGTGCACACCTGTAATTGCAGCACTATGGGAGGCTGAGACAGAAGGACTGTAATTCTGATCCCAGCCTGGGCAACTTAAGACTGAAAATTTTTTAAAGCGGGATAGGGGGTAACCCACTGCAAAGGTCCTGAGTTCATTTCAAGTACCACAGTGCTAATAATACCAGTAATAAAAGTTAACTAACAAAAAATAAAGAAGGGTGTTGACTAGATCTGGGTGTGGATGAGGGACTCACAAGAAACAGGGTAAATAGCTGAATGCATGAAATGAAGAAGGCGTTCTGTTCTTGACTCCAGCCGACCGCCCCTGAGTACTCAATACTCCCTTGAGAAATTGCATCACAGGGCGCACAGTAAAACAGTGTGGGCAGTGAGTGGATGCCTTGTGATCTTGAGAACAGGGAGACCTTATCTGCTGTTTCCTCTGGTTGATTCGGCCACTTTCTGGGACTAAAGCTAACTGTTTCCCCCATGACCAGATCTGAATGTAGCCCATCCTCTCTGTAGCAGAGAAAGTTTCCAGCTCTGTTACAGTGGAGGGAGACTGGCTGCTGCAGGGTCATCTTACCTGGCTCTTTTCCCAGGGATTTTTAAAGGCAGCTCAGACTCCACTTGATTTGGTTTCTACTCAGAGACCACTGCCCACAGCTGCCAGGCAGAGTAGCCCTTTTGTGGGAGCGGAGAAAGCCAAAGGCAAGGCCAGAGGGCTGGCCAGATGTGGGCAGGTGTGAGCAAGAGGCCTAGAGGAGGCACCAGAAGACCTGCCCGGCTCTCTTGGAACCCTGCCAGTCTCAGGGCATTGTCTGGATATTAAATGAGAGACCCCCCCCAAATCCAGACGGGGGGATCATGCTTCAGCCAGAGCAAGCACTTGTACATATGCTGGAAGAAGGTGCAGCCTCGTGAAAGGAGTTGAACCAAATGGTATCTGAGACCCATCCACTTGGTAAGTGTGGACAGCTGAACAGTGAACGGCTAGCCTGGCAGTAGATTTTGCTCTAAGAGTAAGATTTTGCTTTAATCAGGCTGATGGCGGGTTTAGGGGACACAGGATGGGCCGACTGCCTCTCTTCGCCCTGCTGTACTGGGCTCAGGGAGGACTGAAGTCTGAACTGGAGAGGCTGGCGGCAGCGCTCCGGCCAGGGCAGGCAGAGCAGCCACAAACCTGAAAGCCAGTGACGGAGAAGGGCTCTGGCGTCAGATCTGACACCCTGAGCCGTCAACGTCTTGGTCACTGGTGGAGACAAATGCCTATCTGGGCCTGGGGAGGTGGGCTTCGGGACTGCACTGGCATGTGGGTGGGTGTTGGACCACTTGTGTCCTTGCTGTCGCTGGAGGAGTGACTGTCGCACTTGGGAGTCTGCAGTGGGAGTGGGTGTGCTGCCTCCTCCCGCCCAGAGGAAGTTTTCTGCTTTCCACCTGCTCTGGCTCTGCCCTACCCATTCTCTCCTACTTCCCTTTCTGGGAATTAATGCTGCTTCTCAGAAACTAGCAGCCGTCTACCTGCTTTCAGCGTGATAAGCGATGTGTGTGAAGATGACTTACACTAAAACTCACACACCCAGAGTACTGCGAGGGTCCCTAGAGTTTGGTGATTGTGAGTGCAAGCTTGTCTCCCGGCTCTGTCACTCCATGCTGGACGAGTCGGCGAGGCTTTTTGCCCCTCCATGCCTCGTCTGTGAAGCAGAGGCCACAGACCTATCACACAGGGTTCCTCAGGTGATTCATGGAACAGCAGCAGGGCAGAAGCTGCTCAGCCTTGCAGCTGCCATGTCCCTCCTCTCCCCCACCTAGCCCCTGCATGCAGCCAGTCGGGTAAAGCTGGGTCCGTCGGCCTCTGGAACCCTAGAGGTCAGAACCCAGTGTGACAGCAATACCCATAGTGACAGGGCTCAGCCTCATCCTCCTAACAGCCCTTTGGGGGCATGAAAGGGTTCCTGGTCCCAGTTTAGGGAGGAGGAGTGACAGCCCCAAGTCTTGGGGCCAGGTCTCAGCCGGCCTTGAGCCTCTCCTAGTTCAAGACTAGCAAATGAGAGCCACGTGCGTGGTGGCACATGCCTTTAATCCCAGTACTCAGGAGGCTGAGACGGGAGGATTGCTGTGAGTTCGAGACCAGCCTGGGCTACATAGTGAGTTTCAGGCCAGTCTCAACTATATAGTGAGACCCTGTCTCAAAAAAAAAAAAAAAAAAAACAAATGAGCATCAGAACACAGCCAGGAGTGCCTTTTGAAGCACTCTGGAGGCTGAGGCAGGAGGATCACTGTGAGTTTTGAGACCAGCCTGGGCTACACAGTGAGTTTCAGAGCAGTCTGAATTACATAGTGAGACCTGTCTCAAAAAAAAAAAAATAAATTAAAAATAAAGGCCTGGGGTGCAGTGCACCATGAAGGGTGTGGGTTCAGTTCTTAGAAGTGCAAAGAAAAAAACAGGCATAAGCACCACTAGAGAGCTTCACGGTTAAGTCAAGTCCCACAGTCCCCATGTCACTTGGCCAAGGCTCTGTGCCCAGGTCTCCGCAGGCTGAGAATGGAACAGCTGGCCCGGAGCATTTGCTGTCTGGGGTTCAAGGCCCAGCACAGAGATAAAGAACCAGCAGCAGTCTGCCAAGTGTCTGTTTGCCCAGGGAAGCACAGTTTGTTCAAGCTGGGGGTGTTGGGCCTCAGAGGAGGTGCTGGGAGGCCTTGGCCCTCCATGGGATCCTCCCATGGAGATCCAGGGTCCAGGGGTCCATTCCTCGTCCTAGTGACTCCTGGTTTCTGTCTTCTCTTTCACAGCCCCAGGCCTCTGCCTGTACTGTCGATGTTGTCTTACCCACTTCCTGTATTACAGCCGGCCTTGCAACCTACTTGGGAAAGGACTGGAACAGCTAGAAGACCTCTAATCTCCCTCCCCTCCTTCTCTCTCATCCAGACTGCGGAGGAATTCCTGGGACCCCAGGATGGCGGATATGCCCAACGGCCAGCCCTTTGACACTCCCCTAGAGCTGTATAACATCATCCTTGCCCAGGGCGAGCACGTGCGCTGCCTCAAAGCGGCAAAGGCAGCAAAAGTAGGTGCTTTGGCTGGGTTTTCTCTCTTATCTGCAGGACTCCTCTCCATAGCTGAGGTGCTTTTATTTCAGTTGTAAATTGTCGGTGTTCTGTTGCCTGTAGTCTAGAGTTGGTGGTTCTAAAAGCCTTTGAGACTGTTATTCCTTCCTCATATCCCAGGGGGATTGGGCCCGGAGCCCATGGGCTAAATTCAGGGAAGCCCAAGGCCTTTTGGCGTAGTAGCCGGGCATGGTGGCACTCCCCTGTAGTCCTCGCACCCTGGAGGTTGAGGCAGGAGGATCGTCATGAGTTCTAGGCCAGCCTGAAAAGCCAGACCCTGTCTCTAAAAAAATAAAATGATATTTGCATGCAAGCTACACACATACAGGTTTTTATTTTGTCCTGTTCTGCTTTAAATCTAAGATGGACTGAATCCCAGATACAGAGCTCACAGGCATGAAGGGCCAATGGCACCCTGGCCCTTCAGCCCATCTTTCCAGACATGAGTGTGTTCAAGTCTTGCAGCTGATCCTTTGGCCCATAACCTTAAATACTGTGCTTATTTCCTCCTGATGATCTTAAAAGTTCAAGACTTTCGCTGTGACGATGAGGGCCTTGTGGTTTCACAGATTTTCCTGTCCCTGCATTACAAGGGTGGTTAGGTCGTTATTGGTCCTAACATTACCAAGACTGTGAACAACTGAAGCAGTAGTACAAGAGCCTCACTTTTCCTTCCTTGCCATCTTTTGTTTTCTCCAGTTAATATTCTTCATTTCCATTTGCTTGGCCTTTGTGTACACTAATGATGATATGTAGCCTCGCACCATGCAGCAGTGTTCTGGCCCAGCGGGCTGCATGTGCAACTGTGGTCCCTGCAGACCGCGGCGGAGCTGGACGTCCTCTCCCCTGATGGCATCGTGGCCACCTGGCCATACTGGTGGTGCAAACAATTACTGTCCTTGCTGCCGGTTGTATAAAAGTGCATAATGCTTGATCTTGGTAAATAAGTCACTGTGTTACTGGCTTGTTTTTGTCTTTATTTTTGTTATTTTGCCTTTCTGGTGCTGGGCATAAAACCCAGGCCTGGTACACATTAAGCAAGCACTCTACCACTGAGCCTTCCCCCAGCCCTGGTCTGTGTGTTTACTCCAGTAGACTTTTTAATCATTATTTTAGAATCACTCCTACCTGTTAAAAAGAAAGGGAACTAGGCTGGGCATGGTAACATACTCCTATAATCCCAGCACTCAGGAGGCAGAGACAGGAGGATCTCCTCCAGTTCGAGGCCAGCCTGAACTACAAAGTGAGACCTTGTCTTGAAAAATCAGAGAGAGAGAGAGAGAGAGCACGTGCTAACTTAGAGAATGCAGCCCACCATATGCTGCTGCTGCGTCGCCTCACTCATTTTCTTGCTTGCCTCCGGAGCCCATATCCGGTGCTGGACCTGTGCCATGTGAGTGTGCCGAGTGTACTGCGTGGGGTTTGCACACCCACAGATGGAGTGTCCCCACCATGGCTGTTTCTGCCACCCCCCATTTCTGAGTCCCATGCCAAGTACATCAGCCCTCCTGTAGGACCGTCCTGTGCCTGCCTGTTGGTCCCTGCTGCCTGATCCTGAGTCTCACTCCTCCTTGCTCTGCACTGTAGACCTCCCAATGGCTTCAGAAAAAAATGGGTGCAAAATAACTCATTTCTGAGCACTTGCCTGTTGTATCCCCGGGTGCCACTCACCCCAGGCTGGGCACGGAGCTCTCAGGAGCAAGTGTCACCAGAGCTCCCAAGGCCGGGCTCACGCTCCATGCTCTGCTCAGTGTCTGAACTCCCCAGGCTGAAGCTCCACACTCCTGGCAAACCGTAAGCTCCAGATCTTGAACTCAGAAGCCCTCCTGCTTTGATCTCTCCTGTTCCCCTTTCTCTTTTTAGATTCTTTTTTTTTTTTTTTTATGGTACTGGGAATTGAACTCAGGCCCTTGTGCTTGTGAGGCAGGTAATGGGACCACTGAGCCAAATCCCCAACCCTCCCTGACTTTCTTATTTTCCTGAGATTTGTTTTGTGTCACCATGGACATCCTTGGAGGCTTTGTTGTTGATGTGGCATAAATACTCATCCCACCCTGGTAGAGGACGGCAACTCTGTTAAAGGGGCTGCTATGGACGTTCCCAGCACTATGGTGTTGGGAAATCTCCAGCATGCTCTCGTCATCATCAGCGACTATCCCTGTGTCCTCCTGCCACCCCGTCATGTCATGCCATGAAATGACACAGTGCTGGAGACGAGACCAAAGTAATACACATTTGCACCTATGGTGTCCTGGGGTCCAAGCCCGTACTCCTGCTCCTATTTCCTCCTTCATCTGTTTCTTTTCTCCAGGACGAAATTGACTCTGCAGTAGAGAAGCTGTTGTCTTTAAAGACAACCTACAAAGCTGTCATGGGAGAGAAGTGCGAGCCTAGCCAATTCCCAGAGAACCCCGCCCCCGGGAGTAAGAGCAGCGCTGCAGCCACCGAAGACAGCGGGGACTTCGTGGACCCGTGGACAGTACGAACGAGCAGTGCTAAGGGCATCGACTACGACAAGCTCATAGGTAGCCCCCGCCTGACAGCAGCAAGCGCCCTTGAACAGTCCCCTCCGTCCGTCTGTGTGTGTGTGCACGTGCACGTGTGTTTGCAAGTAGCTTTGTTTCAGAAACATGTACACTTTGACGCGACACAGTGTGATCATCCTGCCCCCGCCGGGGCAGTTAGCACATTCAAAGTCCTGTCTTCTGCTGCCTTGAACAGAACCTGCCTCTCCGTGCCCCTCTCCCCGCCTCCTCTCATCTGTCCACTTCAGGTGACCTCCTCACAGTCCATATCTGGGAGCCTCTGTCCTGCTGTGCCTGCCTGTCCGCTGGAGCTTTCTTTATGTTAATGCAGGTGACAGGCTCCCACTCTTCTTGCTGAGTGATGTCCCTTACATCTTCTTTATCCGTTAACTCTGTGGACACATAGGCTGATTTGTATTCTGGTTATTGTGTCCATATACAGTACACGGAAATGCTGGTCTTAACCGATTTCTTCTTTTTTTGGATGCATATGATATGTTAAAATTTTGAATTACATATAGTGAAGCTGCAACACCAAGAAGAAAACAGATCCTAAAATCCTTTGCACATTATATTCCCAAAGGATTGTTTTAAAATAAACAGTATAAAATATTTCCAAATAATCGATAACAGGAAGCATCACAGGCTTTCCCTCCCTGAGCAGTTCAGAACTTGGGAAGCTTCTTGGGTAGACGGCATCTTGACAGTCACTTGGTGGTCAGTGTTTAGTCCCAGGCTACTCAAGCCCCCCCCAGCAACATGGATCACGGAGCCCAGAAGGGTGACAAGTGCCCACTGGCGCACTCCCAAGGGTCTCCCTGCCCACCCAAGTAGCGAGCTTGTTACTCTGAGATCATTGATCTCATCAAAGAAGAAACAACTGGAATATGTTTACCTAAGTGGAGCCATTTTCCATTCTCTAAGTAAAGACGATCCAGAAGGGGAAATTCGGGGGCTGACATTAATTCAGTTCAGCAGTTAAGGAGCATGGAGAATCATGCCGTCAGTACAAGTTGTACCCTTATAAAGTTCTGTGTGTGCGTGCATGTAGTTGCGAAAAGTGCTGCTAGCTAGGTGTGCACCCGTCAGCCCAAGCTCGGGCAGCAGCCTGTGCTACTGGTTGTGGCCCCGGCAGTTGTTCCTGCACGGAAGACCTGTAACCCATGTTGCAGGAAGGGGATCATGGGGAGCCTAAAGAGGTCTGGTCATTAGACTCGTCCGTGAACCCTGACTTTTCCCTCTGTCCGGTGGTGTCTGGTTGCGAAGACTCCTGCCTTGTGAGAAGCTCATCTCTTCTGAAGTTTTCCAACTTGTTTTCCAGTTCAGTTTGGAAGCAGTAAAATTGACAAAGAGCTGATAAACCGGATAGAGAGAGCCACCGGCCAGAGACCACACCGCTTCCTGCGCCGAGGCATCTTCTTCTCACACAGGTCAGAGCCCTCGTCTCCTTCTGGGTCTCAAAATCATGATGCAAGGGCTGGAGATTGGCTCATTGCTTCCGGTGCCTGCCTCACAAGCACAAGGACCCAAGTTTGATCCCCAGCACCAAAAAAAATATCAGGACGTGGCTCTTCTCTCTCACTTCCTGTACCTGAGGAAAGCAGGGCCACGCCTGTCCCCACACTCACAGGACCTCAGCTGTTTACCCAGGTGTAAACTGCCCATCTGACCAGGTAGAGGTCAGGTTCATAGCCCATGCATGAGCTTCATGCCAGAGTATACGCTGTTAATTTTTAAAGGCCATGAAAAAGGATCAACTGTCCCAAGTTGAACATTTCCCATGCAATAAACAGCGAGCTTCCTGAAATTATGTATTCACTTCCTCCTATTGTACTGGCCCACTGGTAAGTGATCCAAACAGAAACTAACATTAGAGTAAATGGAGCGGAGTATTCCTGCCTCGGACCATAAATCCCGTGCTGATAACATCAAGATTTCAAGAGGGCTTCTGCTGCTTCCACCAGAGGGGCCCACCCTCCTGCTGTGTGGGGGGAATTGGTGGTCTGAGGTCAGAGTGTTCCGCCCTGCTTATACAGGTCACAGGCCATCATGGCCACGAGAAACAGCACAAGCCAGAATCTGCATTCCCCCCAGAATGCTGCGCTTTACCAGCAGAGAGATCCAGGCCCTTTCGCCCATTTAGTCTCTCCCTTGAGATTGAATTCATAGGAAGCTCACCTATGAAATGTATACAATTCACTGGCTTTAGTACACTCGGGAAGGCGTGCACCCATGACAGCTGTCTAACTCCAGGCCCTGGGAAGAGCGCCCGCCCAGTAGCATTCACCCCACCTCTCGCTACCTGCTTCAGCTTCTCCGCCTGTACTCGGGCTCCTTCCGGTGGTAGCAGGCATTGGCGCAGGTGTTCCTCCCCTGCCGCAGGGTTTTCCTGGTGAATCCATGTTATTTCACATAAAATGTTCAGTTTTCTGAGGATGTGTAAGAAGCCGAGAATACACACTGGTCTGCAGGTGGGCAACACTGAAAAGCAGGAGAGAGAAAGAAAAATTTACAGTAAGGACAGGCTTTTTTGGGATAAAGATGAAGAGGGGCTTTTCAGTCGGGTTATTTTTATTGTTGAGTTGTAGTAGTTCTTTGTATATTCTATATACTGATTTTTTTTTTTTTTTTTTTTTTTTTTTTTT
>NW_022900933.1:37977366-38001347 GCF_012274545.1 Fukomys damarensis | reverse complement strand
GACCTGGAACTCACTGTGTAGCCCAGGCTGGTCTCAAACAGCGATCCTCCTGCCTCAGCCTCCCGAGTGCTGGGATTACAGGCGTGCGCCACCACGCCCAGCCTCTTTATAGGATTTTTTATCAGTCTATGACTTCCAAATATTTGTTCCTATTACATTTTTTTTTTCACTTCATTTATAGCATCCTTGGAGCATAAAAGTCTTTGGAGGTGGTAAGGATCAAACTCAGCACCTTCCGCTTGTGAGGCAGACATGGTGCCCCACTGAGTTACAGCCCCGGCCTGAACACAACTCTTATATTGATTGTATTTTTTAATCGTTCTTTTGCTAACTATTGCCAAGATTACAAAGATTCATACCTATG
Organism: Fukomys damarensis; assembly: GCF_012274545.1. NCBI lineage: Eukaryota > Metazoa > Chordata > Mammalia > Rodentia > Bathyergidae > Fukomys > Fukomys damarensis. The sequence goes on along the minus strand of NW_022900933.1, from coordinate 38,000,983 downwards.
TTTTCTCCTAAGAATTTTGTGGCTTTAGCTCTCACATTTAGATAGCTGGTACTTTCTGAGTTAATTTTTTGTGTTTTGTAAAGTAGGGCTCCTACTTTTTTCTTTTTTCTTTTCTCCTTTTTTCATGTGGATATCCTGATGTCCCAGCACCATGTTTGAGAATATTCTTTCCCTCTTGCAATTTCTTGACACCTTTATTGAAAATGAACTAAATATATATTTAGAAGTTTAATTCTAGACTCTCAATTGTCTTTCTTTATGGTGGAACCGCACACACAGCCTTGATAACCATAGCCTGGAGGTACATCCTGAAGTTAGCCTGAGTCTTCAACTTGCTTACTTTTTATCGAGACTATTTTGGTATCCATTTCTCTTGGTCCACGTTTGCAGTACGTAATGATTACATCCATTGTGGGGACTTGGTACTCTGCAGACACACCTTAATTCTTCTTAATTCCTCTCCCCGTCCTCCCCGCATTCTTTGCATTTCGATATGGTTTTGGGGTCAGCTGTTAAATTTCTGAACATAAGGCAGCTAGGATTTTGATAGAGATGGAACCAAATCTGTAGTATAGTTTAGAGAACATTGCTGTCTTAAAATTCCACATCTTCAGAATATAGACAGGGAATGTCTGTCCTCTTACAGCTAGCTTTCAGTGGTGTTTGATACTTCTCAATGTACATGTTTTATACTTCTTGGGTTAGATTATTCCTAAGGATTTCATTTTATTTGTACTGTTGTAAGTTTCATTTTGAGAGTTTTCACTGCTGCTGTGATTTGTATATATTGACCTTATATCTTGAAACTTTGTTGAATTTATTAGCTCCAGTATTTTGGTTTTTTGTTTTGTTTTTCTGTATGAGTGTGTTCTCTATAAAAGTTTCTGTATTTGGAATTATGTCACCTGGTGAATACACTGTACCCCTTTGGGTTTGGTTTTCTTTTTCTCCTGAGTTGCTCGGACCACAGCTTGTGGGCAATGCTGAGTGGAGACGTCCTTATCCCATTCCCTGTCATGGCGAGAATGGTGTGATCTTTATCACGTTACTGTCGTTTGCTTCTGTTGTTAGTTTGTTGAGTGTTTTTATTTTCAAGGGACAGCAGATTTAAAATCCTTTTCCATTTCCTATTAAGATGATTGTGTAGGTTCTTCCCTTTATTCTATTAATACCTTGACAGACTTTTGTTAGATTGAATCAACCTCGCATTCCTGGGACAATTCCCACAGGGTCATAGTGTGTCACTTTTTGTTTTGGGGGTTGTTTGGTTTTTGTTGTTTTTTTGTTTTGTTTTGTTTTGTTTTTTTGTTTTTTGGTACTGGGTATCAAACTTGGGACTTTATGCTTTTGAGGCAGGCGGCAGAACCACTGAGCTAAATCCCCAGCCCGCATGTACTGTTTTTTAAATGTTGCTGGATGTGGTTTGTGAGGTGTTGAGGATTTTATTTCTCTTCATCAGGGATGCTGGTCTGTAACTCTGCTTACACAAGCAGAGTCTGTCTGGTTATGGTATCAGAATATAGTCCAAGCCACCTAGAATTAAGTTGGGAAGTAGTTCCAGTCCACTTTTCTTGAGAGTCTGCAAAGGGTTGGCATTAATTCCTGTTTGGACATTTGAAGGCAGTAGCCAGAGACGGGCTGGGGTGTAGCTCAGGAATATGGAAGAACACTTGCCTAGCAGCAGGTCCTGAGCTCCATCTTTACTACCACACCCACGCACACACGGAGAGAAGAATAACTAACGAAGCCATCCCATCCTGGGCTTTTCTGTGTGGAGAGTTTTCTGATTACTGACTGTCTTTTTTGCTTATGAAACACCCACTTGGATTTCGTTTCTTCTTGGTTCAGTTCCAGTGGCTCATTTCTCTAGGAATCTCTGTGTTGGCAAGGTGATGTATTTGTCATCTCCCCCTCGTCTGCGGTGTTCTCTTACAGTCCTTTCGTCCCTCTGGCGTAGGGGTAATCTGAGTCTTCTCATTTCAGCTCAGTTTATCATCTTGCTGATCTTAAACCAAAGCTTTTTGTCCTCACTTGTCACCATCCTCGCTGCCCTTGAGAGTGTAACACTGTTCCCGCAGGGCTTGGGTGAGCAGCACTTGAGCCGTGTGTGCTTCTCCTCACAGTTGGGAGTGCCGCTCTGCCCATCGGGCCGCAGGGCGGGGCAGTGGACCGGGGACTCGGGCACCACGGACTCGCACTCACACCCAGGCCACTGCTGCTGAGCTGACTGTAACTGCTGCTCTCTTCTCACTTCCATAACCCCATACAAGTGTGATTTGGTGAGGTGTGAGAACCAAAAACAGATTCCTTTCTTGTTGCAAAAGCAGTATTCAAAGCTGACCACAGAAACACTTGGCACAGTTGAACTCTGGCTGGAGGTGTGAGGAAGTGGGGACGGGCGCAGTTCAAGCTGACCTTGGCTGACTGTAGCCTCCGCTAGCCTCAGACTCGCACAGTCCTTCTGCCTCGGCCTCCTGAGTACTGGGGTTACAGGCAGGAAGTCCACTGTAGATTACTGTTACCTGGACTTTCCTACCCAGACCTCTAGAAAGGGTGGCTGTTTCTCTCTTACTCTGGGACACTTTGCCCAGAAACTGAGAACATCCATATCCAGCAGTGTTGGTGGGCTTCACACCTGCTGAACCTGGGAACTCCTCAGGGAGCTTGCTAAAACCACCAAGGGGTACAGCAGGGACAGAGGGAAAGGATGAAAGGGAAAGTAAGAAGAATTAAATGTTAATGTCAGTGGTACGTAAATGCACCAATTCCCCACAATGAATGCAAGCATGTACTGCAAACATGTACTAATAAAACTGTAAAATCAAAACCAAATTAATTAAAATAAAATAAAAAATACAAATTCCCAGCAGGCAGGTGCAGCCAGCGAAGTGCATACAACACAGCATGCAGGCATTGATAAGCAGGACTTCTGAAGAGTCCCAGGGGCTCCCCGGCTGGCTCTGTCTTCCAAACTGAGGACCCCACGCCTGCCTGCCTTAGCCTTTTCAGTTGTGCACAGAAGAAACTGCCTCAGTTCAACTTCCTGTCCTTTCCACATCCTAAGAACCAAAGCTAACAGACAAGTTCTCATCAGTGTTGTTTTGTCTGTCTTTATTTTTCATTTCCAAACAAGCTTTGCTGCTGTGGCATCTTCCCGAGAATCACTCTTCCTCCCCTTCTCCTTTTGCATCAGAGATATGAATCAAGTGCTCGACGCCTACGAGAATAAGAAGCCGTTTTACCTGTACACGGGCCGGGGCCCCTCTTCTGAAGCCATGCACGTCGGTCACCTCATCCCGTTCATTTTCACAAAGTGAGTAGGACATCGCATGATTTTTCTCGCTTGCCGGTGGTCCTTACAAGGCATCTGTGAAGCTGGCCAGACTGTACATTTCTGGGCTACTGAGCAGCCAGGTGTCGAGGCTGCACCTTCACAGCCTCCGCCTGTGCTGCAGGGCTCTGAGAGATGCAAGGCATGATGGGAGAGCAGCATTGCCATGCACTCGGCCAAGCCCACTGTCCCCACCTGCTCCCCGTTCCTGCACCGAACCCAGGTGCTGTGGGCTCAGGTGCCTGCCCACACCTCCACTGACGGCAGTGGAAGAGCAGCTGGTGCAGGTCCGGCACACGGGAGCCTCTTCGTGTGAAGCTGCAGATTTCATTCTCAGTCACCTAATGTACAGCTTGGTGTGCTCGCCTCAGCAGCACACTTGGAACGATAGTGTGCAGAGTGGAGAAATCCTAGGTTTCACAGGCAAGAAGTAAGCGGGATGTGTGTGTCCGTGCAGAGCAGCTTTGCTCGGGCAGGCGCCACACCCTCCCCCGTTCCCTAGGTGGCTGCAGGACGTGTTCAACGTGCCGCTGGTCGTCCAGATGTCTGACGACGAGAAGTACCTGTGGAAGGACCTGACCCTGGAGCAGGCCTACAGCTACACCCTGGAGAACGCCAAGGACATCATCGCCTGTGGCTTTGACATCAACAAGACTTTCATCTTCTCCGACCTTGAGTACATGGGGTAAGGAGAAGACACGCACTGCCTTTGGAGTAAGTGGGTGGTGACAGCCAGTCACTGTGGCCCAAGGGACCCGAGGCCTGGCGGTGCTTCTCTGTGTACATGTGGTGGTCTGCTTGCTTGGCTTCACTTAACAGTAGTTATGAAAAGCCACAGCTAGGTTTATGCACAGAGAGGACTTGGTAATGCCAGCACCGTAGGGACACTTGTCTCCTTTGTAACTATATTGACAGAAATTTAAGACAAGCCGAGTCACAGGGTGGTGGTGGCATTTGTCATCCTCGGCTTGGACAGGAAAGGACTCCTGGACTAGTGTTTCTTTCCAGGGACAGCCGATCTTAGGAGTCTCTCCCTTTTCACCGTACCTTTTTCCTCACAGAGCAGACTCACTGCTTACACAGTTCCCTCACCGCCCAGTTTTGGTGTTTGTTTTGTTTTTTGTTTTTGCTTTGTTTTGTTTTTTGAGACAGGGTCTTGCTATGTAATTCAGGCTGGACTCAAACTTGCAGCCATCCTCCTGCCTCAGCCTCCCAAATGTTGGGATTACAGGCCTACACTATAACACGCAGCTGATAGTACAGTTTAAGTCAGCCTTTTAACAGGTCAACACATTTAATTCTGAAAATTCTTTATTTTGGGGGCATTTTGTTTGTTTTGTTCTGTTGTGTTTTTTTTAATCAGGTCTCACTATGTCGTTCAGGCTGGCCTCAAACTCACAGGATCCTCCTGCCTCAACCTCTCAAGTGCTGGGATTATAGTTATACTCTTCCATGCCAGCTAAAATTTCATGAATTTAAATTTCTGAGGTCTTGGGCTTCATCCCAATGATTACCAAGAGATATACTACCAAAATAAGGCTCTGGTCAGTCCTCCTCACAAGAATACTAAAGCTAAAGCTCAGAAGTGAGGGCCCGGTGAGCGTGGTGGCAGAGCACTTGCCTACCACTCGTGGGGGCCCTGGGTTCCATCCCCAGCGCTGCAGGAAAACAGTGTTGACCCTACAGGCACTCCCTGCAGGGTGTGGGTTTAGGGGATACAAGCACTCCTGGCTTGGCTGGGCTATCTCACCCCAGTTCCTAGCTCAGTGCTGTCAGCACCACAGAGCATGGCCGCTCCTGCCTCCCTTCCCAGTGTTCTCTCTTGAGTGCTTGAGGCTGAGTGGTACCTTTATATCCACTGGAGCCGGGCGTGGTGGTGCACGACTGTAATCCCAGCACTTGGGAGGCTGAGGCAGGAGGATCACTGTGAGTTTGAGACCAGCCTGGGCTACATGTGAGTTCCAGGTCAATCTCAACTACACAGTGAGACCCTGTCTCAGAAAAACAAACAAACAAACCTTTATATCCACTGGAAGCATCAGATATTCTCATGCAAAAGCTGGCTGCTTATCCATTTTTTTCTTTTGTCTAGATGCCCCGAAAGCCCCAGGCAGTCCTAGGTGGGGCTTTTCAGGGGTGACTGGATCCCAGGGTATGAGATGCCTGGGTCAAGGGTGTGTGGTGATAGTCAGTCCACTGATGGGTTTGGCACAGTTCTGGTGGACAGGATGGGAAGGTCTCCTGGCTGAGTGCTACCCGCCCTGAGGGCCTACAGCCTGGATGGAATATTTGGGACAGAGAGCAGGCTGCTGTGCTTGCTGCTTTGCTGTCTCCCTCCTGCCTGCATGGACTGTTCTCTGTGATGCCCCTCTGCCATGCCATTCTGCCTTGAAGCCAGCCAACTGTGGACTAGAAGAAAAAAGTAAGACAGTCCCTTAGGAAAATAATTAAACTTCTCATTTTTTCCCACTAGATTTTCTTCCCATCGTGAGTCACTATAGTGTCCTTGAGGAAGGAGGATGGGTCTGGGTCCTTTCTTTAGTAGTCTTGTGGGAACACAGACGTTATCGGTATTGTCACAATGATGGCACTTTTCTTCGTTCCTTAGAATGACCTGATTTGCCTGCTTGGTCCTCAGCACAGACTCACTGTGGGTTCTGCTCTTCCTCAAGAGCCAGGCTGCCAGCCTGGCGCAGTAACTGTTGTCTTGCTGTAGGGGGGCAGGCTCAGAAGTGTGCACCGCACCGCCACACCCATCTTCTATGCTTTCTTGTGCACCTCTCCCGCCCCGCTGCAGCCCACCAGCCTGTCCTGTCCCCCACCAGCCAGGGATCTTCCAAAGCAGCAGGTGTGCTCTGCACACTCCAGTCAGGTCCCTCATCAGATGGCAGGAAACCTTCATGCCTCACTTCACGCTCAGCTCCTCTGCCATGCCACTGTCACCTCCGATGGGTGGGACAGGCTGCAGTCCCGCACCCCTCAGCTGCCAGGCACTCTGCTCTGCCCAGAAGCCCACACATCCTCTGATCCCACCCCCACACCCCAGCAACAAGCCCAGCTGATCACCCCTTTCCTCTCCTCTCCCCTCCTGGGAGCCTTCCCTCCCCACAGCTGGTGGCAGTGCCCCTCTAGTCCCCAGCAGCCGGCATGGTGCCACAATGCCCCGAGTGAGACGAGATGTTCTGGGCTGTGCTGTCCATCCGAGGCAGAGCCTCCTAAGATGCGGATCTCATGGGAGCAGAGCCGAGCCCTGCCTCCTGGGAGCAAACACCAGGATGAGTCTGCGATGTGGGTGGATGTGACCGAGCCACGTGACATGACACACATTCTGTGGCTGTGTCCCAGGCTGACTGGTAACGCGGTCTCGGCTCCCCCGTGGCTCAGTAAGAACTTTTTTCTTTACAAATGTGGAATAAAGATGAAAATCAAAGCAGGCACGATGGCACACATCTGTAATGCCACCAATCGGGGAGGCTGAGGCAAGAGGATTGCAAGTGGGAACCCAGCGTGGCCAACTTAGGGATTTAGCAAGACCCTGTTTTAAAATTAAAAAGGGCTCACCACGAGTTGAAGGCCAGCCTGGACTACATAGCGAGATCGGTTTAGAGTGTAGCTTAGCGCAGAGGCCTGGATTCAATCCCTAGTACCACATAAAAAAATAAGAAATCGGAACATCAGCATCTCAGCCTTCTTTAAGAATTTGTTCTGAACAAGAGAGTTTTGCTTTGTTGTCTTGACTTTAATGCAAAATATATATATTTTTGACCTAACAAAGCTGCTTACAGGCCACGGCAGCCCACTGCAGCCCTGCCCTGGGAGGGCCCTCTGCCTCCTCGCTGGGCCCCTCAGTTCCTCTCCTCACAGCTGTCCCGCAGGAAGAGCAAATGGTCTCCCAGGGCCCCAGTCCAGCAGCCCACCACACACCCAGCCGCTGGCCTGCAGGCCTGTCGTCTTTGTTCTGGCCTCGCACTGATCTCCGTCTTGCCTGGCCTGGCCAGCTGCACAGGTGAAGAGCGGTGCGGCTGATGTGAGCATCTCCGCCTAGACGCTTTCACTGCACCTTCCTAGTGCTCATGCACTGAGCTACACGGCCCCTAGCTGGTGTGTGGCCCACGAGTGACCCACACATACCTTATTTTGTTGTTCTAGGGGTAGAACCCAGGGCTTTCAAACTGAGCGACATCCCCAGCCCTTTCTAATTTTGTATTTTGATTGCCAGGGTTTTTTTGTTTGGTTGGTTGGGTTTTTTTGGGTACCGGGGATCGAACTCAGGTCCTTGCACTTGTGAGGCAGGTTGTGGCACCACTGAGCTAAATCCCCGGCCCTAGTTTTTTATTTTGAGACCAGGCCTCACTGAGTTGTCCAGAAAGTCCTCCTGCCTCAGCCTCCCAGAGGGCTAGGATCACAGGAGTGCTACCACACCCTCTAGACATCAGTTTTTGTTCTGCTCCCTGGCCCTCAAGGGAGAGCCCCTCCCATTGCAGTCTGATTCCCCTCCTCTCTGCAGGATGAGCCCAGGCTTCTACAAGAATGTGGTGAAGATTCAGAAGCACGTCACCTTCAACCAGGTGAAAGGCATCTTCGGCTTCACTGACAGTGACTGTATTGGTAAGGCCCGCTGCCACTGTGGCCTCCATGTCCAGGGGAGGAGCAGAGCTCCGAGGACAACAGCTCTCTCAGCAGTGGCACCAAAGTTTGGCCGAGTGCCTGGTCTTCATCTGCTTGGGGACCCAAGCTGCTCTGAGACCCACATTGCAGGGGATCCCTGAGCAGAGCGTCCTGAAATGTCAGGCACTTTTAGGAACACAAGGGTTCCTCTGCCCAGTCACTGCTGTAATGCTTGGAAGGGGAAGGAAGGAAACAGGCTCCTGCACTTGGCCCACACTCGGAGCCGGGCTTGGGGGAAAGGTGGTCATGGTTGGAGTGCCAGTAGGGTGGGGCAGTGGGAGGGTCCCAGAGCGAAGCCGCAGTGCGCAGGTGCTAAGGGTGTGCAGTGTGAGAGCCCCGCACTTTGTTCCCTGGGACAGTGTCTGTGCTGTGTGCAGCGCTCGCTGAGCCTGAGCACCGAGCAAGGGGAGCCCCTGGGGACTGCCAGGCCTCCCCAGAGACAGTTAACCCTGGACATGGGTGTCCTCTCTGAAGCAGCTAGAAAAGTGTCCAAGGGCAAACTCCCGATAGTTCAGTTCATTCCTTAACATGGAATCCCGCATTCTGATGAGCTGGGCAAGAGGGTGTGATTTTACAGACCCCAATGCCTCCAGAAGTCAGAGACGACAACCACAGAACGAGGACAGGTCACTTCAGAGTGGGGACAGGAAGACAGGACAATAGAAAATAACGGACAGGCCCACATGAAGTTTGTTCAGGCGACATTTTTTGTGTGGCACCTAAGGCAGAGGCCCTCACTGCCGAGTGGCACTGGCCTGCGGGAATCTAGTCCTCCAGTCCTGGTTTCTTGGATGGTCAGATAAATAGCTTGGTTCCTGCAGGAACTTGATCGATAGCGACTCCACGACCTGCTGGGTGCTGGTACACGGGCTCTGTCAGCTCTGGTGGCCATCACCTCCCTTGAGAAGGAGCCACACCCACTTTGGGGGCAGGCAAGGATCCCACCTTGACAGTGACAGCAGCACGCAGCCATTTTGCATCATTTCTGACAGCTGGAGAAGGGAGCGGCCTGTGTGCCACAGGCCTGAGGGTGGCCAGAGCACAGACAGAAGGGCAGATTTACTAACCACAGGGACGGTCGGAGGGAAGGGCAGGGGGCGCTGGTCAGTGTCCTCACCGCCAAAGCATGGGACAGCAGGGACGGGGAAGGCCAAAGGCAGGCAGAGTTGCTCTTCCTGCGACCTCTGCGGTCTCGGCCCTTAGTGAGATCCGCTCGCTGCTCAGCTCAGCTGTGTGTGAACCTTGTCTCTGTCCTGCTTGCAGGGAAGATCAGCTTCCCCGCTGTGCAGGCAGCGCCCTCGTTCAGCAACTCCTTCCCGCATATCTTCGGGGACCGGGCGGACCTCCAGTGCCTCATCCCCTGCGCCATCGACCAGGTCAGTGGGAGCTGGGCTGAGGTGTGGGCATGAGCTCTGCATGGGCTCAGCCCCACCCGCTCAGCCGGCCTCTTTCCCCCCAGGACCCGTACTTCCGGATGACCAGGGACGTCGCCCCCAGGATCGGCTACCCTAAGCCAGCACTGCTGCACTCGACCTTCTTCCCGGCCCTGCAGGGCGCCCAGACCAAGATGAGCGCCAGTGACACCAACTCCTCCATCTTCCTCACCGACACGGCCAAGCAGATCAAGACCAAGGTGAGCACACGGCCGCGAACTCACACGTGCTGCCTGCTGCTCCTGCCCTGCCCAACCCTGACGAGGTGGGCTGTTCTGGGCCCCAGACTGCAGGGCATTGGTTTTGTTTCTTTTCATTTAGGTAAAAACCTGAGTGCTTTATTTTTTCCCCCTTTCCTTACTTTTTTCCTGCCTTTTTTACCAACACTTTGGCAGCGTCATAGTCAGAGACCATTATCAAACAGTCCGGCGTCTCTGTCTGTTCCAAGACCAAAGTACTGAACAGGTGCCTGATCCTGTTTTAAAAAAACAAACAAACCCTGCTCACACTCAGCTCGGCCCCTGGACAGAATCTCCACACTGGGCAAGATGGAGGGCAGAAGTAGCAGCTGAGGAGAGCAGCGAGGCCCAGAGGCAGGCTGGGTGGTCTGGGGCTGTGAGACGCTGGGCCAGGCTGGCTGTCCTCTCTCTCTCGTGCCCTGGGGAATGAACCCTGGGCCTTTGCACTGAGCCGCATCCCTGGCCCTTCTGTTTTTAGTTTTTGTGTTGAGACAGTGCCTCATTAAGTTGCTCTGTTGCCCAGGCTGGACTGGAACTTGGAGTCCTTCTGCCTCAGCCTGCTGGGGCTTCTCAGCATGCATCAGAGCTCTACACAGAGCGCCTCTGTGACCGCTTCGTGGGCTGTTTCCCATCCAGAGCTCTCACAGACACCAGCTGTCCCCTGACCCAGTCCAATTCCAATGCGCCGCTGCCCTCCCCAAGCTTCTACAGGTCGCATCGCAGGTGAATTCTTCGGAACCCTGGTCCAGCACTGCACACCCTGGGGGTGGGGTGAGAGGCTGGGCCTTGGGCTGCCACCCTCTTCCTCTTCAGCCCCTCCTGAGGGATGTGGGGCCCCACCCTGTCCTTCACAGGCAGAAACTCGGGAACTGCCAGCACAGCCTGAATCAGACACTCCCCTCACTCGGGATGTGGCCAGGGTTCAAGAAACTGGGTACCAGGACAGAGCATTTAACAAGGGAATCTCAAGGGGTCTGGGAGCTGTCAAGAGCCAGGAGCAAGTACCAAGCACACCTCCTGCTACGCCACGAGACTGTCATTGCCTGTGTTGGCCAGGGACCTTCGCTGTCCAGGCTCATTTGTGAAGCGGAGTCGCACTGTCCTTGCTGACGTGAGACAGCGCTTGTATGAGCACGATGTGATGAGCGTGTGCGCAGTACAGAGTGTGCCCCAAACGTACAACTTTAGTTGGAAGAGGAAGCGCTGGACAGTACAGGGTGATGAAACCCACCTCCTCAGGGCTTCGGGTGGGACCACCATGGCAGCCCTCTACATGCAGAGCTTACACACCTGTAACCCCAGCCCCCTGGGAGGCTGAGGCAGAAGGATCTCGAGTTCAACCCCAGTCTGGTCAACTTAGCAAGATCCTGTCTCAAAATCAAAAGGGCTGACTGAGGGTATAGCTCAGGGTGGAGTTCCAGGTTTGATGTTTGATCCCCAGTCCTACCCACGAAAAGATGTGGATCCACTCGTTCTCAGTCACACACATCTGTGCGGCATGATCATGATCAGCGGCACCCTCTCCGGCACCCTTTGATAGCCACAGGCCTGGGCACCCTTCCAGCACGGCCCTGCCCAGCTCGAAGGCCTTGGTGGCTGGACCAAGTCTGCCCTCCATGCAGGTGCCCTGCTTGGCCTCACCTCCTTCCCATGGTCCCCTGGGTTGGGTGTGTCTCATCCACTGCCATCGCTCAGTGGCCGCATCCCAAGCCCACCCCAACCCAGGCCCGAGTTCTCTATCTCCTGTGAGCAGGGTCTTCCAGCGGGTTCCCACCACACAGGAGACCTCAGCCACTCGGGACTGAGTCTGCACCTGGGGCCTATGTGCCTGGCTGGCACTCCCGCCTCATCCAGTGCAAGGTGAAGGTGGGGCAGAGCCCAGGGCTGATGGTCAGCATTTCCTCATTGCTACAGCCCACGGCCACTGTTTGCAGCAGCCGCTGTGCGCCCCTGCTGGATGAGGAGTCAGTGCAGAGGCCACCTTGCATGCCAGGCCTGGACTGTATCTCCTGAGGCTGTGATGGCCTTTACTGCTGCCTGCCCAGGAGCACACAGGGCCTGGCCTCAGTGTCTGACCCCAGGCAGATGCCTGTGCCTGTCACACCCCACCTGCCCCCAACCACGGTGACCTCAGAATTCCAGGCTTTTTCTTTCCTTTTACTTCATATTTTCCACTTGAATAAATGCATTTCTTTGTTTTATAACTTCTTTAGGGAGGTGGTAGGGATTGAACCCTGGGCCACCTGCCTCTCAGGACAATGGAGATGAACCTCCTCTGGTAGTCTCTCTCCTCTCAGCCCCCAGTCACCCCAGGAGGTTGAGGCAGAATTTCTTGAACCCTCCCGCCTCAGCCTCTTTGGTACTACAGGTCTGGGCCACCATACCCAACTCCAGTTGTTAGTTTCTGCGTTTTTTCCTCAGTACCTAGAACTTCACCTGTTTCTGGGTGGAGGTGGTCATAGGCCCTCTGCCCCCTCACATTTGGTGGGTTTGGTATCCCCTTAGTGGCCATCTTCCTGCCCTCTTCTCACTTCCCCGCTGGGGTCAGGTGCAGCTTTTCTGTCACCTGTTGACCCAATGCCGCCCTTCCTGGCCAGTCCCCTGCTCAAAGGTGACTTTGCTGCTTCATTTGTCTGGAGCTCCTCACCTAGGAATGCCAGGACTCAGCACATTTGGGTTTCTGACTGAGCTCCCGTGGCTCTGGGGCATGGAGGCTTCCGCACCTTCTGGCCTCCCACCATGGCCTGTCAGCTACCACACCCATCTGGCCTGGGCCCCGCCCAAGGAGGACGTGCAGTGACTGGCCCATGCCCCTGTGTGCAGGTCAACAAGCACGCATTCTCAGGAGGCCGGGACACCGTGGAGGAGCACCGGCAGCTCGGGGGCAACTGTGATGTGGACGTGTCCTTCATGTATCTGACCTTCTTCCTGGAGGATGATGACAGGCTAGAGCAGATCAGGAAGGTGAGCGAGCCGAGCAGACCCCAGCAGAGGTGGGCCGGTGCAGGCTGCTTCGGTGTGCGGCACACAGCTTACGGGTGGGTTAGCGGGGCCACTCACTGGGGTGCCCATGTGAGGAGAGCCACACGGGAGCTCTCTGAGCAGCTCGGCTGTGGGGTACAGAGCCCCGAAAACGCTCAGCACCTTGGCCTTGGGTTTTCTGAGTCTTGGAGTCTTTTCCAAGGAAATGATACGGAATAAAAGCTTCCCATTTAAAGGCATTGGGACAAACTGTACAGCTGAGGGGATGTTAAAAAAGAACCATTGCAGGTGGATTATTATGCAAGTGTGAGCTACTTAAGAGAGTTTTTTAGCCAGATGTGGTGATGCATATTCATCATCCCAACTTCTCAGGAGGCTGAGGCAGGAGGATCAAGTGTTCAAAAGCAGGAGCATTTTAGTTTGTGTAAATAAGAAGTACCAAGGGCTGGGCAGGGGATTTAGTGGTGCCACGCCTGCCTTGCAAGCACAGGGTCTAGTACCAAGGAGCTGAGTCTGAAGCTTACTGGTAGAGCACTTGCCAGCACGCACCAGACCCATCAGCACTGCAAGAGAAGAAAGGAAGGAAGGAAGTTCCCCAAAGCTAGGAGTGGCCACCGCGCCTGGCTGGTGAACTGCAGGCAGCTGTACCTCCCATGCTCTGTGGTTGCGTCCCTTACCTAAGCAGGGTGCTCACGACTGGGGGGAATCGGGGGGGATTTCCTGGGAGCTGGGAAGGCTGAGCGGGTCGGGCCGTGGCCCCTCACGAGTGTGTGGCTCCTTCCACAGGACTACACCAGCGGCGCCATGCTCACCGGCGAGCTCAAGAAGACCCTCATCGACGTCCTGCAGCCGCTGATCACCGAGCACCAGGCCCGGCGCAAGGAGGTCACCAACGAGGTGGTGAAGGAGTTCATGACCCCCCGGCAGCTGTCCTTCCACTTTCAGGGATGCTCGTCCTCTGGTGCCCGTGACACCTAATTTGTCACAGTCCGGGCATGGCCCAGTCAGCCCCACCTCCCCAGGGGCTTCTGGTGTGTGATGTCCGTGCTTCCTCCTTCCCTCCCTCCTTCCTGTGTGGGCTCGGAGCTGTAGGTAATCAGTGCTGGCTCACGTCGTGGGGTCAGATAGGGAAGCGGCCCAGAGAGAGCCACTGGGGCCCCAGATGCAGCCTAGGTCTGCTCCGCAGGAAACGGCTCTGTGTATGAGTGAACCAAAGTGTTGTTACTCGAGGACTGGACGGTGCTGTAGGAAGGTGACTGGGGAAGTTTCGTGGCCCGAGATGTTTGGGCCCTGAGAAGCAAACTGACCTAAGAGCTTCACTGAGCAGGTCGGCTGGCTGCAGCTGCGCAGCAGAGCAGCCAGGTCACCGTAGGGCCGCAAGAAAGAAGTCAGCCTGCCTCTCACTGCTTTGAAATGGCCATGGGTGGAGCGGGGCAGCCTCACTGGGTCCTGTGGCCCAGCTCCCGCTGGCTTTAGTGGACTCCAGGCCACACACGTCATCCACTCCAGGAATCACGCTCATTTACCTAACTTGCCAACTTCCCAGCAAATAACCCAGCACTCCAGCTGCAGGATCCAAAGTCCGCTTTCCCAGAGACACTAGAACAGCCTGTTACCTTTGCAGACACTGTTTTGTTTTGACCCTCGACCACAGTGGAAGTCAGCACAGAGCAGGGCCTGGCCAGGCTGGGCTGGTGGACCTAGCTAGAGTCACACTTGGCTGCCCCAGCTCCGGGCCTCCCAACCCCACCCCGCATATGCGAGCTCTGGTCAGGAACCTGGACCCGGACTAGGCCCACACTGCGGTGCTCTGCCCCCGACCTCACGGTTAAATAAACTTCTTTGTTCCCAGCCATGTCCTGTGTTGTGCTCAGCGCCACGCAAGCTGTCTGCAGCTGAGGGCTGCAACCAGGCCCCTACCCTGCCAGGCCCCAAGTTGTACGGGTGACTGGGAGGGAGCTGAGCAGCAGCCTGGTGGCGAGTGCAGTGCACCTTAGGGGTGGCAGGGTGCTGGGCAGAGGTGGGAGAAGGTGACTCAGGGCTCACTCTGCAGCCAACACGCTTTCCAAGTGGGGAACTGAAGCTCTGAAAAGGGACCGTGACTCATCCGAGGTACCCTTCCTGCAGCATTGCTGCCCCGGGACAGCAGCAGGAGCCAGGTGCCACCAGCACAGTGGTCACAGACAGGTTGCTGGGTCACTAGGCCCTCTGACCGGTGTCTGGTTCTCAGTCGGCCCAGGGGTGGGCAGGGCTCTGTGAAGGTGTGAGGCCAGGTGACCATGTCTCAGACCAGACACGGGAGCAGCCACCCTGGGCCTGGGAGAAGGAATTCCTCTCCGCCAGGCTTGGGACCATGGTCGGTCTGCCGGACACTTCCTCAGAGGGCCGTGTCCGACCTGCCATCCTGGCCCCAGGACCCTGACCCTCACTGGCGGTAGATGTCCAGCCCAAGCTGCTGCGTGCCCGGGGAGGTGCCCTCAGCCTCCTCATCCCCCCAGCAGGGTGGTTCTGCCAGGGCCCGGGCCTCTGCGGGGTGGCACACTAGCCCGGGGTGGGAGGGCTCGGCCATCAGGAAGAGCTGCCAGGCTTCAGAGGACTTTGGGGGACTGGTCACCATCCCCAACAGACCACAGTGCAGCACTGCAGGGCATCCTGGGAACATTTTATTGACCACAGCCTGAGCCTCGCCTGGCAGACACTGCACTTGGGCAGTGATGGTCCTGGGCAGGGCAGGACCAGGTGTCAGCCCAGTCCAGATGTCAGCCTGGGCTAGGCAGGACACAAGCTGGCCTAGAGCGCGCAGTCCCCAGACTGGCAGGGCCTTGAGGGAAGGGCAGGTCAGTGCAGGGCTGAAGTGACAGGAGCAGGCAGGAACAGATGACAAAATGACAGTTCCACGTGGCACCCTCATCCGAGAGCCATGCCTTCCTGAGGGCCTAGCCACCCCTGGCTGGGGAGAGTTGGCCCAGCTGCCTGGCTGCGCCTTCGGAGGGAGCAGCGACATCAGCTCCTAGGTGCACAGACCCCTGCTGAGCCGCAGCACAGCCTCGTAGGCCACGAAGACCACCATGTTGACAGGGAAGGCGCGGCAGCAGTTGAGCGCCAGCCCCTTGAACAGCACCCTCAGGCCCTCCTCGCGCACGCTGCTCACCACACAGTGCAGGAGGCCCCGGTAGCGGCGCGGGCCCCTCCCGTCTGCCTGCAGGCGTGACTTGATCACGTCCATGGGGGTGGCCACGGCCCAGGCCAGGACCCCTGCACAGCCACCGGCCACCAGCACGCCCGCCACATCTGAGGGGAGACACAGACTCGCTCTGCCACCTGCCCCGCCCGGGTCCCCGCCGCCCCATCCCCTCACCTGGCTGGCTGTGGCCGGGGGCTGTGAGCCACTCGCAGAGGATGGCATAGGAGAGGAAGTAGGTGGCGAAGGAGTGGACGTCCCGCAGGAGCAGGGCGGAGCTGCCCTTGTAGAGGCCCCGGAACCCCTCCTCACGGGCCACTGTAACCAGGCAGTGTAGAGGCCCGCGGTACTTGGGCCCAGGATCAGTGCACGCAGGGGGCCCAGGACACACAGGAGGGGCGGCTGCAGGCCACGAAGCCGAGGGGCGCCTCATCTGCGTCTGCGTCTGCGTCTGCTTCTGCGTCTGCGTCTGCAGGCGCACCTTGGCCACCTCAGTGGGCGAGGTCAGGAACACCTGCACGGGGAGAAAGAGGCTCCTGGACCTCGGTTTGCTGGCCTCCAGCTGTTGAGGAGCCTGGGCACCAGGGATGTGGGGTATGGGGGTGCTGGCACCTGGCCTGGCACAGAAAAGGGGGAAGGAATCGTGTGACTAACTGCAGGTCATGGCTGTAAGCACTAATACAGGTGTCACCAACGATGCCTGCATGCTCATGCCGGCCCGCGGCCCCTCAGAGGAGGAGAGGGAGCTGCGAGTCCCCCGTGGCCCCAGCCTCAGCCTTTGCTTTTGTTTCCTGCACAGCTCATGGCCCCAAGGTGGCCGATGAGTGACCACGAGAGGACTGGGTGCTCCCTGAGGGCAGCATTGGCCTCCTCGCTGTCCATCCTAGGTCTGCCCTGGGCTCTGGGGGTGCAGAGAGGCTCCATCTCCATGGTAACCGGGCATCCCGGGGCCCATGCTGGAGAACGATCCCTCACGGCCGGCCCCGAGCCGCTGGGCCTGCTCTGCCCCAGGTAACGCCCTGTCTTGCCGGCCAGGAGGGACCCTTAGGCCGTCCCCTCCGCCCCACGGCACCGTGGGGCAGAGGAGCGGGCCAGGGCCTGGCACCTCCCCAGGATGCCCCCTGTCCCCACTCACGCGGACGAGACCAGAGGCACATCCCGACAGCGTGATGTCTGCCTTGGCGGGCTTGGCGTCCGCGCTGCCGTACCGGAAGCGACAGGTGTGTGCCAGGCAATGGCGGTAGGTGCCGAAGGACACGGAGGAGACCAGTGACACGGTGCACACAGGCAGCGAGAGGCCACGGTAGAAACCCCACACCTGGGGGACGGGCGGGCCAGGTCAGCCGGGCCTGGCCATGCTGCCCCCTGCCAGTCACCTGCTGCCTCAGTTTCCCCTGTGGTAAAATAGGGGTCATAGTGCCCAGTCATGGTGAGGGACTGAAGAGACAGGTCAGGCTTGGCCAAGACAGCAGCTGGTGATGAACCAGATGCTCCATCATTGTTGATGTTTTTGTTTCTTTGGTTTTTTGGGTGTGTGTGTGTGTGTGTGTGTGTGTGTGTGTGTGTGTGTGTGAGTGTGTGTGTGTGTGTGTGTGTGTGTGTGTGTGTGTGTGTGTGTTGGGTATCTTTTGAGAAAAGGTCTTGCTATGTAGCTCAGGCTAGCCTCAGACTCACAGTGATCCTCCTGCCTCAGCCTCCTGAGTTCTGGGACCACAGGTGTGCACCACCACGCCTGACTCTCATTGCTGTTTTTCTTGAGTGAACTAAGCCCCTGTCTCACAGGGCCCTTTCTGTATGTGTCACAGGTCCCCTAACAAGACTGAGCCCTGAGCAACCTCGGGGTGCTGTCTGGTTCACCCTCCAGGGAAGATCTGGGAGGGACAGAAATGGCCCTCGCTGTGAGCCCCTCTGCAGCCACAGCCCTGGCACCCAGCCCAGGCCTACCCGCTCCCGGCGGTACGTGTCCCAGATGCAGTGCCAGAGGCCGGTGTACCTGGGCTCTGTCTGGATCCTGACCTGGGGAGACAGAGGCTCAGGCAGAGCAGGGTTAGCGAGCCCTGCAAGAGGGGAGACCAAGGCATGGGGGCCTCACGCACCTTCACTGTGTCCAGGGGGTAGCCCACAGCCACGCCGCAGACACCTGCAAGGAGGCCCGGGTGAGCCCACGGGAGCAGACCCCAAACCCAGCTCCCTGGGCTTGCCATCCCGACAGCCCAGGCGCCCCAGCCACCCCTTCCCAATCCTGCACAGTGGTGCCAGTCCCACCGTCCCATGCCATGTCCGTGCCACACATCCCTGGGGGCGTCCGCTGCAACAAGCTGGCCTAACCCTTGCCAAGCTCCCCCACCTGGTACCCCCAGCCTCTAGTCAGCCCATGCCGAGAGCCAGTGGCCAGCAGAGTGAGGGGCCCAGCCCATGCAGGCTGCCTGGACCACGCATGCAGGTAGAACAGAGTGGGCACTGCTGGGCGTCGCCAGGGGCCACATCAGAGGCCTGGGCCCAGGGAGGCCACTGCACGGCACAGGTGAACCTTGGGGCCTGGTCTCTTCCATGTCTGCTTCCTGGCCATGAGCTGGGCACTTTGCTCCCCCAGACCCTCTGGCCGGGCACCAAAGCAACATTCACAGCCGTGTTCAGACCCCAGCTGCCAGCCCAGAAACCTGTCCTTCCAGGCTACCGCCGGAGCTTTTCATCACAGAGACGAAAGCTGTCGCAGATTCAGTGGTGGCTGTACCACGCCTCCTGTGTCCCAGGATGCAACCATGGCAGAATGAAGGAATTGGGGCTGAAATCAACCAAAAGCTGACTAGCAGTGTGGGCAGAATGACTTTCCTTGAACCTGACATACACCTCACCAAACTCCTACTCATCCATCAGAGCCCTGCAAACACTGCACTACACCACCTCTGAATCCCTCCCTAACTCCACACTCCAGGCTGCCTCTGTGCCTGGAAACACGTCGAACAGAGCCCTTGTCACATGGACTTAATGCTGCAACCCCCAACCATATCCACCTCCAGAGTTAGAGTGCCTGAAGGACAAGGCCCAAGTCTGCCCCATCACCCAGAGTCAGGCACAGAGTGAACCCTTCAACCCAAGCCTTCCTGACAGAGCCTTTCCTGGCCCTGGGACCTCCTCCCCGGACTGGGGACGCAGCCAGCCCTGGGGCACAGGTCAGCCCTGGGCTCTACGTGGGTGCTGTTCCCAGAAGTTGCCAGGCCTCCCCTGTGGTGTCACAAGAGCAGGCTCAAAACAGCTCCGCAGCCACAGGGGGCAGTGGGAGGAGCGGGGCTGCCCTCGCCTGTCCCCAGGGGCAGACCCTCCCAGCTGGGCCTCCACAAGGAGCCAAGCTGGAGAACCGAGGGTCGAGGACTCAGCCCAGCAACCCTGGGCAGGGCCAGGTCCCGGGGGCCCTGACCTCTCAGGTGCTGTCCCCCTCCCAGGCCACCCCACCTCCATCCCTGCCTCCGGCCATGTCCCTGCCAGGCTCCAGCAGCCTGCCCTCTCCTCTCTGCCCTGGCCCCCCGCTGGGGAGCCCTGAGCCCCGCTGCTGCCCAGCTCCCCACTACCTCCGATGGCTCCAGCCACGAAATCCATGGACAGCACGGATGGGAGGCTGCTTACTGCCTGTGTCTGTGCCACTGGGGGTGGCCTCCCAGCCTCGGTCCCCACAGTCCTTAAATACCTGCACAGGGAGGTAGGGAGCAGCCTGGTCGATGCCCACGCCCTCTACCCCACAGCTGCCTCCTGACCCCTGTCCCAATGCCCTCAGTGTCCAGGAGGTCACAGGAGGCCCCCAGGCAGGGCCGCTGTCCCCACCACTGACCCCTGGACATGTCAGATGCCCCTGGGAGGCCTGGAAAGGGGAACCTGACAGTCTGGGACCTCCCTGACCCCCCTGAATTGTTCAGGGCTCCTGGCTTAGTCATTGAGCAAACACTTTCTTTGGGACAGGGTCTGGCTATATAGTTTAGGCTGACCTTGAACTCATTCTGTTTTTGTTGGCTTTTTCATTTGTGTCTGTGTTTTTTTGTTTTGTTTTGTTGGTACCAAGGATCAAACTTGGGTCCTTGTGCTTTTGAAGCAGGCAGCAGAAGCACTGAGCTAAATCCCCATCCTTGTCAGTGTTTTATTTTATTTTTTGAGACAGGGTCTTCCTTTGTAGTGTGGACTGACCTTGGACTCACTGTGTAGCCCAGGCTGGCCTCAAACTTGCAGCGATCCTCCTGCCTCAGCTTCCAGAGTGCTGGAAATACAGGCATGCGCCACCACGCCCAGCACCAACAGACATTTTCTGGACTAGGGCTGCCACAGGTAGAGACTTGGCCCTGTCCTCAGGGGCTTCAGGGAGGGGTGATGGGTGGCGGGAGCCCTCGGGCAGGACCTGGGGTATGGGAGGTCAGGTGTCTGGCTGTTTACCTGCACTGGTCTGGGAAGGGGCCTGGGGCCGCCACGTCAAGGGGGCAGAGAGCAGAAGCAGAGGCACCTGTCAGGCCCCGTGCTGGTCTGGAGTTGCTGCACACCTGTGTCCCGGTCCTGTGGGAGGTTGAGGCACGATACAGAGTGCAAGCCCAACTTGGAACCAGCAACTCGGCGGGACCATGTCTCAGGGTAGAAAATAAAAACTGCTGACACCAAAGGGTTGCTCCAAGCCCCACATTCCATCCCAGCCCCCAGAGAAGGCAGACAGTGGGAGGGAGAGAGAGTGGCCCCCCATTGTGCCACCCTAGCCCGAGACCTTGGGCTGGGCAAGCTCAAGCGCGTCCTAAGAGAGCCACCAAATGCTACGGCTGCATTAACGGAAGCGCGGGGTCTGGAAGGAAGGAGGTGACTCAGCAAGGTGCAACACAGCTAGGTTTTGGGCTCTGCCATCCCTGCTGCACTGAGGAGCGGGAGCTTGGGTGGCCACCCAGGCACCTTTCTCTCTTGGCCCCACATCCAGAGTCCCCGGCCCAGGGATTGACCCCTAGAATCCACATTGTTCCCTGGGATCCCACGCACCCTGCACGTGCCACAGGGCTGCCACGGGCTGGGCACCGTGTACTCCGCACACTCCCTGCCCTGGCACCTGAGGTGACAGAGGGAGGTGGGAAGCAGGAAATAAACAGGCGGGGGCGGCAAGGGCAGCTGTGGGGACAGGAGCGTCCCTGGCCAGCAGGCACGGTCCAGCTGCCCTTTGCTCCCACACAGGCCCAGCCTGGTCACCTCTCACTGCTTCCGGCCATAGGGCAGAGGGCTGGGACCAGGCAGGATGGCACCTCCGAGGCTGGGTAGGCCCAAGGGAGGACACAGCAGGCAAAACCAGCAGAGGAGAACAGAGGGAAGGCTGGGCAGATGGACAGGAGCTGGACAGAGGGATAGACGGCCAATACAGGAGCAAGAGGGCCTCTGTGCAGTGTCTTCAGCACCACTGAAGAGGAAGCAGCAAAAGAACCTTCGGGATTAACCACGGCATGAAAGCTCCACCAACCACAGGTAAACTCTGGGCCCTGACTGTCGGGCAGGCTTAGTACACAGCACCCACTGTTAGGGTCGTACTGTGTCCCTGAGGTCCCAGGCTTGTTCCTGGTCTATCACTAAAAGTGCACCTCAAAATCAAGCGTAGTGGCACACATCAATAATCCCAGCACTTGGGAGGCTGAAGCAGGAGGGTGGCTGTGAGTTCAAGGTCAGCCTGAACTACACCCAAAAAACCCCCTGCTTCTCTAAACACACTTTGGCAGCTCTTCTGCATTGGTGAGGAAGGGAGACAGCTAGGTCAAACATAAACTGGTCTGTTGTTGTCAGGGACGCCAGAAAGCAGGAATGCAGTTTTGCCAAGGAGTAGAGGGCTGAAACTCTCACAGGCAGACAGCAGCCAACTCTCTCCATCCTCGGTTTTTATTAGATACCTGCACAATACTTCCATGAGAATCAACAGTCAGTCCTTACAGATTATCTCTAGCAAAGCATTAGAAAATATTTAGTCACGGGTTCTCAATATGCTGAATTCACTGTCCAAAATATTGAAACAGCTACTATTGTTGAGAGTGGTCCTACTCTACATCATTTATTTATACAGTTATAACTATAACTATTGTTACATATTAGAGAAAACCCTCTCTTTATTACCCATATTAGAGCTCGTACCAAATTACCTGGCCCCATGGCCAAAGGTAATGATACTGTTGATCAGTTGCTTGTAGGTTCAGTTCTTCATCATGCTAATGCCCGTAATCTACGCTCTCAATTGTCATTAACATAGCAACAGGCTAAAGATATTATTCGGCAATACTCCATTTATGCACAAATAGTTACACCTCACGTGCACCTGGAGTTAATCCCAGAGGCATGGCCTCTAATCAGATTTGGCAAATGGATGTCACTCATACTCCAGAATTTGGCAAATTAAAATATGCACATACACAGTCGATACCTTTTCAGACTTTACTTGGGCCACGGCCCTCAGTTCTGAAAGGGCTGATGCAGCTATTACTCATTTGATGGAAGCCTTGAGTATAATGGGAAAGCCAATGAATTTAAAACCTGATAATGGCCCTGCTTATACGTCTATTAAATTCAAAAAATTTTTCCTGGCCGGGCGTGGTGGCACAAGCCTGTAATCCCAGCACTGGGGAGGCTGAGGCAGGAGGGTCACTGTGAGTTTGAGACCAACTTGGGCTACACAGTGAGTTCCAGGAGAGTCTGAACTACATAGTGAGACCCGGTCTCAAAAAACAAAACAAAACAAAAAAATAAAAAATTTTTACAAACTTATGACATTGAACATACAACCAGTATACCCTATAACCCTCAAAGTCAAGCAATAATCGAACGTGCTAATTGCACTTGGAAAGAGATGCTGCAAAAACAAAAAGGGGGAATGATGTGGGGAACAGTACGACAAAACTATCTCAAGCTTTATTTACTCTTAATTTTTTGAATGAGGCACCTGACGGGCACACAGCAGCTGGATGCCACTGGCAAATCCAAGAATCTAAGGAGTTAGATCGACCTCCACTCGAGAAAACCTGGCTACCAGCCCGGGTTGTGAGGTGGGGCCGAGGTTATGCTTTAATTTCCACAACTGATGAGAAATTTTGGGTCCCGACTTGAAACATAAAACTGAAGAATGAGCCAGAAACCAAAGTCTGATGCTCTGGGAACCATGGAAGACGTGGAATGCATGTGTATTGGTGTCCAGTGTTTCCTGTGACTCTTCCGCGGACTCAACGCGCTCCACTGCCTACCTGGGGCCAAATTAAAAAGTTAAGTGATGAAGGTCAATGAAGAAGCCCATAGACTGAAAGCGAAAGGATGGAAAACAATTCTCCATGTGACAGGAGCCCAGAAAAAAGCAGGTGTAGCAGTCTTATTTGCAGACAAAGCAAATTTCAAACCAAAACTGATTCTAGTATTATTGATGTAGGACGGTACTGTATCATACCTCTGTGAATGTAAAATATCTTGAACCTGCTTTATGATACATAGTAGTGGCTGTGCTTTATCAGAGCTACATTTAATGATATTACTCTAGAATGTTCTCTTTCCAGATGATGATTAAGATGCTAATAAAAAAATGGTGCCAGGTACCACAACAGCAACAGAACTTTGCTGTTTTCTGGATAGTGTTCTTTTCTTTGTTTATTGGGGTTTTTTTGTTGTTTTTTTTTAATGAAATGTGGTGAATGTCTATAATTTTGTTCAGATGACTGCAGAACCTGGAAAAGCTGTGGCTGCTATCGATGTATAACATACTGCTATTATTAGTCTTTTTATATAAATATATATATATATATACATA
>NW_022900933.1:37970443-37976816 GCF_012274545.1 Fukomys damarensis | reverse complement strand
AAAAAATGGAAATAAAGTGTTTGTAAATGGGGAGGGGAGGAGGGGGTGAAGGGAGGGCAGGGACAAGGGGAAAAAATGAGAATCAAGACCTATTACGTAAAGGTACAGAATCCCAATGATGAATGTAATTGTATTGTATACCTATATTGTACCAATACACTCAATAAAAAGAAAAAAAAAGACCTATTATGTAAAGGTACAGGATCCCAATGATGAATGTAACTGTATTATATACCTAGATTGTACCAATAAACTCAATAAAAAGAAAAACAAAAAAACTTTGAGGATATCACTTACGAATGGAAGATAAAGGCTGATCTACAAACTGTTGACATAATGTGGGATTATTCAACATTCCTTGTGGCGATACTTTCCATTGATACCTACAAACAGGCTATTATTATAAGTGGGAACAGTAAAAGCAAATTTCTCCCGATGTTGAGGTTGTAAAAGGATAGTGAAAAAGCAATCCTTAAGATCTACAGTAATAATAGGCTATTCCTTGGGAATTGATGTGGGGCTGGGCACACCCAGCTGTAAAGGCCCCATAGGCTATTATCTCATCGATTTTTCTAAGATCTGTATGCATTATCCATTTACCACTTTTCTTTTTTATCACAAATACAACAGAATTCCAGGGACTAGTAGGGGGTTCAACGTGCCCTGCGTCTAGTTGTTCTTGTTCCAAATTTTCCAGCGCTTCTAGTTTTTCTCTTGGAAGGGGCCGCTGTTCTACACACACAGGGGTCTCCTTCAACCATTTTAAAGGCAGTGGCTAAAAGATGAGCATGATAAGCAGGGGAACTAACATCATGACAAGCCTTAATATACTCCTCCAATGGTGCTCTCTGTGCCCTAAGGGGCGTGGAGCCTTTTGGCATTCTGTATTAGTATTTTCATAAGATACGGCCTGTAATAAAAGCTCTTGAACATCTGGTTATGCAATAGCTCTTGTAATAGCAGTTCGAAGTGGGGATAAGAAATCAGTATAAGGTTCTCCAGGGTTTTGTATGATTTTAGTGAATGACTGGGCCCTCCGGCCAGGGAGTTCAACTCTATTCCATGCCCGCATACGGCATAAATGAATTTGAACTATAGCAACATCATCAAGACCTGCTTGAGCTGCTAGTGCAGCTGCTGCACCTTGCCCTGTTAATTGATCTGCTGTACGGCCTGCTGGATTACGCTGCGCACTGACACAGCCATTTATTCAGCTTCTTCCTTCCACCAGGTTTTTAATTGCAGATACTTCCCTGCCTCTAGAATTGTTTTTGCTAAAGTCTCTCAGTCCATGGGTATCAACCTGATTTTCGGTTGCATAGCTATTAAGAAGTCCAGTCACATAAATTGAATGAATATCCTAAGAATTAACAGCTTCCTTAAAAGCCTTTAAAACCTTATATTTCATATTATGATGATCAATTCGAGCATAACCTTGGGGATATTGAGCATTAGCTGGCATATTTTGTCAAAGTATAGGAAATCCAAAGAAATCTAAAAGATCTTAGGAATTATCACACGAGCAATCTTTATCAAGATCCAAAAGGAGGCTGCAGATTTAGCTCAGCGGTTCGGAGGCCTGCCTTGCAAGCGCAAGGACTGGAGTTCAATCCCCAGTACCAAAAAAAAAAAGATCCAAAAGCAACTTTTTCCCAAAAGATCCTCCAAGCTATACTATAGGGGCCTTTGAAGTGTCAGGGGGCCAAAGTGTGCCCCTGGCAGAGAAAAAGGAGAGGAGGGGCTGAAGGCTCAAAGCTTTCTTTCATGTAAGGATTACAAATAGTCGGGGTTTCTATTTCTTGTTTCTTCACATTTCCTCCTCCAGTTTGGAAAGTTAATTTGTCTACCTTCTCAGCTATCTGCTGAACCTGAGCCATCGGGATTTTATAATCCTTCATGTAAGGCTCCGAATCCGATCCTTCAGTATTTACATCCTCACTTTCACTTTCAGTTGAGGATAGCTCCTCAGATTTTTTTTACCAAATTCACAGTCTCCTGTCTTCATCTTTATCTTCTCCCAACCAAGGAGGAGCCCGTTTTGGCAAAGGGGGAAGAGGTCGGGATAGCACATCATCCGCAGACTAACACCCCTGATGTGGTATCTGATTTGGGTGCTCATGATAGGTATCATAGGATTCTGATTCAAACTGCAGAGGCTGGAGAGCTCTGGAGATCAAATTACAGTGACCAGACTGACACTGGAATTGAATCCCCAGCCCGCACAACCTGTTTCCACACTTTTGAAATTTAACTGAGTTTTACCACTGGGGTGAAACCACTAACAATGTGTTCTTACCACCGAGAATAGCTCCCTGAACTGGGAACTTTTCATCTGCGCCCCCGCACTTTTCAGCAGATTGTGAAGTAATTTGATATATTCAGTCTCAGTGCACGGGGAGTTCCCCATGACTCTACTCTGAAATTCCCGAAAGTTTCATTTTCTCCTGAACATACTTTTTTTCCCCTTTCAATTCTCCCATCTTTTTGAGACTTACCCTTCATGCCCCCGTTCGGCGCTACTTGCTGTCGTCGGGGACACAAAGGACAGCCAGACAGCAGGAATGAGGTAGAAGGGTGAAGCTCTCACAGGCAGACAGCAGCCAACTCTCACCAACCTCGGTTATTATTAGATACCTGCACAATACTTCCATGAGAATCAACAGTCAGTCCTTACAGATTATCTCTAGCAAAGCATTAGAAAATATTTTCTATGAACCACCTGGCTCTAGTTATTCTCAAAGCAGACTGTTCCGAGTGTTATCGGATGGTTCTCAAGACTGTTCGCAGCCTTGAACTTCTGAGTTGTGGCTCCCCCCACCCTCAGTAATAGAGATTCCCCCAAACCCCATTCAAACCAAGAGCTGTGATAGTCCAGGGTGGACAGGGCCCATGCACCTGCCGGCCTCTCTGGCCTGCTCCCCGAAGGGATGCTCCAGGTGTCCCAAGCTGGGGGCCGCTCCCTGCTCCAGAGGGCACCTGGCTGCTGGGCACAGCCACACAGAGAAGCTTCCTGAGGACCGGGCCAGCCCAGCAGCCACTGGCACCCATGTTCTCAGGACAGCGGCTCTCACTATGCTCCAGTCCCGGTGCCAGGGGTAACCAGTGAGCCACCTTTTTTGTTGTTGTCTTGTTTTTTGAGTCAGGGTCTCACTATGTAGTTGAGACTGACATGGAACTCACTATGTAGCCCAGGCTGGTCTCAAACGCATAGTGATCCTCCTGCCTCGGCCTCCCAAGTGCTGGGATTACAGGCGTGTGCCACCACGCCTGGCTGCCACCTTTTTAATCTCAGAGGACTGGGCCACTTGGGCAGCACTGGGGGTTCGAGGAGGCACCCAGGATTTCCTGAGCTCAGGGGCCCAGGGTTGGCCCAAGGTAGGGGGCTGGCCTGGCCCCAGAGAAAATCGCCAGGAAGTGAGTCCCGAGGTGCTGGACCCTCTGTGACCCATGCACAACACCTCCATCTCACAACTGGCTCCTCGGCCCTTTGCTTATTGACCTTCATCACTTAACTTTTTAATTTGGCCCCAGGTAGGCAATGGAGCATGTTGAGTCCGCAGAAGAGTCACAGGAACAACTGGACACCAATATGAAGGTGTTCCACATCTTCCGTGGTTCCCAGAGCATCAGACTTTTGTTTCTGGCTCATTCTTCAGTTTTATGTCTTGAGTCGGGACCCAAAATTTCTCATCACCTGTGGAAATTAAAGCATAACCTCGGCCCCACCTCAAAACCCGGGCTGGTAGCCAGGTTTTCTTGAGTGGAGGTCGATCTAACTCCTTAGATTCTTGGATTTGCCAGTGGCATCCAGCTGCTGTGTGCCCGTCAGGTGCCTCATTCAAAAAATTAAGAGTAAATAAAGCTTGGGATAGTTTTTGTCATACTAGAAAAATCAAGAGCTCAGGGCCAGCCTGGGCTACATAGTGAGTTCAAGGTCAGTCTGAATTACTAAAAGAAAAAAAAAGAAACTCTGAAAGTTTCTTTCTATAAACTACTGTGGACCCTTGACTTACAAACTTGATTGGTTCCCGAGGGCTGGTTATAAGTAAGTCAATACAGCTGAGATCTGGACATTTACCTGGGTACGCGCTATAGATAACAAGAGGCAGATGATCTTCCATTAACCTAATTAACCCAAGGCATTTGTATGTCAGGGTGGTCCTAATTTGAGGGTCCACTGTCCTCAATATCTAAATCCAAATTAGGCATGGAAGATCAGTTACTAATGTTGGATTTTCGTGTTTTATATTTGTTTTAATGTTCAAAATGCAGAAGAGACATTTAATATTCTCAACATGCTTTTTAAAAAATCAATCTTAAAGTACTAAAAAAAAAAGCAGGTTGGCGGTGCGCACTTGTAATCCCAGCTCTCAGGAGGCTGAGGCAGGATCGATGTAAATTTGAGGGCAGCCTGGGTTACACAGCAAGACTTTGCTTCAAAAAGCAACAGAAATGCAGCGTGGACCCCAGCCCCTGACTGCTCTGGTCTGGGCTGTTTTTCCCTTTGCTCAGCCTGGCTCCAACCTGAGGTCCAGGAGATACCTGAGGCCGTGGCAGCTGGGACAGCAGGCTGGGACCCCACCCCTCCACAGGGGTACTGAGGCAGAGCTGGGGCAGGCCTGGGACCCCACCACACCTCACCCTGTCTCCCTGGGTAGATGCAGCCCAGCAGGGAGAAACTGTGTCTGCTGTTATCTCTAAAAATACATTTTGAAAAAACCAGAACCACTCCTGGCCTCCTTCACAAGCCATGTTCCCTGGAGAAGGGTCAGATGGCAGCCGGGGTGGGGGGCACTTCCAATGCCATGGCTTTGGAACATGGGACTTCCGGATACGGATGGGGCACCAACAGCGGGCGCAGAGCAGAGTCAGAGGAGCCCTTGGAAGAGGTGGGAACTGCAACCTGGTTCTGGAGCTGTCCACATGGCCTGGGGGAGTGGCATGCAAAGGCCCTGGGGTAGGCCTGGGCCTGGGGTGAAGCTGCGCCTGTGAAGGGAGGGAAGGCAAGGGCTGGAGGGGGAGCCAGGCCCCAGCTTGGGTTTGATTCCAACTGCACCTCCAGCCAACTGTCAGCTCATTTCAACAGGTTCTGGGAGAGGGAGCAACTTGCTTTTCCTGTTTGTGGTCTTAAGAAAGCATAAAAGCCATTTCAGAATCAAAACTCTGTCTTCTCCTCCTTGGGACAGTCCCTCCCTGCACAGCAGGGAGGACACCCTGTGCTGTAACTGTATCCCCAGGAAATGCAGTGAACCAGTGATGTCACAACACAGGCAAATCTGACTTCCTGCTGGCCTCTTCCCAACTACTGCCCCAAGGCCAAGGACGAGGTGCCTATAACTGCAGCATTCTGGAAGGCTGAGGCAGGAGGACTGAAAATCAGAGGCTTCCTTGGGTGGTGCCGGTGGCAGAGATGGACAGGCCCCGGACCCAGTCCCACGTGTTTCTCACTGAAGGGGGAAGGAAGAAGTGAAAGAGAGGTCCTTTCCTTCCCTATTTGATTTTTCTCCTAACTCTCCAACATCCGGGACAGATGTGCAGGGACCTGTGTGAGACACCTTGTTCTCCAGGACCCAGTCACAGGATGTAGGCTGCCCAGCATCATGGCCAGCCAGGAGCGTCGGCCGGAGAAACCCCACAGCTCTGAGGCATCCAGTTGGACCCGACTCTGGTGATATTCAAACCCAGGCCTCCAGACCCCCAGTTCAGGGCCCAGCAGCAGTCACGAGCACTGGACTAGGAGTCAGCAGCCCTGGGGTTTGGTTCTTTGCTCAAAGAACCTTGCATTTTGAGTCTAGGGATAAACGCTACCACGATGAGCACAGGGTCCCCTGGCCTCCAAAGGACCAACACCAACATGTGTCGCCTGGTGGCCAATGCGCACAACTTAAACCCAGATTCAACTTCGCCACGCCCCCCACCCCAGGCTGACCCTGAACAGTCTGCGCGGGTAAAAGCTCAGGGGAAGAGGACCCCAGCCAGAGGCTGTGCAAGGTAAACGCGCTGGGCCAGCTGGTGGCCGCCTCCAGAGACCTGGGCCGGGGACAGTCAAGGGCCAGGGGCCCCTGTGACTGTCAGTGACTCTTGCGACCAGCCTTACCCCACCCCCCAGCCCGGCAGCCACACGCCCACAGATCCCCACAGCGACCCCGAGTGTCCGCACACCCCGGGACCTAGGCCCGTCCTGCTCGGAAGCCTGCGGGTTCAGGACACGAAGTCTGTGCCCCTGGGCGCCCCAGCATCGGGCCAGGTGCAGTTAGCACCCTGGGCTGCAACTCCCTCCCTCCACCACCTTCCGCGGCTCCCGCGGGCCGCTTCGCATCATCTGCGTCCAACTTCGCGCCAGTGCCCACCCTGCCCCGAGCCCCACCCGAAT
>NW_022900933.1:37961288-37969532 GCF_012274545.1 Fukomys damarensis | reverse complement strand
TGCGGGGCCGGTGCGGGGCCCGATCGCGGCATCTGGGCACAGCGCTCCTGGTGTCCACACTGCCATCAGCCCGGGGGTGCTTGCGCTGGACGGGAAGCCTCGTCCAGCCGCACTCTGGTCAAGACCGGCAGGGACACCTGGAATGACGCCCCAGCTGCCTTCCCTGCCGGAAAGCTGGGGGCCGGTGACCTTCTAGTAGGCTGCCTGACCCAGGAGTCCCGCTGTGCCACGCGTCCCCATCCCGAGCTTTGGGTAGGGCAGGGGCGGCTGCCCGAGTGGGCGGACATGCCACGTGGGCAAGCAGTATGGACATCTTCAGCTCCGGCTGCCTCCTGCAGCCCGTGCCCCTGAGGGCCTGAGTGCGGGGCAGTTAGGTCTGCCCGTGCCCAGCAGTGGCAGGTGAGTGGGCATGGGCATGGACACTTGCCGGTGAGACCTTTGCTTTTCCTGCTTTCCCCTGGAGAGCCAACTTATGCAACAGAGCCGTGTGTGGCCGTTTGGCGTGCAGGATGAGCGGGGCACAGAGATGATGGTGAGGTTGGCTGGTCACCCCAAGCACAGGGCAGCTGCGAAGACAGAGGCTCCCTCCCACCTCCCATCCTGCTCACCCTTCATCTGCTGTGCAAGGCTCTGACTCTGTCCTCGGTTGTGGGCCAGCGGAGCACCTCCAGGGAAGAGACTGGCTGTTTCCTTTAGCACTGTCTGCACGTGTCACCTCTGGGGCAGGGATAAATGCTGGGCAGCTGGCTATCGGGGCAGTGAGGTGTCCTGAGAGGTTTACCAGCTTCCTGGATTGTTGCCTACTCAGGCCTTTGGAAGCCCCAGGCAGGGAGAGTGAAAGCCCAGAGCTTTCTGCCAACTGGCTGGGCACGGACTCTGCAGGGTCATCTCTCAGCCTCCCCCCATGCTGAGGACTCACTGGCCCCTCTCCACACCCTTGGGAAGAGGGCTTATTCCCCCAGCAGGCAGGGATTCTATATGTACTGTCCTAGGCCAAGGCTGCTCAGAGGCCCCAACCTCTAGGCTCTTCCACTCTCCTGGGTCTGTGGCTCAGCTCAGAAAGCCCCTGCCTGGACTGTCCATGCCCCCTGCACCCCACTGCCACCAGGTCCTGCCTCAGCATTAGGACGAGGCAGGTGCACACCTGAGTGTGGCTTAGCTGCTCCCAGGCAGGCCCTGGTCTGCACGCCAGCCCTGAGTGGCCCCCACCTTCGTCACGGCTGGGTGGCAGGCCTGAGCTTTTCGGGGTGTGGGGGTGGAAGTCACCCTGACCAGGACTCATCCAGATAGACGAGGAGACTGGTGCAGGGTCACACTGTGCTCCTGCGGAGGGACAGGGCCTCAGGAGGCAGCTGAGCCCATGGTGACCAGGCTTAGCTTCTGGACTCAGCTGCACATACTGGCAGCCCCTCACCCAGGACAGGCCACTCCCTAGAGGATGGGGTAGGAGGATGGGGGAGCCTGTACTGCTGGCTTCTGGTTCAGATTTCTCAGGAGGGAGGATGGCATCAGGCACTGTGACTGGCCAGTCAACCACTCCTGAGGCCACCACAAGCCGCACAGACAGGGTGGGGCATGGACAGCAAAAGGCACAGAGAAGTGCTCAGTCAGGAGGCAGTGTCAGGGAGGGCACAGATCTGTCACCCAGGTGGAAAGGACGAAGCTCTGGGGGAGGCAGCCCCACCCCCACTCTGGGGAATGTGCTGGTTGGGGAGCTCAGCCCCACCTGAGGGCACCAACCAAGTGAGGGGAGAAAGTGGAAATGCAAAATCAGGCACAGTGGCACATACCTGTAATCCCAGAACTCAGGAGGCTGAGGCAGGAGGATTGCTGGGAGTTCAAGGCCACCGTGGGCTACATAGTGAGTTCAAGGCCTGTCTGAATTTCAAAAAAGGCAGGAAACAGATGGAAGCCAGGAGGAAAAAGGGCCAGGAGAAGGAGAGGGAGTGGGGCTGGAGCTAGAGCTAGGGAACCTGACAAATTGATAATCAAAGAAATTGCCCCACTCAGAGAAGGTGTGACCACAGTGCCAGGGCAGTGGTGGAATCGCAGGCAGGGTTAAAGGAAAAGACACCTCTGAAACCCACAGATGGAACTGCAGAGTAAGTTCTTGCCAAAGAAACAACCTCACTGGCCTGCACAGCCTGGGAATCCCGCCCCATAGCCCACTGTCCTGCAGAACAGCCAGGGACGAGGGACGGGACCAGGGAAGATCAGCCAGTGGCAGGCCATCAGAGCAGAGGCCCAAGAGATGACGGCGTGGTCTTGGAGCCTCCTGAAGGTCATAAGAAGGCGGGGCCAGAGGGGCAGAGAGCACCCTGGGGTGCTGGGGTCTTGCTGCCAGTCCTGATTAAGAAAGGTTAGAAAGAGGAAGGCACTTCGTCGAATTTAGAAATTTTTGAAAAGCAAAAAGAGGATAAACCGTCATTTGCCCGAACCTGCACAAATGTGGAAAGTAAAAGGAGTAAACTCAATCACATAAACAGAGAGTAATGTCAGATCTCACTTGTTTCGGTGAAACCTGAGAGGCTTCAGACTAGCTTGGGAACAAATGCCAGCTGTGGGTTGTTTCCAAGAAACATCTAAAACAGTTAAGAAAAGATTCAGAGCTAAGAGTTGGACAAAACTCAATGGGCAAGGCGATCCCAGACCTGGGGAGTCTGAGGCAGGAGGACCAAAAGGAGTTTGAGGCTTTCGAGGCCACCCTGGACTACAGAGCAAGACCCTGGAAAAAACAAAATGAGAGGCTGGAGACTAGAAAGGCTGGTGGTAGAATGCTTGGGAAGAGTTCAGTCCCCGGCACAGTGAGAGGGCAAGAGATAGAGGAAAGGATCTTTTTTTGAGGGGTGGAACTCAGGGCTTCCTGCATGCTAGGAAAGCTCTCTGCCACGGAGCTGCACCCCCAGCCCAAAGTGGAACTCTGTTAAATGCACACCGGAAGTTGTAGGGAGGGGAGTACAGGACCCGTATCGGTTACTTGACCGCCCTAGCCTCAGTTTCTCCTTCTGCGACGTGGGATCACATCCTGCGACACTGAGAAGTGTTTGTGAGCCACTCAGAGACTGCACGCAGCCTCACCCTGGGTCAGCACTTCCCGGGGCCCACGGCCTGGAGATGGGGGGCTGCCCATCCCAGAAACGCTGTGTGCGGCATTCAGGGCGATCTCCGGGGTCAGCGACCCCAACTCTGGTGAGCCACAGGGCGGGGAGGGGTGGACGCCGGGCGGGCGTGGGGCAGGTGTGGCTGGGCCTGGGGGCGGCCCCCACCGGAAGGAGGTTCACAGAGACGCTGGGGTGCTGGAGCCCAGCAGGACTGTGGTCGGCACCCCTTCCCCTGCAAGGTCCTGGGGCGTGAGGTCACGAGTTCCCCTGTCTTCCTGCAGGCGTGGCGGGCGTGCTCGTGGGACACCCCTTTGACACCGTCAAGGTGAGTTACTGTCGTGGGTGTGCTGCAACTGGAAAGAGGCCCAGGCTTCTCCCGCGGGGCTTGGAATGAGGGAGCCGCTTTCCCACAGAACGGACAGAGCTGAATCTCCCTGCGGGGCGAAGCTGGGCAGGTTCACGGCCACGTCCATTCTCTGGCCGCACTAGCTAAGACCAGGGTGCCAGAAGGCAGGAGGGCACCCACGCAGTCCCAGTGCAGAATGCCCCAGCACCCCTCCAGAAAGAAAGAAAAGTTCAGAGAAGAAATACACACATACAGAGAAACCATAACTTGTATTTCCCATTAATGTGATCTTCACAGAACAGTTATTTATTTCCTTTTTTTGTCCCCCTCCTTTTGTACTAGGGATTGAACTCAGGGTCTTCCCACTGACCTACATCCCAACCCTTTCTAATTTTTTTATTGAGAGAGGGCCTTATTAAGTCATTCAGTTGTCTAAGTTGGGCTCAACTTTTCCATCTTCCTGCCTCAACTTCCCACAGTGCTGGGATCACAGGCTTGCACCACCACACCCAGCTTGATTTTCTTGAGTGAGAAACTGTGTTTCTGAGGCTGGTGTCACCTTGGAGGTACCAATGGCGGAAGACCTGAAGGACACCTCCTGTGTGTGGCCTGCACTCTGGGGACAGAGGTCCTGGGGCAGGCACTCAGGCAGCATCTTCTCCATGTGCCCAACCTCGATAAACTGGAATTCCAGGTCCTTACACCCAGAGCTTCTGGAAAGTGCCACACAGGCTCCCCTGCCCCCTGTCTGTCGGCTTCTGGGCCCACTGCCCACGGCACAGGGCTTCTCTTCCCGCTGCCTGGACAGCGCTGGAGGCAGCACGCAGAGCCCTCTTCGGCTAGCTGAGCAGGACCTTCTGCCGCCTCCTTTTTCAGTGAACCAGGTGTTTGTTGGCAGAGAAATGAACTTGTTAATTCGGGCCTGGGACCTCCTCCAGTGCAGGCTGAGGGCCTGGCCTTGTGTGCTGGCTTTGACCTTAAACACTGCTGTCCCTGGTCCAGGCCATGACTGCGGACCTTGGGCCATTGGCTGTACCTCAGGGCCCAGATGTTGTCATCCACAAAATGCGGGGCGGGTGCTGCCCGATGGCCCTGGGTCATTCGTGCTGGGATCCCTGTGAAGCACATGGCTCCTTGTGGCTCTGGGGTGGGGTTGCCAGGCCAGGATTCCTCCGTGAGTAGGTGTCCCTGAGCGTACTGCTCGGGCCCATCCACCAGGCCACTGCAATGCCCACACAGATGCAATGCCCGGGAGCAACCAGGGACAGCCTGGTAGTGGCAGCGGCATGCTGTGTTGGGCCTCATGTTTCCATTGCCGAGCAGCTGTGTCCAGACGGGAGGGAACTTGGGTCTCCGCCGCCGCCAGCTTGTGGAGGCCGGGCCTCACCAGGCTGTGACCACTGGACCTGGCCCCCTCCCGCATCTCCAGCAGGGGACACTTGTCCTGGTGACCCTAGAAACTCTGCCGACAACCCCCAAGGTAGCCCTGGAGAAACCCATCTGTACCTTTTTCTTTTCTTTTTTTTTTTGGTAGCGGGGATTGAACTCAGGTCCTGGTGCTTGTGAGGCAGGCAGCAGCACCACTGAGCTAAATCCCCAGCCCTATACCTTTTTTCTTTGATTTTGCCACTGGGTCATGGGCAATATTGCCTAAAGCTGAGCCTTTATTAAGAAGGGAGCGGGCTGGGGATTTAGCTCAGTGGTGCCGTCCTTGCCTCGCAAGCACAAGGACCCGAGTTTAATCCCTGGTACCCCCCGCAAAAAACCAACATCAACAACAAAACAAAATACAAGCAGGGAGCAAACCTCCTGGGGAATCAGCCGTGCTAGGACCCCCAAGGCCAGCCACTGTGACATGGGGCCATCTTGGTGTCTGCCTGGTTTAATGTAGCTGTCACCAATGGTCCAGTATCTAAGTTAAGCATGCTCATTAAAAGAAAATTGGAAGCCAGGCATGGGGGTCCACACCTGTGATCCAAACACTCTGGGAGTTTGAGGCAGGGAGGATTCTAAATTAGAGCCCAGCCTGGGCAGTTTAGTGACTTAGCAAGACCGTCTCAAAATTTAAATAAAAAAAAAAGCTGGAGTTTGATCCCTGGTACCAAAATAAAAACAAAAACAAAAACAAACCATTTAACAAAATTAAAAAAAAAAAATTGAACAGCTGGGTGTCGTAGCACAGGCCTGTAATCCCAGCACTCAGGAGGTTAAGGCAAGAGGATCACCATGAGTTCAAGGGCAGCATAAACTACATAGTGAGACCCTGTCTCAAAAACAAGAATGGGCCGGGGATTTAGCTCAGTGGTTCCGCCGCCTGCCTCACAAGCACCAGGACCTGAGTTTGATCCCCGGTACCAAAAACAAACAAACAAAAAATCAGTATCAGAGGTATACAAACTAAGAAGAAAAAGCCATCTTCGTCCCTAGCCTTGTGATTCCTGCTGAGAAACGGCCACATGCTGGACCCTCTACTCCTGGCTCTCACGGAGCAGGATCCACTTTGCTTGCCATGGAGTTTCCTTGTCTGGCATTTGATGTAACTGAAGGAGGCAGGTGCATACCCTGGTACAAACCCTGTCCTGGCCCCTGGCATCCCTGCCCCTCCCAAGACATCCACTGCCCTAACCTGTGGCCAGGGGTCCCTCACTCGGAATACGTGTGGTGACAGTGTGTGCCCTGTCTGTCCATGCTGTCCCAGGTAGGCACATCCTCTGTCCATTCCTGAGGCCCATGGCCGAAGCCTGAGATTGCAGCCCCAGAGCCACGCCCACTGTCCTCAGGCATGGCCTCCTCCCTCCAGGCTGCACGAGGCAGCTCCTAGTAATCAGGGTTACTGTGTGCTGGCTTTCATCAGCGCTTTCCTCTAGAAATCACCCTTCCTTGTCTGGTCCCGGCAGAGATGGGCGGCCAGCTAAGAAGGGTGTTGGGGGCAGTGGCCAGGGCCACTCTGCTGCCAGCCACTCCTCAGAGCTGTGGCTGCCTCGTGTGCACAAATGGTACATTTTCCTGTAACAACACTTTTAGCCGGATGTCCACGCCAGCCTCCAGCACTGGAGGCTGAGGCAGGAGGATTACTGTGAGTTCAAGGCCAGCCTGGACTACAATGAGAGATCCTGTCTCAAGAAACCAAAAAGACTAGAGACAACTTTTTTTTTTTCTTTTTTCTTTTTTTTTTTTTTTTTTTTGGTGCCTTTGCCAATGGAAGATCCACTTGTTCTGGTGGGGGGAACAGGAAGCAGGTCCAGGCAAAGCCTGACTGCTCCACGTCAGGCCACGGCCCCTGGGGAGAGCACCGTGGCTACCCTGGACACCTCTGAGCCTCTGCCTTCCCACCTGGGATGGGGCTGCTTGGGCAGGGACCGCCACGCTGGGTCCTAGGGGTGCCCAGCCCACAGCCTGGCTGTGATCCCAGTCGTTCCTGAGCCAGATCCAGGGAACTGGCTCCCCAAGGGTGATGTGACCTCGTTTCTGTCCCCCATGATGCGCTTCAGGAAATGTCCCTCCGCTCGCCATGCAGAGCTGGGCATGGAGCAAAGGGAGACAAGCTGGCACCAACAAGAACGCCTTGACACAAGGTGAAGCTGCTGTCCCCGCCCCCGCTCCACCCACTCGTGACCACGGCCTTCACGGAGGGGCTGCTGGTGGGACCCGAGAGCAGCACCAAGTCCTTTCCCAGTGCCTGCCCCAAACCAGGGTCAGGGATGGAACACAGTGGGAGCCCTGTGGCCATGGCTTAGGATGGCACTAAATGGGGTGACAGGTGTCCATGGTCCCCTGCGGCCCTCCTGATGACCAGAGGTTTCGCCCCGACTCATCTGAGATGTTGGGGACACCTTTCCTGAAGAGGTTTGGGTCCCTGGCTCTGCCATCCTAGGGTCCCCCTCAGTGCGCCCCCATCCATCCTTGCAGGTGCGGCTGCAGGTGCAGAGCGTGGAGAAACCGCAGTACCGGGGGACCCTGCACTGCTTCCAGTCCATTGTCAGGCAGGAGAGTGTGAGTGCCTGGCTGTGCACCCGGGTGGGCTGGGCTGGGCTGGGATGGGATGGGATTCCCTCCCGGGGGGCTACAGTGAGGGCTGCGACCTGGGAGCCTGCTATGGTGAGTGCCTGGGCCTCCTGGATCCAGGGCTTTGGCCTTGATAAAATACTCCTTGGGCGGAGGCATAGAGGCCCACAGCTGTAACCCCAGCACTGGGAGGCTGAGGAGGGAGAATCACAAGTTCAAGTTTTACCGGGACCCTCCGAAAAGGGCAGAGGATGTGGATCAGTGACTCGGTGCCCAGGAAAACACACACACACACACACACACACACACACACACACACACACCCACACTTTAAAAGAAGAGGATTTACCGAGAACAGTGCTGTTAAAAGATCTGATTTTGTGAGCACTTACTATATGCCAGGCTCTTCTGCTGCCATCTGCCTTAATTATCTCAGATTGTGGCCTCCTGTTCCCCCACCCCACCCCCAACTCATCCTACACTCAACAGCCAGGAGGATATTTTTAAAACAGAACTCAGATTGTAATGCTCCCCTGCTCAGCTCCCTCTGGTGGCCTCCCACTGCGATTCGGAAAGAAATCCAAACATCGAAACTAAAAATGTACATGGAGGTTGGGGGTCTCTTCGTGAAAAGCCAGGGGAATGGGGGCTTCAGGAAGAGTTCAGCAAACACAGAGCCCTCAGGATCCCATGAGACTGGTGAGGGTGGGAGGAGAGGGGCAAGTGGAAGGGACAGTTAGGCCGGGCTGGGTGCCATGAGTGGGGGTGTGGGGAGGGTAAACCGAAATCATG
>NW_022900933.1:37956624-37960866 GCF_012274545.1 Fukomys damarensis | reverse complement strand
CCGACTACCCGGCTCGCCTCACTGCACTTCGCGTGGTGACCTCAGCCCACCTAGTCCCACCCTAAAAGTCTGAGCCGGGCCTGCAGCTGCTACTCAGGATCTTCCAAAACCAGCTGTACCTCCATGCCAGCCCCACCTGGACCCCAGCCCGGCCACGTACTCCAGGCCCCCACACTCCTAACCCACTGGCCCCTCCAGCCCCCCACAGACGGTCAGACACCCCAACCCCTACACTCCTACCCAGCTGGCCACTCCAGCCCCTCACCCTGCCCCAGCTGGACTTCCCTGCCAAGCCCTGCTGACCTGGTCATCCCCTTTCACTCCTGCCTCTCCAGCTGGCCAGCAGGTTCCGGCCTCTTCTGCCTGCAGAGCTCCAGGGAGACTTCTTGGCCACATCTGACACCACAGAACAGACCCTCTGTCCCCAGCTGCTCCCCTCCCTGGGGCCCGCGGCCAGGCCTAGGGCTGCACAGCAGTGACCACGGAGAGGAGGTCCTGGAAGTGAAGCTGTGACGCTGTGGTGGCCTCAGCTGCCCACCTGTAGAACAGGGACATGGCCGGCTGCTGTGTGGGTCACCCCTCCAGCCAGGGCTTGCAGAGCAGTGTGGACCCTCACTCTGGGAGCCTCTCGGGACCTGGCGTCCAGTGAGGCACAGCAGGCCTGCCAGTGGGCACAGGTGTGGCCAGCTCAGGCCCAGCGGGACAGAACGGGCCATCCCAAGAGGCGGCTTGTGCTGGGCAAGACATGACTACGCTCCTGGGTGTCCTCACTGTAGAGAAGCCACCCAGGAATAAAGCATCCACTGTTTTCTAAGTGCGTGATGGTCCCTGGAGTGTTGTAGAGGGGTGGCCAGGGCGGCTCAGGGGTCTGGGCCCTATTCCTGCAGCAGCTCTGCCCTGCACCCAGGCAGGGAAAGGACTCTGCCTGTTTCTTCCTCAGCCGAGGACTGAGCAAGGTAAAGGAACCAACACAGCCGTTCAGCAAGTGCCCCTGGGACAACATCCAACAAGGGAAGGCCCATGGGGACCGAACCCAGCTCCAGTCCAGGGGCTTCCAGGAAGAGGCCTCCCCAGTCCCTGGAGGCTGTAAGGCTGTGCCCTATGGGGACCTGAGACCGACCTGGCCCCAGCAATCCTGTGCCCTCAAAGCGCCCTGCAACCCCAGACCAGCCAGGGGCAGGTGGCCCAGAGGCGTGGCCTCTAGGGGTCAAGGGAAGCTGCAGGGTGGGGCACACAGAAGGGAGCCCTTCACAGCAGGGCCCTCAAGTCCCATCCTGCCTTCCCAGGAACGGGCTCGGCAAGCTGCTGTTCTAGGGGCAGCAGCCATGTCCTGGGCTCACGTCCCTGGGGACAGTGAGAGACAGCCCTTTGGAAGCGGAGAGGTCGGGATGAGTGACTTGGAGTGTTCCTTGCTGCTTTCCAGTCCGGTGACCTCACGTTGGCTGCTCAAAATTGGCCACGGCTGGGTGGAGGACACCAGAGAAACGCGCAGATGCTACAAGGCACGTTTCTTTGTTGTCACTGAGAGCTGACCATTAAGAATCACCAACAAACTCAGGGTGAGGAAAACAGTGCCATTTTAGAAATCAACGTATTTTACTTTAAATTTCCCCATATTTGAAAATCTTCTCTTAAATACTCTATGAAGATATTTGGATTTTTTTTTTTTTTTGGATGTCTCACTGTGAAATCCAGGCTGGCCTTCCACTCCAGATCCTCCTGCCTTAGCCTCCCAAGTGCTGGGATTACAGGCGTGAGTCACCACGTTCATCTTCTCAGCCCTTCTAAAATTTAGACAGGGTGTCCCAATTGTTCAGGCTGGGCTTATGATTGTGTTTCTCCTACCTCAACCGCGGAGCAGCTGGAATGGGAGGGTACACCACCACACCCTGCTGAGTCATGCTTTCAACACTCCACAGGAAGTTGTGAGCAAATGGGCCAATGGGGGCCCAGGGGCAGGCTGGGTGGGCGGAGCACATGTGGAGTCTAGAACAGTGTGCTCCTCTGCAGGCAAAGGCACTGTGTCAAGACACAAGTCCCAAACTGGGCTGGTGGTTCACACCTGTAATCCCAGCACTCAGAGGCTGAGGCAGGAGAATCATACCTTGAGTTCAAGGCCAGACTGGGGAGCTTGATGACTGAGACCAGTTTCAAAATCCTCCTCCTGGGGCCAAGGATTTAGCTCAGTGGTTCAGCTGCCTGCCTTGCAAGTGCAGGGGCCCAAGTTCGATCTACAATACAAAAAAAAAAAAAAAAAAAAAAAAAAAAAAAAAACAAAAAAAAAAATCCTCCTCTTGCCACCTGCAACCCTCTCCTTAGCCCCTCACGAGGTAACCTTTCTCCCCCTGCCCCGCCACGGCCATGAGCTGGGCAGGTTCTTGTGATTCTAGA
This sequence comes from Fukomys damarensis, assembly GCF_012274545.1. Lineage (NCBI taxonomy): Eukaryota > Metazoa > Chordata > Mammalia > Rodentia > Bathyergidae > Fukomys > Fukomys damarensis. The sequence goes on along the minus strand of NW_022900933.1, from coordinate 37,958,475 downwards.
GGCGGGGGTGGTGCTCCCACTTTTCAGGGGAGGACGCCATGGAGGGTGCCTCGCCCTCTTACACTAAGGGCGATTCTGGGCTGGTACCCCAGATTCCCAAGTGGCCAACTGACTGTGGTCAATGGCAGCCACCCCTAGTGTGGCCCAAGCTCCGGAGGCCCCTGGGAGGTCACTGCTGTGTCTCGGCTTCCTTGTAGTGCCCACTACAGGTGACGGCTTGGCTGGACACATCCTCCTAGACCCTAGAGGGGACTGGGCCGATGCCCAGGGTGCCCCTTGCTTGCTTTGCTGGGCCTTGGCTGCCAGCGGGTTCCTCAGAGAAGGCACCACCCACGAGACCATCCCCAGCTGTGCCCCAGGCCTCAGGTCTGCATGAACAGACCCACTGGGGTGACAGTGTGAACGTCCAGAGGGGACGGGAAGGGACACTGCAGCCAGGGTCCCGCAGGATGTGGTCCGGTGTCACTCCACCTCCTTGCTGTTTGCCTCCAGGGTTATAAACTGCATCACTGAGCGAGTGGATGGTGGGAGGGAGGGGTGGAGGCTGATGAGGTTGGGGCCAACCTGGGGCGATCTGGCAAATACAGAGGGACAAGGCAGTGATGTCAGGACATGGCAGGGCAGACAGGAGGCTGGCTCGGAGTGGCTGTCACAACTTGCCAAGCACAGGACAGCAATAGGGGCCCTACCTGTCGTCCGGCAGGACGAGGGGTTCTAGTCCACTTTCTGTTGGTATAAAGACTAACCAAGGGCTGGGCATTTAGCTCAGTGATTCTACCACCTGCCTTGCGAGCACAAGAACCTGAGTTCAATCCCTGGTACCAAAAAATAAAAAGACTACCCAAGAATGTAAGGAGCACATTGGAAAAAGAGGTTTGCTTAGCTCATAGTTTGGGAGGCTGCTGATTAGGTAGCACCAAAGGGCTTCTGCTGGGGTCTCCTTGGCTTCACAGCCACATGATAATAAGAGGGCAGAATGGCCACCTGCAGGAGTTACAAGCTTTAGGTGGCCACCTTAAAACACGCTCTCTAGGAAACCAAACGGGTTTCCTGTGAGAGCTATGCGGTGTAATGAAAAACGATGGGGAACGTTTAAATTTTAAACATTTATTATAATAAAGGACACACTGCCATTCACCTCCCTCAGAATCCTCTCCCTTGCTTGGACACCCTTAAGCTCATCCTCCTTGCCATTTTCTGAAGCGGTTCTGGAGTCCTCTTTTCTGAGGGTCTTTAGCTGTGCTGTGGTGGCTGCCTGCATGTCCAGAATCGATGTTTCCCTTTTGCAGCCATTTTGACTTTGGGGAAAAGGGATAAGTCACAACAGTGCCATGTCTGGTGAGTAAAGTGGACGAGGACACAGCGTGTTTTTACCAGCTGCCTTCCCATTGGAAGGAGCTGGGCTGCAGCGTCCACTGTGATTTTGATCACAAACACCTGACATAAGACTGCGGCGCTGCTTCAGAAAGCGACAAAGAGCGGGATAATTGAAGTGAGGGGGATTGATGGCAACATGTCTTTTACTGTCAGAACAAAAATTCCATTATTTATTTATTATTTAAGGGTGGAAAAGTTTTATTAAAGGTAGAAAAAGAAACAGGCCAGTCTGGGGCAAGTAAAAGCCAGAAGAGCACCCTACCGCTTGAGGCCGGGCCATCTATGCACCAGTACACAGTGAACAAAAATTTTAAAATGTTTTCAATTTTAATTATTTGTTTGCTTTTTGAGACAGGGTCTCACTATGTAGTTCAGGCGGGCCTCGAACCCGCACCGATCCGCCTCTGATCCTCCGGAACCCCTCGCGCGCCCACCCGGGGCGGCCCCAACTCTGGCTCCATCGCTTCGCGACCC
>NW_022900933.1:37924450-37956488 GCF_012274545.1 Fukomys damarensis | reverse complement strand
TAGCGGCCCCGGAGCCGCGCACGCGCCTCACGCGCTCCACAGCGCCCTCGTGCGAGCAAAGGCGGAGGCGCAGCTCCGGCCACCCTTGGAGGTCCTTCCCATGCAGAACTCCACGGTGCTGAGCGGAGGCCCAGCTCCCGCAAAGGGCGTTGTATGTGGGGCAGAAGGATGCGGGGACTCAGCTCAGGCCAGGAAGAGTCTGGCGCCTTTGCACGCGCTAGCTCAGTCGTCCGTGCTCGCGCAGCACCTACCCACGGGCAGGTTTCCTGGAGGTGCGACGCCAGTGCAAGTGCAGGCCAAGGCGTGGGTGACCCCGGACTCCACAAGGAATCCCTGGAGAGGTGGCGAAAAGATCTGAGCTGGGGCCCAGCTCGGCTCCCTGGGCTCTACACTATACCGCTGGGCCCCGTTCCTCCCGGCAGAGCGGACGCTGTGCGCGCAGTTACGGCCGGATGGGCTGAGAGCAAGCGTCCAGGAGGCGCTGGTTCCGTTTCTACGCAGGGAGCCTGCAGAGGGGCGGCCCAAAGCTCTGAACTTCGCAGCCTGTCCCAGCTCCGCGGGGCCGGCCACCTCGGCGACACCGTACCACGGAGTCACAAGGGACTCTACAGCCCTCGGACCGCAGGGCCCTGCACCTTATCTCCCGCCAAATTCTAAGCAGCTCCGCCTGCTTTACAAGGGTCCACCCCACTTTGCAAGCTTTTCTTTTGGCTCTGGGGCTTCCGGGCTGACACGGGATCACGACCCAGCTGCGAGAGAACCTGCGTTCTGAAGGGCCGGTGAGACTGTCATGAACTCTTTCTCGCCGCCAGTCTGCGACCCTTAGTGGTGCGGCCGGTCCCGAGGGAGGGAGCGCCTGTCCAAGCTTCGGGCAGAGTGACTCAGTGAAGTGAGAGCAAACAAGGGCCACAGGCGTTAGAAAGCTTAACATTATGCGTTTATTATATTTTATAGAGCCATGTTACACATGCTTGGTGCTTCAGACTGAGTTATCAATGTTTTTCTGGATGCAAAGCCACCTGATGCTTGATGCGGATGCCTTAAATACTACATTTCTGCATCTATGACCTATGAGCTAAGGAAAAACCAAGGACAGTTCCAGAAATGGCAAAGAACACTTAAGAAAAAGATGAACACAAGACAATGCTACATCCTTGAACCAAGGCCTACAAGTTACCAGAAACTGAATACCTGTGAACAGCTCGGCCTACCAGGTGCTTCCTTGGGACTGATGCCCCCAGGCGGGAGAGCAGGCAGCCCTGCAGAGCTCCACCCCAGGCTTGGGACCTTCTCCTAGGCACGTGTCTTACCCAGGACCCTGGCCGGGTATGCAGGGGCTGGGGGGCCACATTGGTCCACACTCGCCACACAGGGAAGCTCCCACTTCTTTGGACCAGTTTGTGGGAGGTTTGATGTGCAACTGACAGATGTTCCCTTCCGGGATCTGGAAGGGGCTGGGTTGGCGGTCCACCTGCCCCCTGCCTGGCCCAGCAGGTTTCCATATCATCCCACTAAGACCTGCCAAGCACTCAGGCCCGGGAATGGTGCCAAGCTGCCTTTTGCATTGGCCCTTCTCTGCTACCTGGTGCTGCTCATCCGAACACAGCCTGGGCAGACACGAGCTTGCAGTCCGCAACAGGGTGCACAAGACTTGGCCACACAGTGCTGCTGTGAAGCAAAGGATTCTGAAGGCACAGAGTGCCCCCGGCAAGGCAAAGCAGGCAGCACAGCGTGGCCAAGGCAGAGAGAAAGCAAGCACACCTTGAGCCCTGCCCCACCACCTCCCGGGCCTCCACTCTGAGAAGAGATGCTGCAGCCTGGTGCCAAGGGAGCTGGACAGAGGCTGCAGTCAGACGGGGCCCAAGGCAACAAGCCTGCTGCATCAAGACCACAGGGCAGCTAGGAGGAAACCCCGGCATGGGCTGGCATTGAGGCCGCATGGAACCACGGCAGCTCCACAGTGTTTTGACCTCTGAGATCTTCCTGCTTTTTTGTACTGGTCCGATGCCAAAGACATGACGGAATGAGACTGACAGAACTTCCTAGGCCACGCCGATCCCACATCACAGCAGGGTCAGAGACAGGATGTGTATTATGGAGGTGGGCGGGTTAGCACGTTTCCAACTCAGAGTCTTACTTCAGGGACCAGGCTTTCCTTGTGCCAAGTCCCAGCTCCAGCTCGGTGGAAGGAACCACGGGTGAGCTCTGCTTAGAGGGGCGGGAGCAGCACCCAGAAGCCCAGAACAGGACTCCAGTGACTACTCAGGCCGACCACAAGCCTCACCTCACTGTGAAGAGGACTGGAGCCAGCCAGGGACACGCACAGGGCCTCACTTCCACAGATGTGGCCACCAAGCCTCTGCGTGAGCACCAACTAGGAAGAGGAAACCTTCCTCCCCTCGGCTCTGCAGGCCTGGAGTCCAGACAAAGCAACACTGTGACACCAACAGCACGAGCTGTGTCACCTTGTAAAATAAATGTCACTCTGGGATGAGTTCTTTATACAAACATGCCCCCTGCAGCCCCATTACCAAGAGGGGGAACTAAGAAATTCAAAAATAGAAAACAACATCTTGTTAGGCGTAAACTTATCCTCTGAAGTTTTTATATTACATATGCTAGAATCATGCATTTATTTCTGCTCAGATGTAAGAAAATATGTCTATCAGTATTACTTACAAACCAGATCAGTTCTCAAGACAATGGAACCACTGTTAGAACACACTTCAAATTTTAGTAAAGATATCTTTAACAAAATTATAAATTCTAACAAGCAAAGTGGGTTTGGGTGAAACCCAGTGAGCACAACCTCTACTCTTACACGGCTGCTCACTTACTAGTTTCCTACACAACTGCTGTCAGCTCAGAGTGCCACGTCAACAAGGAACTTGCTAAGTCTTCTTTGAGCCCCAAGTTAATAAACTCTTCGAAGACGTGAACTCCGCAGACCAAGAGAAGATGGGGCCAGAGAAGGGGGAAGGATGACAATACTCCACAGACAGAAAGGGGCCAAAGAGATGACCAAGTGCGTCCCCCACGGGGATGAAGGCACAGGAGGGACCCAGTTCCACACAGGAGCTTGGCCCCTGCAGGGTCAGAGGTCACAGCATGTCTCAGGGCTGCTGCCAGGGCCAGGCTCTGGCACGTTAAGTGATGGGTGTGGGCGACGTGGCCCCGTGCCCCGAATCAGTCACCCCACCTGGAGCAGCGTCAGTGCAGCCACCTGGACTGCGCCACCTGTTGGTGGGGAGGGGAGGTGTGGGTGGGGACAGGAGGGCACAAATGGAGCCTTGCCTGGCTGGCTGAGTGGCGTGTGTGCACCGGGCACCGGCTGTGAGGGTCGGCCCTCCACCATGGGCTTCCCTCGTTCCTGACTGCCAGAGGTCTATGCCATCGCCTCAGTTCCAAACTACCCAATGGATAACAGATTCTGGACAAATGAAAACAAGTATCTGAAGCTGAAGTTTTCTTTTATGATTCAGAAGGCACTTCCAAATTCCACAGAGCCACAGGGCCAGTAATCCTGGTGACATGGGAAGAAGCCAGGCTACAGTGCTGGACCAGCCGGTGTCCTGGGCCTTTTGTAAAGAAACCTGCTATTTAGCTAGGTTGTCATCTACCTCACAGAGTCAAGCATTCACTGCAGAATACACAAAATGTGTTTGCATTTTGAATAAAAGGGATTTTGCTGTACCATGGCAGTTTATAAAATATTCTCAACAAGTCTGATATTTGACTCTAAGTTCAGAAATTATAATCGTACAAAGAGGCCACAAAACGAGGTCAAGTACTCACTGAGTACAATTCCTAGAAATCTAATCACCTCGCCAATCTGCACTGTTTTGAAGCATGAAATTGTGCTATTGGCGCTCAGTTGCCACATTTGCTAGTGTTTAACAGGACTCAACTACGATGTAGAAACAAGGGCTCTCAAACCAGATAACCAGCAACTGCTGTCTCCTGTCAGACAAGGACAGGCCCCCGGAGCTGCCTTCTCAGGCAGCCTGAGCAGCAGAAGGCAGGCCCACAGCCAGCTGACGGGCACCTTACCTTGGGAGGGCTCAGGCCACACAAAAACACCGTGCTGCCACCAGCTGGGGATGCTGAAGTCCCAACTGTGCCCGCAGCCCGGCTTGGGTACTGAGGTAGTGGGTGCCTGCTGCCTACCCTGGCAGAAGCCAGTGAGTGTAGGGAGAATTCAAGTGTCCATTCACCAGTTTAACCACAAGCCACTGTAATTGAGTGCAAAATGAAGGAGACTTGAGTTGCTTTATTTAGCTTCCAATTTCTGGGAGGCTCAAGAATTTAAGTATTCTGGACAACAAATGAAAATAAGACTGTGCTTACAGATCTTTTTCTGCCATACTCTTTCTTTAGGATTGCTATTTTATTGTTGCCCTTTCTGTCACATGGGATGTACACATCAGGTGTTAAAAGGTACAATACATTCTACAACTGAGCACCACTTTCTGTAACTGAACAGGCAAAGAAATTACACTGAACATCAGCATCTGGCAGTATTTTTTGGGAAAAAAAAGTGACTAAAATGGGTTTAAATTGATTAACACTATTAAATCACATCTAATATTTGATACTACATGATTCAATACAGCTATACGATACAATTATACAAAATGTGTTAACATCAAAGAATACAACCAAAATCAAGATAGCAAACAAAACCTATATAACTTTTTTTTTTTTGTACAGGAAAATACTTTTGAAGTATGCATGTAACTGCCCATTCTTTTAAAGAAAATCTACTGCAAGCAAAGTTATCAACCTCCAGAAAAATCACACATTGCATTACTAAGCATATCCCCAAAAAGTGTACAATATGCACACTTGGAAAATACAAAATTAAAAAAATTGTAAGCAACAGGTGAGCTTCATATTTATAAGAATGTGAAAAGAAGTCCCATTTTTAGCACTGTTGTATAAAGAATTGTCTTTTGATGCGAAGTTCATGAATTGTCCTCCTGCTGGGACCACACTTTACAAAAACACGGTGTTTTTGAAACGAGATTACAGAGCAAGATAGAGCATCTTAGCAATGTCATCTTATTAAAGTTTCTTTTTAAATTTTTACTACTTTATCAAAACAAGTCCCTTAGGTGTGTAGGATTCATTTTTAAAATTCTTCCTAGAAATAATATACAAAGGAGAGGCATATTTATTCCCAATCCCACTCCTGGAAGATGCTTCCCGTGGCTGAGAAGGGTCTTCTCTCTTCTTTTCACTGGTTGTTTTTGGCCTTTGCGTGTGTTAAGATGTGAGATTTCAGGTTAGTTGACTGAGCAAACTTCTTATTACAGCCATCGAAGGGGCACACATAGGGCCTGTCTCCAGTATGGATTCGCACATGTGTGCGCAAATTGAAGTCCAGTGAAAAGCGTTTCCCGCAGCCTTCGAATGTGCACTGTCGAGGAAAGACCAGACGTCAGCCCACTCAGCAACCTACAGTGCCCCGGCCAGCGGCTCTGGTGACACATATAGCCTGCTCGCATCAGTAAACCTGACTCCTGTCTGCACTCCCTCTAGAATTCCTGAGCAGAGCTCTAATTGTATGTGCCAGGCAAGCCCTAAAGCCCCAGGCACCCCTCACGAATCCGACAAACACCCCAACAGAAAGCCTGCAGAACAGGAGAAGCATCCTGGCAGTTAAGGCCGTGTACTCTGTAAATAGTCCCAACAGTCCAATACAAATCATGAGCAAGTTTTCTGGTGTCAACTGTCTAAAGGATATTAGATTTACTAGTTGCTCTGCTAGTTGGTTCACTATTTATAGGAATCAAAAAACAAGACAAAATATTACCTCTCACACTCTCCACCCCACCCTGTACCGGGGATCCCACTCAGGACCCTTGTGCTTGCCAGGCAGGCCAGGCACTACTGAGCTACATCCCAGCCTACCTCTATTTTTCTCATACAATAAACTTGTAGAGCTCTTGGTGAATTAGTAATTCAGTGTGCTATTTACTACGAAAAAAATCAAATCAATGCCCCCCCACCCATGAATGCACCCGAAATTGCGGTGCAGGCCTCTCCTGAAATCCCTCTTCCCTGCTGCCATAGCATGTGTCAACACTCACATCTGTACCCCACTGCCTGGACTGTGTGCGGGGAGCAAGTGGCCCGGCCAGCCCTGCTGCCGTCGTGGGCACACTGGCCACTGGCTCCTGGTGCGGGACAGGGTAGGACAGGGCGAAGACCCTACCTGAAAGGGCTTCTCTCCAGTATGAACCAGCTGGTGTCGCTTTAGCTTTGAACTCTCAACGAAAGCTTTGCCACATTCTGCACAGACGTGGACTCTGGGGCCGTGGGTGTGCAGATGTTTTCTCATAGCAGAGTTATCCCTGAACATCTTTGTGCAGCCCTTGAAACAGAGAAAGCAGCTTAGTGGTCCACTGCAAATGGAGAAGGACTCAACCACTTAACAGCCCTCACTGACATACTGGTGCCAACCTACCCCACCTCCCCAGCCCCAGATTTACCCTGACCTAGCATTACAGAACATGAGACTACTTAGGACAAGAACAGACAGCTGAGAAAGGCCTTATTTAATGCAAACCCATGTTTTACAGATGAGGAAACTGAGGCTTAGAGAAGTCCTGAGGTAGACTTGCCCAAGGTCACACTACCAGCAGTAGCCAAGCTGGGAGAAGAACCCAGCACCCCGGCTTCCAGCTACACCACAGCCGCCTCGCCCAGCTACGTCCCCCAGATGAAGTAACAGAAGCACTGAGAAATAAACGGAGTTAAAATGACGGTAGTCCACCACTACCTTTGGTGGGCCCCATATTCTGTGCTGCAACAATGGGCTGTCATTCTCCATCGCCTACTGTTCCCTCTTCTCTCTTTGCCTCTTTCCCCCTCTTGACAGAGAAAGAAGCAAGAGGGTCTCCAAGGAATGGCAACTACAGAAGAAATTTATTTTGTGAGACACCAGGAAAAGGAAGAGGCAGGCAAAGCGATACCAAGGCGGGGGAGGCAGATGGATGTGGCGCCCGAGAAGCATGTCCTCAACAATTTCTTCTGCAGTTGTTGCCCAGGATGGAGTGAATGGGAAATGGTGAGACAGCGTGACAGAGGGACAGCACAGGGCACCACCAGACAGCTTCACAGGCAAGGGAGGGGAAGCCAGCTTTTCACCTTGACCTCTAGGTTCGTTTCCATTGACAAGATGGAATTTTAAAAAATTTACTTGGAAAAGGAGTATACAGAGAAGCTAAAGAGATGACAGGCACTTAAGGCATAACTGTTTTCAAATGCTTATTTATCTATGGCCCCAATAGAGATCATTTTCACTTCAAAATCTCCACATAAAAGGAAGCCCCAAACCTGAAAACGCCTAGCTTTATAGGGGCAATTCTGTGTAACTCGATTTATCCTTCTCCAGATGCTGGTTTTTAGAAATTCTTTATTTCATTCTTAATTCGTGTACCTTTGTTTCTTTCTCCACACCTATTTGACAATTTTTCTGTTTTAGATCCAATTATGTTTGAAAACAGACCCCAATCAATATCTTAAAGTGCTTCCCAGGGTTTCCTTTTATTTTAAAATTCAACTACATTTGAAAACAATTAAGTGCCCTTCTTGTAACACATAATTAACAGAGTAAGAAAACTGTGAAGTCTTTACTTGGCTTATGTTAGCCAAAATTTCTACACATTCTCATAAAGGTCCATAGGTGAACCACACCCAGTGTCTAATTAAGACTTGTTATTGACCAGAAAATAAAGTCAGTCCTAACACAGGTTAAAATATAATAAGAGAAACACTAGCTCCCTACAGTAATCTCACTTTATAGAGTATTTTATGGCATCTTTTACTGAACAATGAAACAAGTCTCTTGAATTAGAAACCAAAGATTATACTTCCTCACTTCATCTCAATTGTGGAAATAAAAGCGCAAATTTCTCATAACTCTCTACAACTTTTTTAGCAGCTTAATGAGCACTCCCCTAGCATTACTTACTTTATGAGGGCAAGCTATTGTTCTTGGAGCATCATCTTCTTTAATTTTTCTTGGCTTCATTCTTATCAAAACAAAAGAGAGGAGAGAGAGAGATTTGTAGGAGTGGGTACACTCAGCTGGCGTAAGTCATGCAGCCCCTACAGCTCTCTCCTTCCGCTGCGCTGCGCTGCGGAAGGAGAGGGCCGAGGACTGTGTGAGGTGCTCTTCCGGCTTCACAGATGAGGACGCCATGGCACAGAGCCAATAAGCTGGTGCAGCGCAGGCTGGCACAATGGTCTGTGGGATCCAAATACCTGTTCTTTCCTCTAACCCCTCTTAAAAAAATATAAAGGTCAACTGTCCAGACAACCACTGCCCAGGCTCCTAGTGGGAGGCAGCGCAAAAGCAGCTATTGCAAAATGACAAAGGTGCCCTACAAGAGGGAGCAATGGTCATGGAGTGTCTCCGAAACACACACCTCTATACAACTGTGCACACGCCACACACACACTTCATACTGATATGAAGATCTTTAAAATACATCATTTTTAAAAAGTGCTTAGTACAGTCCTTTCTAGACTATTCTTTATATACAGAAAGTACCACATAGTTCTAAAAAATGTCAGGCAGGCCTGTGATCCCCGTTACTCAAGAGGCTGAGGAAGGAGGATCAAAGTTGTGGGCCAGCCCAGGCAACTTAGCCAACTCTATTAAAAAAAAAAAAAAAAAAAAAAAAAGGCTCTCAAAGGGTACAGCAAACCGTCAGCATGGTTACCGCTGAGGGCTAGCACATGGGTGGCACACTGCATACTTGGACATCTCCCTTCTACCTACTGCTCCTGCTGGTAGGACAGGGAGAGTAGTTATACATCCGGCCCTGCTTCTGGCTGGCACTTGGTAGTTCACCTAGGTGACAAGTGCCCAGCCTTGGAAAGCCCCGCGTGGACACATGGTCCAGGCAGCTCGCAGATCGGCTACCTCTCCCACTGCCATGCCCACTGAACCAGCCTTCACTCTTCATTAACACTTCCTCTCCAAATACTCCCTTCAGCATGTTTAGTGGGGGGAGGGGTCTAAACAATAACAAGTTCCCAGAAAAACTAAGAACATTTAAATCTTTGCAATGGACTTATTTTTTGTTCCTAGCTCTGCCACCCCATACCCACACGTGAGGGTTCATATTTAATAAATTAAGCCAGTGGCCCCTTAATAGCAATAGCTAATTTACCATCATTCAAAAATTATTTGTCACCTTTCAGTTAACAAAGGCCCTGACAGTATTGTTCTTTTACCCTGGGGATCATTATACTATAAAACCTTGAGTTTGTTCAATACTGTATAGAAACCGGGCCTGGTGACACATGCCTGCAATCCCAGCACTCTTTTAGCCAAAGCTAAAAGATCATGAGGTTCAAGTCCAACCTGGGCACCTTAGTGTGTCAAAACAGAAAGTAAAAAGGGCTGCAGACGTTAACTCACTGAAGGCTCTGGGTTCTAGCCTCAGTAACGAAACAAAAAACAAACAAAAACCTGTACATATTTCTGCTTTAAATTCTCCAGGAACATTTTCAACACGGTACATTCTCCCTTCTCAACTTTTAGACACCCTTTCTTCCCCTTAGCAAGTGCTTACTAAGGGCCCATTGTTTATGGGGCTCTGTGACAGCCTTCGCTGTCTTAAACACTGATGAATCCTCCCACTCTGACTAAGCTCACAGACCTCACAGACTGGACAACCAGAAGCCTGGTGTCACTGCACCACCTGGAGGCGAGATCAGGCTCAAAACAAACACGACTTGTGAAAGGCTTACATTCAAGTAATAATTTTTAAACATTAGGTTTCAATCTTCCCAGAAAAGCACATTTACTCTTTGACAATTCCACCTAAATGTTGTGTGAACCCTGATGACCACGTAATTGTGTTTTCCCCAATTTGTAGAGTGGTACACACTCAGGAAAGGGTGAATTTTACTGTATATGAATTATCTCAATACATTTGACTTAGGAAAGGTCCTCCCCTATGTTTTCTTAGATTTATTCCTAGAAACTTAAAATAATTTCAAATATGCACCCCCAAAAAGCAGTCTTATGTATAATTTGTCCAATTCTGGAAGAATATGTTAAGGTATTCTTTCCTTAAAATATCATTTTAAAAAATGTATGCCAATATTTAAAAAGTCTAATTCAGGACTGGGGATTTAGCTCAGTGGCACTGTGCCTGCCTCACAAGTGCAAGGTCCTGAGTTCAGTTTCCGTTACTGCAAAAAAAAAAAAACAAAAAAAAAAAAAAAACAAAACAAAACCACAAGATAATGTATTTCTCTGGACAAATATCCTTGGACCCAAGAAGTTCACAGGAGACCTAAAGGCAGCCACGCTTAAAGCTCCTGGGAACATGTCCTTCACTTACCAAAGCAGTCATTTACCCAAAGAAAGGGACACTTAGGCCGAAAGTGTCCTCTAAGTAAAGACCAAAACCATAGTCTACTGCTTAGGTCCACCTCTCACCCTCCCCACTACTCAGAAGGGACTCGCATGAGTTCCCACCAGGCACCCGGAACAACAAAGACGACAGCACAGGCATCACGAGTGAGCGAGACGGGATGGGATGTGTGACATGGAGCTGCCTGCTACTAGCTGCACGACCTTGAGCAAGCCACGCAACTCCTCAGCCTCGGTTTCTTACTCTGTAAACAGGTGTGGTGCTCCCTACTCATAGAGCTGTGAGGATAAAAGATGGCATGTATAAGTAGCTGGGAAACGACAGCCACTATGACCACTGACAGCGTGTTACACTGGCTAGTGCAGTATGCATCCGTTCGGTAGTAAAACCACCCGCTCAGCTATCAGACCGAAAGGCACAGAGAGAGACAGCCCTCCGTGGCAGCTGCATCCCAACTGGCAAGCTGGGTGCCAGAGTTCCAGCTCGCAGGAAGTTCCTGGCACCATCTCAGCAGAGCTTTGCATAAGCCAACAGCCTGGCTAGCTTGCACTGTGTCCCCAAGGGAGGCCGGGTTCTCCAAGGGGAAAGTGCCTCTCCCTCCCCTCACTACCAGCTCAGGCAGCTCTGGGACTGGCACCACCAATGTGGACCTATGCTGATCAGGACCCTCTCCTGTGACGGCTACCATCGCCCTCCTTTATGCATTACGTAGACAGTACATCTTTGTGCAACACTGAAGACTTTTCATTTCCATGATCACATTTCATCTTCACATTAACCTTACAAAAATCTGAGGGTGGACAGTGAGGCAGTGACAGGAACTTGGGACCACCCTGTCACTCTGCATCCCCCAAGACAGAGGCAGGGAAAGCAGCCCCACTCCACCAAGAGGAGCACAGCAGGGCCGGACACCGACACAGTGGGGGCAGAGCAGCAGGAAGGGGTAGGCAGAACAGGCTTTGTGGGTCTCAGGAAGACACAGGCTGGCCCCAAAAGCCTCAGAGTTCCAGTCACCTCTGCTGGGGCCTCCAGGAAACCCCACTCAGCTGTCACACACCTTCTCAAAGCGTGAAGACCCAGCATGACAGGCCCCATGCTCGACTCTCTCTCCACCGCCCACCTGTCCCACCAGAGGTTTCTAGGCTAACATAACCTTCACACGGTGCCGTGCAGAATGGGGTGGAGTGAGTCCGGTCTTCCATCTATCTCAGTACTCAAACCCTAAACCCTTCTTTTTACCAAGTGTTGTGATGAGCAGGATGTTGTCCCATTTTAGACACAAAATGAAATCTTTTCTTTTTGGTGGTGCTGGAGACCCAATCCAAGGCCTTATGCTAAGGCAAGTGCTCTACCAGTGAGCAAGGTTCCCAGCCCCAAAGAAATCTTTTAGCTGGCCGACTATAAAGAAAAGCAACACTATTTCCATTCTCACTACAATTATGCAAATGCTTAGTGTGCTGGACCAATCTTCTGGCTCTCCAAGGCCACCGCAGCACCTGTAGGCAGCAGACCTCCTCAGGCCCAGGCCCGCACCCGCAGCCCTGTGCAGAGGCTTCAGGCTTCTGGCTGCCTTGATCTTTTTTACAAGACTTTTTCATAGCACTAAGCTTCTTAACTCATTCTACCCATTACTAAAGAAAGTCTGTTTTCCTGAAGCAATTCTTTAGTCTTCTTCCTTCGAGCTACCACTGAGCCACGCTCACCACTCCCTGAGGAAATTCTCACGGCAGCTTCACTCAGGCTTTTCCACTCAAGTCCTCCTCCTGACACTCATTCTCGTTTTGCTGTGCTGCACCCTCAACAATGTACCCAGCCAGGTGTTGTGACACACACCTGTAATCCCAGCTACTTGGGAGGCTGAGGCGGGAGAATAAAGTACACGAGGCCAGTCTGGGCAGTATAGCAAAGTTCTATGTCTAAACAACAAAACAAAACACACACACACACACACACACACACACACACACACACACACACACACACACACGTGTATATATGCTGGGGATGTAACTCAGTGGTAGAGCACTTGCCTAGCATATGCAAGGCCTTGTGTTCAATCCCTAGTGCCACAAAATAACATTTTAATTGTTATTAACAGGACCTGGATATGTAGCCCAGGCTGGGCGCCAGCTCTGGATAACATCCTGCCTCAGCCTCCCCTGTGCTGGGATTACAGGGTGCACCATCAAACCCGGCTCCTGCAGAGAAGGTAATGAGAGAGTCCTAAGGCACCCACAGGAGCTGACCTTTTTGTCAGAGGACCAGGGCGGGTGCAGCAAGTGCCTATCAGCTGTCTGGGTTCTCAGGGAATGTGAGAAACGTCAAGCATTACCAACAACTAAGAATTTGTACCACTCACTGACCTGGGTCATCACAGCCTTTCTTTGCCTCCCCGCCACCCATGAAATACTTCACAACGCACAAGCAAGGTAGATTTTACTCCTCCATGTCTCCTACCCCCAGTGGCCTCCTACTCTTGCTGCTCCCTGTGACTATGCATACCAGTTTCTCCGTGATTATATGCTGACCTCCCTAAGGTTTTCTAGCACTTTCACACTAAGATCTAAAACCAAATACTGCCTACCCTGAACTCTAACCAGAACCTTTTTTTTTTTCTTGAGATGGTCTCAATTTGTAATTCAGGCTGTCCTGGAATTCACAGCAATCCTCCTGGCCAGCTTCTCAAGTGCTGGGATTACAGGTGGGCACCACCAGGCTTGCCCTGAACCTTCTAACTTTTCTGGTTGCTCAAGGAGTGAAAATGTCAATTTTAATTCTTCTCTTTTTTTCTTTCCAGCCCATCCCCTCATACAGTTAACATGCTCCTAAATTGCTGTCTCCTATAATCTCTACACATTTATTCCCTTATTGTCCGACTGCCGCAATTCTAGTTCTTGTCTTGGCTGTTCCTACACCAATCCAGCCTAAAACAAAGTGAGTCCCTCTCAGTAATGATGGTGTTGTTACTCAACCTCCTTCTCCTCACGCACATAAATGCTCTAACACTGAGTCTGAGTTACAACATTAATCCCTTTCACTCTTGTAAGACAATGTCTTGCTAAATGGCTCTGACTGGCTTTGAATTTGTGATCCTCCTGCCTCAGACTCCTCCCAAGTAGCTCCTACCATGCCTGGCCCAACTATCTCGTTGCCTACTAAAAATATGACAATGTACTTTGGGCTAGCATTCATGAACTTCTAAGACCTGCTTCCATTCTAAACTTCAAGTATTTTCCTAACACACCCTAGTTCCAGGCAAGACTGTGCAGTAAGAATGAGCTCTCCACCGTGCTGGGCTAGGATAGGATGCGGGCCCACTGTAGAACCCTCTTCTCATCTCTACCCCTTCAAACTTTGACTCCTCTCTGTCCACATATCCTTACTAAATTCTACATTCTGAGCACGTCTGAGCTAACGTTTAAGAAAACACACCAGCCGGGGATTTAGCTCAGCAGTTCCGCCGCCTGCCTTGCAAGCGAGGACCCGAGTTCAATCCCCAGTACCAAACTGAAAAAAAAAAGGAAAACACAACAATACTAAAAACATCTGCACCACACCCAGCTCAATATTCACCTAAACTACAAGCTCCCTGCTAAGTTTGTATCTTACAGATTAAACATTTATCTGGAGTGTTTTGGGGGAGGGGTACTTAATAACTTAATATTGGATCAACATAATTCTTTGCTAATTTTTCTTTGGTACAGGGATCATGAGGCAGGCGCAGTGCCACTGAGCTAAATCTTCAGCTCATCCACTAATTGTCTTTGAAATATGAATGTCGATAAAAGCCAGGACAGACATATAGTGTCATTAACAAAAGCAGAGCCTTCTGGTCATTAAGACATCACATATCAGAAATACACTAATGTTGCTGGGCATGGTGGTGCACGCCTGAAATCCCAGCACTTGAGAGGCTGAGGCAGGAGGATTGCTGTGAGTTCGAGACCAGCCTGGGCTACATAGTGATTCCAGGTCAGTCTCCACTACATAGTGAGACCCTATCTCAAAGAACCAAAAAAAGAAATACACTAATGTAGCCCAGCATGGTGGTGGGCCTATAATCCCAGCACCAGTGGGAGCCTATCTCAAAAAAATAAATAATGTATCTATTCCCCTTAGCTACAGTTTCACTGGAGAGAAGGGGATAAGAGTGCTTTAAACTGGGCATGGTGGCACACGCCTATAATCTCAGTACTGGGGAGGCTGACTGCAGTAGGATCCCTGTGAGTTTAAGACCAGCCTGTGCTACATAGTGAGTTCCAGGTCAGTCTCAACTACGTAGTGAGACCCTGTCTCAAAAAAACAAAAAAACAGAGTGCTTTAAAACAAAAGACAACTTGGAAACTGAGGTTCTCTTTCAGAGGGAGAGGAAACCAAGCTGCTCTAGTTCTTTCCTAACTGTTCTGCTTCTCAAGAGACTGAAAAGGCGACCCCCTCACATAGGCACAGGACCCCTGCACTCATTTCCTAGGCTCTTCCAATCTCATTTTCAGAAGAACGGGACTTTTTGTTCAAGTTTATTTCATGAAATCCATTTTATTTAAAATTATACATCTTTGTGAGTTTTTTTTCTTTCTGTTCTTTTAATAAATGCCAAACAGTACTGTAAAGAAAATTGGACAAAAAAATAGCCAAAGGCTCCTGTAGGAGCCCAGCCTATTCTAGGCAAAACACCCATCCTGGATTCAGATCTTCCTCACCAGGAAGTCACAGGGCCCTGGCCATAATCAGCCTTCTCCCAGTCTTGCCAGCTTCAATCAACCCAGCAGCAGGAGTTTAACCAAGACCCCCACTCCCAGGGCCAGCTGGGCAATTGAGGGTGGACCCCATCCCCTGCCAGCCCAGGTCAGCCAACACTCCCAAACTTAAAAGGCAAACAGAGGGCCGTGGATTTAGTTCAGCGGTTCGGTGGCCTGCTTCGCAAGCGCAAGGACCCGAGTTCGATCCCGGGTACAAAAAAACAAAACAACAAAACAAACAAATAAACAAACAAAAAAAACAGGCAGAGAGGCCTGAGGCGTACAGACCTGCATCTCAAAATAAACTGTGCAATTTTATTTACTTACAAGCAATGGCAGCTATGGAATTAAGGGAATGCCTCAACTTACTGTCTTGCAAGGGTCTAAAATGCAGTCACTTTAATTAATAACACAGTTGTAAGAATAAAACTGCTTTTGTTTTCACAAGCTTCCCTAGACAAAGAAGACAAACTTCCATTGTGACTTGGGCACAAGAAAATACAGCTGTCAAGTCTCCAGCACTTTTTATAATGAAAAGAAAGCAAAAGTCCTTTAACTTACCTAGCAAATTCTGCCAGTTGTTTAGGGTCTGAGAGGTCAATGCCAGGTATTCCTCCGGGAGGGAGTTTCTTTCCTGTCATATATTCTGAATAGTCAGGAGGCGAGTTCTCTCCAATGATCTGTTCTTCAACCACCGTCTCATGGTCAATATCTTTTTTTTCATCTGCAAAACATCATGAGATTTTCTTAGCTAGGCAAATACATTTTAAAAAGCATACAAACTGTTCTCATGACATAGGGTCTCGCTATGAAGCCCAGACTCGCCTATAACTTCAAGTTATCTACTGCCTCAGCCTCCCAAGTACTGGGATTACAGCCTAAGCCACCTCATTGGCCTCACTAGCACTTAAGAAAATCATTTATAGTCACCACTCAATTTCTTACCCATGCACTCTCTGTCCTCAATCTTTTACACTCCCGTTTGTGCCTGCTGGTCACCACAACCTTCACTCTCAAATCCCATATGGGTGTCAGTGTTCCCCTCACCCTCTCTGGACAGCTACACTCTTCTCCGGAGCTTTCTGGGTCTACCCTGCTGCTCCCTCCAACTGGCTTATTTTCAGGTTCCATGCTTTTCCTCCTACTTCTGAGTTCTGCATTTTCACACCACACACTTCCTGTAAACTACCAATTTGATGATGCCAACTGAAATCCGGTCTCCAACCCTGCACCTCTCCAGCTCCCATATTCCCCAGTCCTCCCTTCAATGTACCTCAGTCTGCCCACCACCCACTACCTCCACTCTTGCAGTTCCAATGAGTCAAGTGTGATCCAGGCTATGTGATCTGTCTCTACCTTTTCTGCCTGTAAGACGCAGGACAGGCAGACTAGTCTACTTCGATCCTAACTATTCCCTGAGCCTCATCCTGAGCTTTGCACAAGGTAGACATGGTCCAAGAATGTGGGTCTCTACTTGCAGGCCTTACAAGCATCTCAGGTCCAAACAGGTTAAAGCACTGTATCCCAGATGTCCAACCTTCTTGGTGCCTCCCTTCCCCTCCTGGGCAAGCAAGCCCTTCAGCCCTGTGCCATGGTCCTGTTTTAACATGTCCAGCCCAGCTTTCTACCTGTGCATCATACAGGCCCTCCACTTTCCACCTGCATGCCTTTCTCACGTGCCTGGTGGGAGGTACTCGCTCAGCAGTTCCCCAACTTCGCTCTCATTTCCCACCTAAATGCAGCCTCCTCTTTAGAATCTAGCTCAAACCAGACACCATGGCCTCAGATTCTGACTTTTCCTGTGAACTCCTAGATTATTTCCCAATAATCAGACCGACAGATTCTAAATTATTCTGCTTTAAAATTCTGTTGACTTTGCCCCTTAAACTAAAGCAGAAGTGTCCAGGGACCAAACACAGGCTACTACTTTGATGCCTAAAGCAGAAAATGGGGCTTCGTAATTTTCAGTACTGAAATTTCCTGCCTCTACACCAAAATTGTGTTTTGCAAAGGGCAGGAACATAAGATCCTTCAAAAGTGTTTATTGGGCTGCTCAACTCTTACCTCGGATTACAAACAAAAAACAGCTTCAAACCAAAATGAAAACAAACAAACAAACAAACAAACAAAACCTACCATCGATGTCCTACCAAAAACTGCATACAGTTCTCCGGGAAGCTAAAATATGCAAAGACCGGTTCTCCTTGGATGTAAGTGATCATTATCAAGGTCCAAGAATTCCAGTAATAAAAAGCATACAATACAACAATGTAGCGCCAGGTATTTAGCTCAGTGGTTCTGCTGCCTGTCTTGCAAGCGCAAGGACCCGAGTTCCATCCCTAGTAAGGGTGGGGAGCTTCTATAACAATGTAAATACTTTAGGGCAGGGATTTAGCTCAGTGGCACCAGCACCTGCCTCACAAGTGCAAGGTCCTGAGTTTGATTCCTGGTACCAAAAACAAAAACCTTTTAACAGCTTCTCTACTTCCACTGTTCTTTATTTTAGAAAAAAATGAATAATTACAAGAAATCAGGGACTAGCAGTTCATGTTTTACTAAAGGTTTATGCATGAGAGCTAGCCTAATGACTGTATGTATCGCCTTATGAAGTAGGTGAATTTTCAGCTTCATTTTATTTTTTTTATTTTTATTTTTGGTACTGGGGATTGAACTCGGGTCCTTGCGCTTATAAGGCAAGCCACCGAACCGCTGAGCTAAATCCCCGGCCCTCAGCTTCATTTTACAGAGAAGAAAGCTGACGGACAGAAAGGTTAAGTAACCTGCTAGGGTTAACTGCTCCGCTAGCAAAGGGCAGATGGAATCCGAATCCCTATGAGCCTAATGGTGGCCGCCTCTTGTCAGGAACTAGAAAGAGCACTAGGTATACTAGGGACAAGATTACCTACCGTCCGTCTAAGGATGGGTAAAGGTGTGTAGGCATCAACTCGCTGGATCACTGCCTGGACACAAAGTGCCTGGGAACCACCAGGACAAAGGTGGGCTCCACAGTCACCTCGCTCTCACTTCGTTTCCTTCCACAAGCCAACCCGCCCCACGTGCCACTTTCACCTTTCAAGTGGTACCGACCCATGCTGGTGGGTAGAAAAGCTATTTTCTTCACTGACAACTTGTATTTCTCATTGATTGAACCCAGGGCCTCTGCACTACATCCCTTTTTATTTATTTATTTTTAATTCTGAGGCATGGTCCAGGGATTTAGCTCAGTCGTGCTGCTGTCTGCCTTGCAAGCTCAAGGTCCTAAATTCAATCCCTGGTGCCCACCCCCAAAATTATGAGGCAGGATTTTGCAACGTCACTACACAGCCCGGACTAGATTCAAACTTCCAATCCTCCTGCCTCAGCCTCCAGAGTGCTAGGGTTACAGGAATGTGCCACCACTCTCTCAGTCAGGCAACCCATATTTCTGAAACAAGAAAGACCACAAAGTAGAGAGCCACAACTACTTACAGCAAGCTCCTGATAAAGGTGTTTAGGGTTCTAGCTGCACTACAAACAATACCGCAGACTGGGAGGCTCAGGCCACAGTGATGTCTCACAGTTAGGAAGTGGAGAGTCCAAGACCTAAATGCCAGCATGGTTTCTTTGCTGTGGAGGACCCACTCTGGCTCTCCATCCCACAAAACAGAGTGTGAGGTGCTGGGCTAGATTAATCTAGTGCTAGCTCCACACTTATCAAACAAAGGCAGGAACAAGACAGTCTCTGACCTCCCAGGCTCAGTTCTTGTTACAACACTCAAGAAAATCAAGAACCCAGGGGACTCAGAAGGCAGCGGCTAGGGACTGGGGACGCTCAGGGGTAGCATGCTTTCCTAGCATGAGTATAGGCCCTAGGTTCGAGTCCCCATACTTCAAGCAAGCAAGTGCACAAAGTCAATGAGGCAGTCCTAGAGTACCTCTATCGGGGGCAGGTGAGCAGAGCCAACAGTATGAATCTGGCCAAATGCCCTTTCCCCACGACCCATGGTTTCCTTCTCTCAGCCTCTTCTAACCTCTCCTTTCTACCTGGATCAATCTGCCTATTCTAAGGTCCTCCTATACATGCTCATGGAGCATTCAACTTTCATGTCATTTATTTCACTAAGCAGTTTTCCTTCCACTGTAACAAATAAAACATTTCATTTATTTTCATAAACAACATTCTGGTTTCTACAAAATCAACAAAAATCAACCAAAGGGGAGAAAGATCTCTACAATACAAATTAAAGAACAATGAAGAAACTGGAGACACTAAGATGGAGAAGACCTCCCATACTCATAGATAGCCGAATTTACTGTTAAAATGGTCATTTTATCAAACACAACCCATAGGTTCAGTACAGTCTCATCAAAATCCCAATGACATTCTTCACAGAACTAAAATTCACATGGAAACACATGCAACCCAGAAGAGCCATCCTAAACAAAAAGAGTAAGACTACAGGCACTATTAACACCTAATTTCAAATTATGCCACAAAGCCACAGTAACAAAAACAGTATGGTACTGGCACAAAGGAGCCAAAAACACAGGTAGAGGAAAGACAGCCTCTTTAACACACTGTGGAGAAAAAACTGGACACCCATATGTAGAGACTGAAACCAGATCCCACCTCTCATTCTGTATAAATATCAACTCAAAATGTATCAAAAATGCTTAAGATCTGAGACTTTGAAAATGACAAAAGAAAACATGGGACACACTCAAAGCCATAGGCACAGGGGCTGAGGATTTAGCTCAGTGGTGCCACGCCTGCCTCTCAAGCACCAATGTCCCAAGTTTGATCCCCAGTACAGAGGGAAGAAGAAAAAAAAAAAGGCAGCCACAGACTTCCTGAACAACACTCCAACAGCATAGGAGGTAACAGCTAGAATCAGTCACAGGGCTACATCAAAATAAAAAGTTCCTGCACAGCCATGGGAAAGCACCAACAGAGGAAAGAGAAAGCCTACAGAATAGGTGAAAATCTTTGCCAACTACTTTGTTTTACGGGGGGGGGGGTCCCCCCCTCACTATGTAGTTCAGGTTGGCTTCAAACTCACTGTGATCCTCCTGCCTCAGCATGGCGGCCAGCTACTCTTCTGACAGCCTAATATCTAGAATACATAAAGACCTCATAAACACCAAAAAAAATCAAGTAAGTGGGCAAGTGAATTGCATAGACACTTCTCAAAAAAGTACAAGTGGCCAATTAGTATTTTCTTTTATTCAGTTTATTGGTACATTTTAGGTATACAGTACAATTATATCATCATTGGGATCTTGTACCTTTACATGACAGGCCAATTAGTATTTTCTAATAATATAGAACAACTTTAGCCATCAGGGAAATTCAAAACAAAACTGCACTGAGATTCTATCTTACCCAGCAAGAAAAAAAAAAAAAAAAATGCTGCTGAGGATGAGGGAGAGATGACCTAGGGAAACCAGTACAGAGGATTCTCAAAAACTAAAGACAAGGGTCGGAGATGTAGTGCAGTGGCACTGTGCCTGTCTCATAGGAAGGACTTCAGCGAAACGTCCTGAGTTTGATCCCCAGTAGTGCAAAACAAACAAACAAACAAAAACTAAAGACAGGCTTGGGCATGGTGGCCGCATACCTGTAATCCCAGCATTGGAGAGGCTGAGGCAGGAAGATCACCAAATTCAAGGCCAGTCTGGGCTACATAGTTCAGGATCAGCCTACACTATAGAGGCCCTCTCTCAAAAAACAAAAGACGTTTTTGAGAAGCAATTTAAGAATTTATGAAGCAATTTAAGGATTCTTACAAGATTGTGGTTGGCGCACGCCTGTAATCCCAGCACTCGGGAGGCTGAGGCAGGAGGATCGCTGTGAGTTTGAGACCAACCTGGGCTACACAGTGAAGGCGCACGCCTAATCCCAGCACTCGGGAGGCTGAGGCAGGAGGATCGCTGTGAGTTTGAGACCAACCTGGGCTACACAGTGAGTTCCAGATCAGTCTCAACTACATAGTGAGACCTATGTCTCAAAAAACCAAAAAGATTGTGGTGGATATGTTATTAGTCTCATTGCAATAATCAACCCACAATACACACATATATCAAAACACATTGTATGTCCTAACTCAAACACATAATTTTGTCAATTACATTTTAAAAATTTTTAAAAAAGGGCGGGGGAGATTTCTAGCTACACCCAGTGGCATATACCTGTACTCCTAGCACTCAGGAGGCAGAGGCAAGAGGATTACAAATTCAAGGCCAGCCTGGACAACATAGCAAGACCCTGTTTCAAGCCAATAAAACAAACCCACATACACTGTGTATACACAGCACATTTGGTTTACCCATTCATCTACCAATAGACACTTGGGTTCTTTCTCTTTTTCTCGCCCCAGGATGATGTTTGAACCCAGGGCCCTGTAGTGCTAGATAAGTGCTCTACCACTGTTCTATAATAGTTTCCGTTTTTATATTTTGCGTCAGGGCCTTGCTCAATCACCCAGGCTGGCCTCAGACTTGCAATTCTACCACAGCCATCCAGGCAGCCAGGATCACAGGCATGGCACCACTGCACCGGGCTAGGCATGTGTTGTTCCTGCCTTTTAGGGAATGTGGCTGCTGCTGCTGGAACCCCTGATGTGCAAATGCACCATCTGCTCGTGCAAGCAGAGTTTTACTGGAACACAACCCTGCTCTTTATGGATGGTCTGCGGTTTCTTTCCTATCAAAGGCACGCAGACTTGATCAGCTCCAAGAAAAATATAACCCACAAATACAATCTGGCCGTATACAGAGATTCTGATGACGCTTGATGTACAGAATGGAACTTTGGAGGAGATGTGATTAAATTGTAGTAGTGTTTATATTGGGAACAACTCTGATAACAACTTTACTTAACAGGACCTAATACCTAATAATCCATTTTCAGCAGGTCTTTAAAACAAGTCAGATTAATCTTGGAAGGGGAATGAACATGGCTAGGTAAGGTAATGATGAGGCAGTGGGGAGGAATGTTTCTCATGGGTGTTTCTTGCAAGGTAGGGCCACTTGTGCAGATGGTGTGCAGGAGATCTGGAGACCTCCTTGGTTTCAGAAACTGTGCAACTGAGCAGACAACCCTCCAGAAAGCACCAGACATCCAAGTGTCAGGGCAGAAACCAGCCACAAACACACAGATTGCACTCACTGTCAAAGAAAAAGCACAGAAGGGTATCTACTGCATGAGTATAGAGGAGGAGCTGGGCGTGGTGGTGCATGCCTGTAATCCCAGCATTCGGGAGGCTGAGGCAGGAGGATCCTGTGAGTTCGAGACAAACCTGGGCTACATAGTGAGACCCTGTCTCAAAAAACCAAGAGTATAGAGAGAGGCTGGACGTGGTGAGGCACGCCTGTAATCCCAGCATTTGGGAGGCTGAGGCAGGAGGATCACTGTGAGTTTGAGGCCATCCTGGGATACAGATGAATTTAAAACCAGCCTGTACTACTAGGTGAGACCCTGTCTCAAAAAAGCAAAACTAAGGCTGGAGATGTAGCACAGTGGTGTTGCAGCCTGCCTTGCAAGAGCGAGGCCCCAAGTTCAATACCCATTACCAAAAAAAGAAAAAAAAAAAAAAAAAAAAGCAAAATCAGCCCAGGATTTAGCTCAGTAGTACCATACAAGCAATAGGTCCTGAGTTCAGTCCCCAGGATACACACACACACACACACACACACACACACACAAAAGGGCAAAGCAAAGCGAAAGTGTACAGAGGGAAGCTTCAGACCTGAAATCCCGCAAATCTAACACTGAAGGACGGAGAAGCACTGCAAAGGAGCCTGAAGAGACACAACAAGCTCCCCAGTGGAAATGTTACTAAGTGGCCATGGCGACTTTTGTCTCCCAGACACAGGCAAGGACGGAGGCTCTGCTTTTGAACACCATACACACAACCAGGGACAGGGTCAGTGATACCGTGTTCCTGCCTACAAATATCTTTCATTGATCTAAGTCTGAAGTAACTCTGGTGGTTACATTTTCATTATATAAAGTCTGTCAAAAAACAGCATGCACTTCAGTAGTTTGTTGTACTAACTGTCCAGAAGCTCATAGCCACCATTTGAGCACCTCTTGCAATTGTAGAAGCCAAAGGTAACTTGTATTAATCTCATGTCTCAATAAATTTAATATTAAAATATTCACACAAGTTTTTCTCTTCTTCATGTATACACTTTTGGGTGGATTCGGAATTAAAGCTCCATACTATCATATAACTTATTCCTTAAAAACTGTGTACTACTGAGCCAGGAATTAGCTCAGTGGAACAGTGCCTGCCAGGTAAGTGAAGGTCCTGAATTCAATTCCTGGTACAAAAAAAGAAAGACAGAGAGAAAAAGACAAGGGGAGGGAGGGGAGAAGTATACTGCATGGGTTGGGGATTTATTTAGCTCAGTGGTTCCACCCACTACCTCACAAGCACAAGGATGGGGAGTTTGATCCCTGTACAGAGATCATCCCTGGTATGAAAAGAAAAGAAAAGAAAAGGAAAAGAAAAGAGAAAAGAAACAGTGTACTATACACTGGAACTAATTTGGAAAACTCCTTGAGACTAGTACACAAGAAATGTGAATAAGACCATTATTCAAAAAACAATAAAACTTAAGGAAAAAACACAACAAAAGATACGAGCTTCTACTCCCAGAATAAAAAAGATACACTTACATGACCACTTCATGTCCACCAAAAGCTAAACACATTATGAAAGCAAATAAAATAATGTCAATATTTACTATGATTTGGTCATTCTTATCTTTTTTTTTTTTTTTTTTTTTTTTTTTGGCAGCAGCGATCGAACTCAGGTCCTTCTGCTTGCAAGGCAGGCGCCAGAATCACTAAGCTAAATCTCCAGCCCTCTAACAACTTTTGAAAAAAACAGAAAAAAATAAAAAGGAAAGAAACAAACTATTAAAAGGTGCGCACAGGAGCACAGGCCTGCGAGCCCAACCCTCAGCAGGAAGTCGCCAGCCTGTACTGCAGAGTTCATGGCCAGAGTGAACCACAGTGGGACCCTGACCCCCTTTCTCCTCTCCCCGCAAAGCTCCCCTGAAACTTACTTAGTAACCAGTGCGAGTCAGTGAGCTTAGTTATTAGAGCACAGCTAGCAGTGCAAATGAAGGCCAACCCCAGAGCTCCAACTTGGCTGCTAGTGTAAGCAGTGCTGCAGATCACACCCAGCACCCCACCCCTGAGCTCCGCCCAGTGCCTCAGAATTCCAACTGAGGAAGCCTGAGAATGAAAGTGCGACTCAGAGGGGTGCACAGGTAGGCATCACCTTCTTGGAAACTTCAAGCCCAAACTGTCACTTTGGTGATTCCAGTGCTATGACCCAAATGACCTGGAAGGAGAGCAGAGCCTAAGACTAGGAGGCGCAAGCAGAAGAATCTAAGAGCACCCGGTGAGCGGGGGGGACACAGTGAACTCGGTCAGTCTTTGCAGATGGTGCTAGTGGGAAGGAGAAATCACACGTCTCTGGCCTGTCCCTGTACCCAGCGTCCAGGGTCCATCTCAGCCGCCAAGGCAATCATCACTCCCAAGGCAATGGGAGACAACGCTAGAGACTGAAAACCGTCTACAGCAAGATGTGACTCAGGACTCCGCCCCAGAGAAATAGAGAATGCTGCTGCTCTGCCCACCACACTCCAACTCAGCAGGTTTCCTTGGTGCTGGTCAATGTCCAACAAAAAGCAATTAATATCCTCAACCCTTCCTCCTTCCAGAACCCTCAGTGTCTGAGGGCAGGTAAGACGTGCTAAGCACCCGAGGCTGAAGGCGGGGCAGGTGATTACAGTCCCCTACTGCCACCGATCTGGTAGCTCCAAACAGCCAGGCAGTGGTGCATACCTGTAATCCCAGCACACTGGGAAGGCTGAGGCAGGAAAGACAGCAATTTTAAGCCCAGCTCAAGCAACTTACAGATTTAGTCAAAATAAGGGGCTTGTGGGGATGTAGCTCAATCTCCAGGGCCCCCAACATAAAACTACCACAGACTGACTCCTCCACCACTGTCTGCACCCCTCTTCTTTCCTCCTCGGTGGTCCATTCCCTTCATCGCCTTCTTGTGATGGTCAGGACACCGTGCATGCAGGGCCCATTGGCTATGCCCCATCAGAGCCTCAGTCTGATCACACTCCCAGCTCCAGGATCTCCGGAGCCAGTGTCCTCATCTTTCCACAAGTCCCAATACCAGAGGCCTGCGTGGAGTGGGGAGGGCCAAGGGGAGACTACCCCACACCCCCGCGTCTCAGCCCTAGGGACCACAAGCAGCAACACCCGAACTCATAACCACTGTGCCAGTGCATTACTCCACCCTCACACTCTGAAGGCGGGACTTTCGCCCAGTATTCTCCACCAGGCTTTCCTATTCTAAAGGACAGCCTAAAGACCTCAGGGCATTACCAGTTTTCTTTCTCTAGGCCTGCTTGGGTCTCTATCAGCTCTACAGCAACACTGAAATCTGACACCGCACTGGCTAAAAGAAATCTGGTTTTTGACACTAATGCCAAGCATTACTCTTCACATACACAGCAGCTTTTGTCTTATCTTTGGGATGGCAGGGACCATACACACCCAGGCCCACAGTTGTTCATTGTTAATTTAGTCCTATGAAAAGCTTGCTTTTTTCTGAGGTATTTTTCGGCATCTTGATATCACATAAAGATAATACAATTTCTTTATCTCACTTGCCATGTTTCCTTTCATTTGTGATCTTGATTTTCCATTTTTGCCAATTCACTTATGTACATACGTGCATGTCGGCAAATTTTGTTTCCCCACACCTTTCACAGGAAGACACTAACTTTGTTGTAGCAACTGTTGCTTATGGCAAAATAATCATTATCTACTCATCACTACCACCTAAACCTTTTCAAAAATGGGAAAGCACTTGGGCCAGGGATTTAGCTCAGTGGTGTCACGCCTGCCTTGCAAGTGCAAGGTCTTGAGTTCGATCTCTGGTACAAAAAAAAAAAAAAGCACTCAATACTTGGGACTCAGAGAGGCAAAAACCAGACATGACCTCCTGGGCATGGTAGCAAACACCTGGAATCTCAGCACTCAGGAGGCTGGGGCAGGAGGATCACCAGGACCTTGAGATCAGCCTGGGCTACACAGAGAGTTTAAGGACAGCCTGAAATATAAAGTGAGATTCTATCTCAAAAATCAAAACAAATAAACGCATAAAATAAAAATTTATAAGACATCAAACCAAAAGGCTTTAAAGAACTAAAGCTTCAGAAATTTCAAGTTAAAAGGCTGAGATCGCTGGGCGTGGTAGTGTATACCTATAATCCCAGCACTTGGGAGGCTGAGGCAGGAGGATCCCTGTGAGTTCGAGAACAGCTTGGGCTACATACTGAGTTCCAGGTCATTCTCAACTACATAGTGAGACCCTGTCTTAAAAAAAAGCTGAGATTTATTTCAATGGTGCCACTGCCTGCCTCAAAAGCACAAGGTTCCGGAATTCCATCACAGGTAACAACAAAAAAAATGTTTTTTAAAAGTTAAACCAGGCATGGTGGTGCACACCTGTAATCCCAGCACTTGGAAAGGCGAGGCAGGAGGATCCCTGTGAATTTGAGAATAGCCTGGGCTGCTATATAGTGAGTACCAGAGCAGACTGAACTACACAGTGAGACTTGTCTGAACAACAAAACAAGAAATTTCAAGTTAACTAACTGTCCAAAGCAGCACAGCACGGTGTGTACCCTACCTGGTATTTCAATCTAGGTCCACTTCTAGAGTCTACACTGTTCCTCATATGATATTCTCACCTTTCCCCGTGTTTAATACTCCTTATACTGGAATAAACCAGAATAACTTATTTTACATCTTTATTTTATCTGGAATAAACCAGAATAACTTATTTTACATCTTTATTTTATCAGTGATGAGTGTAGCACACATACACACAGTAGTGTGGAGTCAGTGCGTGTACAGAACACATCTTAATCTGTTTTCACCCCACTGCCAATCTTGATTCCCCTTTCCTTTGAGAAAGATCTACTTTGCATTATCTTTTATTTCGCTCTTTATTTCTATTTTGGGTTTTCCCCAAGAGAAACAAAGTGGACTTCAAGCTTTTGTGTCTGATTTATCAGAATGGTAGCCTGGTCCATGTCATGATCCAACTTTATAGCACAACTTCCACCCATTCAATTATTTATCAAGAGCACTATTCCAAGTTCAGTGCTCTCTGAGATGAGAGCAGGCCAGCCCAGCAGAGCAGCTTTCCCACCCTTCACAGCGGTGGCAGCCCCTCACCCTACTCCCTGGCTCTATTTGAGGGGAATTAACCCACACACCAACGAGCCACTAATGCTAGTTCTGACTGCATATGTCATCCGCTGTTTAAATGCATCAGAAGCCATCTTGGAAAGCTAATGATATTAGGGTGTTCCTGGAGGGCTGGGAAGTGACCTTCCTATCATCACACCATGATTTGCAAAGTAGAATTTCTCTGCTGTAAAGATCGAACATGGGAGCTGGAGCCTGGTGTAGTGGTGCATGCCTGCAATCCCAGCACTCAGGATGCTGAGGCAGGAGCCAGCAGGGGCTACATAGTGGGCTCAAGGCCACCTTGAATTACAAAGTTGAGACCCTGCCTCACCAAAAAGGGAAGTGAGGGCTGCGGATGTAGCTCAGTGGTTCCGTAACCTGGTACCAAAATAAAGAAAACAAAGAAAAAGAAAAAATTCATTGCACTCAGGCATGGCAGCACACACCTGCGATCCCAGTAAGCACTTTGGAAGGCTAAGGTAGGAAGAAGGATCACAGGTTCTAGTCTAGCCTGGGAGACTTAGCAAGACCATGTAGCTTAGTGTGACAGTAAATAACTTGTTATGAGCTCTGAGTTTCTCAACTTTAGGAAACACCAAATCTGCAAAATGGTATTAAAAAACAAACAGGAATCCCTCTTTTAAATAACTATCAGTCTGCCATATGCGTTGTTGTTGTTTTTAATTTATTCTCTTCCAAAAGCCTAATATGCTAGTTGTAAGTGGAAGAGGCCTTGACCTTTTTCTGATTCAGATTTCGCCCCTTAGGACAAGGTGGCTCTTGCCAGGGAGAGGAAAGGGAAGGTTAATAACCGGATGCTTAAGGGCACAGGAGTGCAGGTTGGAACTCAGGGGCAGAGGCTGCTCATGGTCACCTGGAGGATGTGAATCCTTGAGACAGCTTTTTTTGCATCACTCCATGGAAATGTACCATTATGGTATCTATACTTAGTGATAAACAGCAAGGTAAGGGAAGAGAAAAATACCCAGAGAAACAGCAAATGGCCATGAATTAATTTTTGGCAAACCTTAACTTTCTGAACATATAAAATGAGGAACTTTCAATACATTTTGATTTTTTTCCAACTTACTGATTTAAGGGCGCAGTGGTGCACACCCGTAATCCCAGCACTCAGGAGGCTGAGGCAGGAGGATTGCTCTGCCTTCGAGACCAACCTGGGCTACATAGTGAGTTCCAAATCAGTCTCAACTACTTAGTGAGACCCGGTCTCAAAACAGCAACAACCACAACCACACATGCACACAAAACCAACTTACTGATTTAAAATCAGTGGTTTTCTGGTCCTGGATGTTTTGCTTAATTTAGCACAAATATATATACCTCTATATTCAGTCTTACCAGAAATGATTAAAAAAAAAAGAGAGAGAGAAATGATTAAAATATCAACTACCTGACAGAAGGTCACAACTCCTTAACACATGAACTCAAGATCTGAAAGCTACATATGTTTTATTTTTGTTTTTTGGTGCTGGGTATCAAACTCTGGTCCTTGCACTTGTGAGGCAGGCAACGGAACCAACGAGGTAAGTCCCAGGCCAGCTATGTATGTTTTAATGCTCAGCTTTTATCATTAACCCCTGATTCAACCCAAAGGTTTAGTTTAAGTGGTTTGGTTTATAATGAGCTCCACAAGACACAGCCATTCCTACCTAGTAGTCAACACCTGCAGAACACACACACAACACAATGCCCTAAATCTGCCAAAACTGAAGTGTTCATTTAATTACATATAAGGGGAAAAAACCCATGTTAGCACTGGGGTTACTACATAAAATATAATTCATTAGAAGTATTATTCAAAGCATAGTTCTGCTGCGATTAAATTTTCTCATCTGCAATAGTTCCTAAAGGATGACATGCTACAAGCTGAATGAACTTTGAAAACATGTCAACCCAGACACAGAGAGCCACATAAAGTGTCTGGCGTAGCCAGGCGTAGGGACACAGGCCAGTAATCCCAGCTACTCTGGAGGCTAAGGCAAGAGGCTCACACATTCAAGGCCAGCCTAGCCTGGACAACTTAAGACTGCTTTTGAGGGACCCTTCCTCAAAATGAAGACAGGACAAGTAAAGAGGGATGGGGCTGTAGCTCTCTGGGTTCAATCTCCAATCCCCAAAGGGGGTTGGACTGAAACAGTCAAATCCATGAAGACACAAAGTTTGGTGTCAGGGGCTAGGGTGAAGGGATACAGGTACCGAGTTTCCTTTTGGAGAAATGAAGTTCTGCAATGAGATAATAGTGATGTTTTTTGTTTGTTTGAGACAGTATCACTACGTAATTCAGGCCAGCCTTGAACTCATGGGGCTCCCTCCTGCCTCAGCCTCCTGAATGCTGGGATTACAGGCATGCACCACCATGCCTGGCTCTTATAGTAGTGATTGTTGCACAATCTCGTGATACAGAAAAAGTACTGAACAGTGGGAGAAATTATATTAATTTTTTCAAAGGAAAAAAGCCAACCTCTCAGTCTAAAACTCCCCTACACAGAACTACCAGCTTCCCCTGTGGCTGTTTCATTCAAAAGCTGTCCATCATGGAGAACCATGTCACCCTGCTAAATTCAAGGAAGACGACGTACAAGCAGAGAACCACAAAAATCCAAATATTTGGTTTCCACAAACATGCTGACTCCCACTAAATTGCTGATGACGTTTTCTCTTATTTTTTTTTCTTTTTTGTACTGGTGATCAAACTCAGGACCTCGCGCTTACCAGGCAGGTGCTGTGCCACTCAGCTAAATCCCCGGCCCAAATGTACAATTATATTTTACTAAGGATTTTTAGGTCACTCAGTTTGGGGCTTAGGCAAAACTGTGGCACGTCTGTAATCACAGCACTGGGGAGGCTGTAGCAGGAGGCTCACCATGAGTTGGAGGCATGACTGTCTTAAAACACACACACAAAACAAAAAAACAAAAACCGGTGGTTTGACAATTCATTCCCACCCATCTCTAAGGGATTAATTTAGCAGACAACACATTAGTTAAAACCCTTGTGCCTAAAACCAAATGGGATTCTGGATAGGAAAGCAGTTAACACAGTGCCCACCACGTCAACACAAACACACAGTCTAGCATAACAGTCCGCTTTGGTGTTTTCACCCATCACTGTATCATCCCATTTCAGTTTTGTTTTTGTTTTTGTTTTTGGTACCGGGGATCGAACTCGGGTCCTTGCACTTGCGAGGCAGGCCACCCGCTAAGCTAAATCCCCCGCCCCCCATTTCAGTTCTGAAAACAGGAAACTTCTCAGAACTCAAACCTGACCCAGGCACAGCTGACCACAAAATACTGAGGTTATCTTTAGTAATAATTCTAATCCACAAGGACAAAAGGATAATTTACCACAAAACACATTTGAGCAAAGAAAAGGCCATTCTGTTACTGTCATATAAATGTGCATTAAAATAACCACAAACAGCCCCGTGTAATCCCAGAAGTAAGGGGGGCTGAGGCAGGAGAATCACCCAGAGTTCTAGACTTATCTGGGTTAGCGAGTTCAAGGCCAGCTTTAGTTATGTACATAGCAAGACCCTGACTCAAACAAATAGATAAAATAAGTATATAGCGAGACCCTGACTCAAACAAATAAATAAAATAATCCAGACTGTACATCTTTGTAAGCAGCCACTTACAGAGGAAATAAGACCAAATGCTGACTTAAATGTAAATTAACCCACATGAGTTAAGTCCCTTTGCCTTTCTCCTCTACCTGGCTGACGTGACACACACTTATCAGGCAGCGTCATACACTACCAAGTTTCTGGGTCTGGAAAAGTAGGTCAATAATTTGGTAACATTACATGCAGAACATGTAAAATACACCGGAAGTCCAAAGCAACCACACCGTGAGATAAAGCATAGCGTCATGTGGTTAACATACTTTTGCCTAAGGACCTAAATTCAAATCGTATCTTGAGCAAATCCCGTGTCCAGGCTGGCCTCGAACATGCTATGCTATTCACCTGCCTCTGCGCATAGCAGCTGGGACCACAGGCCTGGATACCACGCCCCGCCTGACAATCTTTTAACACGCAAAGATCCTAACCTAGTTGGGGGCCCTATCCATTTCTAAGAATCTAGTAAGTCGCTTCAAATCACGAGAAAGGGGTCCCAACCTCGGCATCAAACGAAACACCCCCAGGCGCTGGGTTAGCTAGAGGCGGAAGGTCTCGGTGGGGTAGGCCGCGGCCGTTCGGCTGGGCAGCGAGCCCCGCTCACTAGGCGACAACCGCCTCCCGGGAGCGCAAGGCGAAACAAAGATCCACAGGCAGGCACAACTGAGCGCCCGCCAACCGCCGCGCCGGAACCGACACGCAGCTCTGTAAAGGCGCTTCCCCGAGAAGCACACGAGAGCGCTTCGCTAGAGCGGGATCGCGTCCCGCCTGCCCGGGAGCAGAGTTCGCAGGGCCGGGCAGGGTGCGCCCTGCGCAGGCCCCACGGCTGGGCAGAGCCCCGCTCACTAGGCGACAACCGCCTCCCGGGAGCGCAAGGCGAAACAAAGATCCACAGGCAGGCACAACTGAGCGCCCGCCAACCGCCGCGCCGGAACCGACACGCAGCTCTGTAAAGGCGCTTCCCCCCGAAGCACACGAGAGCGCTTCG
>NW_022900933.1:37919538-37922602 GCF_012274545.1 Fukomys damarensis | reverse complement strand
CGCCGCGTCCGTTGTCTTTCGTGGCCCGCGGAGACCCGAGACGGAGCCGTTTGCGTGCCTGTTTCCCGTGGGCGCGGGCCTGCGGTCGGCGATGACTGCTCGCGCCTGTTTCTCCCGGCCTTGTTGCTCCTGTCTCAATATCCTACGTGCTTTCCGTGCGCACCGAATCTGCATCGTCTCGTTGAAAAGTCGGTCTTTTTAAGGCGTGTTCTACCTGACCGCGTCGGAGAGCTGGATTTTTTTTTTCCCTGACACGAATTACCGTCAAGTTAAACCTTCCTAAGATGTATTGCAGCGAAGGAGTGTTTTTGTTTTTCGCCATCCTTTTGGTCGATCTGACAATTGGATTAAAGCGATACAAATAAAGACTTACTGAATTTAAGGAACATTGAAAAATTGAGGGTGTGTCTTTGTGTGCTCATTGGGCCAATTTAACACTTGTGCGTTTGTTGAACATTAGTATTCTCCTCGTTTACTCTTGTCCATTGGAAGAATGTTACTACCGTGAAGGCCCCAATTATTCTGAACCGTAATACATTAAGTCGTAAGTCCACCTGTTAAAAGGGTATCTTATTGGGAACATACTAGGGAAGTGTTTCATATTCTAACTTAAGAGGTGATTTTATTAACTAATTACGTTTCTACTTATTTCTTCTTTCTTTCTTTTTTTTTTTTTTTCTTGAGACAGAGTTTAGTCCAAGGCTGCTTTGAATTCAAGGCAGTTTTCCTGCCTCAGCTTCCCGAGTGCTAGGATTACAGGCCTGCGCCGCCGTGCCTGGCTCTACTTACAGTGGACCCTCGAGTTATAACTCATCTCACATACGAAAAACTTGGGTTGTCACCAGAATTTAATTTTAACTCAATGACCGAAGTGTTGGGTTTCGACCTGAATGCCACCACCTTGTGAGGCTGTAAACAAAGACTCGATGCCAGAAAAGTTTATGTAAGTGAATGAACGGAAGCGCCAGTCTGAATCCAGATGTGCTTGTGGGCGTGACTTCAATCAGTACTTTATATAGTCACTTTGATAACTGCTATCAAAATGGCCCCAAAAAAGCTAGAAAAGAAGCTAAGGAAAGAAGGGAAGGTAAAGAAAGCAATCACAATTGAAAAAAAGAAGGAAATTGTGGAGCAATATGAGAGTGGCATTCGTGTGACTGATCTCGCTAAAATGTACAGCATGTCGAAATCCACCATCTCAACAATCTTACGGAGAAAAGATTTGTACAAGGAAGCTAGTGTCGCTAAAGGAGTTACTCAAATTAGTAAGTCAAGATCAACAGTGTTAGACGAAGTAGAAAGGCTCTTATTAGAGTGGATAGATGAAAGGCATACGGCAGGTTATAGTTTATCTGAGTCTATAATATGTGAAAAAGCTAGGGCTATAAATGCAGAGCTTATAAAGGATAATCCATCAACACGTGATCATGGTGAAACATTTCGTGCCAGTAGGGGGTGGTTTCACAATTTTAAAGCAAGAACTGGGATTCTTAGCGTGACTAGGCATGGTGAGGCCGCCAGTGCTGATAAAAGGGCTGCTACAGCAGAGTCCATGGGCTCACAGGTGGGCCGCAGTGATGTTAAGGAAGTGGTGCAGGAACACTCAGAGGAATCCTCTACAGAGGAGCTTCAGCAACTTCGGAAAATTGCAGCAGAGGAGCTTTCTGAAGAGGGGGAGTGTCAACAATTAGTGCAGCAAAGTAGTTCTTCTGAAATAAAGGAAATCCTAAAAAAATGGACAAAACTACAAATATTTGTAGAGAAGACCCACCCAGACAGAGAAAAAGCCAATCGTTGCATTCACTTGCTTAATGACAGTGTCATGTCATACTACAGAACGGTGTTAAAGAAAAGGCAGAAACAGACAGCCTTACACCAGTTTTTAGCTCTGAAAAGAATGAAACCTAGTGAGCCAGAAGCAGGTCCTAGTGGGCTACAGACTCTCGTAAGGAGAGAAAGGACACCAGAGAGCCAAAGTCCTGATGCTCTTATGGAAGGTGTCGCTCCTTCCAAACAATAACCACCTTCCATTTCATCCTTCCTACCTGCAAGCCAAAGTTGTCGACTTAAATGGTGAGTACAGTATGAAATTGTTTTCGGTAAACTAGACACATTTTGTAACTTTTTGGTGAATAGGAAAATTATTGGTGTTTCTAGTAAATTATATTATACAGCCCTTTTTATAAAAAAGTTAGTTGAGGGGTGCTTTGGGAGTTTTGGAATGCATTATGGATATGTCCATTATCATGAGAAAAATAGTCTTCACTAGCAACCAACTTGAGTTACAACCAGCTCTCACGAATGAATTGGGTTCATAAGTCAAGGGTCCGTTGCACTGGGATTGAACTCCTGAACTGCAACTCCAGTCCCCACCCACCTACACACAACTTTTTATTTTTTATTTTTTATTTTAAGGAAATGGTCCCAGGCTTGGCTCAGATTTGATGATCCTCCTGCCACAGCCACCCAGAGTGCTGGGATTACAGGCCTGAGCCACCAAGTCCAGCTCTAGACTTACTCTTTTTCTGTCTGTCTGTTTTTTTGTTTTGTTTTGTTTTGTTTAAACAGGGCCTCACTATTTAGTTCAGGCTCCCATTGAACTCACTATGTAGCCCAGGCTGGTATCAAACTGGAGGCGCCCCTCCTACCTCAGCCTCCTGAGTGCTGGGATTATAGGAGTGGGCCACTATGCCCACCTTGGATTTGATTTTCTAGAATACTGTCTTAATGTAAGGAGTGAAAAATAAGATTTGTTTCTCTTTGCATCTGAGTACTTCCCCTTGCAGTGCTGTACTCACAGAAGTTGACAAATCCATTGAATTAAGTCATTTCTGGCTTAATAGTTTATAAGCTCTGTATAAATATTTAATTAATGAAAACTAGTTTTCTATATGGCTTATTGGTTTTTAATTTTATTTCTCTACTCTTTAGTTGTTGACGGTAAAATCTTTTTAAGAAGTTAATACTTGCCTAGGATTTAGTTCAGTGGTGCCGCTGCCTGCCTCACAAGCACAAGGTCCTGAGTTCAATCCCTGGTACAAAAAAAAAAAAAAAAAAAAAAAAA
>NW_022900933.1:37913399-37919493 GCF_012274545.1 Fukomys damarensis | reverse complement strand
GAGAAAAAAAAAAAAAAAAAAAAAAAAGAAGTTAATACTGGGCCAGGGATTTAGCTCAGTGGTTCTGCCACCTGCCTCGCCAAGCACAAGCTCCCAAGTTCGATTTCACCTGTACCAAAAAAAAAGTTAATACTTGGTACATACCAGGAAAGACAGTAAGTACCAGCTTCTGCATCAGACTGGATATTCCCAGGCAAGGGGAGAAAGCTGAAAAGGGTTGCCATGGTATGGGAGGGACTAGATGAGAAAGCACTGAGATGGTCCTGATCATGGCCTTAGTTCCTAGCAGTCCTTAAGGTTGCTGTGGTGCAAGATGTTCTTGGCTTTTCTGCTTTAACTGTGCAGTATCATCACTAGACATGCAGAAACCCTGTGTTATGTGGGCTCCTGCCTGCTTGCTCTCGCTGTTAAGTCAAAGCCAATTTAAAAGGACAAGTACAGTTGCAATTTCAGGGTCATAAAACTCTAAAGGTGGGGATAATTTCACCACTTTTATATGACCAACAAGTGTTTCCTATGAACTTCTGGAGGTCCTTTATGTTGGCAAAAAAAGAGAAAAAAACAAATAATCATAGCTGGGCGTGGTGCTCGTACTGTAATCCCAGCTCTCTGGAGGCTGAGGCAGAATTACTGAGAGTTGGTGGCTAGCCTGGGCTACAGAGCAAAACCCTGTCTCAAAAAACAAAAAAAGAGAAATGATTATAATTAAACCAGTATTTCTCTTAAACCAGGATGCTGTTTTCCTCCCTCCTCTGAGCCAATGCAAGGCTGGTCAGTCTGCATTTCAATGCCTTGGAGAGATTGATTACGTGACTGGGTTAAAGGCACCATGACAGGAAGTTCTGTGTTGTACTGCTGGGTCGTTAGTGTTTTGAAAGCTCCAACTTTCTACAAGGTTTTGAGTGTACGAGGAAAATAAACATCGACGAATGTGAAGAAAGGTGATTATTGGAAGCATCACCACAGCGCTCTGTAAAGTGTTTTTAGAATCTCCAAGAAATCAGAGCTCACTAATGGCTGAGGAGATGTGGTGACAAAGGCCTGAGTGTGCCCTTTGGTCACCTGACCTGGACCGCAGCAGGGCCAAGATGTGGACTGGCAGCTGAGGACCCATTTGATGTCTGAAATTGATGTTATTTCCTGGTGGTTCTTTTTCAGAAACTTTGGTTAAATGATCAAAGTTAATTTAAGACCCTATGGTTTTAGGAAGGGATGACTGGGTCAAAGAATAAAGACTGTTAGTTGGAAGGTGCCTCGAGGTTGTGTTCTGGCTTTGTTTAGATGATCTTTATTTGTACTTACTGGGCAGGGAGGGGCTGAGGATTGAACCTGGGTGGCATGCCTGCTAGGGGAGTGCTTTACCCTGAGCTGGGCCCCGGCCCATCTCCTCTTTGGCTCAGGCAGTCTGGCTATTAAAGCTGATTCTCCCATATTTATTTTGATAGACTGGGACTGGTTCAAGCAAGGAATGCAAGCTAAACAGTTTCCTGTCACCATAAGCTTAATTTGGCTGTGTTCTATTAGTTCTAAATGCTACTGCCTTTGCAGTTCAGGTAGGAATTTGTAGGTAACTGTTGGAGCCAAGTATGGCACCTGGGCCAGTCTGTTCTGAGGAAAGCACTGGTATGGTGCACTCCACATCACTTGGCAAGATGGTGAAGGTAGCGATGTGGCTGCTGTAAGAGTTGGACTCCTGCCTCTCGCTGGGCTGCAGAGTAAGTTTGGGTGAGGACGTGGCTCCAGTCAGATTCATGCCTTGTTTCCAGGGAAATGTTAGAGAATTCAGAATGGAAAATACACTGTATATCTAAGTTACTGCTCATTCAGATCTGTACAAATTAAATGAAAAACCAGATGAGGTGTATTTTCTTAATTGTCTAAACTATAGAGGTTTGGTTTTTCCCCCTTGGTAGAGTATTTAGGACTAGGCTTCTAAAGGAATATTTTTTCTTCCCCAAACTAATGGACACAGTAGATTAGTTTAAATTGGGTGAGTAATCTCACTATATGTTAACAGGTGAGGTCCCATACTATATGTATAAAACTTAACTCCTTTCATGCAATGGTTATAAGGCCTTCATCAAATTCTCTTAGGCTCAGTACTTTATTTTTATTTACTTATACCAGGAATTGAACTTGGACTGTGTGCATGCAAGGCAGGTGGTGGAACCACTGAGCTATGTCCCCAGCCCCAGGCTCAGTGGCTTGTTACAATCAGTAAATCTGGTTATTGCCCATAAGTATAAGAAAAGTTGAGACTGTATGGTGGACAGAATGGTGGAGAACCCTTTAAACTGGGCACTGCGGCACATGCCCATGATCCCAGCAATTCCTGGGAGTATCGCCTGGAGTTCTGGACCAGCCCGGGCTATACAGCAAGACCCTGTCTCAAAAATAAATAAGTTCTAACCCACCAGACTAGTTTTCAATGTGATTAGGCAGTGTAGAATGGCAGGAAGTAGACTCAGTGCCTCTGAGAGTGAGGAGTGTTCAGGGCTCTGATGGGGACCGACTGGCTGTTAGAGAGGCGACACCTGGAACCTAGTGGGCCAGAGGCAGGTAGGCCAGAGGACCGTTCACGGACACCCGCTGTGTGTGTGTGGTACTGGGGACTGAACCCACGTCCCCAGCAAACCTCCCTTTCTGAGACAAGCTACTGAGTTCTCAGCCAACCTCAGTTTGCAGTGCTGCTTCATCCTCCCGGGTAGCTGGGTAACAGGTGTGGCTCTGCGTACAAACACCCAGTATAAATTTGTGCAAGTCCTAGGAAGAGGTGGGACTTTGGGGGTGATGGGTCAATCCTAGCCTGGTAAGGTGAAGACCTCCTTGAGGGAAAAACTGAAAGTTGTGGAAGTTGAGCAGAACACGAAGTGCCCAGCCCAGTGCTTGGCTGCGAAACAGCTTTTTAAAATGTTAATTTCTGTGTGAAAAAGGTAATGCATCAGTGGGTAACTTTGTAAAGATGAACACGTGGTACTCACTGTAAAGGGCTGTGTTTCTTCTCAAGAACCACCGGATTCATCCACTGAAACGGCTACAGCAGATGGCTGCGTTCTTAGCAGGCCTTGGTTACTAGCATCACGTCCTACTTTTTAATTTTTATTCCTTTTTTATGAGCATTACTTGTCTGAAGTTCCCCACCGGAAGTTGGGATTAACAGTGGAAGGCAGGCTGGGCCGAAGCTGTGGAGTGTGTCCCTAGCACGCACAAGGCCCTGGGCTCCATGGTCCCCAACATGGATATGGTCTTGGGGTCCCATCCCTCAGGACTCTGCAGAAGCTCTCAGCTCAAACTCAGAGATGGAAGAGCAGGCTGCGCAGTAAAAAGCTTGGGCCCGGGGCCTGTTCTTGCCAGAAAAGGCTCAATTTTTTGGTTTGGTTTGGTTTGAGACAGGATCTCTCTACAGCCTGGCCTTGTACTCACTGCCTTAAACTGGAAGTGATCTTCCTGCCTCAGCCTCCTAAGTGCTGGGGTTATAGGCATGTGCCACACACCCAATTTATAATTCCTTATTTGCTTCTTTGTCTACAACACTATTAAGAAAGGTGAGGGATTTAGCTTAGTGGTTGCATGGCCTGCCTCGAAAGTACAAGGTCCCAAGTTCAATCCCCAGTATCAAAAAAAAAGAAAAAACAGTAATAGGCAGCACATGCCTGTATTTCCAACGCTCAGAAGCTGAGGCACGAGGATGACAAGTTCAAGGCCAGTCTAGGCTGTGTGGAGGAAAAACAAAAGAGAAGACAGTGTAACGTTTGTGCACACAAGACGAGCTCGCCTTGTGTTCTGGTTTGAGTCTGGATGTCCCCCAAAGCCTTGTGTGGGCATAGGCTTGATCTGAGTGTGTGATGCTGGGACTGACTCATGATACAGTACTGGGCTCAAGGGCACTAGGATAAGGGTGTGAGTGCTGCCCGCCCTCCCTGAGTGAGCTGCATAAACTAAAAGGGGCAGAAAGATGCTGTTAAACTGCCTTGTGTGCGCCATGTTGTTCCTCTTCTGCGATGTCTGCCATCGCAGCCTGAGAGCCAGCCAATTATGAACTGAAACCTCTGTGAACTGTATGCCAAATAAACTCGTTCCCATTTTTTCTTCTTTTTTGCGGTACTGAGCTCAGGACCTTGTGTTTACAAAGCAGATGTGGTGCCACTAAGATAAATCCCTGGCCCTGGCCCTTTCTCTTTCCTTTTTATTTATTTAATTTTTTTTTGAAACAGGGTCTCACTATGTAGTTGAAACTGACCTGGAACTCACTATGTGTGTAGCCCAGGCTGGTCTCTAACTCACAGCAATCCTCCTGCCTCAGCCTCCCGAGTGCTGGGATTACAAGAGTTTCCCCTTTCCATTTAACTTGGGGTATCAGGTATTTTGTCTCAGCAACAAGAGAAAAGTAGCTAGCACACCTTCCTTCTCCTGGGAGCGCTGTCTCCTCAGCCTCCTCATATTTTGACTGTGCAACACCAGCTGCCTTCGTTTCCACCATCTTGCAGCCACCACATCTTGGTCCCTAAGGTTCCTAAGAACGGGTGCGCATCCAGTCTTCTCCCGGCTCTCACACCTTCCCTTTATCTCAGGCCAGGACCTGCAGTTTTCTGACCCCTCATTCGTCCATGCCCAGACCCAAGTCCCCAGCCATCCCCGGCACCTCCACTTCTCATGCCCAGCCCACTTCTGCCTCTGCTCAGGGAGTCTCAGATCTACTGGAGGAAACTGCTGGGTGTCTGGATGTTTCCCGCGGGTGCTCGTGGGTGTCTGGTGCACACAGATGTCTAGGGCTGCAGGTGTGGTTCTGCAGTAGAGGGCTTGCCTGCATGTGCCAGGCCTTTGCCTCCACCCCCAGCACAAAAGAAAGGAGAAGCATTGCCTTGCCTGTCCTAACTCCACCACCTTTTTGCTTGGCCCATTCTCCAGGCCCTTACGGAATCTGCTGTGTCCATCTCCCCACCCCTGGCTGGCAGCCTGCTTCTGGAGCACCCTACTTCAGGAAGATTGGAGGGATCAGAGTTCCTCTTCCGAGATGCCTCCTTTACGCCGCAGAAAGCTTCCATCCTGGGCCACGCCCCACCCGTGCTCATCCCCACCACCAGCCCCTGTCCCCGTCTTCCCTGCGGACCAGCCACCTACCCCCGTGCTCCTGGTGCTCTTCCTCCAGGTGCAGCCTCTCCCAGGCTTGGAGAACAAGGCCCGGGTCTGTGTCGCCCTCCAGCCCTTGCCTCAAGCTTCCTGAGACCATCTTCCATCCTGGTCCCTGTCAGCCACCAGACCCTCATCAGCCCCTCCTGTTGTGCCAAGCAGAAGACCTGGAGCCTTGTGTCCGGGTCCTCCCTCGCCCTTGGCACCAGTGCTTGCTCTGTCCCTGGGATTCCTTCCCCAGGCTGGCTATAGTTCAACTCTTTCATTTTCCTTGTCTTTGCCATCCTCACTTCCAGCTTTTCCTCCTTGCCCTGCTCCTGCTCTGTGCTCTCCTGTTATTCAATTGTGTCTGGCAGGGAGGCTGGGCCAGGCCGTGCTGAGGAGCTTGTCTAGCTGAGGCCCTCGGGAGC
The DNA here is from genome assembly GCF_012274545.1 of Fukomys damarensis. Lineage (NCBI taxonomy): Eukaryota > Metazoa > Chordata > Mammalia > Rodentia > Bathyergidae > Fukomys > Fukomys damarensis. Next base: position 37,913,953 of record NW_022900933.1, on the reverse strand, counting down.
CCCGGAAAATCTGGGCAGAGTGACAAGGTCCCTTGTTCCAGATGGGAAAACCCAAGAAGCCAGGCACACACTTGTGATCCCAGCACTCAGGAAGCTTAGTTGGGACAACAGCCCTGAATTTGAGGCCAGGCAAGGGGATATAGTGAATTCAAAGCCAGGCTGGACTACCTAGTGAGACTCCATCTCAAGAAACAAAAACAGCCTCCCAGCAAAACAGCTGCTGGCAGAGGTGCAAGTGAAAGCAGCCCACGGGTCCTGCTCCGAGATAGCAACGTGGGATGGGAGAGGCTGGGAGAAATATTTAGGAGGAAAAGTCACCAGGACTCAGTGGCTGTTTGTGAAGAAGTAGGGGAAGGAGTTGAACATGGTTTCTGGGTTTTGGTCCTAGGTGCCAGGTGAGAGTGGAGGGGGCAGGCTGAGGTGAGCAGGCCCAGCGCGGGGCCCGTGGTACCCTGCACAGTGCCCCCCAGCCCTAGAGCCCTGGGATCATCCACCCGACAGATGGCAGGGCTGGGGAGGTTCAAAACCCTCTCCCACGCGCCCTGCCCCCCCCC
>NW_022900933.1:37905816-37913215 GCF_012274545.1 Fukomys damarensis | reverse complement strand
TTGAGACAGGATCTCTCTACAGCCTGGCCTTGTACTCACTGCCTTAAACTGGAAGTGATCTTCCTGCCTCAGCCTCCTAAGTGCTGGGGTTATAGGCATGTGCCACACACCCAATTTATAATTCCTTATTTGCTTCTTTGTCTACAACACTATTAAGAAAGGTGAGGGATTTAGCTTAGTGGTTGCATGGCCTGCCTCGAAAGTACAAGGTCCCAAGTTCAATCCCCAGTATCAAAAAAAAAGAAAAAACAGTAATAGGCAGCACATGCCTGTATTTCCAACGCTCAGAAGCTGAGGCACGAGGATGACAAGTTCAAGGCCAGTCTAGGCTGTGTGGAGGAAAAACAAAAGAGAAGACAGTGTAACGTTTGTGCACACAAGACGAGCTCGCCTTGTGTTCTGGTTTGAGTCTGGATGTCCCCCAAAGCCTTGTGTGGGCATAGGCTTGATCTGAGTGTGTGATGCTGGGACTGACTCATGATACAGTACTGGGCTCAAGGGCACTAGGATAAGGGTGTGAGTGCTGCCCGCCCTCCCTGAGTGAGCTGCATAAACTAAAAGGGGCAGAAAGATGCTGTTAAACTGCCTTGTGTGCGCCATGTTGTTCCTCTTCTGCGATGTCTGCCATCGCAGCCTGAGAGCCAGCCAATTATGAACTGAAACCTCTGTGAACTGTATGCCAAATAAACTCGTTCCCATTTTTTCTTCTTTTTTGCGGTACTGAGCTCAGGACCTTGTGTTTACAAAGCAGATGTGGTGCCACTAAGATAAATCCCTGGCCCTGGCCCTTTCTCTTTCCTTTTTATTTATTTAATTTTTTTTTGAAACAGGGTCTCACTATGTAGTTGAAACTGACCTGGAACTCACTATGTGTGTAGCCCAGGCTGGTCTCTAACTCACAGCAATCCTCCTGCCTCAGCCTCCCGAGTGCTGGGATTACAAGAGTTTCCCCTTTCCATTTAACTTGGGGTATCAGGTATTTTGTCTCAGCAACAAGAGAAAAGTAGCTAGCACACCTTCCTTCTCCTGGGAGCGCTGTCTCCTCAGCCTCCTCATATTTTGACTGTGCAACACCAGCTGCCTTCGTTTCCACCATCTTGCAGCCACCACATCTTGGTCCCTAAGGTTCCTAAGAACGGGTGCGCATCCAGTCTTCTCCCGGCTCTCACACCTTCCCTTTATCTCAGGCCAGGACCTGCAGTTTTCTGACCCCTCATTCGTCCATGCCCAGACCCAAGTCCCCAGCCATCCCCGGCACCTCCACTTCTCATGCCCAGCCCACTTCTGCCTCTGCTCAGGGAGTCTCAGATCTACTGGAGGAAACTGCTGGGTGTCTGGATGTTTCCCGCGGGTGCTCGTGGGTGTCTGGTGCACACAGATGTCTAGGGCTGCAGGTGTGGTTCTGCAGTAGAGGGCTTGCCTGCATGTGCCAGGCCTTTGCCTCCACCCCCAGCACAAAAGAAAGGAGAAGCATTGCCTTGCCTGTCCTAACTCCACCACCTTTTTGCTTGGCCCATTCTCCAGGCCCTTACGGAATCTGCTGTGTCCATCTCCCCACCCCTGGCTGGCAGCCTGCTTCTGGAGCACCCTACTTCAGGAAGATTGGAGGGATCAGAGTTCCTCTTCCGAGATGCCTCCTTTACGCCGCAGAAAGCTTCCATCCTGGGCCACGCCCCACCCGTGCTCATCCCCACCACCAGCCCCTGTCCCCGTCTTCCCTGCGGACCAGCCACCTACCCCCGTGCTCCTGGTGCTCTTCCTCCAGGTGCAGCCTCTCCCAGGCTTGGAGAACAAGGCCCGGGTCTGTGTCGCCCTCCAGCCCTTGCCTCAAGCTTCCTGAGACCATCTTCCATCCTGGTCCCTGTCAGCCACCAGACCCTCATCAGCCCCTCCTGTTGTGCCAAGCAGAAGACCTGGAGCCTTGTGTCCGGGTCCTCCCTCGCCCTTGGCACCAGTGCTTGCTCTGTCCCTGGGATTCCTTCCCCAGGCTGGCTATAGTTCAACTCTTTCATTTTCCTTGTCTTTGCCATCCTCACTTCCAGCTTTTCCTCCTTGCCCTGCTCCTGCTCTGTGCTCTCCTGTTATTCAATTGTGTCTGGCAGGGAGGCTGGGCCAGGCCGTGCTGAGGAGCTTGTCTAGCTGAGGCCCTCGGGAGCCCCGGAAAATCTGGGCAGAGTGACAAGGTCCCTTGTTCCAGATGGGAAAACCCAAGAAGCCAGGCACACACTTGTGATCCCAGCACTCAGGAAGCTTAGTTGGGACAACAGCCCTGAATTTGAGGCCAGGCAAGGGGATATAGTGAATTCAAAGCCAGGCTGGACTACCTAGTGAGACTCCATCTCAAGAAACAAAAACAGCCTCCCAGCAAAACAGCTGCTGGCAGAGGTGCAAGTGAAAGCAGCCCACGGGTCCTGCTCCGAGATAGCAACGTGGGATGGGAGAGGCTGGGAGAAATATTTAGGAGGAAAAGTCACCAGGACTCAGTGGCTGTTTGTGAAGAAGTAGGGGAAGGAGTTGAACATGGTTTCTGGGTTTTGGTCCTAGGTGCCAGGTGAGAGTGGAGGGGGCAGGCTGAGGTGAGCAGGCCCAGCGCGGGGCCCGTGGTACCCTGCACAGTGCCCCCCAGCCCTAGAGCCCTGGGATCATCCACCCGACAGATGGCAGGGCTGGGGAGGTTCAAAACCCTCTCCCACGCGCCCTGCCCCCCCCCGTTCCCCAAAGGCTCTTAACCACCAAGTCCCAGGGGACTTGACTGTGACCAGCTTGCCAGCGCCTCTCTGCCAGCTGGCTTGGCCTCCTCCTGCCCAGGACGACCCGGCCCCCTTACGCGGATTCCCCTGGGCTCCCGGAATGGCTCCCCTGCCCCACCTCCGCTCCCTCCTCGCCACCGCCCTTCCCGCCCGGCCTCCTCACCTTTGCTTTGCTGTCCAGCCGGCCACCTCCCTCCCTCACAGCTCGGATTGTGTCACAGGCCAGTTCCTGGCAGGGCGCAGTGGCTGTGGCTGGTGCTCCAGGGGTCGCAGCCTCGGGCCAGGAAGCTCCTCGAGTCTGTAGCTCTCCGTGGTTCTGAGCGCTTGGCCTGAAGCTGGTGCGGAGAAAGGGGCCATTTCCTTTGTGGGGCTGGGAGAGGCTGGGAAAGTGCTGGAACTTGCGTCCTCCTGCCTCAGCCTCCCAGAGGGCTGGCTTACAGGCTTGCACCAGCACTTCAGGTTTACCAGTAAAATCCTATTATAACAACTACTACAACCAAGATAAGCCCATAGAAAAGGCCATATCCTGTCCAAATCAATGCTTTATTGACCCCGCCACACCCCCCCCATGATGGGAGCCCACTGGGGCCTCCCTGCTAGGCAAGTGCTCTGCTGCTCAGCCACACCCTCGCACTAAACAGGCCTCAGAGGGAGGCATTAATGGAGTGGTTAGCCGTCTGTGCTATTGTTTCTTAGACTAATTTCCTTTCTTCAAAGCCTCAATTCTAAATGCGAAGCTGGCTGGGTGAGAGCAGAGCAGTTCCAGTTCTAGCTTGGCCTGTGCAGTCCTGAGTCCCACTGTGCACTCATCACTTGCCTCCCAGGGCCAGGTTGTGGCTGGGCCTGGGTTCCGTGCCCAGCCCCAGAGGGAAGCACCCTGGCTGCACATGAGCCCTTGCTTGCTTTCGCTCCGTTGTACCTCCTAAGTCACATTCCCTGTATTTGTTTTTTCAGGATCCAAATTTGGCAGCTTACATGTTTCCTAATAAATACAATAGGGTCTCCATCATAGTAGAGAAATTCATCTGGGAGCCTGCTGGGGCTGGTGTTGTGACTGTTGTGGGACATGGGACATGTTTTATTATCTGCCAGCTTCACAGTAGCAGCAGAGCTGGGCATAGTGGTGCACGCCTGTAATCCCAGCACTTAGGAGGCTGAGGCAAGAGGATTGCCTTGAGGCCAGCCTGACTGTCAAAAAGCAGAAACAAAACAAAAATGATAGTAATAGCGGCAGCAGCTAATATCCATGCAGCCTTTTCCATGATCCAACACCTTTCCGAAAATGCATTGGCTTGTGCAGTGGGCTGAGCCCTGTGGGCTGGACACTGTCAACTCCCTTGTGTGCTTTGGGGAAGTTCAGGTGTGTGAGCTCCACACTGTGACCCACAGGCGCTTGTCAACCAGGTGTTCTGTTGGCCTCTCTGTTACTGTATCAAACACCTGAGCTAGTCCAGTCTGCTTAAGAAGAGAAAGCGTTTCTCGTGGCTCACAGCCTTGGAAGGTCCAGCAATGTGGCTGGGGGAGCAAGCAGCCCAGTTGTGGGTGTCAACGGAGAGGAAGGGGCACCCCTTCAGGGATGCAGCCTTGACGAGGGTAGCCCAAGGACCCCCTCTGAGGAGACCTGGAGTGATGCCAAGGGCCATGGCAGTCACCCTGGGATGTGAGGAAAAGGAGAGAAGTTCTCCGCCAGGTGCTGGGGGGTGTGGGTGCACGTCTGCTCCTGGGCTTCCCGTGTGATCAGTGTCCTGGCAGTGGTACCTCCTGGGAACTAGCCCTGACTCACTGGGGTGGGCATCAGGAAGTAAGTAGTTCACTTGGGAGCATGGATGGAGGGGACAAAAGAGGGGGAGTTTCATTTCTAGATGTCCAAAGTGTTTCAGGAATTTTATGGTCTGTTCACATGTAACCCATGGATTCTTTTATTTTTTGAGACAGAGTCTCACTATGTACTCCAGGCTGGCCTCAAATTTATGGTGATTCCCCTGCCTCAGCCTTCTGAGTGCTAGAATTGCAGGCATGTGCTACCATGCCTCGTGTCCACGGAATATTTTGAAACTATAGATTTTATGGGGGGTTTTTGGTATAAGGGATTGAACTCAGGACCTTACGCTTGCAAGGCAGGTACAGTGCCACTGAGCTAAATTCCCGGCCTCTATAGGTATTTTTAATAACATGAAAAAGTATGATAAAGTAAGCAAAAATGTACAACACTTGTGTATATGGTATAATCAGCTTTTTTGTGAAAAGGTACACTATAGGGAAAATCAGAAGTAAATATGACAAAACAACACAACTTGCTTTGGGAAGTGGATTTAAGGGATCTGTTTGTGAGGGGTTTTTTTTGTTTTTTTTTTTGTACTGGGGATCGCATTGAGGAACCTTGTGCTTGCGACGCAGGTGGCGGCACCACTGGGCTAAATCCCCAGCTCGTTTTAGTTTGTGTAAGGTAATCATACATATGAATTTTTTACTTTGGGCAAATACACATAACGACATTTACCGTTTAGGTCACTCTCAACATGCTCTGGTGTTCAGTACATTCACGTTGTGCAACATCTACGCCATTGAACAACACCCCCCCACACACACACAGTAGCCCGGACAACACTGTTCTACTTCCGGTCGACCGTTCTATTTCCGCCCGCGAAGTTAGGTTGCTGTAGTGCTAGCCTAGGCGGAACTGCACAGCCCAGCGTTCGTCTTCTGTGGCTGGTTTATTTCACTCCGCATGGCGTCCTCTGGCTCCGTCGTGCTGTACCAGGTGTCGGGGTTCCTTCTGTAGGGCTGGTGACACTGCACTGTGCTTATTCTGTCACCCAGAGTGGACGGGGGCTGCTCCCACGCAGCAGTGGAGGAGGGCGCTGCTCTGAGCAGGAGGGCAGCATGTGTGTCTTACAGGGAGCATAAAAGGAGAACTGTGGAAGCCAAACAGCCTATTTTGAATTTGTGGGGATTTTCTAACCTGGCTCATTTTGTATTAAGTATCTGGGCCTCTTTGAGAAAGAACGATCCTCTCTGGAAGCTGGCCCCGCAATGATGGGAGTGCCCCAATGAAGCAGTTGAGGTCAGGAGTCCCCACCTCTGACTGTATCGCTGTCACGGTCGTCAGTCTGCTCTGGAGTTGGGCCCTCAGGTGGCTCTGCCCCATTGTCCTCCACTCCAGAGCCGCCCAGCAGCCCGATGCCACCGGGCAGGACAGGAGGCACCTGTGCCCGCTTGGCCAGCTTCTGCCAAGGGGTCCCCTGCCACAAGGACCTGCAGCTCAGCCGATGCCACCGCCGCCCCTGCCTCCCTGTCCGTGTCACCAGCAGCGGGATCCACAGTGCTTGCGTGTGTGCGGAAGCCTCCCACCTCCCTCCTGTGTGTGTCTGTGTGTTGTGAGTGAGGAGCGGGCATAAGGGCATAAAGAAGGGAACACGAACCCTGATTGCTGGGCTCGCAGCGAGCAGCCCGCGTGTGCAGGAGCAGCTCAGCGCCCCGAGCTAGAAAGGACGGTGACAGCGCAAGTGCAGGGAGGTGCACCTGTGGGCCCTGCCGCAGCTCCAGGCTGTGCTGAGACCCTGGGCACCCGGAAGCATGGCTGATCTGTACAGTAGCTGAGCGGTTTCTGTCCTGTGGTTTTTCCTTTGTTTGTTTTTGTTTTGCCAGTTCTGGGGATTGACTCTAGGGAGTCCTACCGCTGAGCTTTACAGTTTTTTTAAGAGCATCTGATGAAGCTGCCCAGCGGGGCTTGAATTTGCATCCTCCTGCCTCAACTTCCCAGAGCGCTGGGATTAGAGTTGCTGTCAGAGGAGAAAGAACACATTGCTCCTCTCCTTGTCTCTCGCTGGACTCTGCGGAACCTGTCCTTCTTTGAGATCTCCCTCCTCCCCTCACCCTCCTCCCCAGCTCTTCTTCTTCCATAACCCCACACCCCTTTGCACCCCGTCTCCCAGGCTCCTGCTTTCCTCTCCGGGTTGCCATTTTTTGCCCTGTTCCACAGGGCTCCTTTCTACCCTGTTCGAATCCCTCCTCCCTCCTTAGCTCAGAGTCGATGTGTAGATTTCACACTTGTTCTATTTATTGCTGTGGCTTTGTGTGTTATTAATAGAGCCAGGAGATGCGTTGTGCTTTGAAGCTTTTTTCCTCCCCCTAAAATACAGCCCGCCCCAAATTCCAGCCCAAGTGGGTTTTTAGTCTGTGGGCTTGGATTGTTTTCCTCCCCAAGGATCCAGTCTGTAGAAAAGCTCCACCTGTGGCCCAGGGCCGGGGACATTCAGCACCTCCGCAGCTCTGAACGGCCACTCCAGCCCCGGCTGTGTCCCCCGTCCCCCTGCATGTATCAGAAACTCGGGGTGGGGGTGTGCTGCTCTTCTGCTGCAGTGACCCGGCCATCAGGCCCCTCTGTCCCAGGCCCCGGGGCTGGGCCTCCGGGCCACTTCTTTCCCGCATTTCCCCTGGGCCTGAAACAAATGGAAGAGCAACTGCTCCCGAAGCCGGATGTCGTGCGCGCGCCTGTGATCCCAGCACTCCGGAGGCCGAGACCAGCCTGGGCTGCACAGGCGAGCTACGAGCGCTCCGCGAGACCCCGCCTCCCACGCTCCAACTGTCGCTCCGCTCCATCACCGCACGCGCACAGATGGGAGGAAGTGGGGTGGCGCTTGGCCCCG
>NW_022900933.1:37904284-37905680 GCF_012274545.1 Fukomys damarensis | reverse complement strand
GGAGCCTCTTTCCCACTCCGGGCCCTGCTTTCCAGAGGCAGGTCCCGGCCGCATCCCACTTCCCGCTTTGCATCCGCTGCACCGCTCGGAACATCAGCCCTCCAGGCCCCGGGCTTCTTACTGAGCGGCCGCCCAGGTGGGCAGATGACTCCTCACCAGACCAGGGCCAGATTTACAGCCCGGCCTGAGGCTGCAAGCGCGAGCCCTCCTGGAAGGCAGTGGGCTGGAGGGGACCCTGCGTCCGGGGCGCCATCGCAGACAGCCATCCCCAGTCAGGTCTCCCACACCTGCCTTTCACAAGACCTCGCATTTGCGAAAAGCACAAGGGAGTTCACCCGCCCAAAGTTCAAGTGGAGAGAAGGAAATGGCCAGGCGTGGTGGCCACAGGAGAGGCTGAGGCAGGAAGGTCACAAGTTTGGGGCTAGCCTGAGCAACTGAAGAAGACCTTGTCTGAAAATCAAAATTTAAAATGGCTGGGGCAGGGGATTTAGCTCAGTGGTTCCGCGTCTTTCTTGCAACCTCAAGGACCCGAGTTCCATTCCCCGGTACCAATAAAACAAATAAAAAGGGCTGGCTGAGAAGGACAATGGCAAGTTTGAGCCCAACCTTTTAGCAAGTCCACATCTTGAAATTAAAAAAGGGGGCTGGGGTACAGCTCAGTGGAGAGCACTTGCCCCGCATGACTGGGGTCAGGCCTTTGTGTGACTTCCTGCCTGCCTGGCTCTACCTTCCCCTGCGATAACACAGCAGCGGATAAGGGGGGGGGGAGCGCAGAAACAGTGCACTACTTGGAGTGTCTGAGGCTGCTCCGGCAGATTACTAGAGCCCGAGTGGACTGCAGGTCCAGCCTAGTGCAAGCTGAGTGAGAGGTGAACAGTCCTGGCTCTCCAACTGAGTGTGAGAAGGCCCTGAGCTCACTCCTTGCTCCTGGCCCATCCCAGGTGTTTAGGGGAAGAGCCCTGGAATTTTTGGGAAGCACAGCCAGAGTCTTTCCAAAGGCCTCCAGAACCCAGAAGCTTCCTAACCTCTGGATCCCAATCTTCGGCCTCTATCCTGCTTCTCTTTTTGTGCCACCACCAGGAGGCCCCATAGCAAATGGCAAATTCCTTTCCCTCCCATCTTGGCTTTAGCATTTATGCAAGACATGCTGGTTTGCAGTTGGATACTGCTTCAATCGTGACTTTATTTCTTTCCAAAGGCCTCCAGAACCCAGAAGCTTCCTAACCTCTGGATCCCAATCTTCGGCCTCTATCCTGCTTCTCTTTTTGTGCCACCACCAGGAGGCCCCATAGCAAATGGCAAATTCCTTTCCCTCCCATCTTGGCTTTAGCATTTATGCAAGACATGCTGGTTTGCAGTTGGATACTGCTTCAATCGTGACTTTATTTTATATATA
>NW_022900933.1:37890607-37904227 GCF_012274545.1 Fukomys damarensis | reverse complement strand
AATCCAACGTCTCTCCTCTGCCGGCTCTCACAGCCTAACTACTGGTATTGCCCAAAAGAAACTGAAGACAAGCTTCATCTACACTGTGACATTTTCCGCCAGCCATTTTAAGAAGTAAAAAAGAATTAAAATATATGTCAGTATTTCTTTCTGCAGTGGGGATTAAACCAAGGGCCTTGAACTGGGCTATATTCCTCAGCCTTTTTATTTATTTATATATATATATTTTTTTTTTTTCTTTACACAGGGCCTCACACATACCACAGAAGATCTCTACCACTGAGCTACACCCTCAGCCCAGCTTTATTTTCATTTTAATTATAAGTTGCCTCTGATTCTTTTTTTCTTTATTTGGTGTTTTGTTTGTTTTTGTTTTTTGTCTTGCTGTGTAGTTCAGGCTGGCCTTGAGCTCCCTATGTAGCCCAGGCTGGCAGCAATCCTGCCTCAGTCTCATGAGTGCTTGGATTACAGGTCTGCTCCACCACATCCAACTTCAAGGTTTTTTTTTTTTTTTTTTGTACTAGGGATCGAACTTGGAACCTCTCAATTGGGAGGCAGACAGCGGCACCACTAAGCCAAATCCCTGGTCCTCAAGTTCTTTTTTAAAAGGAGACAGGAAACACATAGATATATTATTTTAGTAAAAGTGGCTTGAAAGGAAACATCCTGAGCTCTTACTGAGCCTTGGGAGCTGGCAGAGACGTGGCCAGCCTGGGTACCTTGACCATAGTCATGGCAGTGCTCATCAGGCTGGGGTGGATCGGGAGCTTGCCAGGGTGGCACGACCCCTCCAACAGGCCAGTAGTACCAGGGCTCACAGGGAGCCTGGAGATTCCCCTTGGGAAGCCCCTACCCCCAGGACTGGGATCAAAGGGCTGGAAAGGAGAGCAGGTCATTGGTGAAAGGACTGGCAGGAGGCTAAAGCTGAGCCCAAAGTACCAGCAGACCTTTTCCTTAAATATGTTATGATGTCAGGTGTGATCAATGCACACCCGTAATTCCAGCTATTGGGAAGGCTGAGGCAGGATGATCACAAGTTCAAGATAAGTCTGGGCACTTGTTTTTGTTGTTGCTTTTTGGTACCAGGGATCGAATTAGGGACCTTGTGCTTGTGAGGCAGGCGCTGGAAGCACTGAGCTAAATCCCTGGCTCTAGTCTTGGCAATTTAGTGAGCAAGATCCTGCCTCAAAATAAAAAGGGCTGGGCATGTAGCTCAGTGTGAGGCTCGAGGCCTGCCTCCCCAATGATCTGGGATCTCAGATATCCTTGCAGTATTTATTTTCAGTCCCATGGGCCAGGGATTTAGCTCAGTGGCACCATGCCTGCCTCACAAGTGCAAGGTCATGAGTTTGATTCCTGGTACCAAAAAGAAAAAAAAATTATTTTCAGTCCCACACAATGGAGAAGACCTCAGTGCCAACCAGGGAGAAATGGGGGAGGGTGGATAGACAGGATGCGGCTACTCGGGTCAGGCGTGCAGCGGCTAGGGTGCTGACAATGTTTGGAAAGAGGAGAGGCAGGCATGGCGTCATGTCTGTAATTTCAGCATTCAGGAGACTGAAGCAGAAGGATTGCCCTGAGTCTGAGGCTAGCCTGGTCTATATAGTGAGATCCTGTCTTGAAACACCAAAGTGGGTGGGGGATGAGAGGGGGGAAGATATTGATATACAACCATGTGAATGTACTAAACCACTGAATTGCAGTTCTTTTGCAAAGCTGGGGCTCAAATCCAGAGCCTTGGTAGACAGAGCTACACCACAAGCCCAGAACTGTAAACTTTAGGAAGGCAAATGTCACGCTGTGAGAAATATGCTTAGTGTGATGTAGCTCAGTGTTGGAGCGCTTGCCCAGCAAGTGTGTGTTAGAAACTTCACCCTAGAAAGTGCACCTCAGCCATCCAGTGGCCACTGTATCATGGAGTAGCTGTGTCTACTGAGCTCCTGCTGATGCCTGGCACCATGCCAAGGGCTTGAGTATCCGGAAGTTCCTCTCGTCAGCAGAGGCCCAGGGAGATGATGCAGTTACAGATGACAAAGACCGGGAGGGTCTCCATCAGCAAAGCTGTGGGTTCAATCTGCAGCACAAACTGTGTATGTGTGACTATATTTTTTTAAAAAGAGTGAAAATTAAAGAGGAGAGGCCCAGGGATGATGCAGTTACAGATGACAAAGACCGGGAGGGTCTCCATCAGCAAAGCTGTGGGTTCAATCTGCAGCACAAACTGTGTATGTGTGACTATATTTTTTTAAAAAGAGTGAAAATTAAAGAGGAGAGAAAGAAAATAGAGGATCAGGGAAGAGCAGACGGCTTGAGGTCACTCAGGATGCGCAGCTGAGTCTGTCTGAGTTCAGATTTGAGATCCTGAACCCCCCAAGCCCTGCTCAGCCCCTGAGGTGACCCTGAGATCAGGTAGCCTAGTGCAGGCAGAGGGACCAGGCTCAGAGCTGGTCATCTACTGCCGCATGCTGCTGACCTTAGCTTCAACAAGCCTGGTGAGGCTGAACAGCCCTCTGCACACGTCTGACCTAGGAAGCTGGTTTAGGGGAGTCTGTGCCCACAAAGCCCCAGCACAGTGCCAGCAATGAGCAGAAGCTCCCCTAAGTAAGACTGCATTGTTCTGTGAACCCAGGGGCGAGCTGTTCTCTAAGGGCTTCCACCGGTGTGTTAGGCAGAGGGCTCATTATTGCTTGGGGTCTGGAAAGTGGCCGGCCGATCTTGTGATAGGCTGGGCTGAATGGACTGGAGGGAGGGACCCAGGTGCTGGGTCTGGGTGGCTGCAGCATAGACACAGGGCAAGAGGTCCAGGGACCGCAGTAAGGTGAGATTGGGCTGCCATTTGAAGTCGGGGCTGAGGGGAAGGTGGTAGCTGTCCTGGGCCTGTACTCCCGTCCCCTTCTGTTCTACCCTGCCCAGGGGTCCTGACACTCCCTTCCAGGGGTCTGCTCCCCTCTCTTCCTGGCAGGGCCCACGCCAGGCTGCCAGGGAGGAGGGTGTCCTCAGGCCTCAGGCCCTGTCCCCAGCCAATCCAGTCAGTCATCCAGCGTCTAGGACCTTCCACGGACTCCCCAGGCAGACGGGCCCCCTGCTCTGCTCTCAGGGCCCGCCCAGGCCTGCACTGGGATCGCCCTGTAAAGTGCCTGTCTTAGGGCTTGGGACCCAGAGGATGGTCCTGACGTCAGTTCCAGTTGCAAGCCGTCATCCCTCTGCTTGGTTCCTAGCACACAGTTCAGTGCCTCCTGAGGACCACACCTTCTGCTGGGTAAGGGTAATTCAGAGATGAAAAGCAACCAGATGTGGACAAGCCGACAGCAGCCCAGGGCTTGCGGAAGGGGGAGGAGGAGGCTCTGAGAAGACGCAGAGGGTCTGGAGCAAGCGAGGTGGGGAAAGCGCTCTAAGAGGAAGGCATCGCTAGGGTAAAAGTCAGTGCAGGAGGGGGCACTTTGCAGAATACGGTGGCTGCAGGGAAAAAGGCCGACGGGGAGGCAATGGGCTCGGAGAGTGGCAAGGATTCGGTCTTCATGTTCAAAACTCTTTCTCGGGCACCGGAAACGAAGGCAAAAGCGGCAGCCGAGGTGGGAGCCGGGATCCCGGTTCCAAAGACTAGGGGCTGTGAGCTGGGCGTCTCCCCTGACCAAGTTGTCACCTCATGCCCCGCCCACCCCAACTGGTAAAAGCCTCGCTTCCTTCACTGATTGGTCAGTGCTTTGCACGTGATACAGGCTGGCCAATCCCGGCGCTTCAGCCTCGGTATTTCCGGAGCCCCGCCCTCCGGTGGCCGCGCAGCGCGCAGTCTGGCCAGCAGGGGGCGGTGGAGGCAAAAAAATGTTCCCACCGCGGCCACCGCCACTCCCGCGCGTCCGCCGGCCTCGATAGTATTGGGAACGTCCCAGGACGCTGCGCCCAGTGTCCGCTGGGCGGTGGCCACTGCTGGTGTCCCGGGGCTGTGACTGTCCCATCCCGCTCTTCCCAGCCTCACCTCCGGGCTCGGAGGTCTGGGGTCCCGCGGGAAGGTGGGAGTCACCCATGCCCCTCGCCCTCCTTCCCCGGCGGGTGGGGTCGTCACCTCGGCGTCCCTGCGCTTAGCCGCCTCCTCCGGGAGCTGTCGCGGTCGCTGACGCCCCGGCCCAGGCCACGCGCCCGCGGGCCAAGAGGACGCGCCCCTCTCGGGAGGCGCGGGGGCGTGTGCGCGTGCCTCTGCGCGTGGGTCCCTTCGTGCTCAGTTCCCAAGCCCTGAAAATGTGCGCAGTTTAACCTCAAACTGGGGAAAGCACCAAGGTGATCGCTGAGCAGGATTTGGAAAAGGCTCTCCCAGAAAGTTGCCGGAGCTGGAGGACCCAACTAAACCTCAGGGTTCACCTGGATGGTGGCTTCTTTGCCCCTCCGGAATGGGGCTCCAAATAACACGAAGAACCACCTTCCTCACCCCGCCCCCAGATTTTAAGTGTTTTTGAGCTTTTTTTTTTTTTTCTTGACATCAGCTATTGCTTTATTTTAAAATTTTTTGATTAATTTATTTTCCTCTTCTCTAAAATTTATTTTATCTATTTCTTGTCTTCTGTTTCCATTTATTGTTTTTTTTAACCTTGCTAAGTTCATGTTCATTCATCTCTATTAGTGCAAGTACAAAAAGCTATGAATTTCCTTCTGAATACTGCTTTAACTGTTCACCTTAGGTTCTAATGTGCATAATTTGAGTTTTCCTAGATATTCTGAAATTTGAACTTGATTTCCTCTGTGACATTAGAGTAATTAGTTTAAAATTTTGCAGGTAGTTAGGTCTTTCTGTGTTCTCGCTGTGTTATGAATTTCTGGTTTTATCTGCATTATGATTGAAGAATGTTGTCTATTCTGAATCTACTTTTTGAAATTCTCATTTAAAAATTTTAAGAAATATTTTTATTTTTTGTTTATTATTAGTAGTATTTTTGGTACCTGGTATCAAACTCAGTACCTTGCACTTGTGAGGCAGGTGTGGCACCACTGAGCTAAATCCCTGGCCCTGTTTTGTTTATTTTTGAAACAGGATCTTACTTTGTAGCCCAGGCTGGCTGGAACTATTTTCAATCTTCTTGCCTCAGCCTCCCTGAAGTTGGGATTACAGGCTTGGGACACCACGCTCGGCTGTGGCATAGTTTAACATATGGTCCATCCCTAATAATATTCAGTTGTTCATCACAAAGATGTTATTTATTTTTAGGTTAGAGAGTTTGATATAAATTAATTAAACTCAGCCTTTGAGAGGTGAAGTAAAATTTCCTACTGCTCATTTGTTTTCTTTCTCTTTGAGTTTCTTTTGCTGTAATCAACTGTGCTACATGGCACATAAATTTTTCTCTTTTTTTTTTTTTTTTTTTTTTTTTTTTTTATGGTTTTTTGACAAGGTCTCACTATGTAGTTGAGACTGACCAGGAACTCACTATGTAGCACAGGCTGGTCTTGAATTTACAGCGATCCTCCTGCCTCAGCCTTCCCAGTGCTGGGATTAAAGGCGTGAGCCACCACGCCCGGCTTGCTATTTATTACTTAATAGAAGAGTTACGACTTCATCATGCCTTGATTCAATTTTATTTTTGTAAAGTATTCATCTTGTCCTTACATGTCGTTGTAAGGACTCGTGTTGTTTACCTATTTCCCATTCCTCCTCCCTTTACCTCTTTCCTTCCCAGTCTTCCTGCTTGGGAGTCTCTTGCACCTCCAGCTTCCAGTTGCTTGGGAACCATCTGGCCCCTGTTTCCCTTTAGAGCTTCGTTCACTGGTCTGCAGTGTGGACGCAAAGCGTCTGCTTTAGTGCTGGGGAGGTCGTCTTCCTATTTTCATAGGTCTTAGAATATTTGTTTAAACTGGGTACATGTATTTCTTCTGATACTTTGGAAATTTTTCATTTTGGTCATCGTGGTTACCTTTGTAATTTTATATTTACTCTTCACCCTTTATTTCTCTAGAGTCTCCACTGACACCCAACTATGAGTCATCATAGCACCTTTGTGTTCGTGTCATGCCTCTCTTCCCTCCCTTCCCTCCAGCACCCTTACACAATTTTAAAAATTTAATTTAATTTATTTATTTTTGAGACAGGGTTTTGCTATGCAATTGAGCCTGGCTTTGAACTCACTATGTAGCCCAGGCTGGTCTTGAACTCACAGTAATCCTGCACCTCAGCCTCCCGAGTGCTGGTATTATAGGCTTGTGCCAGGATGACCAGCTCACAATTGAATTTTATTTTTTTATTTTTGGTACCAGGGATCAAACTTGGGCCCTTGTTGCTTGCGAGGCAGTCGGCGGAACCACTGAGCCAAACCCCAGCCACAATTAAATTTTAAATGAAAGCATCAGGATATAATACATTAATTTCACATCACACATCATGTACAGATAACTATGTCCTTGGGCCTAACACATACTCTGCTTTAAGATGATCCCATGGCAGCCGTGACAGCTGTGAGGACGAAAGGCAATGTCTGTTCTGTGCAGCGGTCCCTACAGAGGTCTAGCAGTGGTACTCCGTGAGGTGGAATTCAGACACAGTGATTTTCTTCCCTCTGGACCCCATGTTCCTGCCTGGGCTGCGCACCTGCCCTCGGGGTCCTACCCTTCCTCAGGACTCAGGGGCGGTGCCCGGTATCTTTGCCAGAGAGCCTGGCTGTGTCTCAGTGGGAACCCCCTGTGTGGGTGGCTGGAGCTGTGTCACCCAGGGTGTCAGGCACCCTGGCCACTGTGTCCCCACTGATGATGTTAGGTCTGTCCTTCCAGTTCCTCTTTCTCCAGCCTCTTGAGTCTGGTCATGGTGACTGTCTTAGTTGCTTTCCTCATGGCTGAGGGCATGGTACTTACCCACAATAAAGGAGGTCAGGTTTATTTTGGCTCACAGGGTGTACAGGCTTCAGTCCACAGTCAGCTGGCTCCAGGGCAGGGGAGCTTGGCAGCAGAGAAGCAGAGAGAGGGATCGAGGGAGCAGGGAAGGAGATAGAGCCCTCTGGGTCATGCCTCCAGTGACCACCTCCTCCTCCCAACATCACATTTTAGCTATAAACTCATTGGTGGAGTAATCTACTGATGAATAGCACGCCCCTGTGTCCCAGTCACCTCCCAAAAGCCCCACCTAGGAGCACATGAGGCTTAAGGGAACATCTAGATATAAAGCATAACGTACTGCCCCTGGCCTCCGAATGACTCATGCACATCTCTATGCAAACTGCATCTTAGTCCATCTCTAAGAGTTGCCCAAGTCCTAGCAATTCCAGCATTGCTGAGAAGCCCAAGTCCAAAGTCTTCTCTGAGATGTAAGGCAAACACTTAGCTGTGTGAACCCCCATACAAATGAAAAGAAAGTTAAATGCTGTACAGCCGACATACAAAGGCACGGGTAAACATTCCCACTCAAAAAGGGAGAAACAACCAGGATACATCATGTAAAGGTATAAGATCCCAATGATAAATCTAACTGTATTGTTCATTTAAAATGTATCAATAAACTTAATAGAAAAAAAAAGGCGGGGGGAGAAACAGAAGGACAAAAGGAATGGAATCAAAGCAAGACTGAAATCCAGCAGGACAAACATTAAGTCCTGTAGTTCCATGCCCAGCACTGGGCGCAGGCTGTGGCAAGAAGTGAATCTACACTGTTTGGGCAGCCCGGTCTTACAGCAGTGCAGGTGGTTGTACCCCTCATGGCCTCTCTCTTGGCTGGCTCTGTTCACTCCTTGTGGTTTAAACATTCCACATTCCTTTTTGTTTTTTCCTTTGGACTGGGAATTGAACTCAGGACCCTCAAGACCTTGGGCTTATGAGGCAGGCAGTGGCAATACCGAGCTAAATCTCCTGCCCCCACATTCCTGACTTCTGCAGCATCCTGGGTCTCCAGGCACTGCCCTCACAGCTCCCCATGCTGCCTTCTCAGGCACACTGGTTGTCCTCCCAAGCTGACTTCTGCATCCTCGGTGCAAGCCTGCCTGAGCCCACTCCTGGTACCAAAGCTTTTTTTACATACTTCCTCATTGCTGAGCCATGCCACCTGACACCCCCAACTTCTAAGGAAGAGAGGTTTATTTTGGTTCAGTGTGTGGAGGTTTCGGTCCAGAGTTGACTGGCTCCAGGGCAGGGCATCATGGCAGAGGGGCAGCAGCTCATGGAACAGTGGCAAAAGCAGAGAGAGGGACTGAGGAGAGCGAGAAATAGATACTTCCAGGCCACGCCCCCAGTGACCGACTTCCACAAACCAGGATGTCTCATTTGGCTGTGAGCTCATCGGTGGCCCTAACCCACTGATAAGCATCAGGTCTTCTTGATCCAATTCCTCCCTAAAGCTCCACCTCTGAGTACTTGAGGCTCCAGGAAGCTGTCTAGGTGATACCAGCCATAACAGTGACACTCAAAAGTAAGTCATGGTTGATGACATTTCTAAGGCTTTCTGGAAATCCCTCCCACCTTTGTCCCAGAAGGACACATTGTTCCCTCCTGCCAACAGCCCTGGGATTATTACACCCAGCCTCATGATCCTCCTTCAGCCAGGTCCCCCCGTGAGGCCCGCACCCTGTGCACCCTCGCTGCTGCCTCTCTTCCCCTCCATGCTGTCCTCCAGCTTTGTTCTTCTGGACCCCACCTGTTCCCTGTGGCCTTGGCCTGACCTGAACATCACCTCTTTGGGAGCCCATCCTATGATTCAATCACCATGGTAACTGGCCACAGTACCCTGCTGGCAGCTCAGGCTCTCCCTCCTGGTTCCTGGCTCTGCCTCTTCTCTGCCTGTGGGGCTGAGGTAGCACAAGCACAGGGCTTTCCGGAAAGAGCTCTGGAGCTTCACAGTGACAACACTTCCCACCTATAAGGTCAAAAGAGGTCCCAGACTGATCACTGTGAATGTCCTCAGGGTCTCTGTCCCATCTTCTTCAGGGTTCGGTTAAGCTCTTCAAACTTGTGGATCTGACGGATGAAGAAATCCCTGTAGCGCTTGGAGACTTTGGGGTCTGCAATGTGGATCATGTCCTTATCAATGTAGAAGTCAACCTCCGAGGCAGACTGGAACTCGCCATCCAGGGCAGAGATACCACTGGTCCACACCAGGTTCTTCATCTTTGTGCTTGAAGACAAGGAGCTGGATGCGGAACTCCTGCTCGGTGAGGTCCAGGAAGCCAGCCAGCTTGGCCACGGGCATGGTGGTGTAGAGCTTGAGGAAGCTGCGGATGGTGGAGAGCTGGGCCTGCTGCTGCTCCTCATCAGAGAACACCTTAAACTGCTGCAGGAAGGGCTTTTTGTGGTAGTTGGGGTGCACATTGTCGTAGTTGGGCACCACAGGCAACAGGAACTTGAGGCAGGAATAGCTGAAGAGCTCCTTGTAGACCTGCGGGTCACCTTTCTGCATGCACAGCATCTTGTCACCATACTTCTCCCGCAGCTCTCATCGATCCTCCTAGGGTACATGGTGAGGGAGATGGCCAGCAGTGCATGCATCTGCTCATTCAGGGCTGCACTGCCCTGCAGTCTCCATGGTTGTGGAATGCAGACATGGCTGGGTGTGATGGTGCACACCTATAATTCCAGCACTTGGGAGGCTGAGGCAGGAGGATTGCCTTGAGTTTGAAGCCAGCTTGCACTACAGAGCAAGCAGCCTATGGACCACCTGCAGGCCACTTAGCAGCCTGGGAGCTGAGTGCCTGTGAACCTGTAGCGCCTTGAAACTCACCTCGCACAGCTCGTATGGAGACCTTTATAGGCAGAGGTGAGACAGGCCCGGTTTTTTGTACTTCATTTTATAATTTTAAAATTTTATTAGTACACGTTTGCAGTTCATGCAGTTTGCAGCCGTCCGGGGAGTGATTACACGTACACACACAGCTTGTTTCTGCTGTCACTCTCCTTTCTCTTCTGCCCCTATGACTCAGGGAAGCGGAGTCATGTAGGATGTGTGATCTTTGGGTCTGGCCTTTTCCTCTTCATCTGTTTATGGGTGACTGTATCAGTGACACTCGCACCCCTCCCTTTCCCAGCCAGGCACGTAGCCGGTGGGTGGGGAAATTAACATCTGGGCTGCCAGAAGTTAGCCTGCAAGGGTTTTATTTTTATTTATTTAGGAACTGGGATCAAATGCGGATCCCTGCACTTGTGAGGCAGGCAGAGGCACCACTAAGCCAAATCCCCCGCCCTTGGCAAGGGTTTTAATGCCAGGGTTTTGATGCAACTTGCATCAACAGACACGGAGCGTTGGAAACACGGTCAGACATTGCCCTGGAGCTGAGTGTCACTGACGCCTTCTGGTTGGGTTATAAATGCCGCTGGCAATGTCCTGAAGTCACCTTGGGCTGCGGGCTCCTGCCTCACACCTGCCATGACCCTGTGCTCCCTGCTGCACGCCAGTAGCTGCCCACTCCCGGTGCCCAGGATGAGAGACTGGAAAGAGGCCCCTGGCTTGGTCTTCCAGCAAGACAATATCGCCTGTCCCCTCCAAGCCCCCATAGAAGTTTCCGGGCCACATTGTTACCCAAAGACCGTGAGGCACAGGTCCCTCGTGTACCGTGGGCTGTGGTAGCCCCCGGAGGGAAGGGCTGTTCTGCTGTCTCCAGCACCACTGCACAGATGGCAAGGGGGATGGGGTGGGCGTGCTACTGTGTGCTTGGAGCTGGGTCCAAGGAGGACCGTGCCAACCCCAGGGAGCATGTCCCAGCTGGGGCAGCCCAGGGGCAGCCTGAGCAAAGGCTTGGCCATGCAGGAGACGGGGCCAAGGGGGCAGTCGATGCCTCCCTGTGACTGAATGGAGGTGTGGCAGCTGCAGGGGCTTTTGAGGCCTGGCCTGAATGGGCCACATAAGCTGGGTGCCTGAATCAGCCCAAGGGGATCCCAGGTATGCTAGTCGTGCACTTGGTTCTTATCTCCTAGAGCAAGCCATTTCTGCGTGCCACCTTGTAGGAGCTCAACCCCGGTCTCCTGGCAGGGCCTCAGCCTCCCCTGGCTCCCATAATGACACTTTGCTAGTTCTCTTCCTTCCTCTCTCTCTCTCCCTGAGCCACGGTCTCGCCATGCTCGCCAGGCTGTCCTTTCACGGGAAACCCTCTGGTCCCGGCCGGAGTTACAGGTGTGGGCTCCACACCCGGCCCCTCGTGCCCTGCCCAGGCCTGCCCAGGAGGACGCGGCCCTTGTGCCCTTTGCCGGGTCCCCCGTCTCAGGACAGGAGCTTTCTGGTGCTTTTCCCTCGAGGCCCTGTTGGGCACTTCGGTCCGAGATCAGGCCAGGGTCGAGAACCCTTGGGGGCACTGAGCAGGGCTGTCCCCGTGGGCCCAGGGCCTAGGGAGCACCGCATGCGCAGTGACGTGAAAGCGTGAATTTGCGGTGTGAGGTCAGAGCATGACGTCAGAGCGTGAATCGGAGTGTGAGGTCGGGGCGTGACATCAGAGCATGACCCTGGAGCGTGACCAGGGTAGGGGCCTGTTGTCCCCCTGTTTCCGGGGTGCAGGACACTGCGGCTGGCAGAAAAGTGGTTAAAATAACTTCAAAAGCCATTTTCTCCACCCCATAAGTCACAAGCAGAGGTGCTGGCCTCTGATTTCTTTCATTTTTTTTGACAATCAATCAGTAAGACCTTTATTAACAGGTGCTTGTAGTTTGTTGACTTTTTTTGAAAAAATCAAGTTGTGAGCTTTTTTTTTTTGGTACTGGGGATCGAACTCGGAACCTTGCACTTGCGAAGCAGGTGGTGGAACCACTGAGCTAAATACCTGGCCCAGTTGTGAACTTTTACTACAAATTAAAAATGAAGTTCTTAAAGATCTCAATTTGAGCCGAGTGTGGTGGAGCATGCCTACAATCCCAGCACTCGGGAGGTTGAGGCAGGAGGATCACTGTGAGTTCGAGACCAACCTGGGCTACATAGTTCCAGTTCAGTCTCAACTACATAGTGTGACTCTGTCTTAAAAACAAACAAAACAAAACAAAACCCTCAACTTGACCAGATATGAAACAATGTAAAAACCTTTGAAAGTGTATTGAGTGAAACCAGGCTTTAAAAAGACAAACAAGCAAAGAAACTCGTTTGTCGTTACCAAAAACAGAGGTCTCCTCGGGCCGCTGCGGTCTCCGCCCTCTTGCACGCCCGGGCTCTGGGGCTGCCGAGGCTGCCGCTGGCCATGCTGTCATCGCCCAACTCTCCGTCCTCTCCGCTGCCCGCCTCTCCGGGCTCTTTGGATTCCACCTGTCCTGCGCCTGGCTGGCAGCGTCACCACCCTCGCTGCACCGCAAGGTCTCCACAAGCAGGGAGGTGCGGCCTGGGCTGGGCCCTGGTTCTCCTCCCCAGACTCACCCCTCCGTCTCTCTGCGGGTAACTGCGAGGGGGTGACCGCGTGAGGGTGACTGACTCGTGCAGGAGCCCTAGGCCGCGGACAGCGTCTGCGAGGGTCACTGTCAGCTGCGTGCCCGGTGCCGGTGCCTGGGACCTTTGCGGCCTCTGCACCCTTTCCCTGTCCACAGCGTCGGCCTCGGCCTCTCCATCTCCTGCCATGCGGAGGATCCTGCTGGGGTTGTTCACGGCAGTCTGCGTCTCCCTGCGTGTCGTTCCGGTTGGCGAAGCCTTACCCGTTTCTTGCGTTGAACCATTTTGCTGTCCCCACAACCTTCCCCCACGCCCCCGTGATGCTGTTGTTGTCCCTGCCGGCAGGCGGCAGAGGGGAGGCTGCCCGTGGTGCCGCGCCAGGCCTCGCTGCTCCGGGTTGCGGGATGGTGACCAGGTTGGCGGTGGCGGTGGTGGCTGTGGCGGTGGCGGTGCTCAGGGCTCTCTGGGGTCCGCTCTCTGCTCCCCGCTCCAGATCAAACTCTTGCCTCCTGTTTCTGGCCTTCGGGGGGCCTTCTAGTCCCAGGCCATCGTGGTGGGAGGGACGGTGGGGCCTCCTGGTGCCCACACCTCCGTCCCCAGGGTCGTCCCCACTTTTCTGGGCCAGGAGAGCCTGGGGCAGGGCGGGGCCACGAGCAGGGCTGGGCTTGGTGAGGGCCCAGGAGGTGAGGCTGGCAGACCCATCACAGCTGGGAGAGGCCCACCGATTTAGACAGTTAATTAGAAGCTGGTATGTGCTGTGCTTGTCCACCCAGCACTCTGGAGGCTGAGGCAGGTGTGTCACAAGTGCCATTCCAGCCTGGGAACCCTAATGATAGAGTGTCTCAATATAAAAAAGAAAAGGGCTGAGTATGTAGCTCAGTAGGAAGCCCTGGGTCAATCCCTAGCACCGACGTAATCTTTTTTTTTTTTTTTTTATTGCGGTTATTGGTACAATGTAGGTATACAATACAATTACATTCATCATTGGGATTCTGTACCTTTACATAATAGGTCTTGATTCTCATTTTTTCCCTTGTCCCTGCCCTCCCTTCACCCCTTCTTCCCCTCCCCATTTACAAACACTTTATTTCCATTTTTTCAGTTTCTCATATTTTTTTCCTCTCCCTTATTACCTTTCCCCCACCCGCCCCACTTTCCTTACACCTTTAACCCTTTATTTCCTATTTCACATTATTAATTATCTCATTAGGATCCTGTGTACTATTATAGTTTTTCACACCAAAGAAACTATTCGGTATTTCAGTTAAAGAAATCTCTGTATGAACACTAAAAATAGGGAATCCTAAAATAAAACTAAAAAGGAA
>NW_022900933.1:37889404-37889847 GCF_012274545.1 Fukomys damarensis | reverse complement strand
TTGGTTTGAAATTTACTTTGTCTGCAAATAAGATTGCTACCCCTGTTTTTTTCTGGGCTCCTGATGCATGGAGAATTGTTTTCTATCTTTTCACTTTCAGTCTATGAACTTCTTTTTGCACTAGGTGTGTTTCTTGTATACAACATATTATTGGATTTTGCTTCTTATTCCATTTTGCCAGTCTATTTCTCTGGATTGGTGAGTTGAGGCCATTGACTTTGCTGGTTATAACTGATATGTACTGACTTATTGTTGACATGTTATTGGCCTTTTGTTGACTCTTTTTACTTTTTCACCTCCTTTTAATTGCCTTGCCTATTTGATTTGCTCTGTTGGGTCTCATGGTGTTGTTGCCTTCATTGTCTTTTTCTAGGATCTTGTTTAGAATTGCTTGTAGTGCTGGTTTGGTATTCATGTAGTTTCTCAGGTGTTCTTTGTTGTGG